>NW_023336322.1:0-600000 GCF_012971845.1 Lasiodiplodia theobromae | reverse complement strand
GCTCACTCTCAAGACGCTGCACACCATGGGTGACCTGTGCTTGAAGTACCGCCTCAAGGGTGCTGACCAGTACTTCCTCGAGATCACCAAGGCTGAGAAGGGCCAGGACGGCGTCCTCACCAAGGACGGCTTCAAGGCCGCTCAAGCCCTGTCCAAGATCTACTACGAGCAGAAGCGCTGGGACGAGGCTCGCAACATCTACGCCACCGTCTGGGTTACCTACACCAAGAAGGCCAAGGAGTACGAAATGTCGCCCGAGCTGGTCCAGGCCATCTTCAAGCGCTACCACACCGTCCTTGAGACCCACCTCAAGGTCGACGTCAAGACGGTGCGCCAGCTCGCTCTCGAGTACCGTACCACCGCCACCGCGCACTACGGTCCCGAGTCGCAGATTGCCACGACTGCCAGCCTCCAGCTTGCCGAGGTCTCTCGCAAGATCCCTGAGCACCAGGAGGAGGCCGTCAAGATCTGCGAGGAGGTCGTCACCAAGGCTGCCGAGAACCCCGACAAGGCCAAGGCGACCCCCGCTCAGGCCATCCTCCTGGCTACCGCCAAGCGCCACCTTGCGGCTCTCTACGCCACCCAGAACGCCAACGGCCAGGTCTCTGCCGAGTCCAGCCAGAAGGCCGAGGGTCTCTGGAAGGAGCAGCTCGAGATCAACAAGAAGCAGCACGGTGTCGCCCACAAGTCGACGCTCGCCAGCTTGTCTTCTCTCGTTGGTGTCTGGGGCAAGTCGGAGAAGCCTGAGATCAAGAAGCAGGCCGAGACGCAGCTCCAGACCACTGTCGTTGAGGTGCTCACCGCCCCCACCGCCAGTGACTCGACCAAGCTGCACGAGTCTGGTGCTTCCCTGGCCAAGATCTACCTGTCGGCCAACATGTCGGCTCAGGCCTGGGCTCTTCTGAGGGATCTGCGCTTCCAGATCATCTCCAAGGAGGCTCGTGGCACTGCCAAGGTCAACGTCAAGCTCCCCGAGACCGTCGACCGCCGCAGCATGGTCTTCATCGCTGCCTTCGAGGAGACTCTCCGCCAGACCGAGACGGTCGATGCCACCAAGAAGGTCACCTTCTCGGACATCATGACCGACATGCTGACCGAGGGCATCCTGTACGACCGCTACCACCTTACTCTCCAGAGCAAGGAGGTCACGATCGAGAACAAGCTGTTCGACGGTGCCCGCCTGTACGCCTTCCTCAAGGGCAACAAGCAGAACACCGAGCAGTGCCTGGCCGTCGAGGAGACGCTCTTCAAGCTGTTCATCGAGAACTTCGGTGCCAACATCAAGGTGCAGAACGTCGTCACCCGCACGTTCTTCATCGCCCTCCTGGAGCAGCTCGGCCGCCTCCGCCACCACGAGGACCTCACCGTCGTCGGCTGCGAGGCCGGTGTCGCCAAGGTCTACTCGCTGCTCGAGGCCGACCAGTTCCGCCAGGCTTACGAGGTCGCCCTCTGCGTCTACCAGTTCATCCAGTCCAAGGACGGCTTCAAGCAGTCCAAGAACATCCCGCACAGCTTCAAGCTGTCGCTCTACCTGGCTGGTCTGGGCGTCAAGAAGAGCGCCGACGTCAAGCTGCAGGGCTCGATGATCGAGCTCTCCAAGGCGGTCCTCCGCGAGACCCTCACGGCCTGCCGCAGCCTGGACATCGACCTCGTCCAGCTCCAGGCCGCCGAGCTCAACAACCTGGTCCGCCTCATGGGCGAGCAGAAGAACTACGAGGATCTCGAGTGGCTCCTCACCCAGCTCTGGCACTCTCGTCTCGTCCAGCGCTCGTGGTCGGCGACCACCGTCATCTCGGTCGGCCGCCGCCTCGTCGAGGTGCTGTTCGTGCGTAACAAGCAGGACGCTTCCATCTCTCTGTGCGAGAGCATGACGTACAACTTGCGCCGCACCTGGGGCCTGCTCGACCAGGTCACCATCGATCTGTTCAACCTGCTCTCGACGCTCTACGTCGCCGCCGACCGCCACGCCGACGCCCTCGCCATCCACGAGGAGATCCTCCGCGCCGTCCTCCAGGACGACGAGTCCGAGGACGTCCTCGACGACGCCCACGCCGCCCAGATCGCCGCCGACCAGCTCGAGCTCATCAAGCGCGTCTACGCCCGCCAGGGCGGCTGGGGCGACGAGGACGACGATTTGTCTGCTCTCGTCCAGGACGTCGTCGACCAGTACGGCGATGCCTCTGAGGGCGGCCGCCTGCAGTCGTTCCTGCCCGTCGACAAGTGGAGCACCAAGGCGCCCCCCGCGCACGACACTTTCGGCACCTTCGTCCTGCCCCAGGGCTGGGAGTTCTCGGCTGATGGCGTCCTCGCCAACGGTGCCGTTACCCAGCGCAAGCCTGACTACCTCCTCCGCTGGCTCCAGGTCAACCGCCAGCAGAGCTTTGGTGATCTTGCCGCCGAGGCCAACAAGCAGGACGCCGCGGATTCCGTCGCCGTCGCGAAAGTTGGCGGTGGCGCCCACGGGAGTGGTCCGATTCCGATCGTTGTTAACGGCCACTAAACGCTTCGCGGTGTGTTTGGCGTTGATGAGGAGATGGGGATGTGGGGATGCTGCGAAGGTTGAGGAGTGGTGGTGGTTGAAGGAGATGAGGGTTGAGGAGGAGAGGTGGAAGAAGGTCGAGGTGAAGGTGAAGTGGAATTTCGACGGCGAGTGGTGGTTGCTGCTCGCGATGGAGTGGGTGCTGCTGCCGCTTTGCGCGGTGGTGGTTTGGCTGTATTATATCGAGGCTTGGACGGCGTTGGACGGGGACGGTGTTGTTGCTGTTGTTGTCTAATGTGTTAATTGCTGCGATGGATAGGGGCAGGCGGCGGGGAAATGGGTTGGTGGTGTGGGACATCATCAAGGGGCGGTGGAAAAACTGTGTTCAAAAAGTGTATTGCTTGTTTTGGTTGTTGTACTTGCTGTCTTTTTTGCTGTTTGTTTATTGTATTGCTTTTTGTACTGCTGTTGTCTTATTGCTGTACTTCTTGTCTTGCTTGTACGCTTGTACGCCTGTTTGCTCCTGCTGTATTATTGCTGTTTTGATTGGTGTATTGATAGCGTTTGTTGCTTGTTGCTTTGTCGCGCGCGTGTTTTTTCGCCAGTGATGTCGACTCACGCTCTCTTTACTACCTCCTTTTCCTTTTATCTCTATTCACTTTACAACGTTTCTTATGTCTTATGTTTATGTATCTTGTGACTGTAATTATTGTAGCTTCTCTCTGTACATTTGTGTACTCTTCTGTACATTCTGTACCGCGTTTGTAAGATCGCGTAGGAAGTCTAGAAAAAAAGAGTGTTTTGGCTAGAAATTAAGTTGTTCGCATTCCAAGTGATGGTCTTCCTGCTTCCGCTACGTGATCGTGTTGATGTGTTTAGTAAAGTGACGTTCTCCTTGAGCAGTCTCCGTTCCAAAAACGGAATGGAAAGAAGGACAGCAAGAAACGCCTATCCATTCCCATGCCCGCACTACCCAAAAGCCACGAGACAATCATCACTCCTATCGTCACCGAAACCTTCCATGCTGCTCATACGCCGGCAGCCCCGCCGGATACCGATAAAACTCCTCCACCTCGCCCACCGGCGACGGCAACTCCGTGATATTGAACTCAGTCGGCATCTCGGCGATATCATCCTGCTGCTGCCGTCGTTGCTGCTGCAGGTTCCACGGTGCTGCCGCTGAAGAAGACGTCATCGTGCTGTCCGGCGACGACGGCAGCTCGTGCCTGACGTGCCTGATCGTCATCCGCACACCGGCCTCGAGCTGTTTCTGTCCAGGTGCGGCGGCGGTGCTTTCGGGCGGGAGGATGCGGCTCTCGTCGTCCTCTGCTTCGTCCGGCGGCCGACCATGGGCGGCGTCATCGTGGTGTCCCAATGCCTCGCCGCTGTTGTTGTCCTCGGCGCCGCTGGCGAACTCGTTCTTTTCTTTTGAGTGCTGACGCGAGGCTGTTCGCTTGCCCCAGAGGTATGCGGCGAAGATGAGGAACGCGATCAGGATGATGCCGAGGGGGATGCTGACGCCGAGGGCGATTTTGGTGGTTTTGGCGGTGTGGTGGTTGGTCTCGCGACCGATTCCGTTTGAGGTCTCCGCGGACGGGTCTGGGGAGGTTCGAGCAGCTGTGCTTACGGGTGTGGAGGCGGCCGTGCTCAATGTCCGGCCGGGAGAGCCTGTGACCGACGCTTCTGACCATTCGGTAGCGGTCACTCCTGAGGGCAGCAGTGACGACGACAGTCTAGAAGTACTGGCCAGCTCTGATTCGAGCGACGCGAGGATAGAGCTCGCCTCGGGGCCGGACGCAGCTGATGCTACCACGGAACTTATTGATCGGGCCAGAGAGCTGGCGGATGCCGCTTCGGCGGAGCCCAGGGCCGTCTGGACGACGGAGATTACGGATGAGCCGAGAGAGTTTGCGTCGGAGACTATTGCGGAGATGTCTATCCGCTCTTCCAGTCGGGCTGGCGTCGACATGGTGGTTCCGTCTGCTCGTCAACGGTAGACGGCCGAGTCTTACAGGGTCTTGGAGATAAGTTTGGGATAGTTTGGTGGTGTGGTTTCAGGACCATGGATGGATGTCTGCACAGCTGCAGACGCCATTGTGCAAGGCTTGCGCTCTTTAACTCATAGACTCTGTTGCTCGGAATCAAGACTCCACGTCGAGAGGCAACAATGCTCAGCTCATTGATGTCAGGAGCTAGGCAAGGTACACATGCTAGTTTAGGGTGCCTTTCATTGCGGTTACTTCAGCTTCTGTCATTGGTTGGGGACGGTTAACGCGGGAGGTAGGGGACCGGAAATCAAGAAACGGAGGGTCGGACTCCCGACATGACCTGCGTCGGAGGGGCTTACAAGGTTTTTGATTTGTCCAAGAACAGGTTTGGAGCGTTGTTTAGGGAGCCGACTTCCCGCTCGCTTCCGAGTGAGGCAGTATCGTGTGCGTGGTTCCTTCATTCGGACAGTCGCCGCGGGACGACTACGTTCAATCCTATCTCAAGCCGCTCCGCTAATTGTGTGCTTGTCAATTGCTTTGTTGGAATGAGTCTCGTACTTTGCAGCCGCTTCGTTGTCTTTGGTTTATTTCTCTTATAACGTGTTGTGAGAAACGACTTGTTCACACATCCCTACCATCTGTACTCGACGAGGATTCCGTTTTCTGACGGCAAGACCAGACTTTATAGTGATTCAAACGTGTTTGAGAGATGTTGTTCTCTCTAATGGTTACAGGGCCAAAGAAGCTGACATTCAATTTTGCCTTCAGAAGCCCATCAGCAAGGGCAGCCGTCAGGGCGCGCGATCGACCCGCCCCTGCGGGGTATCCAGTTTTAACTCCACGATGCGGGATGGATCTACCTTTGTAGTGCCTTGTATGAGAAGGTATTGCTGCTGTCTTATTGGTGGGTGCTGTGGCGACCCGTCGAAGGATCCGGTGGCGTTAAGACGGCTCGCCGTCCGCGCTAGAGCTACGGAACCACCATGGCCCCGCAGCCGGCAGTTAGCGGGAGTAACTAAGACTTCAGGTCGCACGTAAGGTAAAACTTTACAACATTAATGCTAGTAAATACAGTCCCCTCTTGCAGCTGATGGCTACATCCATTACCAGCTACAACTCCCTATAGCCACTTACCTACTTGCGTTACATTGGAAACTTGGCTTTAGTCTTGGCCTCCGATCCATTTCATGCAACAACGCAGCTGGAGACCGAGCCGCTGTTTCTCAATGACCATGGGATGTGAACATCTCCGTAAGGCTGTAATTTTTGGGTGTCTTCTGCTACATACTCCCCAGTGGCAGCTCATGTGTGATTGTATTCTTGCGATCTAGGGATTCTTGTTATAGCACAGCTTTGTTACCAGTCACGAGAAGATCATGACTTATTCAAAGTTCAGAGCATTTCTATCACTTTTTCTCAATGTAGAACTCATTAATGTCGCACCAGTACCGTTGCAAATTCAAAACTAATACCCCAAAGATCTGTCCACCTCGTTGATGAGAGGCTCGCCCCTGCTCCTCCTTGCCAGGTTGTACGCCAGTATCTTGCAAATCCGCTCGTAGTAGTGATTGGAGTTTCCAGAACAGTGAGGCGTGAGAATAAGATTCTTGCACTTCCAAAGCTTATGATCAGCCGGCAAGGGCTCCGGCTCCGTGACGTCGATAGCAGCTCCTCTGATCAAACCCTGGTCCAGCGCATCTACAAGATCATCGGTATCAACGATAGACCCCCGGCCGACGTTGCTGACGTATGTGCGTTTCTTGCTCAACAGCTTGAACTGCTCACGTGCAATCATCCTCCGTGTCGTCTCGGTGCCGGGGAGGCTGATGACGAGCAAGTCTAGATCGGACGCGAGGAAGTCGTTGAGCTGATCGGGTCCAAAAAACCACTTTGACGGAAACTCGCCGTTGGGATCTCCGAGTCCGGGCTCAATGAAGGAGTCGTCCTTGCGAGACTCGGGTGTCGGGCGCTCGTGCAGGGTGTAGGCGTAGACGTCCATGCCGAATGCCTTAGCAACCCTCGCGCACTGGCGGCCAACGCAGCCGTAGCCCAGAATGCCTCTAGTAGTAAGTCAGCCGAATGGTTTTGTTTGGCAAAATAATAGTGGAATGTAGTGGGAAATGTGGCCCAGGAGTCACGAGATATCGGGGTTACATACACTCGCAATCCGACGGCATCTTCAGTGTCGTCGTCAGATACAGGGTCAACCCATTTGGCCATGCGCTGATTCTCAAGATACTCCGGAACTTGAGATAAGCTGTTAGAGACTTGGTTTCATCATGTTGTTGGGGTACTTACTGTGGTGTTGAAATGCCAAAAAGGTTGCAAAGACCCATTCGGCAATTTGTGGTCTAAAAACTTTATGAGCACAATTTATATAAAGGGGGAGGTGTGGTACCTTACGGGTGTAAACCATTTGACGTGCAAAAGGAAATGTCCGTATCTCTGAACAGTGGCAGGTCCAAAATCTGATTGCATCCAGCGCTGAGCAGCTGAACATACTTGATGTTCGGTGCCAGCTCTCTGGTTGGAAATGATTTCCAAGTGAAAAGAATGGTCACCTCCTGCCACGTCTCGGCAGGAATATCTGCAGGAATCTTGTTGGCGTACATGTCAACTTTGTAACTTTTGACACGGAGTCCAGGGCTAGTTTTGCGAAGGCTCTCAACCCAATTAGGGTCAGGAGTGAATGGCATAAGAATGAGAAGGAGATCTTGGCTGGTCATTTTGAGTGAAGTCGAAAAGAAAGATGGAAGATGGTGGGTATGAGCAATTGAACACAGACACCGAATAGCGACGAGTACCGGGATTTTTATCCCCAAAAATGTCAGTGAATGGTTTGAAATCCATTGAGATGCGTTCCATAGGGTATCTGACTCGGCTCTGCGTTGGCATTTTTGGTGTTCCCCACGACGTCTATTAATCACGATAACGCATCTTCCCCGCACAACATTTTTGACTCGGCTCAAAATAGCGGGGCAATCCAAACCTAACGCGAACTTTGACCACTACTTTCTGGCGCGGAGATAGATCCCCCGCACATGGTGTCATACTCTCAAACAAACCGTAGAACAGAGTTTGTTTGGCACCAGTTACCCTGATTCCGCTTTTTGAGAAAGAGTCGCCATTTTTGCCCCATTCATGTGAGCCAGAAATTGAAAAGATTTTCCCTTGAGGAAATTTCTATTAGCCCGCTATACAAGTTGCCTCATCTGGCGATAGCCACCGTGAACTCTTATCGGAGATAAGCTGACGGTAGAAGAATAAACCAATCGGAAGACATGAACACGATAATTCAACAAGAGGGGACTAAGAATATTTATGCTTCCGCATACTTTAGAGTTATCTCAGAGTATGCATCGAAATCTAAAACTGGGAGGCACGTGAGCTCATTTCATGTTGGGGGTTCAGATTGATGTGATGTTATCTCCGTGTATTCAGATAGGAACTATCGACCCCTGCTTAACTCGGCTCAAGTGGTGACTCAGCCGAGTGTGACTGTCAGAGTACGTTTTTGGATGTATCTCTTCTCGAACCCCGCACTTCAGCGCATACGGATGCATTATCAACGACTGATGGGTGTCAAGTGAGCTACTGGCCGGCTCATATCCCATCGATCCGAATGCTCCTTAAAACATAAATTGGCTCAAGAGCAGCCGTCTGTGCCTCAGCAAGTGCCATCCGATTCAGTTTCAACGCTATTCTAGTTCATCTGCAGTTCATTCCAATTCTAGATAGCTTTTACACGGTTTTCCCCCCCTTTGTGCTTTATACCACTACCACGGTGGTGTTGATTACTGAAGCAATGGCGAACCGTCAACGTACTCTTCACCCCAAGATTCTCACTATCAAAGACCTCAAAGAAGAGGCATCGAAGAAATTACCACCCATGTATAGAGGTATCCTCCCTTCTCTTCTATCCCCTACAGGGCTCTCTCAAAATCTAATCGTCTCAAACCTAACCACGCTTCTCCCCTACCAGACTACTTCAACGAAGGCGCCATGGACATGATAACGTATGTATCCCCCATCCTTCCCTCCTCCCCACTTACCCCACCCACGCACTCGTCTACCAACCCATCTACTAACTCCCCCACCCTAGCCTCCACGACAACGAAGCCGCCTTCACCCGCTACAAAATCCGCCCCCGCATCCTGACCGACGTCTCCGCCGTCGACGCTTCCACCACCATCTTCGGCCAGCGCGTCGCCTTCCCGTTCGGCTTCGCGCCCGCCGCCAGCCACAAGCTGGCCCACCCGGATGGCGAGGCGGCCACGGCGCGGGCGGCGGCGCGCGTGGGCGTGTGTATGGGGTTGAGCGCGTATGCGACGACGGGGTTGGAGGAGGTGGCGGCGGCAGCGGGGGAGGAGCTGGGGAAGGGGGTGCAGAAGGGGGAGCAAAAGGTGCAGGAGGGGTGGCAGGGGCCGCCGCTTGCGATGCAGTTGACGATGTTTAAGGATAGGGGGGTTTCGGCGAGGATTTTGAAGAGGGCGGAGGGTGAGTACGGGAGAGGGGGAAAGGGGATAGGGCTTGGGTAAGAGATTGCTGACTTGATCTGTGTGTACTGCAGATGCGGGATACAAGGCTGTGTTCTTGACTGTTGATTGCCCCGTCCTGGGTATGAGGCTCAACGAGTACCGCAACAACTTCGCGATGCCCGACGACATGACGTTTCCGAACCTGACGGAAAACCCTGATCAGCCGATCAGCCTCGCGGATGGCGATGCTAAGCTGTCGTACGGTGAGTGAGCTCGGCGGACTGTAGATTCATTTGTTACAATAACAACCTTTTGACGATTGCAATGCTTACGCAATGAGAAACAGACAGCGGTCTTTTGTGGGAAGACGTCATCCCGTGGTTACGCTCCAAGACAAAAATGGAGATCTGGGTCAAAGGCGGTATAGTTCCTCCCGCTCCTCTCCCTCTTGCGCCAATTTAACTTTTAATTTTATAGTCTATACCGCCGATGACGTTATTCTCGCAATCAGACACGGCGTTGACGGCGTGATCGTATCAAATCATGGCGGCCGTCAGCTGGACGGCGTGCCAGCGACACTGGACGCGCTGCGCGAGTGCGCCGCCGCTGGTGCGGGCCGCATCCAGATTGGCATCGACGGTGGCATCCGCCGGGGGACCGACATCTTCAAAGCGCTGGCTCTGGGTGCCACGCATTGCTTTGCGGGGAGAGTTCCGATTTGGGGGCTTGCGGTAAGTTGTGATCCTCTTTGGAGACTTCGTGTAATATTGTTGGATTATGGCATTGGATAAGTGCTGAAATGTTCGATTTGGCTAGCACGACGGACAAGAAGGAGTTGAACTCGCATTGAACATCCTGATGGCGGAGTTCAAAATGACAATGGGTCTGGCTGGGTGAGCGCCTCTTCTCCCTACAACATTATTCTTTTACTTGAGGACTGACTTGTTCCACTGCGGCTCAGGTGTAAGAGTGTGAAGGAAATTTCGCGGAGCCACCTCTCCATACTAGGCATAGATGGAGTTTTAAGCAAGCTATAGACCAATAGCAGTTCGGTTACAGAATGGTGCTTTGATAGCTGCCTGTCACTGCCGCCCAAATTACAAGTGAATCGCTTTCCCTGATAGGAGCACTTCGGGTGGCACTTGGTTCTCTATTCGGGAATAAATCTGCTTCAAATGGGGGACGACACACTGTAACTCATCTTTTAGTTTTCCTCGCCTACAACAAAAGGCGGTGTTGGGCCGTGGAAAAGACATGTAGGGTACTGCAGAATATTTAAGCGAACAATCCGTAAGATTTTGGGGGTAGAAGGGCATTTTTTCGATTTAAATCATTGCCACCATTTGATCAACTCTTATGCTTGGAGGCTATGATATCAGGCGATAATTCCAGCTTTTTCGCTATGAGTTTTCACCCAAAAAATGAGCGGATATGCCTCAGCCATGATTCCGGCCGCCACTAGATGCCTCCTTATCTATAAGGCACAGGGTCGCGATGAAGAGAGAGAACCACATCAACTACAGCCATTCCTTTCCCTCCTTTACTCCCACTAATACTTTCTTCTCTCTAAAGAGTGGCACTTGTCCTCATCGCTCCGGGATATTATAATCGGATGAACCATACGAGCCGAAACTTCGGAATAACGCAACGTTCGCTACTCTATGAATTCATTTGACAGACTATACATAGTTGTAATGCGGAAAAAGGCGACCTAAGAAGCGATCAAGTGCATGGAAGCTATCGCCCTCGCGAAACAATCTGACGTCCTTGTCCCGGATTGTGTGCTCGTTTACCTCGGTCGGAGGTGAAGCGTACCTCACACGAAGCACATCCTGTGATTTCCTTAGCCAAGATGGTGCAAGCATGCTCTTAACACAATCGAACATCCTGAGCCTCGAGACCCCGGTAGATCTCACGGTCTATCTTACAACGAAAGCAATCAGAGCCATGATCCTGCGGCAGGACTCCATGCAAGAAGAACTCTCCCACGACTTTGAAGTCACGTCCATTCTTTCTTAGTGCAAACAACTGCTCTGCACCATCTAACTGCCAGACCTGATCTCCTTCGTGTACTTCTCTCGCACCGAACCGCGGCTCTTTGTCAGTAATAAACAGCTCTGCTCCCGCTTCCAATGCTTTTCTTGCCTGGGATATCCAGTTTCGACTCTTGGGGCACCTGGAGGACCAGACTGGAAGACGCATGCTAATACCAGGTTCCGAACGACGCTGAACAATGGCCAAGCAGCGACCACGAACTAGGAGAGTCCTGGAAACTGCGGGACAGATTACAGGTGTCTGTTCATCACCAAGAAGTGTGTCCAGCTTAGCTCCGTTGAAAGAGTGCTTGACGTACTTTATCAGGGGTTCTCTGCATTTTGCTGACCAGTCAGGTACCCAGGAAGGCAGTGAAAGGCCATTACTCTCACCCGAGCAGTACGCTAGTACACTGAGCTTCCGAGAACTCCTGATTATGTACAAGGTTATCTCGGTGTACACCTCTTCTGTACTCTTGTTGTAGTCGGCGATAAGTCCGTGATCTTGCGCTGAATCAATAATGCCAAGCAAAGCGAATACTTTATCCCTCGGGTCCGTGGCTCGGCAAGCATTTGTGCCAATAAGAAGCTGAAAGACTTCAGTTGCTGGTACCGACTTTCGCGGCTCGATGCTGAGGGCCCCTGGGAGTGGATCGCAGATCTGCCCTTCAAGGGTACTCACTAATTGCGCGAATCTGAAACCATTTCGAATTGAGTCGAAGCTGCCACATGTATTTTCTCCTAGCATGACTGACTTTCGTGCTCTTGCCACTTCTTGCAAGACCCATATTCTGGTAAACCAGGGAAGGCGAAGCAGTAATCGACATCGCTCGCTTTCGAGTGCAGATGGTTTCTTGAGGTCATGATGTAGAGTAGGGAGCATAATGTTGTCGATGTGAGAGCTTCCCAAGTAGATTAGTACTTGAGATGCATTTCCGTAGATCTCCGCCATGAGCCCAACTTGATGACTTCTCTCCAAGACATCAGCTTGATGTATGCAAAGCTGATCCATCCAGACCAGCCTAGGCTTGGACCGCATCCTCACGCGTCGCAAGGCTGCTTCACCATTCTTAGTAACGGGAAGGTACCCTGTTTCGCACCAAACGTATGCTGAGTATTCCCGATCTCCGTTTTCGTCAGCCCAAGTGTAAGACAGAGCCTCGTATTCGGGTTGATCCTCAGACCCGAGTATAGCTTTGATAAACCGACCGAAGATCGGGATTGACGGAGGACCTGGATCTAGTACAAAAATGCGAATCTCTTTTTTGGCATCGCACACCGGCGAGTACACGTGCTGCATTTGGTTTCGTGGCGAAAAGTTGTCGAACTGCTTTGGGGAGGACGGATTCAGGGACTTTTCCCTTACTTTGTAATGCTATCTCTTTGAAAGGTCATTAGCATCACACTCCTCTTCTGGATCGACCTGATCTACATGATGTCGTTCGTGGTCGCTGACCTTGATGTCCTTCGTAGTAACGGCTGAGGAATCGCTCTCCGAACCAGATTCTCGTCCACATAGCAAACAATTCGCGGGAGCGATGCCATAACAGCCATTTTGGAACGTGATTACGGGTGGGGAAGGCGTTGTGGAGGGTTTCGAAAGCATCATCGTTGTCCGATGCTGGTCATTCCCTATGTTGACGGACCCTTTCAAAGTAGTGAGCTCCTACTCGCATAGGTCGGATTGGCATACTGAAAAACTAACCGAGAGACATGATGCAACGGATTAGTTCGATGCCGCTTCAGTTGCGATGATGATGAAGAACAGTGCTGCCAAACCCGACTGCTTTAAAGCTGGAGCCTGGACGGCACAAGGCTGAATCGGGGCACGAGATAATACAAGACTCGTAGTGCTTACGTTGTTGCATCCCTGCAGCTCGGATAGGAAAACCCATCGAGGAGCCTTTGGAGGCCTCGGACGTTGATGTATCGATTACTCATATTTATGAGGAGCGATGCGTGCCCGCACCTATAACGCTCATATACATCTTGCCGAATCCCCGTCTCGTATATGCTCTCCTTAAGATTACGCATTTTTTTGCAGGAATAGGCCTCTGAAATTTGTTACCGTGCTCTGTGAGAGAGGGCTGCAAGTAACATACCCCGCAGTTTGAATTGATGTCCCAAAAATTCTATGTGATTCTGTTGTATCGACCAATAAGATCTCCGATTTGGGGGCCAATCGTAAATTCCTCTAAAAACCTGTGGCTAGATTCTAGACCCCTCTCAGGCTTCTCACGGAGGTGCTTCAGCGTATTACGTTCAAATTACGTTTTATCGCGTAACCTCACCCCTTGCATAAGGAAAGCGAACCGTCAACAGGAATTCAAGAAAGAGTTGCGTCAGGGGGTTTCTTCCGTGTTTTATTTTCCGAAAACGTCTGTCAAGTTACAAGAACTCGGTCTGAGAACAGATAGCTTGGTACATGAGCAGTGTAGTAGTTGCTATGTGCCTGCATGCACATATCAAGATGATTTTGGTATCATGGGCCAACCTTCTCCTATTCTCACACAGCGAGATGAGTAAATCATGGCAAAGCAACTCCTTACGGAGAACATGTCTACAGAGTACAAAAAATCAGGAAAAGTAGAAGTTGGCGTAAATCCCCCGGGGAAAGGCGGGCCGGGAATCCTTACCTCCATCCAATGAGTTCGAGTTTCAGTAGATTTAAGAAACCTCAAGCACAAGACACGCCGCCCCTCTTCCTCAACAACCTTCTCACTACCTTCCACCCCCTCACGAGAGAGGAATTCCCTCCCGGCTATAATCTCCCCTCTCCCCTTCCTTTTCAACAAGCAAGGCAACGCCAAGCCGCGGCGGTGGTGTAGTTGGTTATCACGTCAGTCTAACACACTGAAGGTCCTGAGTTCAAGTCTCGGCCGCCGTACAAACACGGGCGCAGCCTTCCTTTTTGTATTGCGCGAGGTTGTATCCAGATGTGGATACCCAAATTTTTTTTTTTAGGCCGTGGTGGACAATGCGTACGGCGGCCGGCCGGCGATATCTCGGGCGGACTCACACAAAACACCCGCGCGGCACGAAGCGATATGAAAGTTGCTTCCGTTCCTCGGCAGATTCGGATGACGCAAGAGGGAGGGCTGTGTACGTGTGCAAGGGTTTCCTGACTTCGTAGGAGATGGTTGGGCGGCCAATTGTGGGGTGTGCTTGGAGATTGGGCGATGAGATCGAGCGAATTGGAAAAGGGCTTGGCTATGAATGTTGCCCAGGAGACAAAATTGCAGAAATTGGACAGCAGTGCTGCTGGTCGGTAGGCCTACGAAGTAGTTGGTGGAATAGCATTGTTTTTGGGTGCAACGATTTGCTCCGTGGCGCCTTTCGGCATTCAAGAAGACACTGCCGTAGTAAGCCACGAGAATTATGCCAATTCTTAAAATACTCACTGTGCATGACCGCCAAAGCGGCCAAGATGCCACGACGGGAGAACCAGCCGAGGTCATAGCATACCACACTGCCTTCACATGAAGAAGTCCTTCTCAATCCTCACCGCTCATTCACATCAGTGCTAGTCTCTAATTTATTTTCATTTTTACGTATCAATCCCTTTTTAACTAGACCTCGCTTACGCGCAAAGCCTTCTAGTCCTGTTGATGATATATCCTCAAAGTTTGACACCGAGCCCAAGTCCACCCGCCGCATTAACCATTAGACTAAAAGAGAGAAAAGGAGAGCGATGATGGTTGCAGAAACAATTTCAAAGACAAAGCGGAAAAAAAGAAAAGCTCGTAGCCACCAGAAACACAACAAACACGCAAACTCACGCTGGCAGGAACAAGCAAGGCAAGGCGGACGACAAGGAAAAGGAAAACAGTATGATGAGTGAGTGAGTGATGAGCATGAACCGACGCTTGCTGTGCAATGGGCAGGAGAGGATGCTGTGTTGTGTTGTGATCGGTGAGGCCTGTTAATATATCCAGAGGCGCATAGACGTTTCAAGAATTGCGGGGCTGACCAGAGACTCCCAAAAGCAGACAGATGACCTTTCCCCAGCCGGGCCTTCCAAGCCCGGCGATGATGACTGTTGTGTTGTTGTTCCCTTACCGAATGTTTCGTGTACAGTGTGCCCTGAGAGCTGTTCAGGGGTGGGTATCTGGGGATGGTGGAATCTCAGGAGAAGAAAAGAAAACGTGACAAGAAAATGCCATACGGCGACATGACGTCAAGAAGCGAAGAGTAAGTATGTGCAAGAAGAAAAACTCTTGACAGCAAAAAAACAATAAAGACGCAATCATGGACAGCCCTATAGCTTCTCGCTCAGAGGGCTGTCCTTCTTAGCCATCATAGTCCGCACGGCAAAGCAGCCGATCAGCGCGAGCTCGAGGATCGCCGAAACAATCGACAGCGCGAATCCGGCATTCTGCAAAGCACAGTAGTCAGCACCACCACCATCCACTCCTCCAACAGGGGGGGAACTATCAAAAAAACTCACCTGCTCCGTACAAACCGCGGCAATCTCCTCCTTCCCCGTCACCCCATCCCCCTGATGCTCGCACGCCCACCCACTCAAACTCTGCCCGCCCGCCCCGGCCTCAAACAGCTTATACACGGCCAACGCCGCGATCCACGCGCCGACGAAAAAAATCCCGAGCCCAACCCTCCACCCGGCCAGGCGCTTCACCGGCTTCATCAGCCTCGCCCGCAGCGACAAACCCCACACGACAATCGACGCGCAGAAGCTCGTGAAGCCCACCGCCAGCAGCAGCCACGTCGGCAGCAGCGACAAGTCGGACGGCCAGACGGGATGCGTGGAGACTGTGTTGTCGATCGTGCCGTCGACCTTCAGGCCGCCGTACAAGCTCAGGCTGTGGCCCATGACGATGGCCTCGGCGGCGCTGATGATGACGATGAGCGGCAGGACTGTCCATTGCGCTAGCCGTGGCCAGCTGTTGGCGTCGGGGGCTGGGCCGAGGCCGCCGCGGCTATCGGTCTTGAAGTTGCGGGCGGCGGCGGCGTTGGCTTGCGAGGCGTCGGAGAAGCGAGAGTGCGTTGTTGGTGCGGGGACGCCGGCGGGGGGCGGAGGGATGGTGGGGGGTCGGTCGGGTTGTTGTTGGGTTGGTGCGGAGGGGCCTGGGGCGGCGAGAGACACGTCGTGTAGCTCGACTTGGGTCGTGGCTTGGGAGAGCGGCGAGCGCGTTCCGTCCTGGTAGCCGTAGCCCGGGCTGAAAGGAGGTTGAGGGCTGCGCGGGGCGGGAGAGGACGAGGGGACGGGCCGGTAGTCGGAGGTACGGTAGTCGGAGGAGCGGTAGTCAGAGGAGCGATAGTCGGAAGACCGAGGAGAGGTTACACTGCGCTGGTAGTCCGGACGAGGGGGGTGGGGTGATGCCGGGCTGGCGTAGGTGTGGGAGCGAGAGGAGGAGGCGGTGCCGGGGCGGAATGGTTGTTGTGGTGATGCGGTGCCGGACCGTGGTGGGTATTGGTGCGGTGCGGGACCCGGGCGGGAGTAGGAGCGCTGCGATACCGAGGAACCAGGGCGCGGTGATTCCGGAGAGCTGAAGGGAAAGCGAGGCTGTTGCACGGCGGGCGCGCCGGGTGGGTAAGGAATCACATTGTTTGTGCTGGGAGTCCTGTCGGGTCGCTGAGGACGCGGCTGGTACGGTTGGGAGTAAGACATGGCCACGGTATGTCCTTGGAAAGTTGGTCGGGAGGGGCGAGGATGGAGTGACGAGAGTGTAAAGTCCAGCAACAGGCCACGCGACTGGCACGACCGGGGGAGCGAGGCCGAAATAGGCAGGCGATTGATGAGCGGTAAGGACAGGCGACAATGCAACGAGCGACGGTGGTCTTGCTCCTACTGTCTCAGAAGCTCGACGGAAACTCGCTGAAAGGCGCGGCCGCGGCGACGGGGAAGGGTCTAGCCATATAGGCCCAGACTTATCCAGGACTCCACCGGGTGCCGCAGCTTGACAAGCCTCGTTGCGGGCGTTCGCGTCATTTCAGGCAAGACAGGCGAGGGCTAGTGGGCCGATGGAACATCTCCCGTAGGGCTGGGGGTGCCTGATCAGGCGCATGGGCCCGACGTTACTAAATTAGATTAACTTTGATGAGGCCGTGACTTGAAAACCCATTGGCAGGCCGCGTGGGGGCGACCGCATCTGGGCGGATGCAGAGATGAAGTGCAAGGGAGCTGCGAGCCATTGAGGTGCGTCGCGGGCGAATGTTGCTGGGAAGTCGGGTGAAGGGCAGGCCGAGCATGAGTGGGGAGACGGTGCCTGAGGTCTGAAACGCGGCGCGATTCGCTTTCTGCTGGCGAATCTGCGCGGTGCGACACGTCAACACCAGTCCAGACTCCGTGCGCCATAACGGCCGTGCAGTAATGATGCGGTGGCTTGGATGTAGCACGTAGTACGAACCTGCGGCATGCCGTCTCTGGCCCGCGTTTGATGCTCACTGCCGTGTTGCACAGAGAGGGGGTCGACTCACTCCTGGGGGGGAGCGGGTGCCCTGCATACAAAAATGGTCTGAGCGATCCGCGCGCTTCCAATAGCCGCCTTCCAGAAGCACTGCAGCCAACGGGGCGGTGAGTCTGGAGAGGCATCGCGCGCTCTGTCCACCGCTTAACCATTGCGCGCGCGTCGGAAGCAGGCGCATCCCCGTTCGGCGCGGAGCTCGGCGCTGCTGCGCTGTGTGAGACCTGCTGACTTCTCCTGAGGCCGGATCCAGGCACGGGCGACGCGGCTGACGAGGCTCAACTGACTACGCGGCCTAGTACGTGGTATGCAGGTACACCCGCCCCGTTCCTGGAGATCGGTCTGTCCCGGATTTTCAGGATCAACACATCGGAGTCCGAGAGCGAGTCCGCTATATCCGACTCTGCTATACGCCAGCCTACCCTCGCCCGCACTAATATTGGGACCAACAACCTTCGTTTTTCGTATTCGAGTCCCCAACCCAGGACGAAAAAAAAGCCACATGCTAATTATAGAAAGAGCTTTAGCGTCGACACCACCCACTAGTTCCCCCATACTCCCGTCCCGTCTTTACTAAATGAGCAGAGAAAAGCAATCGATAAACCAAAACATCAAAATGTAGTACAACTCACTCACCGGCTCAATCTCTGCACCCTCCTCCCTTGTGTACCTAAACCGATTACGCAGCCTCCCCTGCTAATACTCGACCTTACTCGGCACGACTCTCACCACTCCCCGAAACGGCAGCACCGGAATCCTCTTCCGCCCCTTAAACCTCCTCTCTACCTCCCTGACGCGTTTCTCCAACTGCTTCCTTCCTTCCTTCCAACACCTTGCTCTACCGACTCGCCCACGGCCCTACCTTACTCCCGCGAATACGCGTATTGTAGCACACCTAACTCTCCTCCTCGCTTAGCCCCCTACCTTCCCTTCTATCCTTACATACCGGTGTGGGATTGCGTGAGCAGGGCGAGGGAGAGAGGTCGCGGCGTAGTCGAGGGCGCCTTCGTAGGATCGCGAGGCGAGGGCGGGCGCCGCTGTCGCCGGGGAAGCTTTTATTTGTGGTCAGAAGGAGCGCCTAGCGAGGCGGCGGCCGTGGGGACGGGCCTTTGCTCCTTCGCGGCGTGGAGCATAGTTGCGGCGGCGGAGGATTGAGTGGTCGTTGCGTCGCTGAGTGGAAGTGCGGGGGAGGAGCGCGCCGCGTCTGGCTGACGAGATCCTGCGGACGGAGCTGCAGCTCAGAGGTGAGGGTGAGTTATATATGCTGCCGCCGTGCGAGGTGGTAGAAAGAAGGTTCGACGACTCATTGACGCCGTAGTGGGGATGCGCGACGTCGAGTGACTTGCATGACTCTTTTTTCCTGTGTGTATGACGCGCTGAAGGTCGCGAGACTGTCGCCGTCATCGTTGGTGCTTGCGCCCGCGCCAGTCGCATTTCAGCCCTACCCGCCCGCGGGGTCCACGCCAAACAAGCTTCGACTCGAGAAAAATATCTTGAAACCCTCCACACCTTCCCTCACCCTCACACATTCGCCCGCCCGCCTTCGTGCACCCGGCCACGACGCGCACCCGCCATGATCACGCCGCCCAACACCACCGCCGCGCCAGCGACCACCAACCCTTCTCATGCGCCCACTCCTGCACTTTATTCTTAACCGGTACACTCGAATGGCTCCGAACGCTTTCAATCGTCGGGGGGCCCGAGTAAGCTGCCGAAAAGCAACAACCACCGCACTTCTCTCCCGACCGGAGGTCCGTCAGACAGAAATGTCGGGGCTGCTGGGTTACTTCACCTAGCGAAATCCATCACCCATGGGCTCCGCTGTCGTGCTTAGTAAACCGCATGAGTGCATTGGATCGCTGGAAGACGAACTTCCAATTCTGCAAGCTGTAACACTTGCGACCTCGGTTGAAACTCTCATCGTTCCTGTCGCAGATGAGGCCCAAGCGAGAGAGCACTTGGGAATACGTCGCTACACAACTGAGGGGGTAGAGGAAGGAGGGCACGTGGGGTCCTGGGGGAGCGGACCGGCCATGCGCTCTGTGCTAAGAGTAACAATGTGCGGTGGGACATTTTTTAACCTCACTCTTTTCCGTGCGTTTTAGGTCTCATCTGGCGACTTCAAAATCTCCGGAAGAAAAGGATTTAGTGCGCATTGGCCCGCACCAAAGGCTTCAATCGAATTTCATACAATCATGTTTACCTCGTTTCCGCTCATCTCAAAGGAGCTTGAATACAGCCTCCCCGCACGCAGTATCATCTACTCTTGTTTCTTCTGACCTCATCCCCCGGCAATTCCGCCAGCGTCATCGGACTATCACTGCTCATCGGACTCACCGACGACAGCGGCTCCGTATGATGGCTCTGATTGCCCGTCCCAACCGGACTGATCGGCGAATATGAGGAGTACGACCCTCTCGCACTGCCGCTCCCACCACCGTCCGAGCCGTTTCCTCTCGACGCCCCCGCCTTCGCAACCGGCTTCCTATTCGTACTCACAGAACTCACCCTCCTCCTCCGCCTATCCCCCGCCGCCGCCGCCTCCAACGCCCCCGCCGCGATCCCCACCCCATTCAATTCCTTCGCCAACCGCTCCTGCACCAGCGGCTCCTGCTGCTGCTGCGGATCCTCCTCCTCCTGCTGCTGCCCCTCCTGCTGTCCTTCCCTTCGCCTGCTCTGCTGCTCCTCAAACACCCGCCTCTGCTCAAACGGATCCCCCGCCGCCAACTCCTGGCAATTCACCGCCGTCGGCAACTCCGGCCTATCCGGCCCCGTCTCCAGCTCCGCCGGCCCTGCCAGTTTCAGCATCGCTTTCTCTGCATCCTCCTCCAACTCGCGGCCGTCCGGCGAGGAGAGCGACGAGTCGGCCCTCAGCCTCCGTCGTCGTCGTCGTCGATTGCCGGTGAGGAGGGCGAGGATCCCACCGCCGCCGCCGCCGCCGCGGTCAGAGGGAGACGAGGGAGAAGAAGAAGAAGAGTTAGGACGCCGCCGATGCCGCCCCAGCATGTACGCGCCCCAGACGATAGCGAGCAGTAGCAGCACGCCGAGCGGCACGCCGACCCCGATGCCGATCTTCGCGGCGTGCGAGAGGCCCCCGCCGCCTGCACCGCCGCCGCCGTCGCCGCCGTCTCCTCCGCTTCCGCTGCCCGTCGCCGTTGCAGACGCAGAAGTGGACGCCGCGGTGCCGTTGATACCGGGCGTCGTCCCCACCGCCGTCACGGTGCGCGTCAGCGCTGCGCTTGCACCGGTACCACCACTGCCGCTGATGCTGGTCACGGTTGCGGTCGCGAGGGTGATGGTCGTCGTTGCGGAGCCGCCTGAGTAGATGGAGATGGCGATGGTGCCGACCGAGGCGCCGGGGATGGAGGTCGAAGTGGTGGTGTGGTCGTCGTCATCGTCGTCGTCGTCGGCGTCGGCGGTGGTGGTGGGGAGGGCGGCGGTGGGGATGGTGGTGGAGGTTGTGGAGGAGGTGGAGGTGGTGGATGTCATGGTTGGTTGGTTGGGGAACGATTGGAGGTTACGGGGGTGGGCCTGCGCAACGAAAGCTACAATGGCGCAGCTGGTGGTGAGCGATGAACGAGTGGATGGTTGAGAGCTGCTGCTGCTTTGAGAGCCCTCTCTCCCTTCGATGCAATTGGAAAGCAGGTGGACAACAACAAGAGGTGGGAGAAGACTAGCGGGGCAACCATGCAGTAAATAAGGCGCGCTACGGATGCTTGGTCTCGGGACACGGGAGATGATGGTCCCAGTTTCCAAGAAAACAAGAGGAGGTGATTCACAGCCCCATTTACGCGATACGACCGGCAGCCTTGTCTTTTTTTGCCTGGGTCACCCGTTTTCGCTGTTCCTGTCTGCCGATGAACAGAACCCCCGCCAATGCTTGCGGGGAGGCTGTGCAAAATCGCCGGGCCGTGGCATTCGCGGCGCCGTGTGCCGTGCTACCCACAGGTACTGGTGAAACGATGCCAAGTGGGATGGGTTATCGGTTTCTGTCGTGGGTAGTGTACCTCATTCGTCGGCCGATCATGGTGCGGCCGGGAAGTTGACTCCGCAACCCCGCAATGGACGAATCGCAGGTGCAGCGGGCCTGGTTTACGTCAACTGCTCAGCCCCCCTCCATTCCACACGAAGAACGTGCAGGTTGCATTAGAGTTGGGCGCCAAGCAAGGCCGGTCAATTTGTTTGGTGGGGTAGGTACCTACTTTGGCGTGAGACCGTCGACCGGCAATGATCGATGATGTAAAAATCGGGTAATGGATGGTTGCGCGGCCTCAGCCCTCATTCGGTGAAGGAGTCACTTTCTTATTTTTCTGTTCTGGTTTGCTGTGTCTATTTTTTTCTGTTGCTCTCGTATCGCCTGGATGATAAGGCTTGCAGGTATCTACGCGGGGTTGAACGGGGGTGTGTGAGGCTGTGCGTCCCTGGCGCTAGACGTCATTCGCTACTCGACAGCGCGATCAATCGTGTCGTGCCACCATCTCCTGCCACGGATCCGATGTCATGTGCATGGGCTTGGCCGATCTTTCTCCTCAAGCAATGCCGTGCTTGCGCGTCCGTCCTGCATGCTTTCGCGGCCTTGCTGCACGTCGGCGGAAGCGAGTCTTAATATCTCTTTGCTGTAGAACACCTCTCCTCCAGACTTGCACATTCTGCTTCCGCATTAGCCGAGCGTGTGGTTTCCGTCTCGCTCACCGACGCCATTTGCCCGGCCAGGAAGAACCGAACATATTGCAGCGATGGATGCAAGGGTTACTGACGAAGATGGCAAGATGGACACGTGCCTTTCGCACATGGAATGCATTCTGATTTTAGAACGAGCCGAACGGGCATAGCCTCTCATCACATTGGCGACACAACGTGAGGGTTGGGGCGTAAGACGGAGGACGACGGTCGCTTCATTGCACTTCCAAGAGAAATGGGTACACCCAAAAAGAGGAGAAAAGGAAAAAAGTAGGCAAAAGTCCGCCACCACAGAAAACTTCGCATTTTGTCCATAATTTACAAGCAGGCACGAAACCCTCCTCGATCTACATCCTGATTAATCCACGCCGCAGAATCACAAATCTTACCCCCATCCACCGGCAACGCGAACCCGCCGTCCGTCTCGTATCCAGTCTGAACCCGAAGCACGCCGGGCCAGTCGGTGTCGAACGTGTTTTGCGCCACCACATGACGTTTTTCACACGCTGCTGTGCGTTCGCCTCGTGGAGGATCTTCTGCGAGCTTTTAGTGTCATCGTTTACGACTTACAGCCCCTCATGGGGGCGTTGTCGGATGATTTCAAGATCCGAGTACTCAGGACGCATTTCGGTTTTTTAGGCAAGGCTTGAGGGGAAACAACGGTATGCCTGTGCCACACCGCACCAGAGCGACCCTGTTCGTATCTCAAAAACGGCTTCTAAAAACTGCAACTGCGCCTGTCTGTTCTTCTGGGGATATCCAAAACACGCACGCCCTGATTGGTCATGTGTCATGGGACATGCAAGGGCTGAAGTGGCACAGATGGTTCAGAGATCCTTTGCAACCTAGCTAAAGCCATACTTTGTCATTTCTTCCGGCTCCCAGAAGGTTCGAAGCAAATGCCATGCCATTGTGCTATTTTGCATTATTTCTTTCCAAAATTCTCATATGGCGCTATCCTCCATATACCCTCCTTTCACGTCTCATTAGTTGCAGTCCTCCACATATCACATCTTCCACGGTCATGGTTCGAAAAGTATGGGTCAGCTAAATGACTCGATAGTGCGCTATCTTAAACACACATCACACAAGCGCAAGGCTGAAGGATCCAAAGGATTATTCATGACTGAGCAGACGGCGTGGACACAATTTTTGAAAACACGTCTTCCGCTTGATTACACGGCGAAAGACTCTCCCAGTGATCGCTTGCCATCTCTGTCGCTGTCCCACCCACTTGTTGTCGATTTCAAAGTAGTACAGCATCTCTTAATTTGCCGTACCATTCTCTGTACGCTTAAGCAGGCTCTAGCTCTGGCTCCGTGCTTTCTCCAGTTTTCACCCCTAAACAAGAGCACTAATTATCCTCATCTATAGTCTTGTTAGAACCAAAGGTTTACATCCAAAAGCAAATGCCACAAAGTGTCATTCTAGATTTACACTTACACAATCCTCAAGACATCTGACATAGGTATGATCATCCACCTGTCTCCCTCCCCTGCATTGTATGGTACACTCGTCGTAAGGGGGAGGTGGTATGACGGATGACCTGACAGCCGCTGCGAAGACGGCGATAGCGAGGATAGCAGGCTTCATGATGTAGTATAGAATTTGATGAGAGGTCGGTTGTAGATTTTAACGAGAGGTTAGTAAGGCTTGACGTAGAGTCTTTATAGGCGTTTTTGAAAATGGCTGTGCCAATCAGCAGTTGCGTGGATCCAGGCAAAACGCACAGTTACCGAGAAATCGTTGGTCCAACTCGTGAATCAGTGATTAAATTTGTTGTCGGGAAATATCTCACGGGCGCAATGGGTTTCCGTGTTAGCTTACCGGATTTTGCACTAGAGATGTACAGTGGTAGGAAAATCAAGAATTTGCACCTCAACGCAGGGTTCAGGGAGAATTTCATCCAATTCTGGTGGTTTGTAACGCTATTTCGGTAAGGCGTTCTTCTCTAATTGCTAAGCTTCGAGCGTCCACAGTACTAAGAGTACCATCTACCGCCGTCGCCCAGCCAAGCCCAGCCATTCCGAACACAAGGCCCTACTAGCCCCACGCGCCCCCGTAGCGTTCCGTACCGGCAGTAGGGAGACGAGGAGGCTATGCTTATTCCGAGCAGCAGACGCCCACCAACCGGCCTCCGGGCGGCAACACCGCGCGCCCCAGCAGGGCCGTTCTGTTTCGCATAGGTTTGCCGGAGAAATTGCCACTAAGCCTTATTTATTCCATTAGCTGTTCCGAATTTAGACGTACGACACATCTACCAATGAGCTGGTTGAATATACGCGCCGGACTTCTGCGTTCGCCCCACATTCTGCTTGTAAGCATCTGCTGTGCCGCCCCCTCATTTGTGTCAAATGTGCCATGGGTTTACAACTCATTCATATTGTGTTAATTCCCCAGCTCCTACATTCATGTCTACAATTCACCTTTTCTATCGAATTTCAAGACAGTCTGACGGAGTTAGTGGATTCCATGCTATTCGACTCCCTTCGTTGTTTGCTACCTTGTTTGCTACCTGCTTAGTCATCTGGCGCGTATATATACCACGCTGCCCCACAGATAGCTTATGGATCATTCTGCGCAACCATCACAGTCATGTAAGATATATCATTTACGCATAAGTGATATAGCTAATAGTCTAGGAAACGATCTGGGGTTTTTGAAGAAGACAACTCGGCGTCAAAAAGAGACCGGCAGGACGCAGACGCTGGTACCAAATTAGCCTTTAGACCCAGGCAACACAGTCCAGGTACGCTTGGTACTATATCAGCCTTTTTTGTCTATCGCTTACTTTTTTTAGACTCTGAAGAGATTGAGCGCAAAGAAATCCTTAGCTGGCTCACTTCAACCAGTCATGTAACAAAGCATACCAGTTGCTCTGCTCAATATCTCCAAGGCGCTGGCCAATGGTTTTTGACATCTCCTCATTTCAGTTCATGGCTCAGAGGGCGTGACAACGCCCTATTCTGTCCCGGACCTCCGGGATGTGGAAAGACCGTTTTGGCTTCGATCGCCATTGACTACCTCCAAGCGACACGGAAGAGCAAGGATACAAAGATTGCCTTCATATACTGCGAAGAACATCCGCGAAAGTATCAAAGCGCTTCCAGACTGCTTGCTGAGCTGCTGAAGCAGTTGGTCGAAGAAGACCCGTCGCTTCCGAAAGATGTCAAGAGGCTCTATGGGCAGTTTCCAGAAGTTTGGGAACTAACAAAAGCTCTTCGCTCCGTGGCGTCTCACTGCGAAAGGGTCTTTGTGGTGATAGATGGGATCGACAAGTGCTCGGATGGAGTCCGAAAACAACTCTTGGACTCCATAGAAGATTTACGGGGGGAATCCAACACAGCATTTCTGGTAACATCGCGTAGAGAACCATCCATTGAAAATCTCTTCGCAGGTTATTCCCGTCTAGACATCCAGTCTTCCGATGAAGACATCGGGGATTACGTGGACGAACAAATTTCAAAACGACTAGACTGGCTGAAACAACCAGAATTCAGAAAAAGGATCCGAGAAGTGCTTGCAGAGACTGCAAGCGGCATGTAAGTGGGCTTCCTAATATTTTCAAACATAATATACACCTAACATACTTTGATAGATTCCTCTCTGCACAACTATGTGTAGAGTTGCTCACTGATAAACTCACGCAAGAAGAGGTCGGAACTGAATTGAAATTCATCAAAAGCTTGCTTAGTCATGCAGGGGCATTCAGCCAGCTGTATTCCCGGCTATTAGACACAATTGACTGCGCCGGAGACAGGCAGCGAACTTGGGCCCACCGGCTTCTGGCCTGGGTATTCCACAGCGAACCTCCATTCACAGTCAAAGAATTACAGCACGCGCTAGCAATAAGAGAAGGCGACAAGGAGTTGTACAACGACCGCATGGTATCTATCGACAAGGTATCTACTTTCTGTGCTGGCTTGGTGTTTGTGGACCGGGAGAGTGGACTTGTGTATCCCGTGCACGATTCCGCCCGGGCATATTTTGCGGAAAGTCCACCGAGTTGGATGGCAGAAGCACGAATGGATCTCGCCCGCGCGTGCTTGGCGTATCTGCAACTCGACCGTCTTAGAGACGGACCAGCAGCAACCCTGGAAGAATATGAACAACGGCTGTCAGAGATGCCTTTGCTTTTTTACGCAGCCAACAACTGGGCTGGCCTTGCACTGGGTTTACATGAAGCTCTTCTCAGGCCAGCCGCTTCATTCCTTCTGGACAATGCACTCACGGCATCAGCTGGTCAGGTCATGTTCTCCGCGCGGAGCTTTGGCGGAAGGCAATATATGAAGAACTACACAATCAACCACGCACCACACGGCTGTCACATACTCGCTTTCTTTGGTCTGGCTGATCTACTCCGCCTGATACTGGACGAAACCAAGGGATCCTGGGATCTCATTGACGAGAAGAATTCAGAGGGCGAGACACCGCTCGCAATGGCTTCGATTCACGGGCATCCGGAAGTGGTAGAGCTACTCTTGAAAATCGAACGAGTCGACCCCAATACAAAAACGCCCAGGAATATGACACCTCTGCACCTTGCGGTGCTTCATGACAACCATTCAGTTGTCAAGGCGTTGCTGACCTCGAGGCGGGTGGACGCGAATTGCAGAGGTAGCCACGGAAACACGCCCCTCCACATAGCAATCGAGGATGAGAACAAAGCTCTCATCAGGCTGATGATCGACAACTTCAAGGACCGTATCAACTTTAATGCAACGGACCGAGCCCGTTACACAGCACTCCACAAGGCTGCAAAATGCGAGGACTCGGATATCATGAAAATGCTTTTCGAAGTGCTCAATGACCTCATTGATTTCAACGCTAAGGACATCGACGGATGGACTGCCCTTCACCATGCCTATTTCTACAAGCGTGTTGCTATACAGCAGTTTTTATACACACAGAAGGATGTGTTCGACACCAACGTCGCAGACTACAGCGGCTGGAATCCGCAATTGGATCCTGCAAATGAGAAATCATGGTACTACCGCACGAAAGGACTAAGTTACGAGGGAAGGAGAGGAAAGAGCCCACACCCTCTTGTTTACTATCTTCAAAATCCGTAAACAATCATATCCATCTTCTATTTCAAGAATTTGCACAATCCTTCAAGACCTCTCTGTGTTAAGGTTTGTTCAATCGCAGTATTCACTTTTCAACCTTAGCTCTCTGCTGCATTTAGGAGTGTAAGCAGTTGCTTATTATCATTGCACAGTTGTATAGCTATCCTATTGGAGGGGAATGTTCCTGATGCACTCAGCGATGTGAGGCTCTCGGCCGCTGCCGCACGGCGATTCCAATGAGGACTACTGCGGTAGTCGGCCTAGAAACACTGCGAGCGCGATGTCTAGGAGCTCGCTCGCGGAGGTCCGATCCCTCGCCCGCCGCGCCACGTCGTGTTCGCCACCAGCTGCGTGTATGGCGATGACATTGGTCTTTTTCGCGTTTGGGGCGGTAACGCGTCGGCGGGGCTTTGGGTTGGTGCAGGTGACACACGATTCATTGTGTTTGTCAGTCATGCTACGCATACGTAGATAGCGTGGAAGAGAAGGTTACTCGCACATGTGGATCAACAAAAATTATCCTACCACAAAATTGCGAGCCTGTGGCTCAACAAATGCCCTTGAAACTGTCAACGGGTAGGCGGACGTGGTCGCGATCCTCGTGCAGGCTCTCGATGAACATTTTGATCAAGTGTCATGGCGATCGGAAAACTAACGAGTAGGCCAATGAGAATGGGATAGGACTTAACTAGGAAGCGGGGTCGTCAGTGTGGCGGGCGGGGTATCTAGCGGCAGAGTGCATGAAGATTGTAGAGATGACTGGTTAACAATCGACTCTGCACGACATACTTAAACCCATATTGACCAGTTCTCTGGATGACAGTCAATTTCACAGTAGATATGAGCTACACGGGTGTCTGTACAACCTGTTAAACCCTCGGAAAAAGTTTTCCTTCCTTTACACGAAAATATTGGTTCGGAAACTTGCAGCAGGGAAGAGGGTCGACATTCGTTCCTATTTATCCGAGTCCAACCTGAATATGCATTTTTAGAATTTTGCGTTCGAGCAATCCATCAGTATCATAACCTCCATGTACTCAATCAAGGTTGCAACTATCTCTGACGACTATCACTCAGCGCCGGCGTGGCCTCGCATGAGAAGGGACATGATGCCTTCGGAACCAATATCATCTATTTGGACCACCTTTCCAACAGAATCATTTCGCGAGGGATCTCCCGGGGACATTCCCTTTGCAACAGAACCTTTTCCTGGAGTTATTTCTGCTGATTTAACTATTAAGGGTAAATTTCACTGCGAAGATTAAAGTGGCTTCTATAGTAACTGAAACTACAGCTCCCCACAGCATGACTACGACAATACATTCTACCTCTACACCCATCTTTACAACCACCCATACAATCATGATACCTCACTATAAGGCCACCTCTACAATCACAGTAACCCCTATCATTACGATATACCCTAGCTCCACAGAAACTCAACCTCGGAATCGTCCAACCAGCAGCGAGTCGCTGGTTTCAACCACAGTTACCACGAAATCGTCTGTAGGAGCTCTACCTGATCCCAGCTCCATCAAGACTGGACTTGCCATCATCACCGTCACCACATTGGACCACACTTATCTAATAACCCTCCAAAGGTCTACCAGCGCCTCATTGCCTACAGCGCCCTCAACATCAAATGACACTATTTCCACGACAGTTCCCGGCATCGATAGTAACGCAACGACAGAACACAAAAACGCGACAAGGATTGCCCTCGGTGTCAGTATCCCCCTGAGTATGATCCTCATAGCATTGCTCCTCGCTGGCGCATATACTTGGGGGAAACGAACCAGCCGATCATTCAGGAATGCCCCAGAGGATGCACCAGCTCGGGAAGAAAAACAACAAGGCATGGAGACGCATGCATGGTCGCCGAAAGTGCCGCAAGAGTTAGCCACCGAGTTTAACTTCGCAGAAATGTTCGTGCCCGAGAAGCCTCAAGAGATGGCACATCAGACCCCTACCAAGTCTTTGGATAAAGAGGTGGTCGTGGACAATGCAGAAGGGGAGGGTAGTCAGACGGCGCAGCGTGGAATTGTAGAGGTATGTCTCAAAGGTCACAAACATCGCGTCGTTATACTGATCATACGGGGCAGGTATCGTAGGGGAGCAGGATTTACAAGAGCATTCACCCTCATTGACCAATGCTTGCCGTCTTGAGTTCATGGTGGAAGAATGCCGATTCAAGCTATCGCTAGTACTGTCTTGCGCACGGCTCTGGTGGTATGTTTATTGTGTCCTTCAAACCGTCGATAATTGGGTCCAGGTATGAGACTGCGGCGAGCTACAGGGCAACGATACTGCCACAACATCTAAATGGTAATGATCTGGTTTCGCTGTTGCCTAACTGCCCCTAGAAGTAAATCTTGATTCAGATACTTTTTGATTGGTTTATGTGCTGCGACTGCGCGAGGCTATGTGCGCGTCCGATGATCCTTGTCTGCACTGCCACAGAATCCTTCGACGACTCAGTTTCACACCCACCAATACCACAATCGAAGACCTGAACACAACGAACTACAAAAATAGCAAACACCCCTCATACGCGCAGCAGATCATGCCGATCACCGCAAGGCAAAAAGCCGGATCCGATATATAAAACACAAAGCACCCGCAACCCGCTGACCCCACAACACCAAAGCCCCAAACTTGCCCAGCGCAAACGACACCAACCCTCAGTCCAAGCGCCACTACACAACCTCATCCTCCGAGAACCACAACCAGGCCACCCACCCACCACCATGTCCCTCGCCTCCGCCGCCTCCTCGCTCGCATCCGAGCTCGCATCCAACATCTCCGCGCTCTCCGCCACGACGCCGCACACATCCGCCATCACGCGCACCTTCACTGACGAAGCGGGCTCGCCCAGCGTCATCAGCCTGAGCATGGTATCATCACCACCACCCGCCACGACCACCCCTGGCCCGGAGATCGCAACCGTCGCTGTGTACGGCGACGACTCGAGCGTGCTGACGTCGTACACGACGACGTTTCTGCCGCAAGGCACTGGTGCTGCTGCTGCTGCTGCTGCTGCTGGCGGTGGATGGGGTGGAAAGTTGGGGGAACTGGTGGGAGGGCGGGATGGGACGGCGGTTGCGGTTACGGTTTTCTTTGGTGTGCTGGTGTTTGCGAGGTTTATTGTTGGTGGGAGGGGTGCGGCTAGGCCGGCGGTGGGGGCAGCGGGGGCGCGGGGAGGAGAGGGGAGGGGTGGGCAGTGATGGCGGGTTCGAAGGGGGGTGGGGGGGTTTGCTAATGTTTTCAGACGGGAGATGAATGTATTGAATGCAACGAATTACAAAGCGATGCGCCTTTGGACTAAACAATTTCAAACGACTGTGGTGGAATCCCCATCTCATCAGCTTCTCCATTCATTATCCCATGGACGTAACACTCTCCGAGGAACTCATGTCTTCCCTTCCTTGCCTTCCGCAAAATGAACGGTGTTCTCCCTCCGAAAAGCACTACAACTTTATCACCGAGCCGTGTCGAACGGGGGCAAAGACCCATGTACCCCTTCTTTGTGACAAATATATTTCGGCCGTGCGTGACGGAGAACACTTGCGAACTGTACGCAACGAGATCCTTATACATGGCACTGTCGATGTCCTGCTCGCCGGGGCGAAGGAACCCGGCCCTCATCATTTCGACAGCATTGTCCCGATAGTATAGTTGGTAGCACTTCTCAAGATACGTCGGTGTCGCATCTTCAGGTACCATGTTCGCAGCAAGGGTGCGGTAGTACGCTGTTGCAACGTCCTCGCCTGTCGGGTAGCTCTTGAGGCTGAGGCCTATCTTCTCCCACATGCGGACACGCCTGGAAGACACGATGGTTATCTGGTCCGAGTAGCCAACCTTGTTGAAAAAGCCCTGCTGGAATCTGGCGAGCTTTGCGTTGTTCAACGGAACCAAGTGTTCTTGCCGAATGTTTGTGCGCGGGTTGCCAATGCGGGATACGGTGTCGACTTCCAGTCCCCGGATTCTCAAAGTACGGCTGTCTAAGGAAATCTCGAATTGGGGTGGATTTTCGGTAGGGCGGTATCGAGACAGGCTCAAAGGGGTTTCTCGGCGATAGGACGGCCAGTCTGGTACCCAGGTGGGTAGCTTTTGGCAGCCCTTCCAAGCAAGGTCGCCGTTGGAATTGAGGATTCCGATATCTCCTGATTCTAGAAGCTTTATCGTACTCTTGATGTAGAGGTCGTTGGCCGATATGGAATAGTCTGGTTGTATTCCAAGGGAATGCGAATCACTCGATAGACCCAGTAGGCCGTACACTTTATCTTCCCGCAGAGTAGATACGCTCATTCGAGTAGCGTCTAAAAGGAAGTGCAATGGCAAACCTGGCCGTCCTTCATCTACTCCGTGTGTGTAGTACCATCCGATTTCGTTGAGGAAAGAAACACTGGCCAGAGATAGCGGTCCGTGTATCAAGGAGAGAATATTGGTATTCGCCACACATTGCACAGCCAGTAAGATATCGTTCCAAGCGAGCTGCTCTCCTCCGATCAAAAATGTGGCCATGTTTGACATGATGACTTCCTGGATTATCCATACGCGGGAGAACCACGGCCGCGACAACAGTTTATCGAGAGCAAGCCACTCCTTGTCCCATGGGGCCGGCAGTCCGAACGATTCCATCTCGGTCTCTGTGACGGTGAGCCCTTCTCTTCGGTAATATGCCTCTTTCAAGGCATCGTTGGTGATTATGCTTTTGATCAAGGACACAGCGTCCGAACTGTCTTTCGATGCCTCTCCCAGCCAAACTACGACGTTACTGGCTCTGGAGTATATTTCTTTCATCATGGTTACTTGATGGTTCCGTTCTTCTATGTCGTCCTGATTGATGCAAATAGCATCGATCCATAAGATTCGGGTTTGGTCTGCATGACGAATCCGGTGAAGAGCGTGCCATAGATTTTCTGCCACGCCCATTCGGAGACCGTCGCACGAGATATAGAACTGCGGATCCGGACGTCCCCAGGTATAGGATAGAGCTTCATAGGGCGGTGCTTGATGCAGCGCATGGGTCGACATGGAACATATTATCGGTGAGTTTAACTTCCCGGGCTCGAGATGGAGAAAGCGAAGAGTTGCTCTTTCGGGTAGTTGAGTATGTTCAAACTTAGTCCTACTTCTAATACGTCTACATTAGACCTCAGAACCTACAAGGCAAGTCTAAAGCTTACTGGAATTGTGGGTATTCAGGCAAGGGCTTCAGCTCTTTGTCCCAGTCATATAACGTGTGTCGAAACTGCAGATTGAAACGGCGCCTCCTTTGTTCCCTGTAACAATGTCAGCATGTAAATACTCTTTGCTCGGGTTTCCCAATTACTCTGTTCTTAGCTTGTATGACGGTGGGAAGAGTGGCGCTATTTGTGTCCTTAACTGATGAAAAAGAAAGAAGAAATGGACGTGAATCTCCCACCAGTGAATGGTAGGGACGATCGCTCGATAAAGCGCCTGATCAAGACGTCGCAACAAGCCTTGGCCCTCAGAAGGTCCCTGCGAGGACTGCATGGCTGCAATTTGGTTCTTCCCCGCCTTTTGAGATGGAGCTGTGATGGTTTGAAAGAGGCGGTCTAAATATAACCTGTTAGTTTCGGCCCCAGACCGCCACGTGGTAATGAAGCCAGCAAGTGTTGAATTTATTATGAGTATCGTTTTAAATAATTATAGAATGATTAAAAGTTGAAGAGGAAATGTTATTGGATTTCTACCATAAGCATTCCTGGAAGAAGGCGTTGCAGCGCGCCTTAAAGATCACGTGATCATTTAGCGTAATGGCACAAACTGCTGGTGTTTACCCAGCAAAGACTCATCGAAGAAGTAGGATAGGAGTTAGACCAATCAGACCAACAGAGAAGCAGGGAAGGCGTCGAGCGATGCTGGAATTGCACGCTTATATTTGCCTCCAAAAAGTCAATAGCGAAGTGCAAGCAGATATCTTTGCCTCTACCATAGCTCAGCATCTTCGCGCTACCTCTTCCCACAAAACACAAGAAAGATTCCGACATGCGACCTCCAACGCCCATAAAAAAAAGGAAAGTATGAACAGCCATATCCCACCCACATCATCCACCCCCAAGACCCTCTTTTTAAGAACGAAGCCACCTCCCCCTACAACCTCGCCCTCGTCTGAATACTCTTCCTCCGCCTCTTCCTCCTCTCCGACTCCGCCACCGCCGCCGCCTCCTCCTCGGCCCTCTCCAACGCCTCCCCCTTCTGCTTCGCCGACACGCCCACCTCGGCCACCTTCGCTCCCTCCAACACCTTCGTACTCCCCGCCACCGCGCCATCCACAAACAACTGCGCCCCCACCTTCTCGACCAAGCCCAACACCCTCCCGACCACCGTCTTCCCATCCCTCCGATTCTTCCCCTCACGACGGCTCTGGCTGATCATCTCCGCGAAATCCCACAGACGGCCTTTGGGCAGGATGTGCCCGGTGGCCGGGTCGCGCAAGGGCACCCAGTCGTCGGCGAGGCGGAGGGTGGGCGGGACGCGGCTGTCGCGCGAGCGGGAGACGGCGATGATGCCGTCTTCCTCGAAGCGGGTGTAGGCGTTTTTGAGGGTTTCTTTGTTGACGGCTTCGAAGTAGGAGAGGTCGCCCTGGTGGTAGAGGGTTTTGCCGAGGAGCTGGGCGCGGTCCTGGACTTTCTTTTGGTCGAGCCAGGGGTTGTTGTTGTTGGTGGTCGTCGTAGCGGTGGTATCTTTGGTTTTGGATTTCTCGGGAGGTGGTGGTGTGAGCATCATCAAGCTCACGGCGCCAAGCCAGCTGGCCTCGACGAAGGGCCAGATCATGAAGCAGTAGAAGTCGTAGTTCTCGCGGCCGCGCTCGCGCTCCTCGTCGCTCAGCTCGACCCATTGCACGGGAGCGCCTTCTTGCTCGTTGGCGTCCTCGCGCTCCACCCGCGTGACCTTGATGACGCGGTCGGCCTCGAGCGAGCGCAGCGTCTTGTCCAGGTTGGTGGCCAGGCCCTCGGTCGGGAAGATGAACTCGCCGCGGAAGAGCTGCGACAGGAATGCCACTTGCTCATACAGGTCGGCGTACGAGATGCGCTGGTGCGAGGGCGCGCCGCCTTGCTTGACGCGCGTGTACATGGCGGCCGAGACGAGGGCCGGGAGGATGAAGAGGTGGATCGTCATGTTGCGGTAGAAGGAGAGTTGGAAGCTGCATCATCAATCGTGTCAGTACTGATTCTCCGTGGGCCAAAGAAAACGTAGACGAAAGCACCCCTCTCGTCCACAGAGAGCGGAGGGCAACGAGACAACTCACCGATCAACAGCATAAAACGTCTCCTCCGGCAACCCAGCCACGGACCCCACCAGCCCGGGCCCCAGCACATCCAACGCCCTCTCAACCACATACTCCGTCGGCGCGCCCCCAAAATGCGCCACCCTCCCCCCGGCATTCCTCACCCGCTCCCCCAGCCACTCCACCCTCCGCACCAACTCGCTCTTCCCCACCCCGCGCCCACGCAGCGTCAACAGCACCGTGCCGACCAGCGCCGTCGGCATGACGACCGACACGGCATTGATTTCCGACAGCACGCGGTAGCCGAGGGTGCGCAGCAGGCGCAGACGGAACTCCTTGTTCTCGGCCTCGGACCCGTTGCTGCCGTTGGGCGCGGGGCCGATGGATGGAGGCAGGCGCGAGGCGCGGGCCTGCTGCGCGTTGATGAAGCTGCGCAGCGACCAGGGTTCGGCGAAGCGCACGTCGACGCGGCCGAGCTTGAGGGAGAGGACGGACGAGGCGGAGAGGAAGTCGCGCAGGTTTTCTTTCGGCTTGGGTTGGCCGAGGAGCTCGGAGATGTACGAGCTGGAAGGGGGGTTATTAGTTTTGCTGGGGTGATGTAAAAAGAGGGAGAGACGGAAGGTGGCTTACTCTACTTCGATGACCTTGTCGTATTGGGTGCTGACGGGGCAGATGATGGCGTCGTCGACGCGGCCGGACAGTACGCTGTCTAGGAGGAAGCTGAGGATGCCGAATTTGGGAGGGAGAAGCTTTCCGGTTCGTGATCGGCCGCCCTCTGATGGTGAAGAGTCAGCCAGGGAACTCGCAGAGGGTTGCGGCCAGGACAAACGTACCAACGAAGCATTCAAAGTTATAGCCATGTGTCAAAAGAGCATCCATGTACGATTGCACAACAGCTTGATACAACTGGTCATCTCCAAAACTTCTGCGGATCCAGAAAGCGCCTGATCGAGATGTCAGTGCTCATTCCTTTTGGTAACATATAGCCATAGTCTGCTAGAAGCTTAGCGAACCTACCAGCATGCTGCAGGAACTGTCCGACAAGCGGAAAGTTCAGATTGTCACCCGCGACGACTGTGGGCAGCGCCAGGCCCAACCGATAGCAGATGAGTTGTAATGAGACGTAGTCGACATGTGAGCGGTGACAAGGAAGAAAAATGATGCTGTGTTTATCTCTCTCCGCCTTCTCGGCGACAGCGCGTAACCGGAGGACTTCTTCGGAATTGACGTGGATGCCTATGAAACGGTAAGCATAAATTCAACGAAGAGCAATAAACGCGATGGCCCGAACAACGGAAAGGGAGGGAGGAAGGGATGTGAACCAGAGCCACGCCAGCCATCCGCCCCAACCCAAACACAGCGCAAGTCGAACTTGAACCCACCTTGATGATACGCCCTCGTCAAAATCTGCGCGCACAGATAGTACGCCCCGCGAATAAACCGCTTACTCTCCATCTTACAAATCATATCGTCCGTCATCCCCTCCACCACCTCCTCCAACTGCGTCTGCACCTCCCTCCTCCTCCTCTCCTTCTCCTTCGCGCCCCTCCTCCTCGCCTTTTCCCCACCACCCGTTTCTCTCGTCCCACCAAACCTCCCCTCCTCCCGATCCTCCACCTCAACCCGCTGCGCCGCCAACTCGCGTATCTTGGCCTTCAGCATCGGGTTCCCCGTCACGCGCGCCTTCATCTGCTCCGAGAAGCCGGCGTAGAAGACGGGCTGCCCCACGACGTTGTCGTAGCTGCGCCAGCCGTGGCCCGACACGTGCGACGAGAGTTCGCGCAGGAACTCGAAGGGCGCTTGGCGGAAGCGCGCGACGCCTTCGACCAAATTGTGGTCGGGCGACTCGTGTTGTTGTTGTGCTTGGAGCGATTGTGGGGTGTAGGGTTGCGTGCCGCTGGGGAGGAGCGAGGTGGTGGAGGAGGAGAGGTCGGGCGTTGTGCCTGTGAAGCCGGTGGGGTGCAGAGACACTTGGTCGCCGAGGATGGAGAGGTCGGGCGCGGAGGAGGCGTTGGGGGAGGCGGGTGGTTTGGGGCTGCTGCCGCCGCTGCCGCTGCGAGCCATTGTGGTGGGTGGGGTGGAGCTTGGGAGCTCTGGGGGGTTGGAGGTGCTGGGCGGAATGCGTTTGAGGGCTGTACGGTGTTCGGCGGTGGAGCGGAAGTAGGTTCGGTGCGGGCGCGGTGGTGACGTCCTAGCTCAGTGTATCGTTTCGTCTCGAGGACGCATGGGGAGGATGAACAGCAGCTCCCAGAAACGATAATATGCGGGGAACAATTGCAGGAGGGAGAGGGTGCAAGCTGCGACGATGGCCGAGGCGGGAGGTGTGTTGGTGCCGACGTCGGCGGTTCTCGGGACGATCGCCGCGATGAGATGTCGATTGACGTGTGGACGACCGGAGGACCAGGCTTTTGATTTGTCTCGGATGCTCAGATGTAGAGGAACCCGGGCGCTGGCGTCGGGGGAGAGCGAGGCTCAAGCGGAGGTGCGCTCGAGTCGATGGCCACATGCGCCAAGTCTGGGGAAAGAAAGCGGAACTGCCGAGGCAACGTCAGGGATCTGAAGCCCTCGCATCATCCCGCATTCCTCTGACTCGCGCATGTCGCACTGCCGTTTGCTCTGTACAACACCATCACGGGAGAGGCGCTGGATGAGGCGCTGCTTCTGGATTCCATCTCTGCAGTGTTCCCATCTCCCTCAACATCATCATCGCCTCATTTTCCAGTCAACACGAATGAGCAGGCTTCTGCAGTGCGATCCTAATCAGTGACCATGGCCGCAAAAAATTCAGCACCTGCCCAATCTGGGTCGATCCATTGGAAATAAACATCGGCTCGTGGATCACGGCTTCCTCAATTCAGGAGTATCATGCATGAAATTTGCCTTGGTCCCGCTTTTGCGGATCCTCAGCCCACGCGCGGCACAGCAACAATGCATTAAGCGGGTGATGCTCAGGAGATACTGAATTTTTACAACTGCAATCGCGATTTCGAAGTCCGCAAACCAGCCACCATCCTGCCCGAACGTCAATGGCTCTGCGATCCAACCAACACCGCTACGAATAACAGCCAGCCGTCGAAATTTAGTAGGCGGAGTCCTGCCTCGCCAGCCCCAATGCGGACTAGCTTATATTCCCAGCCACCGTGCCGTCGCCTGCTCTGCAGTCCCTAATCGTTCCTCGAAATCAGTAAAAACTGAAAGGAAAATCCGGAATGATTATGCTCAGCGCAAATTAATGTGTCGTCAACCGTCGCAGGATTGTCGTTAGAGAGTGGATCGGGTGCAGTCGGCCAGAACATTGCGTGGATGGGTATGGTTCTCGAGGCCATGGCCGTTGACCTGTCCGTTCCATTTGGTTTGTTTTTTTATAATCCAACAATTTGGTCCTCCGGTGGAAGGATCCAGGCCAAGGCTGGGTGGTGTTTCATGAAGGTCCACATCGCCCCGCGACTCCCTTGGGTGACAGATGCTATACCCGAAGCCCACGGCTCTGCGCCAGCAGAGTCAAGCGCTCCGAGGACTCCACTCGCAACTTGCCGTGGTCCAGCATCGCAAGTTGGCTTTTCTTGATGACGCCGCTGTTACGCGGCCCTTTCCGGGTGATTGAGGCTTCGAATTTGAGGCGTGAGCTGAAGAAGAGAAAAACAAGAGCAACAATGACGAAGAAAGACATGTCGTCGATGGGAAACATCGCTGACAGGAGGCGTCGTCCTCAATGAACGACCATTGGGTGGACGTTGGGGGGAAGGATGTGCGGGCGGGGTGCGAGTGGAGTTTTCATAGCGTGTGGCGGGGGAACAAGCTTATTTTGCGGCTGAGGCAGGAACTTGCCTCAATGGGTCCGGCTCAGGCAGATGTTGCCGACTAAGCATCTTGCACGCGTGCTGCAGGATTAACGAATGCTGACCGCGTCAGGTTCTGCACCTAAATCTAGTTGCGTCGCGTCGTGGCAACACTATTCCTTTCAGGCTCCTGGAACTGCATTGAAGCAGGGTTTCAGTGCAACAAAGCGTTCTACGCTGGAAGGTCTTGAGGATACAAGAATCAGTAGGCCGCAGGTAATACATTCGGTTTGTTAGTTGCTGATCTCTCAATTCTCCACTCATTTGTTTCAGAGAGATCGATGCGCGCCAGGTATGTTTATTGCGCAAGAACGAAAAGCGATCGATTCGACCTGGCCGGCGCTATAAACGACAGGGGAAGATCAGAAAGCTTTCGGAAGTTACAGCCGTTGGAAGAAACCAAGCTTTCTGCCTGCGCGGGAGATCAACCCATTGGTTTGCCTATTGATGAGCGGCTAAGTGGGTTTGAGCTGGAATGAAAGACGGCACGAGAACCTTTGTCGGCTAAACTCAACTACACCTCTATCCCTTTTGCCGCCACTCCCATGCGTCATGTACAAACACATCTCACACACTGGCGCAACAAAGACTCGGGAGCGGCCCTTCGATGTGGGGCGGCAGATGGTAGGACAGTTTCAATTTTAGCGTGTCGGAAACGCTTCGCTTACTCAGGGGCACGGGTCGAAACAAGGTGATCAGCGCTCGGGAGGCCTCAACCAGATGTTTCACAATGCCCATTCGCTCTCGCGGCTGTTTTCAATCCCTCCCTTTCATATGCTATAGCCCGTAAACGGCGTATTGAAGCATGAGCTCTCCAGATGCTCGCCTAATGTGGATACCGCGGTCAAGCTTATTATAACGGCAAGCCTTATATCTACCTTTGCATATATACCAACTCTCCGCCCATGTAATTCCAGATCAATCTTCTGGAAAGCGCTGAGGTTGATCCTTCCAAACCATCTTCCATTCTCCACACATTCATTTCACCTATACATTCGCATCACAAGAATCAATCATGCAGTACACTCTCGCTAGCAGCCTCCTTCTCCTCACCGGCACCACCCTGGCTGCCCCTGTGGTTGAGCAACGTGCCGCCTGCGCCGACGTGCACATCTTTGGCGCGCGCGAGACGACCGTGTCGTCAGGCTTCGGCTCGGCCGGCACCGTCGTCAACCTGATCAAGAACGCCCACCCGGGCGCCACCACCGAGGTCATCGACTACCCGGCTGCGGGCGGCAACAGCTATGGCTCGTCGGTCCAGACCGGCACCAAGGCCGTCGCCTCGCAGGTCGCGGCTTACGTCAAGGCGTGCCCGAATGCGAAGATCGTGATGGTTGGATACTCGCAGGTTAGTTGCCCTCCTTTTATTATTGCTCTCTAGTTGGGTCTGTCGAAGACTTTAGATGCTGATTGCTGGATAAACTGCAGGGCTCGCAAATCATGACCAACGCCTTCTGCAACGGCGGCGACGTCAACCAGGGCATCACCGACACCACCGCCCCCATCTCCAGCGACGTCGGCTCCCATGTCGCCGCCATGATCTGGATGGGCAACCCCCGCCACAAGCCCGGCGCGTCCTACAACGTCGGCACCTCCACTGCCGCAGGCGTAAGTCCCCCTCACTCCCAGCTCCACCGACACGTGAAAGTATGATGGCGAAAGCTGACATTGAAGCAGTTCGATCCCGAGGCCCAGGAGTGCACCGCGTATGCCGACATCATCCAGTCGTACTGCGACGCCGCGGACCCCTACTGCTCCAACGGCAGCGACGCGTCCGTCCACCAGGGTTACGGCACTGAGTACGGCCAGGCTGCGCTTAAGTTTGTCAACAGCAAGCTCGCTTGAAGAGGGGAAATGGCTTGAACGGCTGCGATTATGTATTTTGACGTTCTCAGTAAATATGAAAATCTATTGTGGCAATGGCCCCGTAGAGGCAGGCCAAAAGCATGCGCATTTTGTGCTCTACTTTTTGACATGTTTGTCTGGCGATTTCTCAACACTTTCAACGATATGGTAGGTGGGATAACTGGGTTTGCGGCATTAAACTTCACTGAAGAACCGGAGCTGGCGAAAGTTGTAGTGAGGGGGCCTTGGAAGCGTTCCATCAGCGCGACTTCGACGGCCTAAATTCACTGTACCCACTTGATTGCACTGCTATTGTGTGCAATTATCAGCCACAGTGCGTATTCAGTCCTACGAATGGCCACCCATGCTCTAGTCAATAGGTTATCGATAAGGAGTGGCTGCCGGCATGCCCCTCAAATTCTACGCAGAAAGCTACGTTAAGAGTCGCGATACTACATCGTACTACAATCCTCTTGCTATCGCGCGTCATCGCTGACGGGCAGATGGTGTCGCAGGCTCGACATTCGTTCGTGTGGGCATGCGTTCGGGACTTTTGAGGGACAGAAAGGTATTCGAAGACATTATTAGTCTTTACATCAGGGCAAGATAGAGTATATGCGCGACATAATGCGGAGGATCTGAGCCTCAGCTTTGCCCCCATTGGCCAAGTGGGGTTGACAAAGCCCTCTTTATCTTCGCTTTACTCCTTTGACAATTTGCTCCCTGCAACCTACAATATTATCTTCTTTTATATTTCCGTAGATTGGTTCGAGTTATATGCTAAAAACTATTCCTCCAGCCATGCCGGTCATTGTGTACAGCTCTCACGGCTGGTATCGGAAGGTCCACTCTTGCTCCGCCACCGTCTACGTGGCAATGCATTAGCGAGAAATTTTGGCGAATAGTATTACAGGCTTACTCGTAACATAGTTTACTCTTCTCGATGAACTTTCCGGATGTTATTCAAACTCTGCTCCCAATCGATTTTGTCGCTTCATTTTCCTCCATCTCAATACCTCTGTCCAGACGTCTTGGATCGATTTAAGGGCCCCGAATAGCAGAAGCCGAATTAACAGAAGCGATCAGTCTTACCGTCAATACACGGATGGCTGACCTGAACAGCCCTCTTTTTGATTCTAATCGACGTACGAAACTCTCGTCCTCAAAGGTCCATTATTTCTCTTTGGGCAACCCGTATCGCAACATTGACACCGTACGACCGGAGAGTACGACCAGTCTTCAATGTGAACTCTGCAAATGCGTACAGCTGTTCACAACTGGAGGAAATGGAGTTAGTCATGAGAATCTCCCATATTTCTGTCAAAGGTTCTTCCACGACAGATGTACCACATGCCTTCCCCCGGAGCCATCACCAGAGCCTCTATGTTCTTTTTGCAACCATCTTCGGCTCCCGCACATTTTCGGTTGCGTCACTCCTGAACTGGAACATCTTCCGTCCTCATCATCAGAAATCGGATTTTCCATTGATTGGGGCAAAGGCTACAAGGAACTCTTGGGCGATCAGACCTGCCTGTTGTGCGCACTTATAGGGACAATACTCAGGAGTCGCGCTACGAAAATGCATAAAGTTGAACACCTTTTTGGTGACTTCATCTTCGTGGACTTTATCATGGAACGTCAGATTTTCGACCGACCAAGTTTCTGGAAGCTACGGATCCGTCGTCCCCAAACACCGCAGTCGAAAGCAATCTTGGCCACAAAAGGCATCATCGCTACAATTTCAATGAAGAATTCGAAAGAAAGAAGTGGTAAAGAAACCTATTCCGACCCTCCAATTGGCCTGGATGTAAATTGGGATCAGGTGAGGCGATGGATGGGGGTATGCCATCTGCATCAGCGCTCGCGACAGAAATCCATCGAAACCACGGACAAGGACTTCAGGCTCGTTGATTTGTGGAACAATTGTCTAGTCAACGGGTCTCAAGCATGGTCGTATGCGGCCCTCAGTTACGTCTGGGGGAATCCGAGGGCTTGGGAAGCGCAGACCGTTCTAGCCAACGTCTCACAACTTGAACAGAAGGGAGGCCTGTTGCTTCATGAACTGCCCCAATGCATTTTGGATGCTCGGACGGCATGCAAACACCTCGGGATCAGGTTTCTCTGGGTTGATCGACTTTGCATTATCCAGGACGATGCAAAATCAAAACACGGTCAGATCAAAGAGATGGGAAACATTTACGCTTCTGCGGTTGTTACAATTGTGGCAGCCGCTGGCAAGAACGCAAGGTATGGCCTCATTGGCATTTCCAAGCCGCGTGCTTTTCCTCAACAGAGGCTGGTCTTGCAGGGCGTGGAGTTCACAGAGACTCTTGGAGCGTACGATTTTTTCCACTTAATGAATGAGTCTATGTGGAGAAGTAGGGGATGGACGTTCCAAGAGGAGAAGTTGTCAACGGCGCTACTTGTATTCACAGAACGCGGGGTTTTCTTCCGGTGCAAACATAACCCAAAGCACATGAGGATAGAAGGCCAAAGCGGAGAAGACATGTCGCTGGAAGTCGATGAATACCCTATTGTGGTTCCTAAATACTCTCAACGGAAGCTCAGCTTTGAATCTGACATCCTCAATGCCTTTTCAGGATATCTCAACATGATGTTCAAAGATAAACATTACTTCGGACTACCTTGCGCTTATTTCAACTCGGCCTTGCTATGGAGATCAGCGGACGATTCAGGGCTCCCACGCGAAAGTAATGGCAACGACACCTTTCCCAGCTGGTCTTGGGCATCAAGAACAGGCTACGTCAGTTACCAATCATGGTATATGCCTGGGAATCACGAACCTGTTGCGTCCTGGGCTGCTATCTTGTTTCCACCAGGAAGTACGAGTCCACAGCTTCTCCCTGTATGTGAGGTGCCTTCCAAGCTTCCATCTCTACAAGAGCTGCTGAGAAAGAAGCTATATTGGAAATATGGGCAGGAGAAGTTCGCGTGGAAGAGATATATCCTCAAGAAACGCCTACTCTCTCCTATCCTCAATGATGAGCTGATCCGTTTTTGGACCACGCTTCCACGACAGGTGAAGAGCTACAAGGGGGTTTGGTTCCAAAACAGATGGCTCTCGATAAAGCATAATCTGTTCCCAAATGTCATTGCAGGTCTTGAGCCGCGCGAGGTCTTCCGGGCAGGCCGTCTTTTGGCATACACGCAGATTACAAATATTTCCGTCACTCGATTGGTTTGGCCAACCTCGATCGCCCGCCTAAGGAACGCTCCATTCGTCCTTAGAAACAAATTTGGCAAGTGGATCGGCTTCGTCGATCCTGACACGGCCATTGCGGAGCGCATTGATGCTTATGCGCTTACAGGGGAGACATATTCTGCAGAATGCCTTGCTCTTTCTCTTCACAGAGAAAATGCCAATATTCTTCGATTTTCATTACTTCTTGATGAAAATTTAGATACGCTACACGATCGAGCAGAAAGGCCTAACGATGGCTATGAGTCACAGGAAATGTTCAAAAAAAGATCTCATGAATTTTGGAGGGAAATGGGAGGCCTGAAACATCAAATTCAAGAAGCCAAGCGAGAGACTCCCCCTTGCCCATCCAGTCCGATCGATGATCCGCATTGGGCCCATCCACTTCAGTTGACGGTCATGATGATTGAACGGACGGAAGGTGTTGCTCGCAGAGCAGGAGTTGGCGACGTTTATCTCAAGAGATGGAGGGAATCAGCGCCAAGTTTTCAAACGGTCGTACTTGAGTAGCGAGAGATATACGTTGTACGGAGTGAGAGAGATGATCTAAAGTTAAATCACTTTTCCTTACCTTTAGTCTTATATCCCCCAGAACAACCGTCAGTAGTGTTGATAATCTCTTTCCTATTATCACGGGTAGCACCATTAGGGGCTAACTACATTTAGACTAGCTCTGCTCCGACGCTGGATACGTGGCTGAGGTCTTACATAGCCCCACTTCCTCCAAAATTCCAATCCAACCTCGGGGCCACGAACTGACTGTTCAACCACCTTCGCAGACGGCAGTTCTATAGACAACTATACCGAGCTTGCAAGCTGAGGACCATGGACATTCAAGATTATCCACCTGTGCATTCGTGCATCTATTGTCGTAATTTCATTCTGGATCAGTTCGACCTCCCTCCGGATCAGTCGCGGGCGAAAATAGGTAATGGTCGGAAACATGTCAGCAAGGATTCATTTTCACTTTCAGAGCTTCGCGAAAGAAGCCAAGACGGCTGTATCTTCTTCGGAATTGTTCTTTCTAAAGCCCCGCAAGAAAAGTCATCTCCACAGGCTTCTGTCAAGTTCTGCCTCCATCTGCTCAAACCATTGCGTTTCAACAAATATATTTGCAAGCTTGAGTGGGAGTGGGAGCTGCATAAAGAGTCTGGGAGCTTTCAAGTCTTCGCAATGCCAGGTTTGATCATAATCTCACGACCTCTCAATGCTGTCGCTTACCAAGTGCAGGCGATGCGGCTTTCAATGAGCTTAGATCGGGCCCACCTGTTCGGCAAAGAGCAAACCAGTCAAAGACATGGAAAGAATGGCTCGAAGAATGTGACTGTTCACATGAAGAGTGTGAATTAGCAACCGATTACAGGCCATCTCGACTCCTCTTCGTAGGCAGCCATGAAGAAGAGGCACTTCGTCTCGTCGACAGCCATGCCGAAAATAACATCCGATACGCAGCACTGAGCTACTGCTGGGGCATGGACCAAACCTACAAGACCACGCAGGCGACAAAGTCGCTCTACGAACAAGCGATCCCGCCCTCAGCCCTATCAACCTACCAAACCATCACCGACGCCATCCACGTCGCCCGCAGCCTGCAGATCCACTACCTCTGGATCGACGCCCTCTGCATCGTCCAAGACGACCCGGCCGACGTCACCCGCGAGCTCGCCAAGATGCGCTCCATCTACGCCGGCGCCTACCTCACCCTCACCGCCGGCTGCACCACCTCCAGCCGCGACCCCTTCCTCGCCTCCGCCATCCCCGCCGCCGAACACCCGGACATCCAAATGCGCTTCCTTTGCCAAGATGGCACCGAAGGCTCCCTCCTCCTCCAGTCCCAGCAAAACTTCGTCTCCGAGCGCGCCGACGACCCCATCGCCGCGCGCGGCTGGACCCTGCAGGAAGACCTGCTGTCGCCGCGCGTCCTGCACTTCGGGCCGTACAGCGTGCTGTGGCGCTGCGCGACGATGATCGCGACCGACCGCAGCGGCGGCGAGCCCCGGTACCTGCAGGCGGCGGCCGAGCGGCAGTCGCTGGACGTCGCGTCGCTGCGCCAGCTGAGCACGCAGACGCTGATGCAGCGCTGGATCGAGATCGTGCAGGACTACGCGCGGCGCCGGCTGTCGGTGCCCGCGGACAAGCTGCCTGCGCTGGCCGGTATCGCGGACTTGTTCGACCAGGTGTTGCCGTCGTCATCGCCGTCGTCGTCGTCATCGCCGCCGCGGTACCTCGCCGGCGTGTGGGCTGCGGATCTCCATGCGCAGCTGCTGTGGTACGTTGACGCGCCGCTGCCGCGTCCGTGGCGCTACCGCGCGCCGTCGTGGTCGTGGGCGGCGACGGAGGGGTTGGTGTCGTTTTCCGGGCGGTATCCGGTCCATGTGGTTAGTCGACTGGAGATGCTGGACTGTGCCATTGACCTCGAGGCAGAGGAGCTGCCTTTTGGTGCCGTAAGCTCGGCGGTTATGCGAGCTGAAGGGCGGGTCAGAAAGATTGGTTGGTCGCGGTCGTGGCGGGGGCTCGACTCGGGGTTCTTTTTTCGCTTTCGGCCGGAGTGGGAGGACCCGGAGGATACGTTGAACGATACTAATCTGATTCCTGATAGTGCTGAGGATAGGGAGTTGCTTGAGCGGGACACGCCGGAGATATGGGTTTTGGAGGTGACGACTGAGATCAGTGATAGCCCGTCTGGACCGATTGTTTGTCTCAGTCATGGACTCGCGCTTGTGCCGGCGGGTGATTGCTTTAGGCGGATTGGAAGGTTCAAGCACTCGCGAGTCGTCAAAACGCCAGAGTATATGGAGCAGAACCAGGCGGTCGATTATTACTCCGAGGATTACAATGGGCCCACGGCATTTTGGGTAAACGAGGATGGTGACGAAGAGGGACACTACTGGACAGAAGAGGATATCAAGGAAGTGCCTTGGGAAGACGAGGACTGGTTTCGAGACTGCGAGACGCAAGTCCTTAAACTCGTCTAAGCTGCCGGTAACTATTAATATCTGGTAGATTTCTTTCTGGTTGTGACGATTGATCTGGGTGACTTCCAAGAGCAAGTCGCCGTCTTGACATATCTCTTCAATACTTCCCTTTTAATGTTGTTGTATATACGCCGATTTGAGGCTTGTGCTTTCCCCAGGCATCAATGTGGGGCGTTCCACGCCGCAATCAGAACACAGACTGCCCCGCCACGTATTCGCGTGCCTATCACTGCTTCAAACATAAAATGGTCCCTTGCATACTCCCCAGAAGGATTCAATCCATCCGCACCTTTCCTCCTCCCTCTTCCCAAACCACCCCACACTCCCACCATGCGGCGGCCAACACCCCACCAAACCGCCATCCTCTCCGCCTGCGCCACCCAACCCCTCCAAACCGTCCTCTCCCTCCTCTCAACATGCCCGGATCCACCCCCATCCGCAAAGTGCATGGCCGACGCCGCCGCCACCCACGGCAACGCCCCCGTCCTGGACCACCTCGTCCGCAGCGGCGCCATCCACTTCAAGGGCTTCCTCCTCTTCTACTCCGCAGCCGCGCACTCGCGCGCATGCGTCGAAATCATGCTCAGAGACCCCGCGCGCCGCGGCGGCGGCTGCGACATCAACGACCGCGACGACCGCATCGGCAACGTGCTCAACTGGGCGCTCGCGGGCCGCCGCGGCTGTCCAGACGCCTTCATCGCGTGGCTGTTGGCGCGCGGCGCGCGGCCTTGCCGCGGCGACGACGAGCAGGTGCCGCAGCAGGAGTGGACGTTGCGACTGGCGGCGACGCGGGGCTCAGTTGGAATTATGCGCATGCTGGTGGCGCACGGGGCGGGGGCGGATCAGGTGGATGCGTCGCGGGCGCTGCATACGGCTGTGGCGAGGGGGGAGGTGGAGATGGTGCGGTTTTTGGTGGAGGAGGCCGGGGCGGATGTGAATGAGCCGGGGTGGTATCGGTGGGAGGTTACGGGGTGGATGAGGGATCCGGGGACGCCCGTTGCATAGGGCGGCGGAGAAGGGGTTTGGCGGGCTGGTGGAGTACCTGTTGGCGCATGGGGCGAGGGTGGATGTTAGGGATGGGGCGGGGAGGACGCCGTTTCAGGTTGCGTTTGCGAAAGGGCGAGAAAATGTGGTTGAGTTGGGGATTGGCATGATTGGGTATGTGGAGGGGCGTCGTACACGAAGGTTTGGGTAACTATGGTTTTGTGTGCTGGGGATTCCCTCTTGAAGTCTGACAGGACTTGTTTCAGAGGTATGGTTTGCGAGAGCCACCACATTCGGACGAAGACAAGCTAATTGCTATCTCAGACATAGCTCGTCGCTTTCAGGCCGCAAGGAAGGAGGACAATAGCCAACAGGGAGCATAGTTGGACCTTGTCAAGGATCACCGGCCCTGACCATTATCTTGGTATGCACGACAAACCGCTCGTCGCATCGGTCATTGGCGTTCTAGTGAGGTCTGTCGACCCATTGAACCTGTATGGCAAGCTCTGGTCGGGTATTGCTACAATTAAAGGGTTTTCACGCGGTGCGTCTACACCTGTAGCGGCGATGACCACCGGAGTCTCTTGTTTCCTAGCATTTCACTATCGGGTGGAGCCGCGGTCACAGGTGGCTTCTTTGTGAATGATAAAGAAGAAAGTCCCAGCTTCTTAGACAGACATGCCGCCCTGTTTATTGGCAATCGATTGGAGCTGATAGCTGCCAATATTGGCCACTGGGAGTTGTATTAGCGTAGAGAACTGTCATAGCCATGCGACGAAGCCTTGAATGCATGGATGGTCCAGAAGCAGGGTATAATCACGATGTTATAGAGCTTTCCTCGCAACTCGGAAGCCCGGCGTCCGTGTAACTGCTCCCACGTATGGCGAGAGTCTCTGATATGCTCGACACGTACGCATTTGGTGGGTTGCTTTGGGCGAGGTGCTTGAGGAAGAGGCCAAGGCAGCTGGTGCTAAGGGTGGCGGCGTTGAGTTTGCTGAGGAGCGCGCGCTCAGCGAGCGGCTTGAGGTACGTGTCGATACCCAAAGGAAAGGAGCAGAAGGACGTTCCGGAGCGGCAGGATTGGTGGGAGAGGCAATCGTTGTGGCGGTGAGCCCGAACTCTTCTGCGACGGGCGCGTTGTTGCTGCTGCTGCTCACTGTTTGCGTCGCGGCTGGAGCGCTCTACACTCCGCCTGTCCTAGGCACTAGCTGTGTGCTCAAGAAGCGGCCTTGCAAGATTTTCGTCCTGTCAAGCACGTTAGCCCGTTAGCTGACGATGTAGCAAGTCGCGGCAGTGCGCACAACAGAACGTCGCAGCAGTCTTTGTCGCTGCGTTCGTGAACTTCCTTCTGTCGCTCTCCTGCGCCTGCCAGCGCGTTTTTGGGGCCAATCGATGTCGTCGCTTTGCAGTGCTTGCGGAAACATTGGTCATCCTGCGTTGTCGCGTTCTTACTTCCCAGTTGTTTGCTCAAGCGTTGTCACTGCAGACGCAGCGTACTATCGGCCCACAGGTCTGGCCTATGACGTCAGAACTTGTGGGAACCCGACGCGCACGACGCTCACTGTGCTCAGGTGAGTCCTTCAGAGGCCCTCCTGCACGCATGCAGCGCGCAGAATCTTGCTCATTATCGCAACGCGCAGTGCATAGACATGACGAAGTATGACTCGCAAGCGGCCTCTCTTTGCGCCTTGATGCAGCGCACGCATGATAGCAGGTCAGGACGGCAAGGAAGAACGCGCCGGGCGTTGGACACATGCAGTTGCAGGATGTGTCATAGCGAGTGAGCACATTACTACTGCTGCTCTCCTCAGTGTCCTTCACTTTTGCTCACTGTCGCCCTGGTAGAATTACACACTGTGTGATCCTCATCGGTTGCTGCCCAATGAGGCTTGAGCGACGCTCGCGACAACGAGGCACTCAAGTCCTTCGAACGATATATCCTAGAGTGGGATCCAAACTACCTAATTATAAGTCCGCTCTAGGGGGCCATAGACTAGCCCTCGGGCAGAGCTTGAGCCGTCCGTCTGTCCTCCGAATTGTCGTTCATGTCTGAACGCCCTGAGCTGGTCCACCCTTGTCTTTACGTAGGCCACTGCACCGCAGTCGTTGGAAATGACTGTATACATCTTGTCTAGATAGCTATGGTGGTCGCTATCCATTGTGCCCGCCAAGCATTCCTCATGCAAGGGGTGGCTCCATTCTCAGCCGCATTTCCCGCACTTGGCACGCTGGACCTACAAGTCCTCTTCATAAAACGCCGCAGGCTACTTGAAGGTTCCTGAAGGACCTAATTCCACTAGGACGTTCCGTTGAGGGCCTTGCTGATTGTAGCAAACTGCCTCTTCGAAGCCGGCCTTGTTCTTTGTTGCCCAGACCCCTAGCTACCATCGCATTATTTTGCCTCTACAACCCTAACCCTAGTGTGCTAACGAGTATATTCGCAATATCAAGATTTCTCCGGTGTAGGAGCCTGTTACTGCATGTTGACGAGGTCTTCCGCGGGTGGACGGATCGTGAGAAGGCTTGGGACCGTACCGGCACTCGTCGCGCGCAGCTGGCGCCGTCGCCGCTGGGACACTCCGAGGGTGTCATCGACAGGGGCTTGCGCGGGGCATGGGAGGTAAAATAATGGTGGTTCTGGTGCGCTACCTGGCGAGGAGACCTCCTATGAGCAAGTCAGCGGTTGAGGTCGCGGACGCGACATTCTCCCTTGGCATCCGCGATGCCGCGCCGCATCCTAGCAAGGATTGTAGCAGTCAGGAGGTGGATTGAGACTTCTCTGAGCATTGGAGGAGGTAGTGGCTGTTGGGCGCAGGCTGTTTTGGCGGAAAAAGCCAGGGCATAGTCGTGAATTCAAGAGTAGAGTCGCCTAGCGCCGCATCGCTGTGTCAGCACAGCTTCCCACTCCAGCGCAGATATACTGACCGTCAGGAGGATCTAGGAAGGCCTTGCGCAAGCCGAAGCGGTTTCCTTCGCATCCTCCACGATGTCGTGCCAGGGTGTGAGCTTGTCCATGTCGTCAGCACCAACCTCCCCCGGCGCGCGTACCGTCGGTGACGACATTAGTAGGGAACGGGGGTTCTGAAGAGGAGAGACTAGGACTCGAAATGGCCAGAGTACAATCGTTCCGAGGTGTTGAGCGACGCCGGGAGAGAGGGGCACTGGGAGGCAAACAGAAGCAGACACCAGAGCCCGCGGCCCGCTGCGACTGCCACAGCCCTAGCCATGCCGCCGCACCACACAATCTCGCAAGCACAGCATCCGCGTAGCATCCTTGACCTCCCTCTCAAAAGACCTCCTCCGCAGGCCCTGTGTCAAGCTTCCCCTGACCGCGAGCGGCGCAGTTGCTTTCAGCGCATCCTCCCACATGTCCGCCTTCCTGTCTTGAAGCAGCTGCGCGTGCCGGCCATTCCATGACCTTGATGGACCTTTGCGGTCATCTGTCAGGCTTCCAATGAGCTCATCGACCAATCAGGGGCCAGGCACATAAGCACAGCTGCGCGCTGGCACTGCAGGGTCCCGTCACGGGGGTGGATGCGTCAGTGACGGCCAGCTGCCTGAATCTGTGGCCCGAGCGTCTACCGCTTCTTCAAAAGCTCCTCCTCCTCCGACTCCAGACCTTCTTCCTCTTCCTCCAACAGACACCACGACCTCATGGCCGCAAAACACCATGAACAATAATCGACTGCCTTCGCCCCTGGCGAAAAAGGCTTTTTTCATTGTTCGACTGCCCTCGGGGCCTTGGCCTCGGGGCAAAAAGTGAGTCGCGCGCCTCCTCCCTCCTCACCTCCCATCGCCCTTCAGCAGCCCTTCAGCATTGTTGTCAAGTGATGAACTTCATCAAACTCTACCCCTCATGACGATTGCGCGCATTATTTGCAAGATCTTCCGCAAACACCCACCCTTCTGGCCTCTTACTCCTTGATTGCGACAAGACACTCCTGCTGACATCCACATTGCAAGCAGAGTCCGCCCTGCTGGATCTTCTGATCTGCTGGCCCGACCCCCCCGAATCGATCGCGGCTAGGGTCCTCCCCACTTCCCGAAACCGCATGAGTGGGGGTTGGGCCGGCGGATCAACCATGGAGGTCACGTTGACCAACACCGAGTCGCAGCCCAAGCAGGGGCCCCAGCCCCAGGTAAGCCATCCCCCTTGTACAGCACAAGCATTGCCGCCCAGTCCGCCGCGCTTTCGTACCCTCTTTCTACTCCTGGATGACACTGTGGCTGACTTGAAGCAGCACCTGGGCCCCTGGGGCTTAGCGGATGCCGTTCGTGCCGCCATCAATGCCTGGCGGGATGCCACATTGACACCATGAGATCGCATTCGCTTCGGCGCTTGCCGACGAATGCGAAACCATCGAACAAGGCCCGGTCAAGTTCCACTGTGAGGACGTCCTTGGTTTCTGCAAGATCGACAACGGCGATTGGTCTGCTGCCTACGCCTTCGATGCATACCATATCATATGCCTGTGTGACGTAGCTTTCGATTTACCGTCGCTCACCCAGACATGCCACGATCTCGATCTGAAGGGGGTCATGATCCACGAGCTCTCACACTTGTCCCGCGTATTCAACCCGGACACCCACGACTACGCAACCGGGTGGCCTAATGCAGCCAACTTGCCAGTGGACATGGCAACCGAGAACGCGGACACGTACCGACTCTACGCTTAAGGTATGTCTTCTCTATTGCCAAGTCCAGATGTTCTTTGACCACTAACGCCACCAGCCGTCTACCTCGGATGCCCCGTCGACGACGACACCCTCCAAATCTACAACTGCAAAGAATGAAAGCACGCAAAGGAGCTAAAAAGCCAAAAGTACGGCGTGCATTCGTTACTTCAAAGGGCACACGGACACCGTCACCTGCCTGGCACTGAACCCCTCCAACGACACTCCTCGGATCGGTCCATTTGCTAAACCGCCTTGAGCGGCATGACTGTGTGGCTATGGGCTCTGAACTCTCCCAATAGCCAGGGCTTGCTCAAACTGCACGGCCCCTACCTTGCGGCCTATGACCCCTGTTCCAGCGTCATTGCCATCGCATCACCCCCAACTCAGACCATCCTTTTGTACGACGTGCGCAATTTCGACAAGCCACCGTTTGCGATTTTCGACAAGTCCAGCGCCGCGAGCCAGCTCGATCCCGAGCTGGTAGCCCAGATAACGGAAGAAGTGAGGAAGCAAGTCTGTCTGGTGGTGTCGTTTTGGAAGATCAAGACCTCGACGATGAGGCCGCCTCCTCTCCCGCGCAATCCCACGACGGCTTTTCACAGCTTCGTGCGACGCTTCTTCATGCAGTCCGCACAGGAGCCCAGCAACAGAGCCGAATGGGAGGCGTTCTTCCTGTTCGAGGTCTACCGCGACTTTCTGCTCCGACCCAAGTCCTACAACAAGTACCACATGACGCCCGTGCAATGGGTCTACCTACGTCACTCGTTGAACATGCTTGGATCATCTGAGCTCTATGTCTTCGTCGACATCGCGTTCCAGATGTTCTCGTAAGTAGGAAACTTCTTGGCTCCGGAAGATCTACAGCTCTAACCAACCCGCCAGCTTCGACTACGACATCCCCGCTCGCACCATGGCGATCCAATGCCCGAGCAACTCGCAGCAGCGCTTCTCCTACTACCTCGTCCTTACTATCCACGAGCAGCTCTGTATGGCCCAGCACCGCCTGCCCGGCTACCGCGACCGCATCCAAGATTACGATGCAAGCGACGATTTCCCCCAGCGCCACGCCACGTGCGGCGTCGACTCTCTCTCCGGCACAAACTGTTCAATGCCAGTCGTTTGGAACCCACGCAGACGACTTCAGCAAGCTCATCGCAACCATGGGTGACGACCGCATCATCGCCAACGACCTTATCATGTCAGTCAGGACGCTTTGAGGAGCTCTACATGACCCAGTGCACGCCCAAGCTCTTGGAATCAGTGAAATCAATTGTTTCAGCTGGAGTCCAAGACTTTTGCAACCGAAACATCGCCACGCAGGCACCTCACTCCACCATCCAGACAGTGCCATCATGGATCCAGCCTGGGCATCTCATGTCACCAATGAGCTTTCTCAGATGCGCCAGGAGATGGCCGCTCTCCGCAACGAGGTCAATGCGCTCAAAAACGACGCGTCGACCGACCTTGGGTCTCGCACATGATCAAGAAGGCCGACCTTGAAGCCGTCATCGGGAACACAAAAGCTCAAATAACATTAGTGCGATCACTGATGTCTTCGACTGGGACTTTCCGGACCGCACCATCGAGGTGCTCACGCTGTGGCACGTCGGCGAGAAGTACCATTGTCAACTTCAAGCCCATCCCCGGCTTCCCCGCCACCGTCGATGACTTGGACCGTCTCACCGCCAATGCTGTCGACACAGTTTTTGATCACCTCGATAGCAAGCGCGATGGTCTGCTGTTTGAGAGGAAGGAGCGCCTCAAGTCCATCATTGGCTTGGTCAAGAACGCTCCAGGCGTGGCAGATGCTTCAAATTGGACCGTTCCTCTTCTGGGCCGCACCGAGAAGCTCGCCGAGTCCTCCCCGCTGTCTGTCTACCCGACCGCCGCCGACGCCCTGTCCCACAAGATCTCGCGCCAGATGGCCGTCTTCGGCGCGCTCGACGAGGAACGCCGCATGGTGCGCCGCCAGCGGGCCGGTGTCGACGGCACCTTGGACCGCGAGATGTTCGTGCGCAAGGCGCCGGCGCATGGCTGGATCGAGATCGTCCGCAGGGAGCGGATTGAGGGATACGACAAGAACCAGTTTTCCTCATCCCACCGGACGCAAGCTTCATCCTTGGAGACTGCACGCGTGGCAAGGACCTCGAAAATGCTGTTCAGTACATGCATGCAAAGTACGACCACCCGAAGCAATTCGACTTCATCGTCATGGACCGTGCAAGGCAGCTAGGTCTAAGTCTCGTGAAGGATTCTATGTGGAGTGGGCCTTGTGCGCGCGCCAACGAGCCGCGCTTCCTCCACCCGACCTTCACCGACGACCGCATCCTCACCTGCGCCTTCGGCCACGCCTACCACGCGGTCTGCCTGGAGATCGAGATCAACAGCCCTCGCAGCGACGACCGCGTCTTTCAGGACCGTTGCCCGCAGTGCCGCCGCCGCCTCTTCGCCGACACAGCGCGGATGTCTTGGGTAGAGAGATTGATGAATGCATCGTTGGGTGGAAAGGGATTGGGGACTCGATGGATACCAGTGGCGAGGGGTCTTATGTAGTTTCACGCAATGGAGATCTTCGGATAAATTGACTGCAAACTACTCGCGTGAGAAGGGTACGTCGATGCCATCGTGAACGACAGAGGGATTCTAGCTAGTATTCTTGATTGGGAAGTGCCAGGCATTTCAGACTCGTGGCCTACAATCTCCTGCAGTGAGGCGTCTTCCATTTGCAGTTCAATAGGAAGAATCCACCTTGGGTGGCCAGTTTGCTTTGATCCCACGCCGCTCACTCCAATCTTATTTCAGTAGATGGCGTGTCGAGAACCGTACAGATACGTCTTTGGCGGCGTACGTTGTGGAAACCGTGAGATCGCGTCGACGTACTGTACCACCAACAAGCCTCTTGGAAACCTAAGGTTGGATCAGCAGCAGCAAATTACCTACGGAGTGGTTCCATTTTGTGGACTCCATCAGACTGATTGAGACTTATCGGATGTATTTCCCATTACCGCGGAGTGCAATGCCATACGACACTACTAGATCTACTAACGAACAAGTCTCTAGCACCGAAGAGAGTAAACTATCTTGAGCTTAGGAATACTAGAGTGCAGACAGCGTACGTAATAGCATCAAGATAACTACAAGTACCACGTCTTATATTGCGTTTCCTCGAGTGTGATAGTGTACCATAATGAAAATTCATCAATGCGAATCCAATTTTGCCCAATAATCGGACTTTACATCTCCTCATTAACGCTTGATGGCTTAGACAAGCTTGAAAGTACCCGTTTCCCAATTTTGAAGAGGGTCTTTACCTTCCCTCTTGTCTAATAAGTTACGAAAAACTCCAACGCGGTACCATTCGTTCTCCTTCTCCGCTCGAACAATCAGAAGGCCATTCATGGTCTTATCCTCTGAGCCTTGTCCAACCAAAAGCATCACCAGGTCATTCAGCCAGCTGGCAGAAGCAGCTGTTAGTACGCGTCTCTTGGGGTATGCCTTGTCATCGCCTTCCTCTTGCTCTTCCTCCATAACATCTTCGAGGTCTTCGTTCACATACCAGTCGAGTTCACATTCCGCGGTAAAGTAACCGCTGTCTCCTGCTGTCCAGTACCGTCTCTTAAACCCCGAGCGGATCTTCTCATACAGAGTCGGACCAGGAAGAGACTGTGATCGCCCTCTGATTAGAATATGTGCAGATTGGACGCAGCCGAACCGATTTTTCCCTTCCACGACCGACTCCGCTTCAATGATGTCGCACGCAGCAGTCGCTGTTGATTCATCCCACTCTATATATTGCTGCTTCATGACCGGATTTATCCAGCTCCATGATGGTCCAATGTACTCCTGCCGAGACGAAACCTTGTCCATGTGGCTTTGGTGATCCAATTTCGCATCGGCTGACGCTATTGTCCAGCTCAGCCCTTTTGGTAGATCCGATCTCCATAACCCGCAGAGATACTCGTCCCCTATCTTATCCGAGAGGACTGTTGCGATCGCGGAAACAGCCGGCAGAATATCTTGCTGGAAGCTCAAAGACCTGCCCGAATATCCTGTGATATTCAAATACCAATAGTCATTCAGGACACATCCTATGTCCCCTTCCAGTCCAATCTCATTGATCCAGTCGCCTGTAATCTCGGTTCTTTCTGGTATTGATTCGCCATGGTCGCTTCTTGTCATGTTTTGGCATTCGAAACATATACCAGAATCGCCAAAGCAGAGTCGTCTGAAGGACATGAGAAACTCCTGGAATGTCCAGCCGCGGGAAAACCACTCGGAGCTCTGAAATGAACTGGAAAACAAGTCGCTAAGATCACCCGTGACGAATAGCTCAGGCAGGGTCTTCCGAACTGTGAATGCGCCTTGAATATTTGGATTGACAACGGAATTGAAGGGAACTTCAACATAGTCTCTTGATGCTCTCTGTCCCAGGAAGCCTTCAGAGCTCGAATTGCTCCTTAAGGGAATGATCGTTATGAATGCGTTGGCGTACGCATCTGCCATTCTCGAAGCCTCATTTTCCCAGTCTTCTTTATCACCCTGGATGATACAGAGGGCATCAATCCAGAGCCATTCTACGCCAATGGCGCGAGTCACAAGAACAGCGTCACGGCAGGTTGAGGGCATGTTTTCCAGTGGGATTTCTTTAAGATGGTCTTCCAGATTTGCTTCCACGGTCTTCAGGGTAGGCGAGGTTCCCCAGCAGTAACTAAGGATTGCGTATTTCGGGCGGTTCTTCATCAATTCTTCTTGCCTGCCTGTGATTACCAAGCGTGGATTGTCAAATTTGCTGCCAGTACCGTCGCCGACGTAAATGAGCCGTGTTGGAATTGAATCACTGAGCTGTTTGTGGCTGCAAAATGTCGTACATTCAGAAATGCAGCCATTGATCCATGATATCTTTTCCGATGTAAAAGCATCGTGGGCAGGAGGCATCTGTGAAATGCTTAACCATGTAGCAAGAGCCCCTGAAGACTAAGTTACTACAAAGTTACCGAGAATGGTCATACTAGAGCTCACCTTGAGGAGCGCAAATTTCGAATCTAATATCGTGTTGCAGACGCCTCTTCTGAAGTTCGAATTTCAACCTCAACTGAGAATTCCAGCTGCGCGGAGGGACTCCAGAGTCCTGATCTGCCTGAACCCAAGCGTATTCGACCAAAGGAATATTTAAGTCATCCCGTGGAATTGAGGGATAGTTATTTCGAAGATATCCCTGGATTGACCGCCTAAGGAATGAACAAAACTGGCATCCAGCATCGGCAGTTCTCTTCAAGCCAGGCATATCTGGCAGTATGTCTCGTCGGTTGTAATCTAGCTGTAGTATGCGCTCCTTGGTCCCTGCCGAAGACTCCCACTCGAGTATTTGATCGTCGGCGAAAGAAAGCACCGCCTCGTTCGTGTCGGACCTACCCACGTATCCGCCACAGATAGAGTCATCGAATTGCAGCACCTTGCAATGCTGGCAGAAGTTTGACATGGTGGGATGTTCTGCTTCTCTTGATGGATACGCTGATGCTGTCCACGGAGTCGACAGCCTATTCCAAGTGCTGTTGCTAGAGCCTCGTGAAATCCAGTGGCAAGTCGCAATGTTGCTTTGATTGAGAGGATCAGAGATGTCAAATGTTCCGCGATGCTCACCACAACGCTTGTCGAAAAGTAGTTGTTGGTTTGCGGGATCTGGGCTTGACGATCGGTTTGTTCGAGGGAGGGTATGGCGGTCGAAGTCTGGACGAGGCTGAAGTGTAGCTGAGATGACGTGGCGTGGAGACATAACAACAAGGCTAAGAAGCGCAGTGCATGCTCATTGGTTGTATCACCTCTGTCAGGTGCCTTGCTCGAACGGACAATTCTCAAGAACGGTAGAACTTTACCATCATAATTTTCAAGCTGGTCAATCCGCCATGATATTGCCGTTCTACAGCAATCGAAAACCTATCCATTCCTCGCGACTGATATCACGCCAAAGGCATCTTTGCCTCACGTGATCCTCCGCCATTCAACAAGACGCTCCTTCCTTTTTTGCGCTCAATTTCATCGTAAAAATCATGATACTGTCTCATCTGGAATTACGCCTCTCTTGAAAATATCTATGGTGATCTAGATCGGATACTTTAGCTTAATTTGCGCATTTGTTTTGAAGGTGCTAATCACCGCAGGTTGTTCCTCCTCTAACAAAAAAAGAGAGCTCAGCCAGTACCTGATAGCGCCGGCTAGGTCTGAGAAAAGGCTTTTCACGTAGGTTATGCTGAGCCTGATTCATTATCATCTGGGTAATAATTCAAATTAACTCTGGTATCTATGATTAACGCGTATGTCTTGCGACCATCTCTCTATCTATATCCGCCATGCGATGCTGTGAACCCTTCAAACCTTCTCCCACCACAAGCTCATCTTGGTCCCCTTCCCAAGATCTGAATGCAACTGCAACAACATCCCCTCCCCACCCGACCTATTCCCCCCACAGAACACCAGCTCAAAATCCCTCGGCTGGTACGTCCCCATGAAGCTCGGCAACGTCGCCACATCCAACGGCCCGTGCACGACCTGGCCCTCGACGCCGCGCTCCGTCGCGACGACGGGCACGGAGGCGTTGAGGCGGTACGGCCCCGTGTACGCGATCGAGTGCTCGCCGACGCGCGCCCAGTCGGCGTCGGCGCGCGGCGCGCGGTCCTGCCACGTGAGGTTCTTGGGGCGGTCTTGCGGCGTGGTGGAGGCGAGCACCGCGGCCATGTAGCCGTCCGGGTGGTAGTGCACGAGGCCGGTCGGGTGGGGGCCGAGGCCGGGGTCGAGGTTGGGAACGCCGTTTTGGGTGCTAAGAGCGAGCGGGGGGTGGTCAGCTGAAGTTCGTATTTTACCCACAAAAAAATATTAAAAAAGATCGGCGTTTGCTGGATGGGGAAGGAGAAGGACTGGATTGGGGAAGGCTGGACGGGAGTTGCGCAGGTGGCGTGGTGCCTGGTAGGGCTGATTGGGGGTGGAACGAACCTTGAGATGTTTAACAGTGACCATGTCCCCACGAGCAGCGAAAGAGCGTTTTCGGGACGCATTTTGGATACTTTGGTTGATGATGGTAGGGAAGCTGAGTTTATGAATGGTTTTGTGCTTGTCTGGTCTGCTCTGGCAAGATGATGCTGTTGGAATTGCTCGGAATTCACTTCCATTTATAAGGACGCTGGAGCGAAGGTTTCAGCCGCACATCGCCTGCGTGTGATTCTTAGCAACACTGCCTCCATGGTTCCTAACAACACCGCCTCCACGAGGCCGCCCATTGTCTGACATGATGTGGTAGACTTTATGGTCAGCTACGTTTAGCGAAGTCAGAAATCCTTATGAGAATCCGACGACTCTGGGCCGTAGAAGCAGTTATTCAAACGCAAATATACTGTATTAGAGACCAAAAAAAGAACTACATTTCGTCTTTAGCTTTCACTGTATGTATTTGGTTGCGGACTATGAGCCCATGCTATGATGTACTAGACTATAACAAATGGTATGTTCGTGAAGCGGCTCAGCTCGTCAGATGAAGCGAGCCTCATGGGAATATTCCATCAGGATTCGACATTACCATGGGACCATTCCGTCGGCAATCCAACAATGAACAACTTCCAGAAGTAAACAGGAGTGTGAGTGAGACACTTCCTGAATATTCAAGAATATCAACTTCCTACAGTTTCGCCCTCTCATCAAACAAGGGCATCAATCCTGCAACTCCAAGGTGAAGGTGGCGTACAGCACAGCCCCCATAGCTGGAATAGCAATTAGCACAGCTTTCTTTTTGAACCATCCTTCACAGCCGCATTCACGTTCTTTACTGGGTAGAATTATGTAAAAAGAAAACTTGTGGTGTGGCAATTCAGGACCACGTGGTTATGCAATGCTGGGCATCTGACGTGCAAAGAGCGGAGGGCTTTTCAGGATCCTCCAGCCATACGGACTTCTCCGAACACATAGCCGCGTTGTTCATCTGTTCAATTCTGCATTGCGTCTTGGTCAATTAAGCTCCCTTCTTACTAGCCTAAAATAACAGTGGGCGGAGAAGTGAAGAACAGCCAAGACGCCTGATGCAACGAGTAAATGGCCCCATAAGCACTTGAGCCTCGTCTAACAACGCAGTATAACAAAGCCATGAACGTTCATAAGATAAGCTTATGAGAGAAGGAGATGTGAAATATTCCTTTACGTGAAAAGTACGCCCGAACGTCACCACCCCATCCCTGACTCGGAGTTTTTGTTACGATTTGTAGTACCTCAGCTTTTGGGAAGATTCCCGTCTGTAAGGCTTTTGTTACAAATAGTGTAACCCACTCTGCTGCGGTTGTATTTTGTTCAAGACAATAAAAACGTCCCTCAAAACCTCCAGTGTGTGCGGGCACGGCTTCTTCTGTAATGCTACCTCCCAAAGATCGAAATGGGTTTCACCCAATGGGTGAAAGCGCCAGTCAGAGATGGAACCCCTGAAACACTGGTCGTGATAATGTTGAGTGTCCCAGAGCGGTTGATTCGAACTCAGTATTCTTGTGCTTAGATGATCAAGGGCTCTATCCGACACGTCCCATAACGTGCCATTTGCCACTTGAGAGGAATCATCCAGTCCAAAGATATCAGTCAAGATCACTCTAAACTCAGGTTCTGCCTTCAGCTTAACCTTCTTGAAATGGACCTTGCTTTGGCCCCCTTTTTGCTTCATTGCGTTCAACAGTCTTTGGCCGAGGGCATCGCTCTGGAAATAACTTGCAACGATAGGTAGAGGCTCCGATTCAAAGTCAAACTTAACTTCGAATTCTTCCGTGCTTCTGCTCTTCCATTGAGGATAGAACTTGATGCTGTGTGTCAGATTTTGTACCAACTGCCGCGGATTCGCATTGTGGTCAATGAACCCCTGGATCAAGTCCACCCACAACATAACCGTGTCCATGTTATGCAACACTTGCCCCGTGCCCAATCTCTTATAGTAGAATCCAGCTGTTAACATTCTCAAAAGATGGGACCATGCTGTCTCTCCAGCCACGAATCGTTCATGAATACGTCGGGGGCCGCTCAAAGTATCATTGCTCTCCAATGTTCGGAAAATCCCTACCATTCCGGTGTTGGGGCAGCCGCCTGATTTCAGTATTTCCGATATCAGTGAGACTCGAGCTCGGAAATCTTTGATGGCGAACTTATCGTCTTCTATACAGGTAGATGGGGCTAGAACTTTTTCGTTCCCCCAGTGAAACCTTGGGCCTTCAAAGCGGCCATCCCTTGGATAGGTGAGCCCGTTCAATGTACAGTTCAGAGCAGCTGTACATTTTTCAGGGGATAACTGTGGAAGCTTCACTAATGTAGTCTGCACCAGGCCAGAGTATGCACAGAGGTCGGCAAGGGATGTCATGTTTCCATTGCGGATATCTCCAGAGACTGCGAAAGACCTACTTGGAGATAATAGTACACACCAGTGGACTTCTGGTGCAAAGTTTTCCTCTTCGGCAATGAGGTGTAGCAAGGCTCGGCCATGGATGTCCAATTTCTCCAACATAGCTCGTTGTGCAGTACATCGCTCCAGCTCCACACATCGGATCGATAGCAGGACTATATGAAGGTATTCTGCAGCATGACTAAGATTGTCCGCTCCCGATGGACGGTACGTTCTTTGACCTTGCGATATTTGAATGTTGATTTCAAGCATGCGAATGCATGCGTCTGCTCTGGCTACCAATGGATCCCATGGGAATGATGGTTCTATGGTGGATATATCAAGGACTTCGGGGTATTTGTGGAAGAAATCAAAGACTGTTTTGTGGAGAAACTCCACACGTAAGTTGTCAGCTTCTTCCAAAGAATCAAGCTGATGCTTTAGGGGGTTGGTTGAGCCGTCCTCAAATTGAAAGTGCAAAAGACCTCCACACCTCTGCTGTAGATGGAGAAAAGTGCGGTTGCATTCTCTCAGAACGGAGTTGAAGTTGATGACTTTGTTCAAACTTGTTTTCTGTGGCTTCTTTTTTCCTCCAAAATCAACGCAGGACATAAATAGGACAGAAGGTTGTATTTCTTCGTTCGAATATTTCAACAGCAAAAGCGTGAAAATTTGCATCGCTTGAGTTCTGTATCTCGCTTCAAGGCGAGCTATGATTGTTCCATAAAGTTCTTTGAGCTTGGCTGGTAACTCGTTGATTCGTGATTGCAGCTCGTCATGATCATCGCCATTTTCGATCCCATCGAGAATAGATGCAGTTGCCAGGCTGACCCACAGGAAGACCCCTTCAGCTTTGCTAACGAGTAAATTGGTAATTTTGGATGTCTCGTCTTCTGATAATTGCACTGGAGAGGATACCGCATTGAGTTTCCCAGAGACAAAGCGACGAATGTCAATCTCCGTAAGTTCTTGGAGGCGAACATGGGGATATGGGCTCAATCGCCTGTGAAATACTGCCCATGGACGGCTACTGATGACGCATTTGAGGTTTTGGTTCGAAGTGATGGCGCACAGCAAGTCCACTAACTCAGTCGGGTTTTCCATGGACTCGTCCATTCCATCAACAAAGAGGCAAAACTTTAACGGGAGAGGAATGTTTTGCGATGCGATTGCAGAAAGGGCATCAATCAAGCGGCTTTCTGTCCACTCCTGGCGCCCGACATGGTGTTCGGTGCCAAAGAAACCTATCAAGGCAGGACATGCTGACAGGAGTTGGTAAAGTATGGATCGAAGAAGACCGATCCGTGAGCGTTGAAGTTCATTGCCTTGCGACCAAAAGAAGTGAGTGGCGATTACAGCCTTGAAAGAGCCAGACCATGTGCTCAGTGCTGTTCGCACGTTTGCTTGATCGCCGACGAATTTCATAAATGTCGATTTGCCCGATCCAGCTTTTCCAGAAATCCAGTAGAGACCATCCCCTTCTCGAAGCCACTTCAGTAGATTCGGGGTTGCTGCACTCGGATGATACTCCTGTTTCTGTTCTTCCGGGGACTTCAAGGCCCATTTGTACGTGTCTGGGTAAGTGGACGGTATCTAATCGCGGCGCGAAAACATCGTCGGAAAGAGCAAGCTGGAAAGGAGCAGTTTGACTTGCGGGTGATTGTGGTCGAGCTTTCTAAAAGAAGTTCCAGCTGGAGGTTGCTGATTGCTGTCGCTATGTCCGCGCTTTGATTTTCCAAGATTGTCATCTTTTGGTTCTGGTTGTCCAGGATCTGGCTCAATTCTGTCTTCCCATCTTCCATCTTGAGGGCCAGGTTCTGAACTTCATAGCTCAGATTATCAAAGTGTTGATCCGTTCGAAGTGCTGTCAAGTTGATATTCTTTCTGCAAATAGATGTTACTCGATGTATTGAAGACTTTGAGGGAGCAAGAATTTACCTCATTCCAACCAGCAACTGGGTCTCGAGAACTCTTTGGCAGAACGCGAGTTCCTCATCCAGTTTCTTGATGCCAGGTCCCTTGAAAGGAGCCCTCATCGCCAGCTTCAACCTGTTAGTATCTTTCGTGGGCCCCAATTCTTTCAAGAGGTTGTCTGCTGCGGTCTTGCATGTTTGTGCGATTTGGAGAAGAGACTGATCTTCAGCGGTGATTGGTTGGGACTGCAGCGACAGCTGCTTTTGAAGCGAGCCAGTGGCATTCTGGAAGTTCGTAGCCGCATCTCTCTGGGTCTGGTAGATTTCACCACCCTTGAGTACGTCAATGACTTGGCGACCCCAGACAACGACCTGAATGATGTTCACAGCCAAAGAGAGAGCTGTGATTCCATCCATTTGCTCGGTGTTAGTGCATGACCCGAAGGTCGCTGGAGCTTAGAGGGTTCGTGACAGGAGGATTACCGCCACTTACCGCGGTAAGCCTTGAAATCATATATGAGCTCGCTCTTGCACAGCCCTCTAGTCGGAATCTTATCTGCTTCGTGTTAGTTTCTTATTGGTGGCTGGCTTGGGTGACACGACGCGAAAGAGAATCATGCACGGCTGACTTTTGCAGTCGCTTTGTCCCAGGCATCTGGTGATTGGATAATCCCGCCAGGCCTTGCATATGTTTCACCACACCTCGTCCCACTCTACCGCGCTTGATGAGCCATTCACTAGCCCATGCACCAAAAAAGCGCGCAAGAGGATATTTCCGCCGATATCGACATCTACCATGTAAAAAAAAAAAATGTAGCTGGGCGGAAGCAAAAAAGCTTTGGGAGGAGCCAAGCAATCTATCTTGTGGTAGCGGTTAATGGCGACGCCCTCTTCGTGGCCGGTATACTAGTAGTACTAGTAATTGTACCGGAAGCCCAAATCTTTCTTATCCGTCACATCCTGGCCCCCCGGCACCCCCATCGCCTCCAACCCCAGCCTATCCCTCCGCCTATTCTCCGCCCAACACAGCCACCAATACGCGCACACAGCCACCACCAGCAAACACCACGTGACAATCCCCGTCACCACGCCCTCAAAGTACCGCGGCCCGACCGTCCACAGCTGCGGGGCGCCAATCAATGCAGCGCAATAACCGATGAAAAACAGCGAGTTGACGACGGCGCGCTTGGTGTTGCCCTTGACGTTGCTGGCGCTGAGCGACAGCAGCACGGACATGATGGCGCTGATGCACGACGCCAGCCAGCTCGCGACGATCAGGCCCCAGCCGTCGGCGATGGAGAGTTTGAGCAGCAGGATGTTGCCGACGAAGGGCGGTATGATGAGGGCTAGGATGACGATGCAGCGATGCGTCGGGAGCAGGCGGCAGCCCAGGATGCCGAGCCAGATCATGAGGATTTGGACGGCGCCGGAAGGCGCGGTGTAGAGCATTGTTTCGAATTTGGTGTAGCCGATGGATTTGATGACGAGGGAGGCGAACTGTGAAGGTGAAGTGTCAGTCATCACCGGCCCGCAGTTATTGCCTTTCCACAAGGCCACTACTTTCAGAAGGTAGAAAAGGGATTTTGTATGTTCCGTTTGTTCAACCAACCGCTCGAAATGCGAAGGAAGTATCTTACCGTCAGCACCGGACTCTGCATGCATACAAGCACGCCAAACGCAAAGGAGAACCAGGCTCTCGGGTCTGTGAGCGCCTCTTTCAGCTGCTCGACCGAAAAGCTCGTCTGATCACCACCCTCGTGATCGAGGGCCAACCGCGCCTTCAAGCACTCCCTTTCGCGCTCCGTCAAGAACCAGGCCTTGTCAGGCCCGCTCGGCATGAGCACGTAGAAGCAGACGCCAAGGAACGTCGTGAACGCGCCGCACACAAGGAACAGCACGCGCCAAGGCGCCAAGTTCAGTGCGCCATTCCTGCCAATGCCGTACATGAGGAAGCAGCCGAGCACCTGGGCCAGGCCATTCATGGTGATCCAGCACCCGATGCGGGTGGCGTGCTCGCGCTTGCGGTACCAGATGGACGACAGCGTCACAAAGGCAGGCGACACGGCGCCTTCCGCGAAGCCGAGCAGGAAGCGCACTGCAGCGAAGCTGGGGTAGTCCTGCGCTGCGGCTAGGCACATGCAGATGCCGCCCCAGACGATGATGGTGGCGCCGACGAATTTGACCAGGGGCAGTCGCGACATCAGGTAGATGAACGGATACTCGGCTACGAGTTGGCCGACGTAGAAGATGGAGGTGCACCATGAGTATTGCGAGCCGGTGAGGTTGAGGTCTGTGATTAAACCAAATACAGAAGCGTACGAGATGGTTTGTTTGTCGAGATATTGTGCGAGGAAGACAAAACATAGCTGTTTGAGCGGTCAGCATGGGGTCAATGAAGCTGATAAGTCACTACCGCGAATCCAGAAGAAGGAAACACTCACTAGAGGCAGCACGACACAATCAATCTTCCTCACTATTCTCCTCTCTTCTTCCTCAGTAAACGTTAGCGACTCGCCCTCCACAATCACATCATCTCCCTGTGACTCCGCAACGTCTGCCTTCTTTTCCATCATTTTTCCGATCCGTGTCTCTGTCTACCGCAATATGACCTGGAGTAATGGGACCATCAAAAGTCAAGTCGCGCGCGATTACCGGCTACTTTGATATACCACTCTGCTCCCACTCTCCACCTAACCCAGGTCGTACACCCACCCCCGCTATCGCGTCGGCTATGTCCCGCACTTCCGATCAGCGACCCCACATCCCATTCGCCAACGCTTCCGATAGCACATGCATATGTATCAACACGGAACAAAAGTTCATTGGCTCAGAAATGAGATGCGATACAACAAGCGGTTTGCCACGGGCCAATGTGGCTTGACGGATACATATACTTGCTTCGGCCGTACGTCATGCGTATACCTCCACTCTTGCGCAAGTAGCTGCAGATATAGTGGCGATTTCCTCCTGCGCGGTTAATGGCTGGATGATAGTAACATAGTGTATTTGACAGCATAACGCAGGTTTCATGGAAAATAAGACCCATTTTCGGAAATTCGGCATGCTCTTTTCACTAGCGCTTCCCCCATTCCTTCGAAATCCCGGTGCAATTTAGCTATACGGAAATAATATACACTAAAATTCCAGGCGTCGGCTCTACTGCACCTTTATGCCAATTTTCTTGCAACTGAGGATGATGTTGTTCCTCACAAGCGACAGCCCTAGAAGTTCTTCAGCGGAAACAACTAAAACTCTATACACCTTGTTCGATTCCCACAACGTTCCGCAGGAAATCTACAATATCGTCGATCTCTTCAGGGATTTTATACCAATGCCCTTCATCATACTCTGTCCACCGAACTTGGCAGCCCAAAGCTTGAAACACATCTCTCGCTTGCTTACCCAGATTTACCGAAACTTTCTCATCATTCCGTCCATGTCCGAGGAAGATAGGCGTTCGCGGAAAGAGTGCAACATCCTCAGCGGCTAGTGGGGGCAAGCACGCGATATCACGGGCTGTATTTGCTGCTTGCAGCTGAAGGTTGTCGAGAGAGACATCTTCGTCACCACCAGCGCCAAATAGATCCTCCTCTTCCCCCTCGCCTTGCTGCCCTCCTCCTTCCCTCGGATCCAACACCTCAGCAAACGGCAGCCACCCACTCATCCCTACAAATCCTCCCAGCGCCTCCCTTTCTCCCTCCTTTCCATCGTTCTGAAAGTTAAGCAAGACATGAGATGCAGCCGCAGACCCCATGCTCAACCCCCCGATAACCACACGCGACGCCCCACCAACCAGCTTCGCTTCGTCCGCGATTAGCTTGTGCACGAATGCGCTCGTCTCCTTCAAGCCGTCGTACTGCAGATCTTGGCGCTTAGATGGATCCTGGAGGGAGAAGTTGTCGAACCACTGGTTGATGGGCATGCGCTTGAAGACGGTGGCCCGGCGCTTTTTGGCGGTGGGAAAGATAAATTTGACGGTTGGGAAGTGGTCGGTGAGTGTTCCAGCCTTGCTGTCGTCGCAGCAGGTAGTGGAGGTGGCGGAGGAGGAGGAGGTCGTGGCTTTCAGAAGCTCTGGACCGAAGCGTTCGGCGTTGCTGCCCAGGCCGTGGAGGAGGATGATGCTGTGCGTGTGGGTTGCGGTGGGGTTGATGACGAGAGGATCGGGCCAGATCATTTGCTGGCGCTTGGTATTGCTCATGGGCGCAGTTGTTTCTTCTTGCGAGGCTGTCAACGCCATGCGGGTGGCATTTCCAGTCTTCAAAGCTGTTTTCTCGTCCATTTTGAAAAGACCTGGCGCATCAGATAGCTTCTCGAAGGTTTCAAGGATATCTGATGTGATCGTGGGGTAGTTCTGATTGGACACTATCTTGAGATGAGGTGTTGAGAGTGAGAGAAGTATGTTGGCTAGGCAGCAGGAATGATGCACTGTGCCACATGCCAAGCTTGACCCACGTAAACGAGGCGCTTAACCCAAACCGGCGCTGGAATTCCCCTGCAATGACTGCACAATCAAATCCATGTATCATCTTCGTAGTCCACTTGGAGCCACACTAGCACAATTCAGTCCACCAAGCATACCAGTAAACCTTCTGAGCAACTTGCTATTCCATATGTCAAATTTATACTAATCATGGTTATAATAGCCATGGCTGTCGTTGCAGAGACCCATCCGTCCGAGTCACTCTCGGAAAGATCCAGAGAGTGCAGTGTGCTATGACCGGGAGACCATCAGGAATTCTGAATCAACGCTAGGTTCAGACGCCTGGCTAGTTCGTTCTCCAATGGAATCAAACACATGCATGGTTTGTAGTGGGAATAAGGACGGGATAATTTAGGCGGACTAAAAAGGCTAAGCAACACCCGACTAAGCCCACTCGCCATCACTACAGGCTTTGAGTCCATACGATACAACCCACCCTAATTACTGCTTAGTGCTTGAGTCTAAGAAAATCTTCAGCTGTTCTTCGGCAATCAATAAACTTACTATATAACGCACTGCAGTCTCGACATCATCATCCACCGAACAAGGTTACAGCGATGGTGGTGTAGTTGGTTATCACGTCAGTCTAACAGTTCCCTTCGAGGATCAGTTCACTGAAGGTCCTGAGTTCAAGTCTCGGCCGTCGTATCATCGAGTTCGCTCATCTTTTTGCCCTCCTGGAGGGCTCGTTAGCACTTTTGCCGAGAAGGGCAACTCTTTTTGTACCGGAGTAATTCGGTGCGGTATCAGCTTAAAACTCCACGTGTGCACAAGGGAGACTCATAGATCGTAGAAACATACTCAAGAGCCATTCATTCTAATGTTTTATTTATCGTGGGTCGTGGTTTCGTCTGAACGAATTTTTTTTAGTCAAGTGGTCCGAGCGCCTGAGGCTTCATTTCGGCCCATTTGGGTGGAGACACAACGCTACCATACCTGATCTAGCTAGACTCTTAATCGAGATTGCTTAAACCAACAGCATTGAGCGAGAGAACATCTTTTCTCATACTCCTCATGTCTTGCGTTCCGTTGGCCTCAATGTTATTTCGGTTGTCTTCCCTGCATCTCAAACGACTCTGAGCCAGAGCGCCGCGGAAGGATTGGGTTTTAGAATATCAATAGCTATGCAGAAGAATATAAAGCGCCACAAGACAACGTGGGGTAAGATGTGGTGTAATCTTTCAGAGTTGAGTGGCAATGCAGCCAGGGGTTAAGCGTTGAAAATCTGAAGAAGGGTGCGCAAAAACAAGCAACCTATTCTCGCTCAACATTCCTGGATAATAACATTACTCTCTGTAAGATCATACACGCCGTTGGCGAATCAGTCCAGGAGTGCACTTCTTTGATATCTGACAGTCTCAAAAACGAAATGCCCCTTTATAATTGCTAAACAAATGATCCCGTGGGTATGCGTTCTACGCTCTGTCTGACTAGCCTCTATTCTTTGTCGCCATTCTGGTAAGTTTCGGACCATGTGGGCGCGGATGTTTCGTGCTCCCAGTCCGTCGTTTTCTTGCGATTCTGGAAGACCGCCTCCCGGCCCCGCTCGATAGTGACCTTCTCATAATTCTTCAGCAATGGTGCGGGGTTGGTTCCGTTGAAGCCATCCAGTGCCTTGACAAAGTCGATGGCATCTTGCATTGCATGATTGCCGCCTTCGCCTCCAACTAAAAATTTTGATTCAGTATAATTCTGTAATGAGGTTTAGGGGATTACTTCTTACAAGGACTCATCTTGTGAGCAGCATCGCCCAGGATGGTGGCGCGATCTGAAGAAAAACCATCGACTGGCGGAATCCAGTCCTCAAGGACATATGGTGGCTGGACCATGTTTTCTGGCGAAGTCTTGAGAATGACATTCGCGAACTTTGGATGCAACAGCTTGGTCGTCTCGACTGCTGCATCATACAGCTGTTGCTTAGTCCAGCTGAGATACGGATGGACCTTTCCCGTAAGGTCCTTGCTCTTCCTGAAAACCATCCAGTAGTACTTTGCAGACGCCTTGTCCTTAGCAATGCTGTGGAGGCCCGTGAAGATGTAGCCAACAGGAGCTTCGGCAATCCAAAGAGAACGAGCGAATTGTAGCTGCTCTTCGTATCCTTCTTTCCCCAGCTCTACTTCACCAACTAGCATATCCACGGGGATCAGATTCAGCTGGGCCTTTTCTGGACCAAGAAGCTGGTTGCGTACTTCAAACATTCCATACGTCAGTTTCAGAAAAGTCGATTCGGTAATTCATACGCACCGCGACTGTTTGCACCATCTGCACCAACCAAGATGCTTCCTGAAACTGAGGTGCCATCCGCAAAGTATACCGTCACTGCATCAGCACTTTCCTCGAATCTCTCAAACTTCTTTCCCCACTCGATAGGAAGGTTGGTTGAGAGCCAGGTTCGGAGCTTTTGACGGTCCGCGCGGAGAAAATCCGAGAATCGAGTTTTCTCTTTCCCGGTGATTGCATCGAAGAGTGCGCCTTCGCATGTCAAGTCGGTTCCGTGCAAATGCGAAACGACTTCGAATGGCGGAAGATCGTCCGGCATTTCAGCCAACAAGCCTTCCAATATCCTTAAACATTCAGCATCTTGAGCAAGTGCAAGGCCTTCAATCTCTTACCAATGCAGGGCGAGTCCGTAACCTTGTCTTCGGGTTTCAGGTCCGTCATCTCTCTCAAAAATCCTGAATGGAATGCCTCTCTTCCGCAACGCCTGTGCGAGGGTAAACCCTCCAAGGCCTCCGCCGATGATGAGAATCGGCAAATCCTGGCTTATGATATGATTCATGGTGTTTTGATACAGTTGGTGAACACACCAGGCATTGTTTGACAGATATATAAGGCAACGGCAAGAAACCACCACCTTTGAAAGCTTCCGAGCCCGGGTCCGACGCACTAAGCGCAGGGGCCCACCTCAACCGACGGTCTGACGCGTATCGCGATAATAGTACCGTATAAGGATGAAACCTGGTTCGGCGAAGATCCAGTTGCTGTTCTCGGCCTCGGCCTCGGAACGGGAACTGTTTGGAAGCCGAACATGATGGAAATAGTGAGACGCTTGAGTCTGTAAGCGGATGTGCTGATTGTATTTCTTCAACGACTATGGCAAGAGAGAAAAAGAATCCACGTCTTTATGGCATAAACCGCTGATCTTACGCTTAATCCACATCAATGCCTCCTAATGCAAGAAGATTGTTACTTTCTGTGTCTGATTGAATTAGCTATCCGATGATTTCCTACCTCGGCGATAGCGCTGAGTTTCTCATTGCGATCCCAGAAGCATTGTTTGGTTTTGAGAAGCTTCTGAGCCCTCGGACTTTATTGAAAGCTTATTCTGATGGCCGAGGAGCAGGTATGTCCTTTTCCTTGCGAATTGAAGCGGGAATCGCACCAACAGTGTTTCGGAGTCCGGAGACTTAAGGGATCGTCCGGTCCGAGCGAGTCCGTTTCCGCTTTTGATCAACAATTAAAGACCTACCTCCTTTAGCTGTGACGCGCGGACTGAGTGATAAATACAAAGTACTGTATTGCTTCTCGATGGATGTTGGGCGTTCCTGGTGGCTGCCATGGCAATGCTGCAATTTCGGCTTTGGTGTTGTAAATGCCCGACGGAGCCGACTAAACGCGGTAAAGGTCCACGGACAATAAAAACCAACAACTAGAGCCGTAGCTAGCCCCGTATGACTGGTAGCATACTAGGATGTAATTCTTGATAGTTCTATACGATATAGCGTTTCAGCTCAGCCAAAAGGATACGGAGGAGTGGGATTGTCTGGCTCCACCCGGGAATCACCAACCAACCCGTGATCAGCTAACGAACGGACTTGACCACCAGCTGACCCACTATCACTCTGGCTATCCGCGCCCGAAATCCTGCCGGTCCCAGACACGTGACAGGTCACCACCGGATCAATGAGAACCACACACCAACTTCGTTTCTGGTTCGATGTAGAGAGCAAGAGTACTAATAGAAATTAAAAACATTTAACATGAGATTACACTTTTAATAAAAAGCCGAGCGAGCCTAACCCTAAATTTGAAGCGACAGCCGTAGAGCATTTCTCCGTTGCTACAATCACTCAGCTCAATCCACATCTATATTTATATGAGTGCACCACGTCGGCACGTGCATAAACCAGCCCTAGCCTCAATCACGATATGAAAGATTCAAACATTCCGAACCGATCTCGCAACCATTTCAAAGTACGACTGGCATGCCAATAGCGCGACTCCAGATGTAACAACACTCGGGCCTTTACACTCGGATCAGGTCGCACCACTGGTCAGGAGACGGCTTAGCCACGCTTCTCCATGCTACTAATATACCGAAGACGTTTCTAGCTTGTAATAAGTCTCATATCAAGACAAGCGGCGGAGCTGGGAAAATTACGCACAATTTAAGGCGATGGGTAGTCCAGCTAACGGACTCTCTTCTATTTAGTATTGCAATAAGCCAGATTGAGTGAAGGGGTAAATACAAAATTGCATATATTTGGTAGCTACCCGGTCCAAACAGTACACCCGAACCCAAACAGCATATATCTAAAATTTTATTTCTAAAACGTCAACGTTTCTATCTAGAAATTAATTTTTTTTATAATAAATAATATTTTTAAGTCTCTCTACTTTTATAAAAAAATAAAAAATAAGTAAATTTTAGTCTTTATTAACGTTTTCTTACGCGAAAAAAAAAAGTCGATTTTTAAAATTTTTTTAACTAAATAAGTCCATATTTTTATTATAAAACTTTTTATTTTTTACTAGAATTAGTAAATTTAAGCTTTAATAGTATTATAAATATTAAAAAATATTTATATTTCTTATTACGTTAAGAATTTTATGTTATTATAAAATTTTAGATATATGCTATTTGGGTTCGGGTGTGCTATTTGGACCGCGATGCTACTAAATATATGCGATTTTGTATTTACCCCTTGAGTGAATCTCTTCTTCGGATGTAATTTTCGACAATTATGCCGTGCATTTATGCCCTGATAGACGCTTTGTCTACTTCAATTTGTTGTAGCACCAATGGTACCAATTTCGTCTACGTCTGCCGTGATTGAGATCTATCTGGATTGGGACCGAGGTCATAATAAGTATTCGAATGTATTAGGAGCACGCGAGAAAAGGCTATTAAATAAAACAATTTCACAATTCTATCACACCCACGTACCGCTCTAAGGTATTGCATTCTTTAAGCTTTTCCTAATTCAAGAGTCAGCCGCAGTAACTTCGGGTCCGATCTAGCGATACAGGCAACCCCGAGGGTCATAACCCGCTAAACCGCCTTTGGTAACTGCTCGGAGTTAATGAGTTGGAGACCGAGCAATGTGTATACAGTATGCCGAACCGACTGGAAGTGTTCGGTGCTTCCAATAAACTCCCTCCATTCCGATAGTAGACTTCTCATCCAGCGACATCGGCTAGATACAAAGTGCAGCGAAAGCATAAAAGCATGCGTACGAAAGGTAGGGTCCCATCGATCGCAGCTTTCTAAACACATCTGCTTTACCTCAGAACTGGCTTGAATATTCAATTTTCCCAACATGAAACCCACACATCGTTTCGATGCAATCATCATTGGCGCCGAACTAGGCGGAATCAACAGCCTACACGAAGTACTGGAGCTTGGGCTCTCAGTTAGGGTTCTAGAGGGTGCCAGTGAAGTTGGTGGCACTTGGTTCTATAATCAATACCCGGGTTGTACAAGCGATACACCGAGCCTTCTCTACCGCCTTTACTGGGACAAAGAGGACCTCCGAACCTACCCATGGCCCAACCGCTACCTGACGCAGGCAGAGATCCTCGCCTACATCAAACACGTAGTATCAAAGCACAACATGAGCCCCCAAATCCAACTCAACACCGAAGTCACATCCGCGACCTGGGACCCCACCCAAAATCGCTGGCTCATCCAAACCAACACCGACGAAGAATACACCACCCGCTACCTCATCACCGCCGTCGGCGTCCTCCACGAGCCCATCCTCCCCTCCATCCCAGGCATACACACCTTCCGCGGCCACCTCCTCCACTCAACTCAATGGACCCCTGACGTCCAAATCGCCAACAAACGCGTCGGCATCATCGGCTGCGGCGCCAGCGGCATCCAGATCCTGACCGCCATCGCACCGCACGCCGCCTCCCTCACCTCCTTCCAGCGCACGCCGCAATACGCCATCCCGGCCCGCAACGCCGCCGTCACTTCTGCCGAGCGCGCGTCGTACAACGCGCGCTACGATTCCATCATCGACGACGTGTGGAACAGCACCACCGGCTTCGGCTTCCGCGAGAGCACGACGCCGACGATGTCGGTCTCCCCCGCCGAACGCGTCCGCGTCTACGAAAAGCTCTGGCGCGAGGGCGGCGCGATGCAGTTCATGCTGGGCGGCTTCAGCGACACCTTCACGGACGCAGCCGCGAACGAGGCGGCGTGCGCGTTCATCTGCGCAAAAATCGCGGCGACGGTGCGGGATGCGGAGAAGGCGCGGAAGGTGGTGCCGACGGAGCGGTTCTTCGCGCGAAGGCCGCTGTGCGAGGAGGGGTACTACGAGGCGCTGAACCGGGAGAATGTGCGCGTTGTGGCGCTGGGGGAGACGCCGATTGAGGAGTTCACGCCGGAGGGGATAAGGACGAGTGATGGGACGGTGTATGGGTTGGATGTCATTGTGTTTGCGACGGGGTTCGATGCGATTGAGGGGAGTTATACGCGGTTTCCGATCAGAGGGAGGGAGGGCAGGCTGTTGATGGAGCATTGGGGGGGTGGGGCGAAGAGCTATTTGGGCGTGAACTGCCCGGGCTTTCCGAATCTGTTTTTTGTGAATGGTCCGCAGGGCCCGTTTGGGAATATTCCGCCTGTGCTGCAGAGCACTGCGCAGTTGACGACTCAGTTGATAAAGGAGAGGGAAAAGAGGCTAGCCGAAGGTGGTCTCGGCGTGGTGGAGGCAACGCCTGAGGCAGAAGTGGAATGGGGTCAAAGATGCGAGCAGATGATGAAAGGTTCATTGTTCAAGCACAATAGCTCTTGGATTACTGGGCGCAATGTTGAAGGAAGAGCGTCTACTTGTCGGTTCTTCTTGGGTGGCATCAAGCTGTATCGGTCTGCTTGCAGATATGCGCATGATCAAGGATGGCCTGGTATCCTTAAGCTTCAGAGTACCTAGGCGAATACAATCCGCTGAGCACAAGCGGAGTGCCCACCTTCAACGCACGAAAGTTGGTATAAGATGCTCCATCCGCTCCGATTGCTTTAGTAACCGCCACTTCCACTCCCACAGCTTTGTTCCCCTCCAAGTCTACGAGATTCTTTCAGCAGGCGGCTTGCCGCAAATGGTCAGATTATCTAAGCTTGATCGCGGCGGTCGTAGTAGAACGAAATTTAGTAACTCGGGCTATTGAGGGGCGGGGTGCTCGTCGCTTGTTTGTGAATTGTAGTAGCTTGTTTTGAGCGACCTTTGGTATCTCTAGTCTGCTGGAAAAGTCGGAAACTAGTTATGGCGTCGCCGCTCCCTTGCTCGCTTCAACAGCTGTCGACAAAAACAAAGAGCAACATAGACCTTTCACCACTCGACACACTCCGCTAAGTACAAAGCATCTAGCGTTCAAAACTGGTACACTTCCTCTGCCTTTTCAATGTGACTTTCAGAGCTTTTCTGTCTTTGTGTCTGGATGATCTTTCCCAAGAACCTTCCTTCTCAACGCAAAACCACCTGGTCTATCTCTTGGGCCTCGATATTTTTCCCCTGAAGTTTTAAAACCCTTTCTAGCTCTTCCATAAACTCAAGTGTTCTAGGATCCTCTCTACCCAATAGCTCCTCACTTAATGTTGCAGCCTTCCGGAACATTTCCTCAGCCTCGACGTAATTTTCCCGATCCTGAAATAAAACTGCTAGGTTTCCCATAGCTCTGAGCGTGTTGGGATGGTTTTTACCGTAGAAATCGGTGGCCAATGCTAGACATTGTCGATACATCTCCTCGGCCTCAATGACCTTTCTCTGGTAGGAGAGGACGATTGCAAGACTGTTCATGCTTGCTAAAAGCTGATGGTCAATCTCCACTGGAGTTTTCTTCCACTTTGCCAATACCTCTCTGTACAGCCTTTCAGCCTCATCGTACTTATCCTGGCCCACTAGAGCGTCTGCTAAGCCAGCCATGGATTCCAGCGTGTCTTCGTGTTGCTTCCCAAGCTCCTTCTCTCTTAGTACTAGCACTTCGCGGTGCACTTGCTCGGCCTCGGCAAACTTTTCTTGCCATACGAGAGTATTTCCAATTTCTACCATGGTGTCCAGAGTTTCAGAGTGCTCTCTTCCTAGAGTCCTCTCCCTTAATGCTGCCACTTTCCGCAGAACCTGTTCAGCCTCGACGTGTTTACGCCGCTTACGTAGAGCCCCTGCAAAGCTCAACATGAGCTCCAGTGTTCTTGGATGCTCTTTCCCCATCTCTTTTTCTGTTATCTGGAGGGCTTTACGAAAAGGCTCTTCAGATGCACCGTAATGTCCAAGAGCGTCCTGGCAGTTGCCTATCCAAGACCACAACTCTCCTAGCTTCTTTATCTCAACTTCCTCAGCTCTCGTTGCAACACATAGCGCGTGTGGTAGATATGGTGCCCATGTCTCCCTTGTCTTAGGGTCGTGATCAGGCATGATTTCCAATAGCTGTGTGCTTACTTCTTGGACTTGGAACGTCCACTGCTGATTCATCTTCAGCCAGTTCTGGGTTGCCAAATGTACGAGCCGGTGGGTGTCGTATGATTTGTGCTTCTGCTGCTGATTCTCCCGTTCCGTGATAAAGGCGTATGCAGTCAATGTTCCAATCGCTTTCGTTTGCTTTACCTCAGAGTTTCCATGTGGTAGCAGAGAGGCTGGTATGTTCTCGCGTAGTATACACGAGATGAATGAAAGGATCCGTGCGGCAAGCGGATCCTGCGTCCGAATCTGATCAAAAGAAATGATCCATGTTGTCGCGATCGGATTCTTTGTCTCCCGGTATCGCCCATAGTCTTCAAAGTTTTCGCTTAGAAGCTCGATGATCTCATCCTGATTTTGAAGCAAAGACGTATACTTCGAGATCGAAATGTCGTTCTGGTTGATAAAAGCCGCGGCTTGGACGATGGCGAGGGGAAGATACGAAAGGTCCTCCAGGAACTTGTCGATTGCATCATCCTCCATTAGCGACTTTTTCAACAATGATTTTTCCAAGACCTTTCTAGCTTCGTTTTTTTCCATTTCAGGGAGCGGGATTATGTTGTTCTCAGCTTCTGCAGTGGCAGCTTTGCGAGTGCGAGTCGTGAATAGAAGGGAGCCTCTGCGGCCGTTTGGGAGACAGTCAATCAACCGAGTGCCATCGGTGTCTTCTTGAAAGAGGACATCAATGTCGTCGGCATTATCAACAACCATGAGCCATTGGCCTGAGCGCTCACCGCTGAGCTCCCGTTGGACAAGCTGCTTGACGTCTGCATCTTCATCCTGAATGTTGGGTATTTGTAAGAGCATGCCAATATCTCGGTAAGCATCCAAAAAGCTCTTTCGGCTGATTGCTGGCACCCAGAATACGGCGCAGCGAGGATGTTGCTTCCTTGTCCTGTAAGCGAACTCCAGGGCGATTGCAGTCTTGCCACATCCGCCAAGGCCCCAAATTGCGGCTCGCTCGCAGGTTTCTGACGATGATAGCATTTGGCTAAGCGCCTGAATCTCGGCTTCACGGCCGACGAAGCGCTGGTTCCTCTGAAATGGAACTCGCCAGGGTGCTGTTCTATATGTTAGCGCTGTAACTAGAAGGTCAAACATAACAGTGCGTGAAACGTTGCAGTCAAGTATCAATATTTATTCTGAGATATGATAGTGATAGAAGCCTCTAACTTGCCTTGAACTGTGCCCTCCATGTCTCTGATCGTGCTTGCCTGCATTGTGCACAGTAATTCTCGAGCGAAGGCCGCAGCATTCCCAGCCGCGTAGTGCTTCCACATGTCATTCTTGTGTGAGTCGGCATAGTCGGATATGCCGCGGATAACAAGACATCTCCCGTTGATGTCCACACCGGCCGCTTCCATCTCAACGCACAGCACTCCACCGCATCGCTTGCTTATCTTGTCTCTCAGTTCGCCATCGCGGATAACCGAGTTACCAGTCGCAATTCTCCCCTGATGGAACACAAATGTCTTCCTTTGTTCGTCCGTGCGGACGGGACGTTGAACGAGTTGGGCGAGATCGCAAGATTCGCAGCTGGACCCTTTGTCGCCGACATGGTGGTAGCTTGCCTGAAAGAGCCGATCCTGCTTCACATCAGGCATCGCGAACTTAGGCCTCCCTTGCAGCCTCGATAGCTGTTCGGGGAAAGCAGTCATCTCCATCTCTTGATTAGACGATAGCAGGCTAAGTGCATTGAGTATCCTCCATTCCGGTTTGTCCATCGCCCCCACTATCTCAAACTCGTCGTTCACCATCGCTCGACCCAGGTCGTGGTAAATGACGCCTGGCTTTCCATCACCAGGCCAGCCTACCACTACATCACCGAGATGGATGTCCTCAAGGGGGTCGTTCGATGGCTCGGATCGAGGGACGCCTCCGCCAATTCCCACAAGCAGGGCTATTTTGATGTTCGGGAAGGACTTGAACAGTGACCCTGTTAGCCTACCGGCATTCACATTGCCGGTCAAGCCTCTCGGGAGAGCAGCGATAACGACGCGGTGGCCCTTGATAGTGCCACAGATATAGGTGTTGTCGTCGTAGTTTGTATCGATAGAGGGAGGGTCATGATGCTCGTCAAGCATCAGTCTTGCGGGTATCAGTTCGACGTCCGGCAGCGGACAGATCCATGCTACGTTGTAGTCGGTGCGGAGGTACCTGCTTGCGGCCATTGCGGCCGCAAGAAATACGTAGAAAGATCGAGAAAGTGTGATGCGAAGGAAGAATAGCTTTGCAGACGGTCTCTAAAAAAAAGGCTCTGGACACATTATTTAAATTTCAAGTCCAGATGGACGACGACGTAAGAGCTGGGCCTAATGGTTCTGGTTCAGCCTCAATTATCCCTCTTCCTGGATTTTACTTGTGGGACACAACAGATCCAATTGGCGACGCCGACTGACTGACGTGGCTTCGCGTCCCCACAGTAGCCCTTGTCAACCTTGTTGGCATGCAAACACGGCCTCGCTTCTGTACCTTTTCTGCAAGGCTCAACAAATTACGTGTCGGCTATAGCGGTATGGCCCACCCTTATAGGCTACTTTCATTCAAGTGGCTGTTACTGTTCCCAGCCAATTATACCACAGGCAGGAATCCTATTCGGTGACATGAGTATGCAGCAAAAAAAAAAAGCACAATGGGCTGTTACTACTGGGGACCGGCTGTTACGACTGGGGACCTTGACGGGTTTTTCCGTGACGCTGTTCTCAGCCTTGTTCCCGGCAAGTGCACCTGGCTCCACGTATCATCCACTGACCACATCTTAGCCTATCCGAAGTGTGCAGGCCTAAGCGTTAACTGGACCGAGTGGACCTGTGTTACGGCGCAGCAGCCCATGCAGTGGGGCTCCTAGCCCACCTGAAGTGCCGAGCCACGTCAACTCCGTGATTCAGGCTGATTGGACAAGATACGCTTCAACGCCGCCCGGAAGTCTGCTCAGCTTCCATGTGTAGGAAAAAAATGATTAGGGATCTTGGCGAGCTCACTCGCAAGTGTAAAGAACATCGTGTACTTATGCAAGATCGGTTTGCGGATGGCCATTCGGAGGCCACCCGTAAACACAATGCACCTCTACTAAACCTAGATTGACTCCTCCATGAGTTCTGAGTATACCTTATTCAGAGGATAGCACTTAGTTATCTCTATCTTTCTCTAGAAATTTCATTCCAAAATATATGTGGTTACGTGGTGCAAAAAGGAGTTTAGAAAACGTCGACTCTTTTAGTGTTCCCTCTGCTACTACCCGGCGACTTTTCAATTACAGACGGGTGCTGCAGCCGATTGCTAGCGTGAAGGCCTCAGAAGATAGCGTAAGTACATTCTTTTTTTTAAAAAAAAAATATCTTCCAGACGAGAAAGTCGAATTAAAAATTCTACATACAAGTCCGAACGATAGCTCTAAATACCTATAAAATGAGCAAAAAAGAAATCCACGCTAGCCATCGGCTGCGAGGGGACTGTAAATTTCGTGCTGCGAACGGACGGCCATATATAAACCGATCTTACAAGGCACTATATATCATGCGCAACCGTGCGTGTGAGCATCAGGCTTTCCGCGACTTCGCGTGTATAAACCACGGTGTGCACAGTATCTCTTACCTCCGGACTTGACTAAGAGAGGCTTTTCCTCGGTCATAAATATATATAGACTTATGTACGTGTGAAAAACGCATCGTAAGCGGTTAATTCTACAGCAAATAAAGCCTTTATATCTACACCGCTGCTTACGTACGTACTTTCCACGACGGCGGCTTTACATGTGGGTTTCCGAATTCCCCCACGTGCCGCATCTGTCAGAGCATCAGCATCTCGCAATTGCTCCTCCATCAGAACATTTAATAGGCGACTAAATCCAGCGCACCATAGCAGTCAGCGGGGGGTGCCCAAGATGAGCAAGCAGAAGCGCTGAGAGGAGGATGCAGTGCAAGCGTTTGCCATTGCGCGACCATGCGATTTGCCTTCAGAGGGGCGAGTGAGTATAGCGGTGTCTTAGGGAGTTGGTAGATGAGGTCGCAGGAGCGAATTCGAGGTCCTGAGTCTCACAGAGTGGCCATTGGCCGGAATAAATGAGTGTGGGGAGCGGCTGGTTGGCTGGCTGGCTAGCAGTCCTGGGCGCCTTCTCCGGCTGAACCTAGTCTTCTTGTTCGTCACGCTTTTGCAGGTCTGGATGCAGGATCATCCCGTCAACCCGGGCACACTTTCGAGGTACCTCGCGGGGTGGGGCCGGCATCTGAGATATGGGCAGACATATCGGCCATCGTCGTAGTACGCAGGAACTGCAACTCCTGTGATTCTGAAGCGACTATCTCTACGTGATTTACGGACCAGATTTGTTGCGCATTAGATTAAGTAGGTAGACGCGGAGTGGTGCCGGGAAGACTTGCCATAACGGTTGACCGAAGTAAGCATTGCTGGTCCAACAGTGTTGCCAGTCTCCTTCTCTGCGAGACTCTTTCAGCAGGCGGCTTGCTGCAACTAGTTAAAGAAATCTGAGCTTGGTCGTGGCGGTGGTAGTAGAATGAAAATACCAACTCCGGCTGTCCAATCTGGCTCTTCTCTGAACTTTGAGGACGGAGCAAGCAGATTAATCGCCGTTACACCTTCCATCTGATCCTTGATGCCTAAGGTTGACAAGATCAAAGAGATAAATCCTTGCCATCACGTGCACGTTGTTCAACAGGATCGAACGAAGCAAAATGGTCCGTCGTGATCTAGATCTTGCGTAGCGTAGCGGCTGGAGCGGGCTATTCAGATACGAGCCTATAGCTTAGTATTTATAGCGGATTAATTATTAGTGGCCTCCTTTTGCAAGCACTAGTCCTTGTTGCTAAAAGTAGCACTATATAACAGTACATTTATAGATCGCTTTCGAACAAGCCTGTAACGTAGCTCGGATCTGCACGATCGTACGAGCATCCGCCGCGGCTCTAAGTAATCTACGCGTAGCCGGCCTGGAACTCGGCCCACCCCGGCGGCAATCATGGTAACACGGGCCCAAATGCCGAAACGCGCATAAAACAACAAGCGAGAGTGTCATTTCCCATCATTTTCGCCTCTTCAACACCCAACTAAGTAACTCGCCCGCCCTGTTCGCCCAGTTCAAAAAAAATATTACCTAAAACCCAACCAATCAAATCCCGAAGCGCCCAACCATTTTCCCCCTTCCCTTCAATCCCTACTCACGAATCGAAAATCGCCCCGTACGCCGGAATCCCCCTCGCCTCCATCCCATACACGACCTTCTGCGTCAACTTCTTATTCGAAATGATGCACACGGCCTCGGCCCCGCTCTCCTTCCACAACCGGTACGAAATGGCCACCATATCCGGCTTCCCCATCGTCCGCGTATTGTGCACCACGGCCTGCGGATCCGTATCGTAGACAGCCCGCACAATCTCCTCGCCAAACGTCTTCTCCGGATGCGGCGTCGACCAAAAGATGCGACACGGCACCCTCTTCGCCAGAATCACCGGCAAACACGGCCCAATCCCACTCCCCGTCGCGACCAGCACGACGCTTTTAAACAGCGGCGCGATGCGCAGCACGCCGCACGCCGGGATGCCGCGGACGTAGAGCTCGGTCGGGCAGCGATCGATCTGGCGCTTGGTCCAGTCGCCGGCGTTGGACACGACGAGCGAGAAGCCGCGCTTGCCCGGCTCGCTGATGGTGGCGAAGGCGTGCCACTCGACGAGGGGCCGCTCGGAGAGCCGCACGGCGGTGCCGGGGACGGTGTCGGTGTAGTCGAAGTAGAGGCGGATGGCGTGGTCGGAGAGCTTCTCGGGGACGACGCGGACTTTGCGGAGACGCGTCCACGGCAGGACGATGGAGATGGTGATGACGACGACGAGCCAGAAGCCCGGGCTGGTGACGAGGGCGCGGCCGAGCGGGACGGATCCGCGGAGAGAGGCGGTTGTTAGCACGGTCTGCGCCCAGATCAGGGCCAGCGCGGTCCAGCCGGCGAAGCGGTGGACGAGCTCGAACGAGTCGTGGTGTTTCTGGCGGAGGGCCGGGTAGGCGAGGACGATCATGGCGAGGAGGAGCGCGACGACGAGGTAGGAGACGACGATGGCGGCGAGGCTGATGGGGACGTTGGGATCGTGGATGGCGTAGTAGCGCGTCGCGCAGATGGTGAACGCGGTGAACCACGCCGTCGCCATCATGGCGCACCCGCTGTGCAGGCCGCCGATGTGGAAGACGCGCGCGCACTGCCGCCGGATGCAGAGCGGCCACGACGTCGGGACGGCTGTGGCGAGGTTGAAGAGAAGGTTGATGACGTATTCCTGGCGCATCAGCACCGCGAAGGTCAGGTTGGCGGCTGTGGCCGTCGTCATGCTTTGCAGGCTGAGCGTGTTGGTTTTCCAGTAGTTCGACGCGAGAACGATGACAGGGATAAGGTTTGCAATCCACACGATCGAGAAGAAGCGCCTGTAGAGCGAGAAGAAGCGGTGGCGGAGCCAGCGTTCGCCGTGGAAACCATTCTTCTCCGGGAGAGCGAACGGATCCTCCTCTTTCTCTTTGAGCGAACTTGGCGACGAAGACGAGCGCGATGTAGCCGTGACGATGACACCCTTCTCCGGATCCTTGGAGTCGGCAAGTCTGAGAGACTCTGGAGGAGTTTCCGGCGGAGTATCTGGAAGCTGAGCTGGGGAGCGCTGGGCTGCCAATTCTTTCAAGTGTCTCTTGTCAATCTTGCCGTTAGCCGTAAGGGGCATGCCGGGGACCGCAATCCATTTTGACGGGACAGCGTAGTACGGCAGGAAGTTTTGCGTGTGCTCCACCACCGCGTCTGCGTCTACCTCGGTGCGTGCAGCATAAAAGCCCCAAAGCGCGCCATCGATCAAGAGAGTGCAGGCTTTCTCGATGCCGGAGAATTTCTACAGGCGTCAGCGTGGCTTCAACACCAGTCATGTGTGCATCTTGAGACCAACCTCGATTGTCGAAGAAATCCCATCCAACTCGACGCGGAATCCCTTCACCTTCACCTGGTCGTCCGCACGACCAAGGATGTCTAGCGAGCCGTCGGCCCGCCAACGAACGAGATCGCCCGTGTTAAACATCATGCTTCCATCGTCCGCGAAGCGATCCCGCTTGAACCGCGACGCCGTCAGGTCTGGAAGATTGAGATAACCGCGAGACACACCCTCGCCGCCGACCCACATGGCTCCAACTTCGCCGACAGGGACGGGCTGCTCGTCTTCATCGAGGATGTAGACGGTCGTGTTGGGGATGGGCTTCCCGATGCTCAGCTCCTCTCCCGGCGTGTGGATGTGAGCCGTGTTGAGGATTGTGATTTCTGTCGGACCACAGATGTTCACAAAAGTGGTGTTGACAGCCCACTCATCAGCCAGCCTATGAAACGTCAGCATGCCCAGTTGGAACTATGCTGCACACAGATACTTACGACTGTGGGCACCGTTCTCCTCCGACAGCAATCGTCTTCAGGTTTGGGTAATCCGACTTCCGGTATTTACCCAAGATGGACGGAGTTCCAATGAAAGTGTCGGCCTTGGTGCGGGTTAGCAAAAGAAAGGATATACTAGGTGCAATCAGGACTCACCTCACGGAGGCACGCAGCCCAGTCAGAAGTGCGCAGAACCAGCGTACCGCCATTCATCAGGCAGCCGAGGATTTCCCAGGCTGCCATATCGAATGAAACATTGAGCACCTGGCATACTCTGCTACCGGGGCCGATCTGAAGGTTGGCTGGCGCCAGGCACAGAGTGTTGGTGACGTTCCCGTGGGCGACATCAACGCCCTTGGGCATGCCAGTGGTCCCTGTCTCGCGTGAGTGATTTTTCGCTAGCGAATTGAATTGAAAGGATAGCCTACCGCTAGTGTAGATGATGTACGCTCCATCCTTCTCATCCACGGCCACATCAAGCCGTTCGGCAGATGTGGCTGGCTGGGCGTCGTCAATGACGCAGATTTGCTGATCGTAAGCCGCCATTCGCTTAACTTTTTCCTCGAACTTTTTCAGACAAAGAATGACAGGTGCTTGGGTGTCTCGGAAAATGTGAGACAACATCTGCTCTGTGACGACTCCACCATCAATGGGGATGTACTGGCATCCGGTCTTGAGCACAGCAAGAATGGCTATGAGCATGGGGATGGAGCGTTGAACGACAACACAGACGCGCTGGCGCGGCTGGAGCCCCTGCTGGACCAGGAGGTTGGCAAGGCAATTGGCCTCGCAGTCAAGCATGCCGTAGGTAATGGTCTCGCCATTGTGGGTGGCTGCTGCTTGGTTTGGCTGAATGTCTGCGAAGTGCTCGAAGGCCTTGTGGATGAGGGTAAAGGGGCGGGGGATGGTCTGTCCGCGTCCAAACTGATTGAACAAATCTTTGTCCTGTCCAGACAGGTTTTCAATCCCTCGGAAGACTGGCTCCATGATGGGATGAATGGGATGCAATAAGAAACAAAAGAGGGCCTGGTAGGAGAGACACAGGTTGGGGAGACAAACACATGGATGCTCCCCGAGATATATACTTGGACTGGGCCATGGCAGCTAGTCTGGCCATTTCGGAAGCTGCAGCACCTTGCGGGAAGTATTTCCTGATACGACGGATTGAGACAGGCAATATGGCTTGCAGAATACGGGCCATTGGCGATGAGGAGGGAGCAGTCGATCGTGCCATCAACAAGCAAGTCGGCACCAAACAACCAGGAGGCCTCGTGAGCAGGGGGTGGCCTGTGGCTTCAGGCGAAGGAACTAGACTAGGAGCACAAGCAACGTATAGCGGAATCGGAAGCGGGAGCCGGATTGAGCGGTGCTGGGTCTCTCCGTAGCATGGGCCTGTGCGAGAAAAAGACCTGGCAGAGCTTCCCGGCCGAGTAACGCTCACGGTTTCACAGCGGCTAGCGATGTGATGGACGAGCTCTCGTGGAGCCCAGAAGATTGACCGCACGTGGGCATCGGCGGCTAGCCCCGATCAGGCAGGAGCTTTGACACGGGCGCGTTTGGTCCTACGGAGGCGCGGGCGGTACGACGCCGGGCTGGCGTGGGCAAAAGACGAGATGAAGGCTGGAAGCCACGGCCCACAGTTGCAATGTCGTTGCGGGGCGGGCGTGCGCAGATTGAGATCGGTCTCAGGATCCAAGGGTTCCGAGGGACCGTTTCATGGGCGGAGTTGCGGTCCGGGGCCGCAGATGGGAAGGCGTTAGAGCAGTTCCAAGCGAGCGAGCACGGCAAGGGAAGCTCGCGGCATCAGTGCAGAAGTCGGACGGAACGCCTGACACATGCAGCTCGATGAAACGGGCTGTGTGTTTGCCGCCGGCAGCTCTGTTTCGCGCGAGTCAGTCGCCGTCCTTATACATAGCTGCCAGCAAGCCAGTGCTCAGCACCAGCAATAAACAATGGAAACAGTGCGTGTGACGACCCGGCCCGACGGCGTGTCCGTCGTCGAATTCAACCGGCCCAGCAAGCGCAATGCCTTCACCCAGGCCATGATCGACGATTTTACTTCCAAGCTTTCTGCTCTCGATCAGGACACATCTGTGCGCGCCGTCGTTGTCACCGGGTCACCTGGAGGGCCTTTTTCTGGTAGGTCGAATGGTCCTCTGCATGCAAAGTCTAACGAGTTGCAGCTGGAGTGGATCTCAAAGAATTGGTCCAGATTTCAGAGGCCGAGGCACACGAGCGGAAATTCCTCCGGGACCTGACGGACGCTCTGACAGCCTTCAGCAAGCCCATCATTGCCGCCGTCGTAGGCTTCGCGGTAGGCATAGCGCAACTGCTCAAGCAATAGTGGGTGCTGACATGGGGCGGACAGCTTGGCGGCGGGTTCGAGGTTGCGCTGTTGGTAGGTGGTAAATAAGGTGGCAGGAACGACGGATAGCACCCGGCTAAGCGATCAGCAGTGTGACATCATCTACGCCGCCGACAATGCCCTCCTGGGGCTCCCCGAGATCCGAATAGGCACCATCCCAGGCGCTGGCGGCACCCAGCATCTTACCGCGTTGCTGGGCAAGCACAAGGTTGGTTGCATCAGATAATGCCTCGTCCCCACTGCTGATCCGGAGCAATAGGCTATGGAATTCATCCTCACTGGTGCCTCAGCCACCGCGCAGGAGCTAGAGCGTCTCGGCCTGGTCAATCGCACCTTCCCTGCCGATCGCGTGCTGGACGAGGCCCTGCAGCTTGCCGCCCGCATCGCATCCATGTCTTCCGCCGTCGCCAAGCTGGCGAAACGCTCCGTCCTGAACGGTACGTACCTCCGTTCCCGCTGCATTCAAATCACACTGACAACGGTACCTAGCTTCTGAGAACCTGCTTTCTGCTGGTATGGACAGAGAAAAAGAATTGTACTACGCCTCTTTCTCCACCCACGACTGCAAGGAGGGTATGACTGCCTTTTTGGAGAAGCGCCCTCCAAAGTTCGAGCACCGATGAACCTTCTACATCATCACTAGTCAGCCCCACGTTTTTTCTTGGGCACATCCCATCGGCTGCTACATGGGGGCAACCATTTCCTTGCGACTGCTTCATCGAGTAACGTCCGAAAAACTATGATGTAGCACATGAGAGAATCTTATCTACAAGACGTCATGTCCTCTCTTGATCGTGCGATATTGATCGCCGGGTCTGCTCCAGGCGGGGTAGCTATCTCCAATGATGTCTTTTATCGCCGTCGACGTCAACTTCCTAAAAGCTCTCGCCCGTGCATCCAAAGACCCTGGTATCCCCGCACCAGCTCCTTCTCAATTCTACTGGTGGGATGATCCACCCTTCCCCGGACCGGTCTACATCCGGCATGGCATTTGCCGATGCCGCCGTTATCGGGAGCGGGCCGACTGCCTTAACGTTAAACCCGTCCATCTCCTTCTAGACGCGCCTCTCGTTTAGAAATTAATAGCTTGGGCGGGGAAGTGCATTGGCCAACGAAATTCTGCGAATTCCGTCGTAGATTATCTTCGGGGCATTAACACACGATAATCAGCTTAACATAACTCCCTTATTGGCCCAACGCACTGATCCCGCCTATTTCGTTAAATCGATAGAAGGAGCATTACGTCTAAAATAGAACACATCAGTGAAAGCTAGAACGTTCACCCGAGCGATGAAGTAATTACGGCCGATACCAAGCTTTCCAGCAAGTCTTTAGCACTATATCCTACACGCTCATCCGCGGCAACGCCTTGGCATGCCTAGCATCCCCTCATCGACCCGACGCCGACATCGTCGCAGGCGTTCCAGGGTTCACACTTGGCAAGACGAGACAAGACGCGTGTTCCGTCCCTCAAGACGTCTTGGCTGAGAATTGGCAAGACGTTTTGCCAAGTGCCACCCCCCGGCATCTCCGTCTCCGAGTTCGGTCGGTCTACTCCTCTACATCCGTATTTCCGGGCCGGTGTCTACACAGCCTCCCGCCCCTTTCAACGCCAAGATCAGGATCGATCGAGTCGTACCTGGCAGTGCAGGAACGAGCACATCGTCACATGGACTGCTCATCCGCCCGCCCTACTCACCGGCGCTATCTGCGGCTGGATGCGCTCAAGTCAGAGCATTTCAGGTCCCCGAGTTCGGCATCGAATACGCGGCGGAGTTGAGCGCCACGGTCATCTAAGACAACGGGCAGCGCGCAGTTCCGCCCGGCACGGACCTGCATTGCCATCGGCAAAGCTCTCGTTACGTCGCTCTTTAGCGAGCAGGCGTCAGGAGACTAAGAACTAGTTGGGTCGGCTTGCCGACCGTATACGGTCCGGGGACGAAGTCTAGAGCAGGCCGCGGCGTGCTGCTAGCGCTGAGTGGCCGGGATGGTGTTGAGCACAAGGATCCGGACATGTTGTTGTTGATGGTGTGAATGATGATGGGGTAGCGGGGAAGGATGATAGTACTGTCAGCCTCTTTGAGTTACTGGTGAGAAAAAAGCAAGTCGGTTTGTAGGGGCTATTGTGGAACGGTGCGTTGGCTGATGGTACTGGTCGGGCAGTGCTCGACGGCAGGCTGCCCTGATCAGCTTCTGCGGAATGTGTGGAGGAAGGTTTTCTGACAGAAGTCCTGGAGTGCTTTCATTAGAATAGTGCTTCTATAGCATTGGTGTCTGATACCTTGACGCCATCTCACGAGATTTTGACTCCTCATGAATCATCTCGTTGACTATTCGTCATTTTCGCCGCTAAATCTTACGCGAGAATAATAGTAATTACTTTTTTTTGCATATTTTTCCTTCGCTCTAACAGCTCTCTCGTACTGATTGTTGCTTGCGCTAATGGTGGCTGGTGGCGTTTTGTGGTGATGGTGGCGGCTGGTGGCGACGGTTGGTGGTGATGTGGCGGTCAATGGCGGCGTTTGTTGGTGATGGCTATGCTGGTTGGTCACTGGTCAACCACTGGTAGTTTCTGGCTTTGTTTTTCCCGTGGTTGTGCTGTTCGTAATTGTATCCTTGGCGGTTACTTTCGTAGGATTGCCCGTGATAATTTTCCCAACATGGGCAAAATTCCCTGCGGCACAGGAGCGCCTAGTAGTAGCTGACAGAGTCAACAGAGCTGAAGATGGACGCGTAAGCTCTACGGAAACTCGCGTTACCGCTGGCGCCTTCCAGCTCCTCAAGATCCTCCAGCAAGCTCGGGATCGATCCAGTACCTGGCTGCGTAGGAATGGGGTGACAAAGGGCTGTCATGGGCACTTCCTTAGGGTAATACAGCTCGGCCTGTAAGGTCCACTAGAATGATAAACTAGGCTTACCGAAAGAGGTCCGTAGGGTAGCGTAAAAATAAATAGTTGTAGCTGACTACGAAGATGCTATCTACTGTAAACGACTGTGGTTTATATACATACAGACTGGCTAGTGGTTGGCCAGGTTGTACTGCTGTCTAGCCATTAAGGTCACCAATTGCAAGTCTCATCCCTTGGGTGAGTCAGGTGCTGGCCGGCAGTTTTTCAGGTTGGCATCGGATAATCTAGTCACCGCCCAATCTCACTGTGTTGCTTCACTGGTACTCATCCCCGGGTCGTAACAAAAGAATGAGGTGCAGATTGTGAAGTGATTGATGGCTTAGATAACGGCCCGTTCCAGAATGGGCCGTCCAGACGGAATTCTGTTGTAGAGCAGGTCCGAGAGATCAAGGGTACGGAAGGCTCCGTAGACAATAAGTTCCGCAAGCGCTCTCCCACAAGCCGGTGCCTGTTGGCTCCCATGTCCGGAGAACCCACAGCAGAAAAGCAAATTCTTCACTTCCGTGTGAGGACCGATGATGGCATTGTGGTCAAATGTGTTGAACTCGTAGTGGCCGACCCACGATTGAGTGATTCTGGCCGTGGAAAATTGTGGCACGCGCTTGGCAAGGACCGGAAAGATCTTCTCGTTCCAAACATCCTCCGGGTAACCGAAATCGTCGACATCGACAGCGATGTCGGGTCCAATGGGCGGGCAGCCTACAAGGTAGTCTTTCTCGCCGAATGAGCGAAGATGTACGCCAGTTGGGTCTATCGTCAGCGGCAGATCTTGATCGAGCGGCTGATCCACCTCGAAGATGTATGTGTAGCGCCGGCGCGCTTCGATGGGCAGGTTGACACCCGCCATGGAAGCCACTTGGCCAGCACGAGTGCCACTCGCATTGACAACCCTCCCAACTGCAATGGTTTCTCCGGTCTTCAGAGTGACTGTTTTGATTTCATCGCCAGCTCTACCGACGGCGACTACCTCGCTGTGCACGTATTCAACGCCTCGAGCAGTGGCTTTCTGTCGTAGCCACTCCACCATGCCGAGTGCATCAAACGCGCCTTCATCTACGGTGTTGAGGCTGCCACAGACAACGTCTTCGAGATGGTAGAACGGATATTTCTTGGCGATCTCGCTGCGAGAGACGATGCGTGTGCCGGCTCCACACGACGCCTGCAAATCGCGGTCCTCTTCCAATACTTTGGCAAAGGCTTGGTTGTCGGCAAGGTATAGGTAGCCGAAGTTGCGGATCGGGATGTTGGGCACGTTCGGGTCGTTGTCCAGGTTTTTGTGAAAGTCCTTGATGAAAGAGGCCCCGTATTGTGCGATCTTGACGTTGATCGAGGTCGCAAACTGTTGACGAATGCAGTTGTTGCTAGCCTTGGTTGCGGAGAACTGGAGAGAAGGGTCTCGCTCCACGACGAGGATACGGCCGTTGAAGTCGGGGTTTGAGCTCAAGAACCAGGCAATAGATGAGCCGCTTGTAGCGCCACCAATGATGATGACATCGTAGGAGGCGCTTTTTGGAGTATGAGGATAATTGTTGATGGACATGATGAAATGATCTTGGATTGTTGCATTGTCACACAGCTCAACCAAAAGCTAATTTATATCACTTTCGAAGTCTTTACTGCTCTAGCCTCTAGTCCTTCTCGACAAAAAACAACTCAGAGGTAACTACAAGCTTGGAAACCTTCGGCGGGTGCTGTCAAAGTAGACAAACATGAAGAGGTCAATTTGTAAGCTGATGGCGCTTACCAAATCGAGACAGCTGACAAATGCGAGTTCGCACTCGGTTTCGCCTGCCCTAACTAGAGGAAAAAAAGTTCTTCAGCATAACGTGCTGCTAAGTAAAAGTCAAAGGTCTAGAGAAGCAGCAACTGTTGTCGTTATGGTCATTATCACATCTACACGTAGCCGGCATACATAGACTGTAGCGAAAACGCAATGCTCATTAGATAGGTTAACCCCTATTCCATACACTATGTCCGTGCATAAAGCATGCTAGAGAGAAAGTCTCGCCGAGACATTCTTCTCTAGCGTGTATGGTGTGTAATACAGGGCTTATGAAGCGGAGTTGATGGGCGTTACTATCCCGCTTCTCCTGTAGGCTCCCTTTCCCAAGCATCTTAGGCACTTGGAACACCCATTTCAGGACTACAAGTCCTCGATCCTACGACGAGCCGTCTTTTCAATAATCAGTCATGGTGAACAAAAGTGCCATTGCTGAGTTAATTACCTTCTGAAGGCACCCACTTGTAGGATTAGCACACAAGCTTGGTAGTCGATCCCGAAGGACCGAGAGGGGGAACAAGCCGCACCCCGAACATGTGCCTCGGAAATTAGAGAGACTCTTTCGGTCTATAAATCTTACGAGTAGAATAGTCGCATTTAAAAGGAAGAAAAACTGTATAGATGGACCGTGAACTCTATCCTACGCTACGAGCACGAGTCCGTCTACGTTATAGCTTTTGACTGCTTGCCCGTCTTATTCTATACCGTGTACTCAATAGTCTGCTCTTGGCATTTGTGCAAATAGCTTCAACCGAGCCTTCTACAGAACGCCTGACATTACAGTGTGCGTACGTGCTCGGAAGAATGCGAACGCGGCCAATCAACTTGCCTGCCTTCTCAGCTTTCAAAGCATCGACTTCTTGAAATCTGATCAAACTGAGATTCGATTGTAGTTGCCGCGATGTGGTGGGGTATCTGGACAAATGACTGCAGTTTGCAGACATCAGTAATGGAGAGAGCAATATTACGTTCGTAGCATTGCGAGTGGCGATTCTCTTAGGCGTTGTAATATCTTTGCGATTCTGGTGGTGAAAAGGCGAAGGTAAGTGGTATTTAATGGGGAGTTACATTGTGCTGAGGGTGCGTCAAAATTATAACCACTGTGGCTCAAAAACTCCTTCACTATTGCATGCTATTGCCTTGTAATTCGGTGTCAATCATGATGTCGCATTTCGAAGAAGTTGATCACGGTAATGGTTCTACAACACCAGAAGCACATGAGGCGAATTCCGGTGTTGAAAAGCGCAGTAAGTGAAGAGAAAAAAATAAAGGGAAAAAAAAGCTCGGTCCCATCGTTCGACCATCCATCACCACCAACAATTTTTTTCACATGCAAAGCCACAACTCTAAACCACACCACACCACACACCCACATCGCATTTCCCCCCGGGCACCACCCTGGAGTTCATCCCTCATAGCCGCCGACGCACACCACACCACACACCCCCCACACCCCGCATGCATGCACCCCGCAGCGCGTACATGCCCAACCCACCAACCAAACGCCTTTTTTCCTCACCACCACCACAGCCCGCATCGAACCACCTTTCCGTAATCAATTTTCCCGGCGAATAATCACCCAACATCGAGATAGCCACACACATACCCGCACCCAAAGCCCCAACCATCTTACCTTGTGTGATCCCAATCGAGGAGTTTCCAATTACCTGCAGAAAAAGGATCAGGCCCAGAGCGCCAATAGAGAAAACCAAGCAAAAAACTGTTGGGAATCGATACTCGCCACAACCGAGAGATGGCGTCGACAAGGGTGCCGCGGACGGTGGGGCCGGGGTTTGACAGCATCAGCACACACTCTCTTCGACGGTCATCAATCCGTCGTTATCGCCAGTCGTTTCGTCACGAGTCACCACCCCGCATGAAGACGACAGATGCATAGAGGCTGACGGCAGCAAGCAATTGGAAGGCTGATGGCGTACGAAACTAAGCGACGATAAGGGTTTGTTCAACGTCATAATCACAAGCCTGCAAAGCGGAGATCGATGCGCAACCTTAAATCGGCCGTGGTGGGTAGAACACGAGTAGCAAGGTCGTAAATTCGAAACGACGAAAAGAAAAGAACTCATAAAAAGCGACCATGGTCTCCCCATAAGGGCAGAGGGGAAAAAAAGCATCAAATCCGTACTCAACATTCACACGAAACACCAAGCACGCTAGCAAACACCGGACAAAAGCCCAGAAAAATCCAGAGATTCATAATACTAAAAACACTAACGGACCGGACCGTACGCCGTTCTAGCCCCAACGCCCGCCGTCCCGCTCGCGCGGGGCGCGCGGCGCGCGTACATCATCCGCAACGGAGAGCGGCTCTAAAGCAGATATGGATCTGCGGGGGCGCCGCCTGCCGCGCTCTCGCCTCTTTACCCTGACCTGTTCTCATTCCTTGTTCTGTTCCATCATCTTCATCATCTTCCCCCTCTTCCTCCGCTCTCTTTATCTGTATCATTCTACAAAACCCCAAACGAAAGACTAAAACGACAAGAGAGAAATGAAAAAAAGGTTCTTCCTCCACAAAGTATCAATCTCCCCCCACCTACCATCATCATTCGCTTACCTACCAGTAGTCTTCGCACTTACAATTTTTACAAGAAGACACAACAACTTACAACCTCTGCCTCGCCCACACGGCCTGCAAGAAGGCGCCGTAGCTCCACGTCAGGTCCGTAGCGCCACGCTCGTAGCCGGTCCAGCGATCGAACTGCTCGCTCAGCGCGCCGTCGCTGCTGGCATGCTTGCGGATGACAGCCAGGAAACCGTCACCGAGGTCCTTCAGCCTGTTGAGGGCCGTCTCGACAACGCCGGTGCCGTCGCCGAGCTCGTAGCTCTTGCGTTGCCACGACAGCGGGCAGTCTGACGACGACTCCGGGCAGACAAGGCCGCGCCAGAACTCCCAGCCCGTCTCGCTAACCTCGACGGTGGCTGTCTCGTTGACGCGCGCCGCAGTCTGGAACAGGATCTCAGCGACGCTGGCGGTGCATAGGAACCACGGGTTGCCGGCGCCCGGGTGCGGCGAGGCGTAGCCGTCGTACGCGTCCTCGGGGTAGCGACCGACGCCGGCCGGGCGAAGCGGGTCGCCCTCCGGGAAGGCCGACAGCTCCTGGCCAGGCTGCGCGTTGATGGGGTAGCGGTCGCGCTGGTCCTTGACGAACTTCATCAACGTGACGAGCACCGCGTCGTCGTGCGGCGGGAACACCGCTGCGTCCGGGTAGGCTGGCTCGAGCGCGTTGCCGTGGATGCTGCCGAGCAGCACGCTGCAGTCCATACCGGAGCGCTGGAACTCGGCGTCACCGCCGCGCGTGGCGCGGATGTAGCCGCCGCGGGCGTCCCAGAAGTCATTGCGAACCATGGACTCGAGGCGCGAGGCCTGCTGGCGGTAGTACTCAGCAGCGCCGTCGTCGGCGAAGGCGGCGGCGACCTCGGCGCCCTCGCGCAGCGCGCGCAACTGCGCCTGGCCGGTGAAGAAGTGGCGGCCTTGCACCTCCTCCCACAGGTCGAAGCCCGAGTCGGGCCAGTGCCGCGCCACGTACTCCAGGTCCGCCTTGATGATGCTGCGCGCCGGCAATTCCGCGCTGTACAGGCGCCCGAACCAGTCGTCGGTCGAAGCGGTGGTGCGCGACTCCCAGACGCCAGGGTTGCTCTCGTTGTAGGCGCGCATGAACTTCATGAGCGCTGTCGCGCGCAGCGCCGGGCCGTCGCGCTGGGGGCGACCCCAGTTGGAGGTGAAGGGCGACCCATCGACCATGAACTTGGGCTCGCCGAGCCCGTTGAGGTCGGGGAAGGTGAAGTCGCCCGAGGGGTTGGATGTGTGTTGGATTTTCTGCGAGATGGAGGCATACGATTCAAGAGTTGGGAGGAGGACCGTCCGGGAGAGTTCGGAGGTGGGGTCGGCAACGTACAGGTCCACGACCGTCGCCATGGTTATGCCGGCGTCACGCACCCCTAACAACGGACAAGGTTAGCGGAGATGTTAAGAAGCGCGACGAAGAAGCTTACATTGGTAGTAGTAGTTCGGATGCTCCTTGGACGGACTGGCAATGACTGTGCCAGGCGCAGCATGTTGCGCATTCCTGCCGTTTGGCGCAATATTGGCCAGCAGCCTGTCGACGGCGATGTGCTCCTCCTCCTCCAGCCATGTATCGAGGCTCTTCTTGGTGGTTGGGAAGAGGCCTATCTGGTCGGAGACGGCTTGCGCCTTCTCAGCGAGAAGGTCTGTGAGGGCGGGGACTCGCAGCGGGGCCTGGTCGAGCACGGCGGGGATGACGAAGGCATCGGCGCATAGCAGCAAGGCGGCGCCTGAAAGAGAGAAGCGAGTAAACATGACGATGCGAAGGAAGCGCGCTAGAGGGTATCACGTCAAACGAAGAAGAGGAAGCAACTGGAGATGTCTCAGAAGAAGAGCGCGAAGGATAAAGAAGAGGCGGGCGCCTAGGGGTCTGGGGGCATAGAAGAGCGGCGCATGCTCACGGCGACGAGAGCGCGCCTGGCGGATGAGGGCGGCCTAGTGCGGGATGCCATGACTGCCGCGGGCAGAGTCGCGATGCGCTCGTGGCAGGTTCTGTCTCGCAGCTGCTCACTGCACCGCCATTGCCCCGATCCAGTCAGCGCGGCGCGGGAGCGATCCGACGAGTGAGAGGGCCCGGGCGGCGGTTCTGTTTGAGCTGGAGCTGAAAATGACGAGAGTTGGAGGGGCCTGACGTGGGCGCATGACAGACAAAGAAACGTCGCGGGACCGTGGCGACTGGCTGCGGGTCGCCGGGGCGCGTCATAGCCCGAGTCACATGCTCTCGCCCGCTGTTCCTGCAGTAAGAGCCGCGACTGGGCTGGATTTGACTTCGCCCGCCAGAGCAGCCCGCGCTGCAGCAATCACCCAACTCGAAGGCATGCTGCGCAGAAGCTGAACCGCGCCGAGGACTCTGCGGCGCAGCATTTCCGATGGAGGTCCCCTATTCTCACCGATCCTCCAGGCGTCCTCACGCGGACTGTTCTGTGACGTAAGCGGTGCACGCGACGCTCCAGCCCAGCCAGGCATTGCGGGGCCACATGGGCGAAAACCTGGGGAAGGCGGCCGGCCTAACGGCTTTGGCAAAGACGACGGGTCACTTCGGGGAGATCAGGACCAACGCGACCGCGGGGTCTTGTCCGACCACCACCACCGCCTCTCGCCAGCGCATGACGTGGAAGTGCGCGCTGTGGGTGCTACAGCTCGACGATGATGCACCTCCGCGATGCACCCGAAACAGCTTCGCGATTCGCCGGCTTCCGTCAGGAGACGTTTGGCGTCCAACCGGTGGCGCAACGGCCAGCCTGCGGTCCGAAGCCGCACGTCTCGCGACTTGCCCACCAGCCAGTCGGCTTGAAGAGCATGTGATTTTCAAACTGCCGACTCGTCGCCGTTGCAACACGGCAGAGCCACGGCAGCTTCAGAATTTTTAGCAACGTGCAGTCCGGACCCATCCCGCACTTCCGACTGGACGTCGACCGCCAGGTAAGAAAATAAAAAGCGGGTAGATCCATAGTTGCGCGGCCCGACCGTCGGGTCCAGGCACGTCTCAGGCTGACTCCAGGGTAGCATTGACATGTGAAAGTTGACGTCCGTGAGCATGCCCCTATCAGTTTTCCCAATCCAGAGTGTGAATATCTGCATAGTGGAGCGTCAAGATATGCATGATAAGGCGATCAGGTACGCGGTTGGCCCGCTAAGCCCTGCGGAGCCTTGGTGAATTTCCCCGACCCAAACGGTGAAGACGGCAAACCTCAGCGAACCGAATGCTTCTGCCTGGAGATATCATGTCATACTGTCGCAATACTGATGGCTTGTCGTCATGACAAATCCACCTGCGTACCATTTTTTGTGAAGTCCAGGACTGGGTATCACCAACTCCTGACACAGCCTCGCTCAATTCTCGGGAACAGCCGCGCACGCCCTCTCACCGGCGTCCAGGTGTTCTAGAAAAGGTCGTAGCTGTAGCAATAGGTAGTGCCCCTGTAGACGTACAGGAAAAAAGAATCTGTGCATACGATTGCGTACTTGCAATAATCTCGTACATACTATTACGGTGCAACCTCTCACGTCCCGGCTTTGCACCGCAGTTAACCCAAGATCCTGACCGGTCCAAGCTGGTCACAGCATACTCGAGGCCACAGTCCACGTGCCTTTCTGGAACTTCTTTTTGTTTTCTTTTTGTGTGCACGAGCCCTTTCCAATACTTCTAGCTCGTTCATTGCCACCATCAAGCTCGTGATGTCGTGTTCCCGCTCGATCAGCCATCGTCAAAGCTCGTTTTCACAAACAGTGGTATCTTCACCCGCCACAGCACAAAGCAGATCGTGTCTTCCACTCCACGCTCACCAGCATCGCCACCCACCTCCCACCTCTCCAGACGTCACCCCACTCATCCCTCTCACAACTTCCCCCTCACCGCCCCCTTCCGCCTCGCCCCTCCGCCTCCGCCTCCTCCGCCGCCTCCATCTTCGACAACGTACCCGTGCGCTACCGGATTCACACCGCCATTAGCCGCCGGCGGTAGTGGGAACGGCGGTTTGCGTAGGGCCGACGAGAAAAAGACCGGATGCCGGATGGCACTGTCATAATGTTGCGTGATTGGCGTGTGCAATAATCTGGGCTGCGGTATGGGCGGAAATACTATTCCGGGGGAAGAAAGAGGAGTCGCGAAGGTGGGATGGGGAGGATGCGGTGGGGGAGGCAGTCCTGCTGAGGAGAAGGGCGGCATGGCTTCAATCTGGGAGCGCGGCGGTATTTTATTGATGCTTTGGTTGTGCGACGGTGCTGTCGTTGGAGAGAAGGCTGCAGTGGCTTGTGAAGGTTCGCCGGGTGCGTGGGTGGAGGTTTGGCGCGTTGGTTGCTGGCGTAGCGGCGGCGGTCGCGCTTGGCTGGCAGGCGGAAACTGAGGGCGCGGTTAGTCGCGCGAGGAGCGCGATGCGGATGCGATTGATTCACGCACTTTTGGCCGCGAGGGCTGCAGGGCGGGGAGCATTATTGCGGGTTGGGAGTGAGTGAGCAGCACTTTTCCCGCGGCACTTCAGGTGTTTTGCGGGGAAGCATGACGAAATTCCCGAGCCCTGCGAGACCGCGCGCGCCTCAGCCGACGGGCCGACCGCCACGGAAAAGTTCATGGTGCGAGGCAACTTAGCAGAGGTCCCAGGCCCATCCACCCCATCGAGATGCGCTTCCTCTCCCCGAGAGCGAGACGCGTCTCGCCGACAATTCTACGCCGCTACGCGACGAGCGCTCAGCCGCCGCTGATCCGCATCGACAATGCCACCTTCTACCGCAACCACCCCGACTCGCACGTCGCCAGCGATGAATCACCGAACCCGCCACTGTATCCCAACCTCAATTTCGCCCTACCCTCCCACTCCGAGCCCAATCAGCATTGGGCAGTCCTGAGCTCGTCATCGGCCAACCGCACCGCGTTCCTGCAGATCCTGCGCGGCCAGTACCTCAGCCTGCCGCCCACCGCTCGCTCCTACCCGTACCTGCAGACGGCCGAGATCGCCCAGAAGGACGCCCGCCTACGCAACCCCCACCATGCGGTCCAGTACGTCGGCTTCGACGCCGAGCGCGGCGGCCTTCCCGGCGGCGCCAGCACCAAGGGTGCCTACATGAGCGCGCGCTACGAGAGCATGCGCGAGGTAACGGATTGGAGCGTGCGCGACTACCTGCTGGGCAACACGGAGCTGAATGCCGACGAGGCGCTGGCGTTGAAGCCGCCGGAGGAAATGGTCGAGCAGGTGATGCGCGACCTCAATCTCGAGGCGCTGCAGGGCATGCCCGTCAGCCACCTCAGCAACGGGCAGACGCGGCGCGCCCGCATCGCGAAGGCCCTTCTGCAGCGCCCGGAGCTGCTGCTGCTGGACGGGCCCTTCATGGGCCTCGACCCGCACTCGCTGCAGTACCTGTCCGGCCTGCTGCAGCGCCTCGCCGACGCCCAGCAGCCCCGCCTGCTGCTCTCGCTGCGGCCCCAGGACTTCATCCCCGAGTGGATCACCAATTTCCTCGTCGTCGGCCACAAGCCCAAGGTTAGCGTCATGGGCGACCGCTCCCAGATCTTCGAGTTCCTGCGCGACCATTACTTGAAGACGGACGAGACCGATATCGAGTTCCGCAACGCATTTACACAGATGGCCGAGAAGGAGAATGGACTGGACATAAAGTACACGGGGAAACATCTTGTGGATATTCTGGATAGAGACGATACCGACGAGATGTTGGCTCTCTACGATATTGCACGGAAGATGGAATCCAAAGGCGACTTTGACCAGTTTTCCAAAGATCCGGAAAAGTGCGAGAAAATGCGTAAGAACTTAAGACGACCGAAGCACACATACCTGGAGGCCATGACCAGAGACGGCATCCCTTTCACTGACAATGACGAGCCACCCCCACTGGGAGACCCGGTCGTGCAGATGGAAGGTGTGAAAATAAAGTATAACGATAGTAAGATTCCTGTCCTGGGAGACTGGAGGGGCGGTCTTAGGTGGGAAGTAAGAAGAGGGCAGCGTTGGGGAGTCTTTGGGCCGAATGGTAATAGCCCATTCAAAGTATTATTAACACTGCTAACTTATTTCCAGGTTCGGGCAAAACCACCCTCCTTTCGCTCATCACGTCCGACCATCCGCAGACCTATTCCGCACCGGTCAAGCTTTTCGGACGCTCTCGCCTGCCGACACCAGGCGAGCCCGGCATTTCCATCTTCGAGATCCAATCCAAAATAGGTCATTCCAGCCCCGAGGTGCACACGTACTTTCCCAAACACCTCACCGTCCGTCGGGTCCTCGAGTCAGCGTGGGCCGACACACCCATCTCCAAGCCACGTCTCGGTTACTCGGAGGACGAGAAGGTGGACGCGTGCCTGCGGTGGTTCCGCGCCGAGCTGTGCCCGGATCAAGACGACACGCTCGACCAGCGCGCCGAAGCGTACTACAGCGCGCGCAACTTTCCGACGAAGGACGACACAGCCGGGCGTTATCTGGAAATCACCGAGACGAGCCTCCGCGACGAGGAGGCGCTCCTCAACCCGTCGATCGACTGGGCCGACAAGGTGCGCTTCGGCGAGCTGACGTTTAGCGCGCAGCGCGTCGCCCTTTTCCTGCGCGCCATCATCAAATCGCCCGACCTCGTCGTCCTCGACGAGGCCTTCTCCGGTATGGACGAGATGGCCCGCGACAAGTGCATGCTCTTCCTCAACCACGGCGAAACCATGATCCTGCGCCACGTCCACCGCGAGAAACCGCGGTTGCGCCGCCAGGGCGCCTCGGCCCACGAGTCGGCCATGGAACGGCTCCGCCGCGTCCGCGTGCGCGGCCTCTCGCCGCAGCAGGCCCTCGTCGTCGTCGCCCACGCCCGCGACGAGGTCCCCAACTGCGTCCGCGAGTACATCACCCTCCCCGAATCCGGCACGGGCACGAAAAAGCCCCTCATCGGCCGCATCGACGGTCCGATCTCGGTCGACTACCGCCGCTGGGGCGAGATCTGGGGCATGCCGCAGGTGTCCGGCCGCCCCAGAAAAGTCTCTGAGGAAGAGCAACTCGCCCGCGACGCCCTCTACGGGCCCGTCTCCCCGCTCGAGGTCTACAGCAAGAGCCTCAATGTCTTGACCGGCGCCATGGGCATCCCTGGCTGCGCCAAGTCGGCCGTCACGCGCTGGGAGAATGCGCGCAAGTTGATGAACGAAGAGGAGCGCAAGGCGGATGATGAGCGCATCAAGAAGCGGAAGGCGCCGAAGTTGAAGATTGGGAGGCCGAGGGTGAGGGGGGTGAAGGGGGAGGGGGTGGAGGAGAGAGAAGAAGAAGTGGAGGGAAAGGCGGATGAGGAGGAGGAGGTTGAGAAGGAGGTTGAGAAGGAGGATAAGAAGAAGGCCGTGAAGAAGGCTAAGAAGACGAAAAAGACGGATAAGAAGGAGGAAAACGCAGAGGAAAAGAAGTGAATGCGGAAAAGAGGAAGCTGTGAGGTAGGTGTTTGTATTATATGACGTATCTGGGGGAAGAAGAATTGGAAAAGGGAAAAGTAAAGAATCTTGCACATATATGGTAGAACAGAGAACAGGTGGACAGAGCAACTGAGAGACCGAATCTCCAATCGAACAAAAAAAAGAGTAATTTGAATTTCTTCTATGCCTCAAGTGCTGTGATCCATGTCTACCGATGGTACACAGTCCGTTCTGACATGAATTCACCTACTTTTAGTGTGGTTGCACGCCATCAGAACACCTCCCACAAACTGACCTTCCCATCCTTCGACCCAGCCGCCAGCCAATGCACCGCCCTCGCCCTCTCTTCCCGCCTCGCCCTCACCGTCGTCATCGTCCTACCAGCAGCACTCCTCGCCACCGCCCGCTCCCCGCTGTCCTCGATCTTCCCTCCCACCTCGACCACAGCACCGGCATCTACTGCCCCCTCCCCACCACCTCCTTCCTTCTCCCCCTTCTCCTCCTTCCCACCCCCATCCCCGCCCCCCACATCCGCAAACGCAACCGCATAACACCCCTCCTTATGCCACGCCAGTACCGCGACTTCCTTCAGCCCTTTCGCGCCGTACACGCGCACCCGCCCGTCCCAGCCCGCCGTCGCCAGCACGCGGCCGTCGGAGCGCACGGCGAGCGATTGCTGGCCTGAGTGCTTCGTGTGGACTGCTTTGGCGGGGGCGACGGGGGCGGGGTTGGGGAGGGGTGGTGGGGCGGCGGATGAGGGCGACGAGGAGGATTGCGAGGCGAGGGCGGCGGAGAGGAGGGATTGGGGTTTTGTGGGTGTGGGGGTGGAGGGGGATGCGGAGGGGGGTGATGAGGGGGGTTTGGGTCGAGAGGGAGACCGAGGGGCGGAGAGGGTGTGCTTGGCGATGAGGTCGTCGGCGCCAGAGGTGTAGAAGGTGAGGTCGGAGGAGGGGGAGGAGGAGGGCGGCGCTGGGGAGAGGGAGAGGAGGGGTTGCGAGTGCGGCTGGCTGGTGTAGATGTGCGACCAGGTGTTCGTAGCGGGCGAGAAGACGTGGACGGCCGTTGCGCCGCTCTCGTAGCCGGTGATGCAGTGCAGGACGGGACCGGACGACGGCGACGGTCTGCTGTGCACGAGGGAGACGGACATGGTCATGCCTGCGGTCTAAATTAGGTGTGGTCCCGGATGCGGGGCGGAGTGTTTGTGGCGGGCGGTACGGTACCTGTTTTCTGACCTATATTTGGCACGGTGCTCATGCGGTGCTCCGTGGGGAGCTGGAAGACGTCTACTTCGCCATCTTTCATGCCCGGCACGGCGATGAGGATGGGGTTCACGGATGGTGGGCTGTCATTGGACGCATCGGGATGCTCGGGGCAGGTTGCAAATGAGCAGAAATTTAAGGTATTGACTCGGAGAGAATGCAGCAGCCACGGCTGCTTCCGATGCGTCGTCGTGTCGTCAACCGGCAGGGCGGTCGAGAAGTCATGCTCATCTGCAGGGCCCAGCTGCCAGACGCGAAGATGAAAATCCCGGCCGTGCCTGTCTCGGATGAACCATCAGCCGCAGATTGCTCGATGGATCAAGGTTGTAGATTTCCGACTGGGGGTCATGCATGGTTGCTTTTCAGAGCTGAACCCAAGGGCGCGGGACGTTCATGCGGCGGTTTCCGTTTGGGGCAGGCAAGCAAACAGGCGGGAAAACTTACGTGATGACCTTGTCTTCAGGCCAAGTGCCGAAGCCGAGAATGGCGCCGTCGTGGGCGCGCCAGACGGCGACGGCACGCTTGGTCGCGACATTCCAGAGCACGACCCAGCCGTCAGCGTCGCCGGTCAGCAGGCGCTCGTTGTGGCGCAGGAAGCGCACGGCGTGGACGTGAGCGTGATGACCGCGGAGGACATAAGCAGGCTGAGCGGGCGGGCGCTGGAGCTGAGGAGGGTCGGACATATTTGGGTGTTGGGCTGAGAGGCAAGGCGGGACGAGGAGGATCGACGGCGATCCTTTTTTGAGTGGGCGCTTGCTTCCGCAAGATGACAACTCGGAACGACGCGTGCGCGCAGTCAAACCTTCCGAGTGTTCGCCATCTCCCGCGGCCAGACCGTGCTCGTGCAATTAAGGTTTGCTGCGACGGCACGCGCGGGTTGTGTTGCGCAAGCTGTCGCAGCCAGTCGCAGCCTCACCCCGGGCCCGCCCGCGCGCCGCAGCGACTTCGTCGCGCAGGCTTCACGCCACGTGGGCGCGCATCTCGTCGTGGTGGTGTTGACGGTGGTGCAGGGCCAGGACGGCCAAGCTGCGGGCGCACGTCTCTCTGGGGCGGGCTGCACCTGCCCGATCGCCCGCAGCTTGGGGTAAGCTGAGGCGAGGCGCTCCGGCGTCATCATCATCGTGCATGCACTCCCCCAAGCCATGGCAGCCGTGAGCAGGCAGCCGGCCGGCAGTCAACTGCTGTCACCCGATGCAAGGGCTTTGCAGAGCGCTGGAAAGGCGAACTCGGGGCGCTGGGCCGCGGAGCCACGGTTGGCGTCGCTGCTGCGCGTCAGACGGGCGCCACCAGTCTCAATAGCCTTCTCAGCTGCGGCAGACAACGCGGCCATTTTTATCCTTCGAGGATTGGCGGCCGCCGTCGTGACTGGCGGGTGGCTTGCACGCTCGCTTCGAGTTGCGCGGGCGCGCGATCCCTGCCGCCTTGAACCTGCTCGCCGGCCCTTCGTCGTCTTCAGCGACAACATGTTCACCCTCTGCGCCCGAACTCCCACAGCCTGCAACAATTCCCACACCCGCGCTCGCGAGCGCTCCACACCGCCCGCCCCGCCCCCGAGGTGCCGGACGCGTGACTCGCGTCCCGCCTTTCGCGACGCCTGCTTCTAGGTACCTGAAACCCTTTGCATCCACCCACCCGACTCCTCTCTCACCACCCAAACCGCCAGCCAGCCTCGCCTACGATAAACCACAGCACTCCCACCATCGTCCCACGCCGTCGAGGGCCGTTCCCCGACCGTCAGACACCGTGGCTGCCCCGCCCGCCCACCCCGGGTTTGACCAACCCCCGCCCGAACTCTCATACCTCTATGCGAGCACCCAGCCCGTCTCGCCCTCGTCGACTCTCCGCTCCGGCCCAGACAGCCTCCCAGACCCCTTCGCCACCCCCGTGCGCAAGCGGACCTCGAGCTCGGCCGCGAGCCAGCCGCCATTGAAGAAGCAGAACAACGGCCGCCAGCCCGCTTCCTCCAACGCCCGCAAGAGCAGCCACCAGAGCAGCCGCACCATGAGCGACGCAGACTCGGCCCAGGCCGCCCCGCCTGTCGAGCCTCCGCAAGCGAGCAAGCCCAAGCGCGTGCGCACCGGCTGCTTGACCTGCAGGGAGCGCCACCTCAAATGCGACGAGGCTCTGCCCCATTGCCAGAACTGCCGCAAGTCCAACAGGGTGTGCAAGCGCGGCATCCGTCTGAACTTCATCGACACCACCGTCCAGGCCCCGCCCGTTGTCCCCACCTCGCAGGACTGGAACATCACTTTCCTCGACGAGTCCCGAGACATCGCTTCCGAGTACAAGGGAGGTCTCAGCAAGTATGGCGCCCCGGAAGTCCAAGCCACCACTCAAGCCATGAACGGCTTGCAGTTGGATTTTTCACAAGGCCCGCCTGCCGCTCCCGAGCTCTCGCACCAGCCTCTGCCGCCGATTCACGGCGTGCTCCCCGACATGTACGCCGATGATCATAGCAACATGTTGTACGAGACAACCCAAGCCCCCTCCAATCCGCACGTGCAGCACGCCGGAATCGACTTTTCCGCTTCGAGCTCCATCCAGGCCGCCTCCGCCTATAACAGCCATGAGCCGACTACGTCACCGCCTGCAAGATCCCGGGATTATTTAAACACTCAGGAAGAGGTTTTGTTTATGCAAGTTTTTGTCGAAGAGGTCGGCTTGTGGATGGACAGCATGGACCCTCAGAAACACGTATGTGCTGCTGCAGTCCCTCCCCCTTGCATTCGCGTTGTAACCCCATGACAGTTTTCTAGGCTGCTGCCGTTTCACGCTCTTGGCGAACCCATGTTGCTGAATGCTTTCTTGGCATGCGGCGCCCGCCATCTGTCCCTCGTCAATGCCCGGTACACCGAAGACAAAGCACTGCATTACTACGACACCGCCACAAGATACCTGCTCAATTCTCTGCAAAACCCCAACCGTGACACCGTCATCTGCGCCACCACCGCTGTCATTCTTAATGTTTACGAAATCATGTGCGAAAAGGCTCTGCAACGAATGAACCACATCGCTGGCGCCCGTGCCCTCATCAAAGAATGCGGATGGAACGCGAGGTCGACTGGAATTGGAGCTGCCTGCTTTTGGTTGAACGTGGGGATGGAGTTGCTGAGCTGTCTGCACTTCAATTGGCAAGTGGCCTGGGACCCCGATGACTGGGGCGTTGATATGGACTTTAGCCGCGAGACCGAGGCTGGGCGTGAAGAGATGTGGACCTATCGCATAGTCTACGTTGTGGGCAAGATCGCCAACTTTCGGGCGGGTATCCCCAGAAAATCCACGGGCTCTCCGCGAGACGACCAGCTCCGACTGCAGAAGAGGTTTGCTGAATGGCAGAGGCTGAAAGATTGGTGCGATTCCTGGAACGAGTGCATCCCTCGGACCATGCACCCGATGGCATATCTTTATCCCTACCAGACGACGTCACAATCAGCCTTCCCCGAAGTTTGGCTTATCAAGCGGACAACCATCGTGGCACGTCTCTTCTATCACACGGCCATGTGTTTGTTGGCACAGATTAACCCGATTGAATCCAAGGAAGGTAATGAGATGCGCGACCTCCTGCAACGTCATTCGCAACAAATCTGTGGAATCGTTGCGCATGTTAAGGACCGGTAGGTACTCAATTGGCATGTGAAGGTGCTAAATTGCTGATGGTTTTTCAGTGGCGTTGCTAGCGTCGCCCTCCGTTCGCTCGCCATTGCTGCCGAATGTCTGACGAACCGGCGCGAGCAAGAAGAGGTGCTACAAATCCTGGATAAGATACGTCAGGAAACCGGGTGGCGTGTTGCATTCATCAACACCGAACTCAAGAAACAATGGGGATGGCCGGAAGATCCGCCGCAGCAACAGCAGCAGCCACAACAGCAACTTCCGACGCCAAACATGGGCGGAGCTGCGCAGATGCCGTACGTGGCCGCCCAAGCACAGGCACAAGCGCAGGCACAGGCGCAAGCTCAAGCTCAAGCTAACGCGGCGGTTGCTTCGGTGCAACCGCAGGCCACTTCGCTCCAACCAATGGCGAGCCTGCAACCCACTTCGACCACCACGAACGTGAGCAATCCCGCCCAAGTGGCAGTCGGAGCACCCACGACGGCCGCACCCCGACCCCGCCTACCTTCAGGTATCCTCAATCCCATGCTCGCCGCTGCAGACTTTTCGATGCCTCAACATCCTTATCAGAGTTACTATGTCGCGCCCAACAGCATCAGCAGCGGAAACAGTTGGGCTTTTAATACGTAAGAAGGGGAGGTCTACAGTACACCTACCTGGGTTGGGGTTAAATGTGTCTGTACGAATATGCTTGTTTTATTATGGCCTGGAGTTTTTTCTCAGCGGTATGCAACGAGGAAAGGAGGGGAAAGAAGGTGGGATGGGTTTCCTTTTTTTTTATAAGTCAGCATGGTCACCATCGGTCTCTTGGAAGCATACGGCATCATTGGGCGAAGATTTCTCTTTTTTTTTCCTGCTTTTCTTCTCTCTAATGTCTCCTTTCTCCCAATGAGGAATCATGTTCCACACGTTCCACACGCTGGATAGAGGGGGGCCGGCCTTTTGCTGATTTTGCTTTTTGCTGGGTGTTTTCTTATTTCCCCCCATGTTCCTTCCTCTGATGGGGCTCTTTGTTGTCTCGTTTGACAAAGACACAAACACGACTTACGAATATGGTGCATGTGTAATTCTCTTTTTTTTTCCCTTTTTGTCTGGCTAGTTATTGGAATCGTTCGGCGCGTGGGAGTGGGCGGACAGGAGGGTTCTTTTTTCCTTTTTTTTGATTTAGTCGTCGGCGAGGCACCAAAAAAATCTGTGTTGTTTTTTTATTTCCGTTCTGGAGTTCAAATCAGAAGTGTTAGGGGTTGACGTGAAAAAAAAAAGGAAGAAATGAAATTTGTTTTTCAAGTATGGTGTTGGCTTTTTTGATCTGTTGCTTGATTTGACACGAGTTACGCTTAATGGAATTGCTGAAGAGATGACGTGCGTGGAGATAGGCTTTTGCCAGAATATAAGGCCTCGTTCCCTGCAGAGACCTGCAGTGTGGCGTCATACTTTTTATTTTGTCCACTTGCCGAACGTTTTCGGTGACCATTAGCTTGGCGCCCGGTAGAAAGTGGTTCCGCAGATTGTGGGCGGTGTCCCGTCATATCTTTGTGCGTTGTCCTTTGAGCCGATGATGATCGTCCCTCCTCTCCCTCGTACCCTTATTCAGTTAGAGAGAAATAATGGAAAACAACTCCCTCAACCCCCCGTCCGTCCGGCTACTTCGGTTCGGCGTCACCGATTGTTTCTCTCTCTTGGTTGCCTTTTTCCCGTTCATGCATGCCTGCCTTACCTAGCCTAGGGTGTGGAGCTGTTCTCGCTATTTCATGCAGCCGGTGAGTTCAGCACGGATGCTGCTAAGCACTTGTGTCCTCCATCGGTAGGGCCGGGGGTGGATGGGAGCGGGGCCGCTGTTGCAGGGCCAGGGTTCGTGCGTGGGTCCCTATATTTTTTTCGATGAACCGCACACCTCCTTTTTTCGGTCCCTTGGTGCCTGAATTTCGTTTACGAGAGGGAGGGTCCGATTGCCAGGTACCCGCGCGCATTTTGCGAATCTCCAGGTTCGGAGAAGTGGAGAATGGGGGGGTGGACAAGGGCCAAGGGGGTGGGGAGGGGGGTGCTGGCGGGTATAGGTGGAGGGACAGTGGCGTGGTAAGTGCAAGAGGGACGGCAGTCTGGACTGGTCTCTGGATGGGGACGAGCTCGATGAACACTGCTGCACTGGCTGCACGGCTGCAAGACGGGAAGGAAAGACAGGGTTGCAATCTTGCGGGTGCCAGATGCCGCCCCTCCCCCGTTCGTTGCGTCAATGGTGATCTTGGATGTTTTTGGATAAGGCTGTGCGGCTGAGCTGGGCGCTTGCGCAGCAGTGTAGACGAGGGCGGAGGGACGGGCGCTTATTTTTTTATTGTTCGTGTTTGTGTAGTTCGGATTTTTTATGATGTTTCGTTGTGCAAATATTTGTTTTAGCAAACTGTTCTCTTACGTACAGTGCAAAGACTTTGGAATAACCACCACCATCACCACCACCACTGCCGCCGCCGTCACCGCCATCCACCGCCTAAAAAATGCAAGACCCTGACCACCACCAACGGGAGGGTTACCGGACCATCTCTCCGCCAATAACAATAAAAAGCCGCTTTCCAACCACCACCGCCTCTCTACCATGCTTTAAAACTGTTAAACCCAAAAAACACAACTTTGAACCGCCCTTGTCCCTGTGATGATGCCCGTATGTAGTCCCTTGGTATGCGCCCTTTTCCTTTCTTTCCCAGATTCCCAGTCTTTGCTGTTGGTACAAATTTGCTGTGTGCAATAAAACAAAAAATCAATCTTGAGCCGCCTGTAGATTAGGATATGCTGTATCCGGTCCCTTGTTGCGGGTTCTTCCGTTGACCGCCCTTCCGTTTTGACAAATTGGGAAAAAATAGCAGAAGAGTAAATATTAGGGCGGCGCTGTTGCGGTGAGTATGCGGCGCGCCGCCAGGTTGAATAGCCGAAAGCGGCATGGGAGGAGGAAATGGTTCAGGGTCCTGGGGGAAAGCGGGCAGTTTCCCTTCAGGACACCTATTGCTGGACCCTGAGAGGAAGGAATGAGTTCGCTTCGCGCCGGTGAGCCTCGCTTCGAGCCTCGCCTCGGCCCGGTGGCGGTGAGGCCCGGAGACGGGAATGCGCGGTTGTCGAAATGTAGTGAGTGAACGGACGGGAGGGGACGAGCGCCTTTATCGTCACTGGTGGTCCGGGCGTGCCGGGTATTATCTGGCATCATCCGCGATGAAGACCGCAATCCGGCACGACCGGGAATAAATGAAATAATGAGCGGAATGACAGCCGTCGGTCTGTCGAAGCTCTCGACTCGAGATCGAGATTGTTGTGGCCCCTCGGGGTCCGTGAGGCTGTGAGAGAGTGGGTAAGGTGGTGGGGTGGAGAGGGGCGAGGGGGGGCCACGGGGCCAAACGACAACGAGTCGTCAGGTGAAGGGAGCGATTATTTTTTCCCCACCACACACCACCGCAGCTATTATCGCCCGCTTTATCAGTGGAGTAATAAATCGATGCTGATCATCATCGTCATCTCTTTCTCTTTCCTTACTCCACAGGCGCAACAGGCACCTGCCCCGCCGTCGGGTACCTCCCCAGCGACACGCAGCTCCTTCCGTTCCCGCCGAACCTCAGATGGCTCTCAGCGTCGAAAAAGGCGGTGCTGGGCCTGCTGTCGTAGCAGTCGGTAAAGTCCGGGGACGGCGAGTCGCGCAGCGTGGCGGAGCGCTGGGTCCGGTAATCGTAGTCTTCCTCATCGTCATCACCGGCCAGGTTCTCGTAGTGACACGCATCAACGGGCGTCGGCGACGTGGCTCCGTCCGAAACGATGCGGATCGTCGGCGCCATGTTCGAGACCGGGCTGTCGGCGGCCGCGTAGACGGTGTGCGGGCGGCTGCCGCCGGAGGAGCCATTGCTGACGGTCGTGTTGCTGCCGTTGTTGCGCTGGTGGTAGGCGTAGTGCCGGCCGGTGTGGCGGTGGAGAGAATCCACAGGGCTGTCTGCGGGCTTCTCTGAGACGTCCGTCGTCGAGGGGAAGAGGGACGGGTTGCGGCCGGCTGACGGCACGATGATGGAGGGCGGCGGCGAGGCGCGGCGGCGGCGCTCTTTCTGCTGCGCCAGCGCGAAGTGCTTGCCCGTCGGCGTCAGGACGCGGGCAGGCGGGTGGAAGGAGTCGTCGGCATCGTCGGCGTGCGTGTGTGTGGGCGAGGATGATGAAGTGGTGGTTGAGGCTGCGGATGATCTCGCATCGTGGCGGGATCGGCAGGCGAAGAGGCAGAACTTAGGCATGATGGATGATGGATATTTTTAATTTCTTTTTACTTCTGGAATGCAGAAAGAAACGAGAGGCAGAGAAGCTTATTGCAATTGACATTAGAGAAGAGGGCGAATGGCACAGATAAAAGACGGCCAAAGGTCTGGACCGAGGGGCTCCTGTCCCGCTCGGCCCCCCTGGTCCTGCATCTGGAAGGCGCCAACCGAGCGAATGGGGCTCTTCGATCAGAAGCATGGGTCCGCTTCTTCAAGATCCACAACCCCTCCCCGATTGGGGCGCTCTGCGGGGCCGTTTTGCGGGACGGCGGACCGTTGCGCAACCGGTGTGCTGCGGTCTGGAGAGGCTTTCGGGCTGACCGGTCGAAAACGCGTTGGCCTCTTTCCGGTAAGCGGCGATTCTTACTCCACATGGTACCTTTTTCAAACGCCCCGGGTGGTATCATCACCTGCATGATCCCCTGTTCATCACTCTATTTTCCCTCAATCGAAGCCACATCGAACACCGCCGATCATTCTTTGGTTTCATCCCAGGTTGAACTCGCTGGCCCCACCTGCCATCTTCCTCGCCAATGCCCTCATCTTCCTGCCCGCCTCGTCTACCTCGTTTCCGCCCTGCACGCCCGACGCTGACCGGCTGGACGAGTCTCCACCCACCGCCTTCTCCCTGACTCTGCGACCCTTGTCCTCCTTGCCCTTTGCCGCATCCGGTCGCAGCCCCGGCACCTTGATAGCACCGGGCCGGTCGCGCAGCCCGAAGGCTTTAGCCAGATGTCCGAGATGCAGCTCCTTGATGTTGAAGTAGATGCGCTCGTCCTGGACGTGCGTCGCATAGGCCCGTACATGGCTCTGGTACGCGCGTCTCGCCAGCTCCAGGCGGCCCGGCTTCGCAAGGGCCCAGCGCTCGGCGTCGAGCTGCCAGCTGGTGGCTGCGTCCTCCCACGCCGCCTTGGAGATGACACCAGCTGGCATGAAGGCCTTGCGGAGCAGTTCGTTGGCATCGTGCCGAACAAGCCCGGTGGTACCCGAGTCGGTCGAAGGCCGGTCTTGCTTGAGGATGTCGACGTAGCCCTCCTCGTCGCCCGGCTGCAGGAAGATCATGGCGCGCCCGTCCCTGCCGGCACGAGCGGTACGACCGATGCGGTGGAGGTGGTCGTCCCGGGCGAACGCCGGGTCGTATTCAATGACAAAGTCTACATTAGGGAGATCGAGACCACGTGAAGCTACGTCAGTACAGACAAGCACAGCTGGGGTGGTGCTCTTAGTAAAGGACTGAAGGGTCGATGTACGGAGAGACTGAGCGAGGGAACCGTGGAGTTTGTAGACGGTGACCGGGTTATCCTCGCCGGACAAGGTGGGTGATGGTGCAGTTGTGCGGTTTGTCGTAACAGGTTCGATCTTGGTCGGCTCAAACTTTTTGCGCTTCCTATCCCCGAACCTGGACTTCTCGTCCTTCTTTTCCTCCTTATCAGCCTCTTCGCTGCGCTTCTCCTTGGACTCCTCCTCTGGATCTCGTGCCAGAACTTCAAAGTGAAATTCGACCGAGTCGGCACACGAAATGAAAACGATGACCTTCATGACGCTTCCTTTCCTTGCAAATGCACGCTTCAAGACGGCGACCAGGGTAACCAACCGAAGCTTGGCGGGCACGACAGCGTATGATTGGCGAAGCTGGGCTGGGGCCAGGAACGTCGTCGACTCCTTCGTTTCTTCTTCGGAAGAGTCATTCTGAATGTGCACGGCATCCTTCAAACTGATCTCGCCCAAGCGCTGAACGTTCATCTTCATGGTTGCCGAACACAGGATGGTCATCCTCTTGGCGGGCAACCCGGGTATTCTTGCCTTGCTCGCCTTCATGCGCAGGTTAAGGGCACCGACGATCTTCTGAATATCGTTCTCGAACCCGAGCTCCATCAGCCTGTCGCCTTCATCCAGCACCAACCATCGCACGTTGCCAACGTCCAGGGCCTCGGTATGCTCAAGATGATCGACAAGCCGACCGGGGGTGGCGACCAGGATGTTCAAGCCTTTCCGAACGCGAGCCTTTTCCGACTTCTTCTTCTCACCACCAATGACAGTGCCAGAGACAATCCAGTTGGTGGCACGCAGGACGTTTTCCAGCACGACAGAAATCTGCTTACTCAATTCACGTGTCGGCGCGAGGATTATAGCGAAAAGACCGGAGTCACGGTGGACGTTATCCTTGCCCAGGTTCACCAGCCGCTGTACAATGGGCAACACATATGCCAGCGTCTTTCCGGAACCAGTCTGAGCCTGTATGAAAGCATCCGAGTCATCGCTCACCAGCTGTGATATGGCCGACTTCTGAATGGCAGTGGGGGCTTTTATGGAGAGCTTGTTCAACAGATGGCTGGCCAGGTTCGGGGAAAGGCCGAGCTTGGTAAAGGTCTCGAGCTCGGGAGACAGCGGGGCGTTACTAGGGGCGATAGGCTCTTCGTTATCGAACTCGCGCTTCTTCTCGGCCTGAGTCTTGGAGGCCGGGTTGAAGGTGAAGAGGGAGGACACGACTTGTTTGGGCGGCGCATTTTTCGCGGGCTGGTTGGGTTTCGCGTGGCTCTTTTGCTGACCGAAGTGGTCATCGACGCGCTGGCGCTTGACGGGTCTCGGGTCGGAATGAGGTTGTGCATCGTCGTCAGCAGTGGGCTTCGGGTTTGACTTTTTCTCGCGGCGCGCAGCGGCTTTTTTGGCGGTCAATCGGTCTTTCCAGCGGCCACCCTTGAAGGTGGGCTTCGCGACGAGCGGGCCGTCGCCGATGTCGAAGTTGAGGAGCATGCCATCGTCAGCCATGGTTGCTGAGCGTGGTGGTGGGGAGCGTTGCGGGAGTCGGTTGGTCGCGGTCGGCGGCCAAAATTTCCTCAGAGTTCAGAAGCCGAACGGCGTTAAGGCGCGTAGCCCCGCAGTCACGTGCACACGGCCCGGGCCGCTGGCTTTGGTCGTGAGCTGCTCTACGGCGCACACAGCAGCACGACACCACAATTTCTCTCTCTCGGCACCAGCGCAATGGACTCGATCAGCCTTTCCCTCTCTGTCAATCCCGACTGACTATCAGTCAGACCACCTTAAGCCACCCCCTATCATTTAATTCCGCCCAACACCGCCAAAATGCTGCGCTTCCTCATCAGCCCGCCGCTGCGCGCCTCCGCAACGCGACAGACCCTCTCCTCCGTTCGTCCGTTCAGCACTACAATGGCCGAGAATTCGCATTTCCGCATCTTCCGCGAGGTCGAGCCGCTGCGTGCTTACCGCCGCGAGCAGACGCTGGCCCAGCGGACCGTCGGCATGGTCCCCACCATGGGCGCCCTGCACGACGGCCATCTCTCGCTCGTGCGCCAGGCTGCCGAGGAGACGGACGACATCTACGTCTCCATCTACGTCAACCCCACCCAATTCGGCGTCAACGAGGACCTTGACTCGTACCCGAAGACGTGGGACGCCGACCTCGAGAAGCTCCGCGCGCTGGACGACCAGCTGGCGGCCTCCTCCGCGCGCGGCCGCGTCAAGGCCATCTTCGCGCCGACGTCCAACATCATGTACCCGACGCTGCCGCCGGCTTCGGAAATCGACGGCCACGGTAGCTTCGTGACGATCACGCCGCTGGCCAACAAGCTCGAGGGCGCGTCGCGGCCCGTCTTCTTCCGCGGCGTCGCCACCGTGTGCACCAAGCTGTTCAACATCGTCCAGCCCGACCGCGTCTACTTCGGCCAGAAGGACGTCCAGCAGACCGTCATCATCCGCCGCATGGTCCGTGACTTTCACATCCCCACCCACGTCGTCATTGGCCCCACCGAGCGGGAGGCTGATGGTCTGGCTATGAGCTCGCGGAACGTCTACCTCGGGGCCCGCCGTCGTAAGGTCTCGACAGTTCTATCGCAGGCGCTGTGGAAGGCGGAGGAGCAGTATATCGGTGGCAAGCGGAAGAGGGACGACATTCTCTGGCCGGCTCATGATCTGACGAATAACAAGATCCGGGAGCAGGAGGAACTGCCTCCTAAGGAAAGGGCCCTGTTCGATGTGGACTACATCTCTCTGGCGGACCCTGACACTCTTGAGGAAGTCGATGTGGTTGACGAGAAGAAGGGTGCCATCTTGAGCGCCGCTATCAAGATGCAGCCCACCGAGGAGCCACAGCCTGGCGAGGAGCTTGGTCTCGGCGGTGGTCAGGTCGCCGTGCGCCTCATTGACAACATCATCTTGAAGCCGGTTGCTTAGGGGTGATGCTTGGAATGGCTCAAGAGGAGGACAGCATTCAGGGGTGTTTTCAGGTACCCTGCACTGCTTGACATCCCGGCGCTGAGTCTGTATGTAGTGTTGGCATAATACCCGTTCATCTTTGAAGATCTTGTACCACGCCCTTCTCATGATTTACCCTCCCTTTGATAGACTTCATGTAGACATCATGTGTGGCATTGTGTTTTCTGCATTTCATCCCCGTGTCTGTCCTTGTTCTTGCTCTTTCCTGTCTTGTGTCGAGAACCTTGATCACATGCAGTGCCGGCTCTACCCGTCACGGGGTCTATCACAGGCCCGGCCAAAGATCTATCCAGAGGTCAGGTCCTTCTTCCGCTTCAACCTCAACCACACACACCCAACCTCCGACCTCATCTAGCTACCAGCCTTTTGCATCGCCAACCACCTCACGAAGGGCTTTCGGATAGCGCCTTGGAGGCTTTGACTCCGCCTCTTGAAGCTTCTGAGGCCGCATCGTTCTGGTTCGCGGAACGACACTGGTGCCCGACCTCGACATCTGAATGTGAGGTTCAGAGTTTTTATCCACCGGCTGCCATTCAACCGACGCTAACGACCTTTCTGACCCGGCTGCTCCTGCGGTATTTGCAACTCAGGTCGTTTCTCACAACTCGCGGTCCATTCGCAACCTCGCCGACCGGTGCCACCTTCCACTCAAATTACGGACAACCACTGCTGCCTAGCGCTGCAATCTCTACCGCTCAAAATCCACATGCCTGCTTTTCATCGGCACACTTCGGCTCGTTGATTCTGGACTTACACCGGCACAGGCCTGGAATTCCTGAACAAGTGCATTGTCACTATAAGAAGGACCAGTTTGGCAATGGCTCCTCCGCGAGTCGACAGAGTGATCAGCAGATCGTCTCAGGCGAGACTTTCCGAGCTGCTCAGCATGGTCGTTCAAGGGATGAGAGCCATTGACGACGAGTTTGGTGGCGCTATGGGACCCAACGGGGAGGCTTGGGATCAACTCCTCAACCACATGCTCCCAGGTAAGCCGTGCTTCTTCAAGCCCATTCCATGTCTTTATATAGTTCCCTTGCTGACAGCAAGTGTAGGTTCTTCCGAGTCCGGACCTCCTCCAAGCTTCGTGCAGATTGCTGCTCCTGTCAACGATCCCGCCCAGTCGGCTTCCGGTTCTGCTTCTGTCCACCCGGAAACATCGAATGCTCCTGAAGTGAACCAGACACTTCCCGGAAACCCCACGACTAGCAGCAACCTTACGCCCACACGACCTAACGTCACCGGCGCAGCCGCCATCCCTGCAGCGGCATCTCCCAAGGAACTCACTGAGGATCAGCGTCAAGCAGAATGGAGGCTTATTGTCCACTACATGGATGCGCGGTCCAAAATATCACAAGATCAACTTGCCCGTGTTCACGCCGCCTTCGTTCGCTGGTTTGGCTGGGCTCCAAGCAAAGAAGAAATGCAAAAGGCGCGAGAGGTCGGTCATACTATCTTCAGATTAATAGGGATTGCTGGACCATGGTGCAGCCCTTTCGCGACGGAGATCTGGATGAAGGCTACCCGCGACCGGAGCATTGCACAGATCCGGGAGCTGAAGAAGACGGACTGGACAAAGGCCGGCCGCCTTGCGTCTTATATTGGCGTCACGCTCAAGCAGGAAGACAAACCCAAGCCGAAGCCGAAGGAGGCGCCGAAGGTGGCGGCGAAGGTGGCGGCAAAGGATGCTGTTAGCAGCTCGGTTCCCGCCATGAAGTCTTTGATTGTGAAGCTGAAGGTGAAGGCCAACGAACACGCGAACGGACTTGCTCAGCCTCTGCCTCAACCTCAACCCCAGACTGAGCCTCAGATTGCCCCTCAAGATCAGGTGCAGAGCAATGTTGTTCTACCTGAGCAAAAAACGGCGGTCGTTCCCGTCCCAAGCACGGGACCGATGCCTCTACCAGCTCCATCTACTGAACAGCAGCTTGGCCCGGACAACAGTTTCACCGGCTACATCCATCAAACTCTTCCTGACGGCTTCGACGATCACACTGAGGCTGCCATGCCCACTACCTCTGCAGGCAACTTCGGCATCGACCCCCGCATGACTCTTTACCACCACCCAATGACCGTGTACCCAGGCCCTGCCGGCTTTCCGGATCAGTTTCCGAACCCGGTTCCCCTCTGGGAGCCCATGTCTGCTTTCCCGGTCGGCACCCTTCCTGCTGCTTCCGGCTGGGTGAACCCATGGAACTGGATAGCCGAGCGCGCAGCAAGCCTCGGTCGATCACTTTTGCCGTCTTCTCAAGATCAGGCTGATGGTTCCGCTCGTTCGAGTCAAGCGGCGCCCTCCGCTTCTCATGATCCGAGAGCAGATGCCATGGAAATTGCTGATATTCTTGCGGCTGCTGCCAAGGACGTACAGCCGGTGGAGGAGGCTGATGACGACGCTGATCCCAATGACCAGCTTCGCAATGAGATGCTCATGCATTATTCAGCTAACGATGATGCCGATCCTAGCGACCAGCTTCACAATGAAATGCTTATGCACTCCTCTCCCTCACCTAAGGATACTCAGCCGGAAAAGCAGGCTGAGAAAGAGAAGGAGCCGGAAGAGAAGCACGTCCCGACTTCACCTGATCCTAAGCAGCAGCAGGCTGTGGTTGTGGCAAACAAAAGCTCTGCTAAAAAGAAGGCCAAACAGCTTCCCACCGTCCCTACAGCCAAGGCAGCTGAAAAGAAAAGCAAGGCTGCTAAGCCTGCCGCACCTCACTACAACTACGGCGCCGACGTAACAACCGATCCGCGTGCTAACGCGCTCGTTGCTTACATTGTTGCCGCTTGGAAAATCACCAACAAGCAGGCGCTCGTGGAGGATGCCGCAGCCATGCAGCAGCTAGGCGCGCACGCAACCGCTGCCATACCGTTCCTGATACAGGACAATGAGGCCAAAGAAAGTACCAGGGGCATGTTTCGCTGGGGTGATCAACTCTTGACTTGGGAGATGACACTGAAGAAATTGGACAAGTTTGCGGAGACGCGTGCCTTGCAGAAGCATGAGATCGAAAAGGCTCGTGATAATGCAGGGTCCAGCTCTGCCACCGCTAAGCCCGATGATGCTACTACCCGCATCGAGACCTCTTCCTCTTCCTCTACCAACGCACCACCTTCTTCCGCTCAGGCAGCTACCCCACCTCCAGACACCGTCACGATGCCTCCAAAATCCAAGCCTCGTCGCGACCCCTACCCTGACACATCCATCGTCGCCATCTCCGGCTTCACACCCGATGCCCGCGCCAACGCTTTCGCCGCTCACCTGGCTAAAACCTTCTACAACGCTCACGGTATCGACTTGATGGCAGACGAAGCAGGCAGCCGCCGGCTCATGCTGCATGCGACCCGCAACGAGCACCGGCTGCGCGGAGCGAGGGAAGTCACGAATTACGAGATGAATTTCTACGCTGAAAAGGACCTCAGCTGGAAAATTACGGGCTTCAAGCTCGATGCTCTCGAGCAAGAATGGGTGAAGCGATTTCCTCAGGATGAGAGTGAGGGTGAGGATGAAGATGGGCAGGAAGGTGGGAATGGAGGTGAGGACAGAGACACCGAGATGGGTGGCACAGCTGAACCTGACATCGATAAAGACACTTCAGAGCACACTGAAGCTCAGCAGCCCAGCGCCGGACAGCCGCGCGCCGCTTCGGTGGCTACCTCGGGCCTCTCGTCCGTTCCTCCCGGCGCCTTTTCAACGGCCGAGCGCCCTTCGCCTGCGCCTTCCTCGTCTTCCGCCCACTCGGCTGCATCCGCTCACTCCGCCTCCGCGGCTTCAGCCAGCTCGAAGAAGCGCAGACGCTCTGAGCAGCCCGACGCCACGACGCCGACCACCGCCGCTGGGCTTTCCGATCCCGCCGTCGCCATGCATGCCCGCGCTCTCGGCTCTCCGGTGCCATCTCCTGCTACTGCTGCTGCTTCTGCTACTGCACCTACCAACACGGACGGCACGGCGTCCGAACAGCAACCTCCTCCCGCCAAGAAGCAGCGCCTATCTCCCTCGGCGTCGCTATCCCAGCCGGAAGTGTCGCCGTCGTCAGAGCTAATGCCGCGCGTGAAGGAAGAGCAAGAGATGAAGGAGGAGAAGGATGCTGCAGCGGCGGCGGCGGCTCCGCTTTCTGGATCTGCTGCTGAGGGTGAAACGCAGGCTGTGCAGGAGGGCGGTCAAGCTGCAGGTACGCACGCTGATGATGATGACTTTGACGCATTCTTGGACATGTTTCTCGAGGAGATTTTACAGGATGAGGACTAACTTTCGGATGCAGGTGCTGGTGCTGATGCCGACGATGCGGACGTGGAGTAAGACGACAGTGGCTGCTGCTACTTTTCTTTTTTTCCTTCCTCGGTTCCACGGATTTTTGGAGTTTGGGTTTTACAAAAACGACAGAGGCGGCTGCGGAGGGAGATCTTGACGACTTTGAGCTGGCTACGTGCCGGGGCGTTTTCTGGTTGAGTTGGAGGGCGTTTGCGGTCTTCATCGATCTGGCTTTCCATTTCTCCATGCTTTCTTCTCGAAAAGGGTCTGGGTTTTGCGTTTGACAGAAGTGGTAGACGCGCTACTTCGGTTGAGTATTGAGCGTGGACTCTACGATCTTCCAGGGACTACTTTACATCATTTGCATGGGAATATGGAGGGAAGAGTGGCAAGTCTTTGGCGGCGTGCGAACAGGGAGAGAAAAGTCCTTCCTTTCTGGTATATGAAGGGAGTTTTAGTTTTTTTGACATCGATTGAATAGTAGAGAACAGGCCTTAATTAACTGAAGATTCGCAGTTCACGCCATCGTCGACAGTGAAACAGTGGTGGTTCATCGGACATTAGCAGCAGGGTTGGTGGTCGAAAGAACCTCTCGCGCTAACGCCATGTCGCTAAGCAAACCCCGTACACGATGACGGCACATCTGGTGAGATTTGTCATCCATCCCACCACTCCCAGTCTCCTTTACTGAACAACTACTAGCCTGAAGAACTATATTGCCAAACGCGTCAGCTACAAAGCTGGTACGAGAGCTCGGTCTTCTCGGCGATAAGCAAGACCGTGTATTCGAAGCCCGGATTTACGACGTCGGCCAGCGTTTCGCCCGCGCGGGAGTAGCGCGAGCCCGACTGACCTTTAGAAGAAAGCCTCATGCTGGTCCCGGCTTCAAACTGTTTCCCCAAGGAGTATCTCATGTTTCCCGCGACGAAACGGACCATGATCATAGTGATTCATAGCGATTGCAAAGGACCATAAAAGCAGCTTCGCTCGCCGACGATGACTGCAGAATGACAGGCTCAAACCGCTTCGCCCGGTCTCGTCTCTCGTTCTACAAGCATCTCTTTTCCCCAGTTTGTCCGTCATGATTCGGTCCCTCATCTCCCTCGCCTCCCTGGCGACCACCCTCGGCGCCCGCAGCGCGCTCGGCGCCACCTCCACCGCCACATCCGCAGCCTCCGCATCCCTCCCCTCCCCCACCGCCATCGACCTCGCCTCCGGCGGCGGCACCGTCGGCGCCCTCTTCCGGCCCGCGCCGGGCGGCGACGCCGCCAAGGCGGCCACCGCCATCATGGTCATGCACGCCGAGCAGGACTACTGGTCGTTCTACCCGTGCACGGAGCTGCCGGCGCGGGGCTACACGGTGCTGTGCGCCAACAACGCGGCGAGCAAGTCGGGGTACATGTCTGATCTGAATTTCGAGGACATGATGGTGGATGTGGGGTACGCGGTGGGGTGGTTGCGGAATCAAAGCGACATTGAGAGGGTGGTGTTGTTTGGGCATAGTGGCGGCGGTGCGATGCTGGCGCAGTATCAGAATGTGGCGGAGAATGGGGCGGCGGCGTGTAATGGGAGTGAGAAGATTAGCCCGTGTTCGAGCGCCGTGGAGGGGCTGCCGGCGGCGGATGGGGTGGTGTTGGATGATGCGAATTTTGGGATTGGGCCGATGATGGTTATGTCGTTGAATCCGGCGATCACGGATGAGACGTCGGGGATGCAGATTGATGAGGCGCTGGATTTGTACAGTGCGGCGCATGGTTGGAGCAGCACTGGCTCGTCGAACTACAGCGCGGAGTTTGCTAAGCAGTTCGCGGCTGGCGTCCATGCGCGGAATACTCGCCTCATCGCCTATGCGAAGGAGCGGTTGGCGGCGATTGAGAATGGGACGGGGTTGTTTGCGGATGACGAGCCGTTTTACATCCCCGACGCGCTGTATCTCGGCATGAACAACAAGTTCTTTCCCCAGGTAAGTGTATCCGCGTCACACCCTCCCCTGGAAAATAGTGGTTAATCTCGCATCAGGACCTGAGCTACCTCCACCACACCACCTACCCCTGGAAACTCCTCCACAAGAACGGCAGCTACACCACACAAATAGTCCCCTCCGTCCGCACCGCCACCACCGTCTCCTCGCTGGCCAACTCGTATCTGAACGGCGGCCTCAAGACGACCATCAAGCGCTTCCTGGCCACCTTCGCCGTCACCACCACCGAGGACTTCGGCTACCAGGCCGACGGCGTGACCGGCATCGTGTGGAACTCGTCGCAGCTGGTGCCCATCGCCGCCGTCAAGGGCATCCACGTGCCCCTGCTGACTATGGGCAATACGGGCCACTACGAGTTCATGAATATTGAGAAGACGCACTTGGCCGCCGTGAGTAATGATACTGATATCGCGTTTGTGGAGGGCGCGCAGCATACGATTAATACGTGTACGGAGTGTGAGGCGTATGCGGGCGAGTTTGGTGATACGGTTAAGACGACGTTTGATTATGTTGATCAGTGGTTGAGCAAGCCTGGGCGGTTTTTCTGAAGTGGAGGTCGTTGACGTGGATGAGAACCATGATTAAACCAAACATTTGCATCCGGATAATAGCTTCAGCTGACCCCGTTAGTGAATTGAGTATCGTTTCTTGTAAAGTATATCACGAAGAATTATGTGTTTAAACCCACTATTCATCAGGTCGAATCTATTTGGGAAGTAACTTGTATCTAGTGTTATGGTCTAGTTGAACTTATGTACGTACTGTTAATTTGTTTCCATCAAATATAGTTCAAGTGTTATTATTTGGCACAGGTCCGGAGTTTATTTCAGGCGCTATCTAGTCCACACCTCCATCAACAAAATACTCTTCCCTGATAGTGACGCTAATCTATTGAACCTGTGACTTCATGTTGCCGGTAACATTGTCGACCAAACTCCGGATTTCGCTATTGACCTCATTGGGCCTCTCGAGGTGCACGAAGTGTCCACCTTCTAGAGACCTAACGCGAATTTTCTTGGCGTATGGAGCGGTGTTGTTGACCTGTACGTCGGGAAGACCGACGGGATCCAGGCTTGCGGTCAGAAGAAGAGCAGGGTGAGGTATGTTGGCCGCGGACGCGGGAATGGCTATGAACACATGTGAGAAAGAATCAACAAGTTGTTGTTTACATTCGTACCTGCTTCGTCAAGCGCATTGATGTCTCTCATCAGCGACTTGTAGGATTTCAAAGGCCCATCAAATCCGCCGTGCAGAGCAAGGATTCTCTTAAAGGTTTTTCTGTCAGTAGAGTTGAGGAAGCCTCCCCATGGCGCAATTTTGTCGTCTAACAGCCATTTTCTGTATGCTCCAACAGGAGAGAAATGCTCCTTCATATACGAAGAATTGTTGGTGTAGGTAAGCGTATAAGCTGAATCCGTCTTCAATTCGTGGTCAGCCGTGGCGGTCCATCCGCAGAGACGAAACACTTACAAAAACATCCATTATTGGGGCAGTATCGTCCTCATTCATAAAGTACCAGTAGCCCAGAGTCGGATACCCTAGTGAGGCTAATGTGGCGTTGTTGACTGCTTCGACACCAGCCTGGTTGAAAGCCAGAGGTGGAGGAGCATATCCGACCCCGACAAATGCCACGCCTTTGAGGCGTTCTGGCATGTAGGTGATGGCACGGGAGAGCACCACGGAACCACTGCTCCAAGTCAGCAAGGAATGAAGAATGCCGGGAAAATTCTGTACTTACAAGTCATGCCCGATACCAAACACGGAGTCAACCCTTTCGCAATCCATCAAATTGCCAAGTTCCTGTACCATGTTCTTCAACCCGAAGCGTGCTAGATCGGACGGATTATCGGTGCCTCAATAGCCCAGCAGGTCAGGAGCAATGACGCCGTAGCCCTGAGCTGTGAAATAGTCTATCTGATGTCGCTAGTCGAATGAGGACGAGGGGAATCCGTAAATGAAGAGGAGGTATGGTTTGTCATGTTGAGTCGGCCGTGAAAATACATATCGGTACGTCGTTCCGGATGGTATTCTCACCGTCTTCACCAGATGCGAGTAAGTGGTGTCCACGAGATCGGGCTGGAAATTATTAGCTTTCTTCAGCACTCTACCTGCGTTGAGCGCTGTACCGTGTCTGGCTGAAGAAAGTCACACTTCGTAAACTACTAACATTAGAAAATGAACTGCTCTTAATTTGAAAAGGGGGAAGCACATTAGTTGCTGTTGCATTCGATAGCCAACATGGGGTAATTACCAAACAGTATATGTTTCGCGCCGCGCGGACCAAACAGCATATATCGAAAATTTTATAATAACGTAGAACCCTTAATACTAATTAAAATATAAGTATGCTTTTATTTATATAATAGTATTTAGACGTATATTTACTTATTATAGTAAAAGAATATTATTTTTATAATAAAAATACCGATATATTTAGCTAAAATCTCTTTTAAAATTAACTTTTTTTATCATATAAAAAAACGTTAATAACGACTAAAATTTAGTTGTTTTTTATATTTTTATAATAGTAGAGAGGCTTAAAAATATTAATAGTAGTAAAAATAATTAATTTCTAAATAGAAACGTTAGCGTTTTAGAAATAAAATTTTCGATATGTACTGTTTAGTCCCACATATGCTGTTTGGTCCGCCTAGGTACCTAACATATACTGTTTGGTAATTACCCCATTAGAATATAAGAATGAATTTGTACTACAGTAATTTCAATTTTGGTGTGGCAAAATAGCACGAGCGCGATTCTATATTGTTCCGCATTCGATAACGGATAATGATAATGACATCGATTTTCAAAACTCGAGTTGAAAGTGAAATATAAATCAACCGAAACGGTTGTCTATTCCTCAATGGCGATGAAAGGTTCCTCTTCTTCCTCGAAAGCGTTGTCATCGCGCCCGTGATCCAAGGACTGCTGAAATTTGACCCGAAACTCCTGGCTCAACGTCTCTTTAGCAACCGCAAGACTGCTGCTCTTGTGAACCGCGGACGGGGTGCTTGGGTAATTTGGATCGAAGATTATGGGGTCATCCTGAGGTAGAACGGCCAGCGCGTTCAGCACCGTCTCCTTGAAATCAGCAAACGGCGAGATCTTGTACCGCAAGCTAACATGAACGAGGAATTGTCCGTCGTCGTGCGGACAGCGCTTGAGCAGAACCGCCGCGCGTGTTTTCCACAGTACAACTCCTCTGGTGGTACCACTCAGTCCCGCTTGCAGCGATGGCGACAACTTCCGGATCCCAGTATCATTCCTTTTGTCCATTCCTGTGCCGACGCGCGGCCTGTGCTTCGGCAGTACCACGTTTTCCGTATGCCTAGAAGCTGACCTCGATGGTAAGCTCGTGGAAGCATTTGTCTTTCCGGCGGCGGTCGATGGTCCACTCGAAGATGGCGAGCGTTTACGGCACGTCGCTGCCTTCCTTCTCGAAGTCGTGGACGACGGTCGTCAGGTGTCCGTGCACGGCCATGCGAGCAGCGTCGCTCTCTCGGTCATATCCTGTGATGCGCGGTCGTTGGACGTCCAGGTTACTGTCGTCGTCTAGCTGGTTGCCGAGGCGAAATTGCGAGTCCTCGTCGTTGGCACGCTCGAAGACGAGCTCGAATTCGCGGGACATTGTCACAAATGTGTTTTTGTTGAAATTGTAAGTCGGCGGAAAGTTGGGTCAGGGCTGAGGTAAAAAGAACGTAATGATATCTTGATGTGAGCAGGATTAATACTTGAGGGATGTGCGGTAGTTAAGCAAATACAAAAACTTCTGCAGCCTTAGGCCCTAAGATCTTTTAACAAGCTTGACAGGTAGAGGAGGCTTCTCCCAAAGTCCGAACACTTTGTGGTCCGACCAGTCCCTGTCCATCTTACTCTCATTAGCAACGTAAGGGACCAAATCGAAGTTATAGAGCACTTTGGCCAGGATGAGGCGCATCTCGTGGTAGGCAAGACTAAAATTCAAAGGGTGAAGCTGTTAAACCTAGGCAACCGCGAATATCTGGGCGTTGAACTTACTTCTTTCCCAAGCAGGCATATGGGCCAACGGAGAATGGCTGCATGACGTCTCTCTTATCATTTGCGAACTCGTGTGGGGGCTCTGGCAGCCAGCGTTCCGGAAGGAAGGCTTCGGGTCTGTAAAAATTGTCGGCGCATCGAAAGGCGGCCCAGTAGTTGACGCATATGTTTGTCTGAGGACATGTCAGCAATTACCGTGAACAAGTTACTGGCTGGAAAACCTTACTCCGGCAGGAAGAAACTCATTGCAAATAACATTTCCGCCTTCAGGAACAATGCGCGGAGAGCCAAGTGGGGTAGGCGGGTATAAGCGTAGCCCCTCGGTGAGGCAAGCTTGAAGATAGGTAAGACGTTGCAGATTGTTGATAGTCAACTCATCAGTGGTGGTGACAGAGTTGCGAATTTCAGCCGTCAATATAGCAAGCTTGTCGGGATGTTTGAGTAGTAGATCGGTCAACCCGCTCAATAGAGTCGCTGTGGTCTCTGTACCTGCTACCATGAAGAGAGATGCATTTGAGTGCATCTGCGCCATGGAGAGACCATTACCCTTCTCTTGGTGGCGGAGAACAAGAGTCCAGATGTCGGGCCTGTCCGTGTTGGTATTGAGGCGCTTGTTGACACGGTCGGCAGAGTATTGAAAGTGGTCTTGACGCTTCTTCTGAAGTGATCGTGGTATGAGAAGGTCAAGCAGAGGAGCAAAGAATGGATAATCGCGAGACGCGCCAGCCAGCTGAAGTGCCTTGAAGCCCTCAAAGATAGCTTTCACCCATGGAGAGTACTCCGAGTCTTCCAGAAGTCCGAGGGATTGGCCAAAACACAGGTCCCCCATGACGTCGAACGTTGCGCAGTTGTACATCTTGACAATGTCCGGAGCCTTTCCTGCTGCTACCTGATTTGTCAAAGAAGCCACAAGCTTGTCGGCATACTTCCGAATAAGGGGCTCTTGTTCTTTGAGCGCTTTGTCGGAAAAGGCGTTCGAGAAGATGCGACGCACTCGACCATGCTCTTCATGATCTTCGATACTTACAAGGGACGGAACACCGTTGACTTCTTTTGCAAAGAAAGTAAAGTCCTTCAGGTTAGCCTTGTGCGTTGCAGTTCTGTGACCGCAGACATCCTTCTGGGCTTCGGGGTTTGTGTAGCTCAAGATGTTGGGTCCAATTCGCACAACCGGCCCGTATATGTCGTGCTGTTCCTTGATCCATTGGTGTTGCACCCCCTGGATAGCTTTGAAATGCTTCACGAGTCTCGTAGTCGCTGCAAACCTCGGTCCAGGGAATCTCGCCAAGGGGTGGAAGAAGACATTGTATGTGACAGCTCCAATAGCAGTCGCACACATCTGAAATAGTCAGTTATAAGGAGTAAGAGCTGATTGGGGGGACTTTACAAAAATGAGAGCGAATAAGCCAACCGTCGCCCAGTAGCCCCAATAGCTATTTTCAAGCAGCGTAGCCGATTCCATGTTCGAAAATGAAAGTAACTGAATTTAAGAATGAAAGTTCTTGATTCTTGAATTCTCTTTTGCAACAGCAAGTGCTTTTATAGTGAAGATATAGGGGCAGATCGGGCCCCTCGTGCGGAGACATGCGAGCCGTCGCGTCACGGCCCCAATCTTGGCAGCAGACGCTGGAACAGCGGGTCGCGGGAACGGAAAGATGAATAACCGAATACCCATCCCTGAACAAAGTTGCATCTTTGTTTAAAGCGGGGGGGTGTTTTCTCTTTTATTGCGGGGTGAACGGCTCCACTTCTCCGCACTAAACGACGGGATATCTACCGGTTCCCACCTCTATTTCAACTATTGAATGTATCAACTTTTTCTTTCATGATAGAAGTATGTAATGGCCCACTATCTCTTGCATCATATAAATCTAGAAGTCTACATTTTACTCTGTGCTTAAAGCATCGGTCCATCTATCGTCCAAATGACAACGGCAAACACTTCAAACGACACCGGCACCACTATTTCCCACAGGATAGATTCCCATGTCAACCTCGTCCGTTTTGATATTTCCGTCAAACCAGATGAGATATCAAAGTTGCAGACACTTCTTGAGCTTTGCCCCATCGCAAAGCCAACCCGGGAGAACTCCGGAACTCTTTCCAACTTCGGCGTCTCGCGCACCTGGTTGATGCGGTGAAATATGGGCAGATGAACTAGGATTGGTCAGCAGCCCCTTCTCGCTCGTACTCGGAACTGTTCAGTTTAACTAATTCAGGCTGAAATGGGAAAAAGAATTGAATCCTTTCCCGCAGTACTCGATTGACGTTCAGGATGATGACGGCGAGACCTATGCGGTTCGCTTTCTGAGCCCCCCCCCCCCCCTTTTTTTTTTTTCCAAGAACCCAGCCGCCGTCCCTGTCGTGTTCCTGCACGGGTGGCCGGGATCCGTGGTAAAGTTTCTACCCATGCTGCGCCACGTTCGTGCGCTGTATTCCTCGGATGAGAAGTTACCGTACCATCTGATTGTGCCGCATCTCATCGGATTCGGATACTCGTCACCCCCGCCACTTGGTAAGGACTTCATAGTGCAGGACAATGCACGTATCATTTCCAAGATGATGCATCTTCTTGGCTTCACTACTAAACGAGGAGGCTACGTGGCACAGGGAGGAGACGTAGATTTGGGTGAGAGAGTGGCAAGGCGCTAATGACAGAGGAATGGAGGGGATGACTGGCCATTTGCTCGAGTGCAAGTTGCAAGAGTACAATGAACATATCCGAAAAGAGAGGTACAGGGACGCTCGCTGCTTAGCCGTTGCGGGAATAGGGCTACTTCGCGCATCGATCGAGATGCGCATGCAGAAGGTACAGCAAAAACTCTTGGAAACGATCAATGCTGGTTCCCTTTGCACTCTCGATGGTGGTCTGGTCAAGAGTAATGGAAGTCCACGGAAGGAAGCTCCAGATCCAGAAATTGCGATGTATATGGAGTGCGTCTTAGAGTCCGTCGCTGCCTTGTTTGCTGTGGCCGAGGAGGAAAATGCTACGCTGGGTCTCATAGCTACTGCATTGTCGGCAGTCAAAGATCTTCAGTCGGTGACGGGGTTGAAAGACATGATCGAACGATTGAAGACAGAGGCGCAGCAACGCCATCATGGCGACGGCTATCATTTAGGGCCGAGGCAGATCTCCTCAGCAATAACCTTCTACAACTCCATAATGCAAAAGGATGATAGATGAGGTGGATAAATCTTCTATTGGTCCTGTAATTTGTCCTAGTCTTTGCACTTTGTTTTTAATATCAAATCCCGTTCTCTACCCTGACTATATTGACAGTGACCTAAATTGCTCTCCTTCCGACGACCTCGATAAAGGTTTACGAGAGTCGCGAAGATGATAACGAATATCGAGCTCATCCAGCTCCAGCTGCTCGGTGCTAACGACGGTCTCACCGGTAAAGATGATGTGGCTCTCCTCAAGGATTTACTTGTGGCTCTAGACGACGGAAAATAATTCATGAGCCCGGTTTACATCAACGGCTACAATCGCACCTCGAGCGGCTGCATTACAGTACTACAATAGTTGTCAGCAGCATATTCGACAAGTCTCGCTGCATTCCGCGACCGAACAGGGCGGGCACTACAGCCCCCTCCCACAGCCGATGACTAGCGCGAAGAATAACAAGGCCCCCCAGCTCTGCCTTAGAAAAGTAACATGTGGGTAGCTGAAGCTATCGTCTGGACGTGTATGTAGAATTCAAAAGTCGACATTCTCGTCCAGACGATAGCTTCAGCTGCCCATGACGTCAGCAAAAACAAATCCACGCTAGCCAATTGTCGCAAGAGGGGACTGTATGCGTAGATGGACCCGCAGACTCATGTTCACGCGGGCTCCAACCGAAACGAAATACACGGAGCTCCCGCGACCGCAGCAGCCACACCGCATGGCAGCCTTCAGAATCCCCGCATCACCAGCGAATAAGGATCTACCAAGTAACTCTTCTGGCAATCTATAGCTTCGTATAGCTGGAGTCCCACTGCTGCATGGGATCAGACCAATGCTCAACAATGCCACCAATCATACAGAAGAGTTGAACAACCGACGGTTAGCGCGAAGAATCGCTGCGCTTCAGAACTGGGAGACTGGGTCTGAGCGGACGATGTGATAGGTAGAGCCCGCCGAGATATGCGGTCGAATCTTTCAAAAGTATGAAGAAGAAAGATGTGCTGGCATTCTGACGCGGCGCCCCCTGTACGCGCGCTGTGCCGCAGTTGCTGCCTACATGAGCCCCACTCTCCATCTTTTATTTCCAGCCTTCCAGACTTGTAGCCAATTTCATTACAACACATGCCTGTCTCACGACCCTTGGATTTAATGATTCATAGCGCATTCGCCATTCTGTCCAAACGTATTGACTACGAGTGCGACTACCATATCCGAGCCTCACGCCGCCCGCGCCGCGCCGCAACGCCTACGACTACGGAGACGCTCAACTCACCAGCTACCGGCCGGTCCGTGCCCAGCGCCCTGACTTAGATCGGGCCTGAGCAGGGTATCACGCACGGTCCTTGGATAGCACCTGTGTATCACCCTTCTGGAGGTGGGGCATTTGCTCGGGACACGTCGAAAAGTCCTCCTTACCTTCATACTCGTTCTATCTGGCTTATCTCGAGGGCCACCGGAACGAAATCAGACGACCACGAAAAATCACCCAAAGGACCAACCGTCTTCAAGACTTGCTGATTTCCTATCCGCAACTCTAGTCTATGGATTCCAATCCTGCAGATATGGAGGGCGGAACGGAATGGGAGGTCGAGGCAGAATACTTTTGTGATCGACTCTGTCCGAGCCTCAAGGAATTGGATGAATTCAAGGACAAAGATGTTAGTTCAAGAACACAGTGTAGGCCTGTCCCGCGCTAAATATTTTAAGCTCTCGAGTTTTCGTGGACAAAGTGAAGCTGTCTTGGAAGTACTGGAATGCGAAGATGAGACATACAAGTCCCCAGGATTTCAAGAACTCTACAGTATGTGCTCCTAAGCCTACCCACCTTTAAAGCAACGAGATGAATTATAAATGGTGGGGAATTAGTGTAGTGTGTTTGACTGACTCAATCTTAGACGGACTTCTGCATTATTCAAATCTCGACGACGCATTAGTCTCTGGGAGGAGACCACTTGCCGTGGATTTGCTTTTCGAACTCCACGGCGGTGACCCAAGAAGCTTCCCTAAGAGTGTTAGCTGCCAACCCAATCTGCCATCTATTCTAAGTGACACATCAGAGGCTGAACCCTTTTTGGAGGACCTCGCTACCAAGTGTATGAAGCGTCTAGAGGCTCATCATAGTGAAGAGTTTTACTACGATAACATTAGAGAGAAGTGTAAGCTGCATCGACACATGGATTCATGATGACTTGCTCACGGCTCAGTTGATTCTATTCTCCGATTCGCTCGAGGAGAGCTTGTACCATGGAGACGTGAACATCCATATGTGCCAATGGTCGTGGGTTTCCGATCGCTTTGCCGGATCGCCATGAATCGCTCCTTGGAAAAAGCCAAAAACCATTGCAAAAGGTGTGCCGGGCAGGTTCTCCGAGGCCTAGTCCAGAACCATGAACGCAACAGATCAACGTTCAGCGGCATCCAAATTGTTGTCGGACCGTCAGGTTGTGGAAAGACCCGCTACATCCATTCACTTTTGCAACACCATTGGGGTCTATACCTTCTCGCTGGCAACTTCCCCCAACGAAATGGCTCGGAACAAAGTCGGAAATCCGGTTCAATTTCAGATGAGCTGCACTACAGGCCCCACCGCTCTGGAGCATCACGAGATACCCAAACCTGGTTCGCTGACATCAAATCTGCCCGGAGATATGTCAACATCGACGAATCGTGGCTAGGGAGCGAGCGAATGCAGGCCCTTGTCAGTACACGTTTTGAGATCTTGCATATGATGCTTGAAGCGTCCGACATGTTGAACGTCCAATTCACCCCCGCTGATTGGCTTAAAGTGCAGACAAGCGCTGATGGTTCTGACGATCTATTCAATCAGCTCTTCCGTGTAGCGCGATTTCATCAAAGGAGGTTGGAGAAAACACTAGAAAAGAAGATTTGGAGAAAGATTGGACGTGACGTACTCATCATCTGCATAGATGAGGCTCAGTGTGATCTTCAAGAATCAGTCGGAAATTCTAAGCCCATTCCGCTCCTAGGCTATATGATGGTTCAAGTTCAAAAAGCTCTGGGTTACGCACGCTTACCGATTCACCTCGGAACCGTATGGCCGATGGCTATTTCAGGCACAGCTCTGCAAGTCGACAGGTCCATTGAAGCCATTAGACAGCACCAGCCAAAGCTAATGCCGCCAATAACGGCATATTTGGCGGAACTACAGAGGCTTCACAAGGCCGTTAAAGACCTAAAGATCTCGTTCAAGGAAAGCTTCCGCATCATACGTAGCGATACGGACTTCGACGAGCTCCTTGGAAACCAAAAATGGATGAATGACTCTGTTCCGGACCCCATCGTCAAAGAAATCAAAGAAAATGCCAAACCTTTACGTGGAAGGTACAAATGGTCGGTATGCTACCTCGAAGAAATCAAGAATCTATATGATTCTGGGAAGCTCTCGAGCGATGAGATAAAAAGGTCTTGTGAATTGGTTGTATCCAAGGCAAAAGAAGGTCTGAAAGATCGACTGAGAGACATAGAAGGGAGGGCATTTGACGAAGCTCTGACTCAGTTCAAGCAATTTTGCTCCAAGTCGATGGATGTTGGGCCTGAAGTTACAAGAAAAGAAGAAGAGGAAATGCGCGAAAGCTTCCAAAGACAACAAAGGCTACACAACAAACTGCTTGACGAGCTTTGCTGGTTAGCTATCCGTAGCGACCTCTTTGGACAAAGCACCGTATTCGAGTCGGAAAAAAGTGCAAAAATGGTTGAACAAGGTTTTGCTTTTGTCGAAGAGCGAGGTTCGACCAATCAGGGCAAGACAACAGTTGTGGTACTGAAGGAGAGGCTTGCGGTCGAAGCGGCAATTGAGTATTTCCAAGAGCAAAAGCAAGGTGAAGAGCAGGGCAGTATTAGCAAGTACGATCAGGAGCTTAACAAACTCTTTTACATGGGACAAGACAACCAGAGTGCGACTGGTAAAACAGCAGAATTGCTCTTTGCGCGGGTAAGTGTAAACTCATTCCACCAGATGCCCAGTCACGCTCACTAACAGTTGAAAAGCATTTGAAAAAGGTTCTTGGGCGTCACGTACGAAGCGATGATATCTTTTCTGCAGAATCGTCACAGGAACTCCAGACCAAGTTGCTCCCTCTCTTGGTCGGACGGGGAGAAAACGTTGGGCAGCTCGTGGAGAAAGATTTTTCGCAACGCTTTGATGAGCGCTTCAACTGCGATCCTGACAACCTTTGTCTGGTTGAGGGCAAATACACTGCATGCCAGGAGGAGACCAGAAGAGATCGGCCACGCACCAAGACCATGTGGAACTGGATGAGGGTGCTCAGGGAGGGGAAGGATTTGGAATGTACGTTCTGGTTCCCTAGCACCAGAGCGGGTCCCGATGCTCTTTTTGCCTTTAGAGGGTCAACTAAAGGCCTCGAAATGAATGAGGACGTACCCATACTTTGTGCGGTTCAGGTAAATATCTTCATATTCCGCCAGCCTGTTACGGAGGTTACTTGCTAATATCCTGATCCGTACACTCGCAGATCAAACGGCAGCAAGATCCTGAAATCTCAGACGCCATTCAAAGTACGAACCCGAACCATTGGTTCTGTAACGGCTTTGAGTCAGACCGCATGGGCATTCTGACTGAGCTTCAAAAGTGGCAAGAACGGGGTTATCCTATTGTCCGGATTCTCATAACGGCCCTCACAGACCCCCCCCCAAGATGGATCTAGAAAGAAAGCTTATCTATTGAAGGAGCAAAGCATGGAGAAGATGGAAGAGCAAACGATGAATGAGGAGCAGAATACGGAGAAAGCCAGGAAGGAACAAGATTATTTGACGGATCAGAAAAAGGAGAGGTCTGACTTGACTCGAATAAGGCACATTGAGCTGCTCAAGGCAGCGAAAAAGAAGGAAGATGAATCCAAGAGGGGAAAGAGAAAGCGGAATACCATGTCTTTGCCTCCTACAGCTGCAGAGAGGCTGGAGCAGGCCAGGAGGCTTCGAAGTGTCAAAATTGAACCTGATAGCCAGTACTTCAACTGGATCGGCGCTGAGAATGATGCCATTCTTTTTGGGAGAGCCTTTCGAAGACTGAGGGAATCACAGCGCAGGCAGAAAGAACAGCAGTGTTTGATATAACGGGTGCAGAAGTAGCACATGTAGATGCACGAGTTTTCATTAAATATAGCATCTCCTCTCTTATCATCCTGTAACACCTTGCTTAAGCTCACCTTACGGCACATTTTGGAAGTTCTCCTGGTTGTACATGCAAGGCTGTGTATATTTACATTGACGACGTCAGAATCGGCAACAGGTACTGTGCCCTCCTTTCCACCGTCACGCCCACACAATGGTAGGGCGAAGCAAATCGAGCAGCAGCCGAATCTGAGCGCGACTGTGCTGCGCTTGAAAGGTGTCCGATGTCAGTTGCCGAGCGCTGATGACGATTCGGTCTTTAACGCATAGAAGGGAGTTATAACCGAAGGCAAGCGCCAATAATATCATGGCCCTACAACAAGGAAAATGCTATGGAAACTCCCTGACGAGTAACAATATATAGGCAATACAAGCTATTATCTAGAAGCAAATGTATACTTGTTGGTTTCGCATTTATGTCACGGTGATTACTGTAGCTACCCGTGACAGGAGCTAAAAGATAAAGGGGTAGTTACCAAAAGCGACCCATATTTGATGCGAAAATACCAAATCCGACCCTTTAGCCTAAAAGCGACCCTAAGCGACCCGTCCACTTATACAACTCAACACCCTCTTATTAGAATGTCTATTTTTTGCTATAGTAGATATCTCTGGGCTCGGCTATTATTATTATAATAAAAAAGAAATAAGGATTCTAGTATTATTAAACTTGTACGACGCGTTGAATATGGTGGATTTTGGTAGAGGGGTCGCTTTTGGGCTGGAGGGTCGGATTTGGTATTTTCGCATCAAATACGGGTCGTTTTTGGTAATTACCCCAAAGATAAATCCGCGCTTGCGTTCGGTCGCAACAATTTTCTGCACGCTCTTTAGTTAGGCGGAGAATAGGCGGAGGAACAGGCTGGGGTTGGAGGACACGGGAGTCCGTATGGGACAGGATGTCACGAAGAAGGATTTGAGCTTCCGGTAAAACTAGTAAAACTATCAGTCTACCGGCTGCGAAGAGGGTGTAGCCGTATACCATTTCTTGGTCAATCCGAGAATTTCCCTGCTTCTGCGTAGCCGCGTTTTCTCATCTCATACAAGTGATATCTATATAGACAGGAATATACATTCGTAAACTCTTTGGTGCATCGTTCCAGCGCATGACTCAACGGAGTAGGAGGGGGTGTATTAAAACATGCAAGGTCTGACTGGAGTATCCATTACCTATTGTAGCTTAGCCAAGCAACCGCAATCGAGCAGAAATTGACCAGTGGCGTAGAGGTCCAGATAAGGTCCAAATGGTACATTTACCCCATGTAACGGCTACCGCCTCCGTGAAGCATACAGAATACTTACTGTTACTCTCTAGACTATGCTAAGCTCACAAGAAAGTCAAACACCAACAAGGCGCCAAATGGCATTTCAGGCATCGACCCGAGCTCGGTTCCCCTCGAAAAGCAAGCATGCGCTACCCGGCAGGAAGGCTAGCTTAGCGCGCAGCACCAACGACGGCGCACATATGACGCAGAAGGAGCAGTATGGCCGCGACAAGATCAACAAGCTAGCCTCGAGTATCCCGATGGTGACGATCAAGCCCGAGATTTCTGTCTGGATCATAGGAGTAAGCAAGTTACGTAATGAGGCTGAGATATGGTATGTGGGATCTTTGTTCTGAACGCCATGATCCTGAAAGAAAGTGTTCCGAATATCAATTTCTTGTACTGAACAAGCGGGCCAATACCTAACTGGCGAGAATCTCAAACTGGCCCCCAAGATTGAAAGCTGTGGCTGAGACTATACCATATTAACCCCACATTCACGTCCACTGCTTTCATGCCAAGCAAGACTTGCGAAAGCCTTTAGGTGGCTTGCTTGAATCTAGCAAGAACTGATGTGACGCCTGACGTAGCCTACTTGGCATTCCAAATTCATTAGTCGTGCAACCGATGGGTTTGTAAGACCGATATGTCGGCTGGATGAAGGAGGTGGACCGGACCCGAGTGTTCTTCGATGAGCATCATGCTGTTCCATGGTCCAATCATGCGAGGCCGCCTGCGCCAGTGTTCAGAGAGGTGGATCATTAGCGTGGGTACACGAAACGTATGGATTTTAGGATGTTACGCTTAGCATCATGATCAAAGATATAAATCCAATCAATGGTATAGATATCGGAATGCAATATATATTATCGCGAGGTACAATTCTTAACATTAGGCGGTATTAAGAAAAACGCCTTGCATACTGCCACTAAAATAATGCCGTAAATATTACCCTAAAACATATGGTCACGCAGCGAAGTGCTCTCGCTAATGTTAGGTCGTACACGTTTTGGCAATGAAACAATCAACCCAGTTGCAACTGCTTTAGGTTAGCGCTTATCACACCAGATCGTGAAGCGATCGACGCAGGATCTGGTGGCGTAAAAAGTAAGTAGTAACCGATACCTCCGTCGATCTTGACTGACAACGCCAACAGCATCTCTGAAGAGCATAAAAGTTGGTCTCCCGCAGACTCTTCTCATTCTCCATCCATTTCCAGTGCGCTTTTCGAAACAACATCACCGATAGAAATCCGCTGCCAGTCCTATCCACCATGTTAACAGCCCCTGCTCTTAGCTTCGTTCGTTGTACTAACTTTATTCAGACTCCCAACATGAAGTTCAACGTTGGCATCATCTTCGCCGCGGTTGCCTTCACCCGTGTCTTCTCCGTCGCCGTCCCCGACGACTCTGCCGCTAGATGTGGAAACCTCGGCATCATGTCACTTGACGACATCCCCGAGGACGCTCGTGCCGGCAACGTCCGCAAGTGTGCCGATCATCCTCTCGGCCACAACCGCCCCTTCGAGGGAACATCCTTCGCGCCCATGGACGACTCCGCCGACACTACGGTCGTATCCACTAATGCTTCCAACCTCCAGGAGAGGGCCTGCTGGTTTGACTCGGAATACGGCTGCACGAAAGGATACTGCTGGAAGGTATGCGGCAATGGTGGCAAATGGTGCTGGACTGCTAGTAATGGTGGCTACGGCCCGTGGCACACGTGCGCTAAATGGAATGACTGCAAAAAAAAGTTTCCTTGCGGCAAGAGCTGCGACAGCTGTGGCTGTAGCTGCTGAGGAATGTTGAATCACCTCGAGGAAATTGCCAAGCCCGGGTCGGTCTTTTCCGTAGTATTCGTACTAGTACTCTCAGAACCTTCTTTATCGGCCGAATAGATAAATTCACTCCTTTTTTTCAACTCATCCATGCTTATGGTTGTGTGACAGCCTGAGAACTTGATTGTATGCTCAGCAATTTCCTTCTTACAACCAAGCTCAGTCGTAAACATACATGTTTTTTTCTCATTGCGGAAAAAAGTGAAGAACTAAGGCATACTCACGCTACATTCTAAGGCTCTGCCACTTTCGCGCTAGCTATTGCCTGCAGCACCCTATGGATTGTGGGGAACGGTGTGGACCATCTTGCTTTAGCGTTCCCGATTTGTGCCAAGCATACTGGAAATCGTTGTCCCTCTGATCTTTATTTCCTATTCCTTTTGTTTAGAGAAACTTGAGCTCAGTCACATCAGCTCCCAAGAAGAAGTCCACTCTGTATCCACGAGATATTCCAATCCGGCGATATCCGGAATCAATCTCACAGTGCTCCAGAAGTAGCATCACTGAGCTGCCGATTTCGAGACAGAAGATGGCCAAATTTTCGTCATCTATACGGTGGGCATCTTGAAAGTAATCAAGCTGGCCAATGACTTCCTCCCTCAGAGCCTCATATGTAAGAACACGGCCTGATTCCAAATCGACAGAGTTAATGGGGGTGTCCGGGCTAATTGCAAATGAAAATTTCTCCTGGCCGTCAATTGTCTGGCTAATATCGGACCACGCCATGGAAACTGATCCTGGATCTTTGAAAAGCCGCAGTCTGCCGCGAACGTGGAGCGATTGTACTTTGGCCCCGTCATTGACAATCTCAACGAGTGAGCGCTGCTGTTTTCTTTTAGACCGCCCAGTGACCATCTCGAACTCCTCTGCTGCCGAGAACGCCTTCCAATCAGCGCCGACGCCAAACGGCAACGAGGCCCATGACCATGACGGTGCCTCTGGTTTCACTCCGCTATCGTCCAGAACAATCAAAGCAGGTGACCAGGACAGATCTTCTGCTAACGATTGCTTCCAGAGCCCAGCAAGGTACTCATCTCCCTTCCTCACCTCCAAATACTTGGCTGCCAGGCCCGACAGCGCCGGAAACCGATCCCCCGCATTCGTGCACTGGCGTCTCGTATACGACTCCACGATCTCTAGCCAACTGCGATGCAGCCCTTCCCCAGAATCTTTCCTCCTCGTCTCCAAAAAGCCCTGCGCCGAATCCTTCTGTGCTCCATCTCCGTCCTCCCCTCCATATACCTTCGGCTTCCGTCTCATTTCCCTTCCTTTATTCCCCTCCTCCCCGGCCCAGCCTCTCCCCATCTCCACCCGTCGCGCCCGCACACACGACCAATACATCCGCTGCCCCGACCAGTACAGCACTCTTGGACTGAGCCTTTCTTCCTGTAATGTCCATGCCCTTTTCGCCAGCGGCGCTTTCCTCCTCACCTCCTCCACCCCTACCTCATACGCAGCGATCCACCAGGAACCGGCGAGGCGGCATGGCACATTGTCATACTTCCACGCGGTGCGAGTCGAGAAGAGCGGCTTTGTCGCAGCGTCGTTACTGGCGATGCACAGCGTATAAGCTGCATTGCCGTATACCTCGTGCATCTTGGCGGATTCGGTTTCCCAGTCGCCGCCGGGCCCCTGCACGATACACAGTGCGTCGATCCAGATGTAGCGCGTGCCGAGGGCCGCGACGAATGCGATGGTGTCGCGGAGGGTAGGTGTGAGGGTGGACGTCGGGAAGGGCGCAGAAGAGCGCGCGGAGAGGTTGGCGGGGGTGGTTAGGGTGGAGTGGACGAGGGCGGCGGGGATGGGGTCGGAAGGTGGTGGGCCCCAACAGTAGCTTAGAGCGACGTATGGGTAGTGGGTTGAAGAGGTGGTGCGGTGCTGGTTGGGGTGGATGAGTTGAACGGATTGGGAGTCGGCGAGGATTTCGAGGAGGCGGGTGGGAGTGCTGGTGGAGGAGCGGAGGTTGCCGCATTCGGTATGTGTGGCTGTGCAGGCGTCGAGCCAGGACTTGGCTTCGCGTGCGACCGAGGGGTGGCGGGGGTTGGGGTGGAGTGCGGGAGAGGTGATATCGTTAGAGGCGGTGCAGGAGACGAGTGCTGATGCATGGTCGTCATCACGACGCCTGCCAATGCTGACACGAAGCCTCAGTACGTCGGTGGACGGTTCTCTGAGAAGCGTGACGAATACTGCTTCTGTTGCTTCTTCAAGCTTTGCAGCATCTTCGGTAGTGGGTTGTTTCAGAATGAGCGCCTTTCGGAAGGTGCGGCACGCTACACACTGTTGTGCACATGCAGCGAGCTCTTGGTAGTTTTCATGGATCCGGATCGGACCTAAAGGTTTTCCAAAGAACCGCTGCTGAAGCTCTAAGTCTCTAAGAGCGACGAAAAGATTCTTCAGCGTGTACCGGCAACTCCGGCATTTGTATTGCAGGTCGTCATCCTTTTGCACCTCAGTGCTGTCCAGTGGGGGAGCTGAGAACAGTTGAAGAAATCTCTTGAGAAATGCCATTCAGATGGGCCACCACGGATTCCGCTCCTAACAAAGCAGTCAAAGTCGTCAGAAGGTGGAATGACGCCAAGTCCAGGCAGACATCGGCTTACACGTACTTAAGAGTGATGCCTTCAGCAGATGTCTGTACGACAAGGCTAGGGCTTGATTTCAAATCAGCTCCGTATGAATGCAAGGGCATACAGCAGCTAGGTAACAACAAGCATAAGCTTAGGGCACGCCACGGGTCTGAACAATAGCGAATTGAGAACATCAATAGAAACTGCAAACTTAAGTCTAGGTAAATATAGTATCATGTAAAGACTTTCGCGTTCTGATAAAAGCTTATAAGTTGGGAGGGGGGTTATCGTCTCATCAATAATCTTGCATTAGCTACGAGTCGCCACCTTGGTCACCATGGAATGCAAGTCGACTGTCGCACCTCGCCTCATGATCCCATTTCGGATAAGCTCTGTTTCATTAGCCCACGTCCACGTCATCTCCCAGTCACACAAGAGGAGGCTGAGTCCATCTTTACTGTGCTATATCAATCGCACTACCAGGTTAGAGGAATGCCCAGGACGCTCACTGCGATATAGAGACCGCCCAATAGACACGATCCGAAGAAATTCTCTTTTGCACCCCAGTACTTCCTGCACAACATGTCGAACCCGATTCTCTGGAAACTCGCACATGGCCTATGCGTCACAAGCTACGCCTGTATGTTCGTCGCTAGCTTCATTGCGTTCGCCGGGACAGACATCGGCCTGAACGAGGGTTTCAACACGAGCATATACATCCACGCGGCCCCCTGGGGTGCCGCAGCCGTAGTAAGTTAATGCGCAGGGCCGCTCTGGATGGCCAACCGTACTGACTCACCGCTTCTTGTAATATAGGCAATGATTGGAACAATCTCGAGCGCTGCCCTATTTGCTAAGCTTTCTGAACTGGATGACCCAAATCAGAATGAGACGACCGAGAAGCGCCATTTGAAGCGGCAGACCACTGTTGTGATTGGGGTCGCGTTCAGTCTGTGCTTGATCATCGCGGACATCATTACTGCATCTGCTTTGGCAAATGCGAGCAATATGGTGCGGCACAATTCTACCACGCCATTGAATGTCGACTGGTATATGGCTGTAGTGAGCGCGTATGGTGTTCCTCAAGTAAATGCTGAGCCGAAGCTAATGTGAGTCCAGGATTATAACCGGCGCCAGAATTATCATGGATCTGTGTAAACTCATTGAATGGAGCAAAGAAATGCACGGAGTTCACTCGCTGTTGGAGGATGTTGAAAGAAATGATGAAATTGATGAGCCCTATAGGGACTGAATCATAGAGACTAAGGGAATTAGCCCACATAACATAAGCAAAGTATGAATCCACTCTTCGAACTACGTTGACAGTTTGCTTTCCTTTTCTGCTTGGTGACGGCTTTGTTATCAGCTTTTCGCCGTGTTTAAGATATTGATATTGTCGCCATGCTCCTCAATTTGATCAATTTAACGATAGATCATGAAGACAACAACTACTCAAAAATAATATCCTTGAAAACTGGATTGGCGTTGATCCAGTCTCGCAAACAAATGTAGCCAATACTAATCCTATGCGCCAATAATCCCTTTCGCCCGATCAGAATGACAGCAACACAACATCTCGGCGGAATCCCCCCTTCTGACGCTCGCAAAGCTCTCTCCGTATAATCAAGATCCATGTCTGCCAAATGAGCAAATCCCCACGGATTCTGGGGCAAGGCGTAGTCAAGGTGAACAGAAACAGCAATGAATTCATACTTTTTCTCCAATGCAAGAAAGGGTTCTATCTTGCTTCGCACGCGTGGATCGCGACGCCATAGGGTGCCCACTATGCGTCCCTTAGTGTCTAGTATAGACAATGTGGCTGCGCCCCCTTGAACGCTCCATAGTTTGCCAAGATCCAATTCAAAACTTGCACACTGTGCGCGAGTCAGAATCAATTCTCTCCGTAGTTCTGGCGCTACGGCATGATCGAGATCAGAGAAAAGCTGTCTGGTGCTGGAAGAGTCAGCAGTCATGCCAAACGCGTTGTTCCAAAATTCTTCATAGGTCGGCCATTTGCTGGAGAGATGCTGGCGGTAGTCTTGGAGGGTTGTGAAATCTCCAAGTCCGACCTGACAGTTTGACTCGATGCATTTGTTGGTCCAAGCAATCGCCATCGCTTCTCGCCAGTCGTCGGAAAGTCCGGTCGGTGCAGTTGAGCGTATTGTTTGGGTACCTTTTAGAGATGATTTCGTCCACGAGACTAGAGTGCCACAAAACGACCGTCCGAACCCGTACGAGAGCCTGATATCCATCGCTTTCGGCCCAGAAATAGATGCCCACGATAATGTTGGAAACCTGACATTCTCGCTGCAATCTTGTATGTGTAGCCCTGGCCAAATAGGAGACCTGCGTATTGGACGCCACAGGAGTGCTTCGTCGAAACAAGGATGTGGAATCCCGAACCACGAGTTGTCAATTCCGTAAATGGCCTCGATGATACCAGAGAAAGCATTACAGGCGTCCGACTGGTAAGTAAGCCTGCGCTCACTATAGAGTGAGAAAAGGATACCAAATCCATCTCTATCGGGCCGCCTCTTATCTACGACGGTTCTCGCCCCCCTATTCCATTTGGCCTGATACCGGAGGTCTGTGGTTTTGCTTTCATGCGTAGTGTTGGAGCAGCATTCGTAGCAGATTTGGTTTGAACTGAAAAAGAGTCTCCTCCGAGCGAGCACGCCTTCTTGAAACGTCCAGCCGCGTGACCCCCAAACGGAATACGGCGCTGTCTCCGGTCGAGCAAGAGGGGCAGAGTGGAACTCTAACCCATGAATAGTAGTGGCCTTCGGCAACACCTGTCTACCTCTGCTCACCCCGCTAAGACCGTAGTCCGCAGAATCGCCACTGGAATCAACGATGACCAATTTTGCAGACGAATAAATGGTAGCCATTCGATCAATCTGGTGTTGCATGCTATCCCCATCCTGAACAATGCATAGCCGATCTACCCATAGATAACTCTCACCGAGTCGAGCGCATACGTGAAGGGCATCCTCGACCGTTGGCGGTAAGTTTGAAGAAGTCAAACTGCCATCCTGCTCAAGGAAAGGTACCGATGATCGCGTGGCTTGTAGGCAGTTAGCCATCGTTGGCTTCCCCCAGACATAGCTGAGAGCGACGAATTCGTCATTCACTGAAGCCTTGACGAGACATCTCCTCTGAACGTCGATAAGCCGAAATTCGGATACTTCAGAGCGAGGGTGAGTTGATACGCATCCTGAGTGGTCCGTGATACACTGCTCGAGCCGAGATTTCATTATATTCCAGGTTTCATCGGTAATAAAATCGGAAATATTTTTCGGACGCGGTTCTCCTTCTCGATTCACACTGGGATCCCACGCCAGGATGGTCGGTACTGGTGGTACCCCTATCGTCCCGAGGTGCTCTATACGAGCGGGTGTAATGAGTGCGTTGTCGAGATCTTCCGGAACTCGTGCCAGTTGAACCACTTTGAGAATAGATCTCCTGTCACCGTATCTATCAATGGCTGTTTTGACCATTCGACAGAATAGGCAACTCTCGTCCTTGATGGCAATATCCTCGACGGGAAACTTGAGTTTTATGACGAAGCTTTCAGGCGTACATGACAGAAGATGGCGGAGGCGTAAATGGCTACAGAAATCGCATAGGTTATGCGAAGCATCCTCCTCAAACGAAGAACAGGCAGAGCATTCGCCATGAAAAAGAGTCGTACATGCATCTGTTGATGGCTTGTGGAAATGGAACCAATGGAACCATGAGCTTTCCTGCCATTGTGACCGGTCGTAGACGGCGAGGCAGAAACGGCAGTTGATTCTGGAAACATCCACAGGGTCCGGGCTTGATTCGTCAAGGTACGAATCGTGTCTTAACGTCGACGAAGTGCCCCAGTCTATGACTCGCGGTGCCCATTCTGTCGTTACTGCGGTGCCATTTGAGTCATGACTGAAAAGCAGCTGTGGTTTGAATGAGGATTGTATTGTGTTCCTTCGAGACAAGCGCGGATTTCGCTGAGACTGCAGATCTCTGTCCTGGAGCAAGGACGTGGTATCCTGGAAAGATTGGCTGTGTTTAAGTCTCGGCGACGAGTAAATCGCCTCCATACTTCCTGTGCAAGGTCAACAGATAATCAAGCCCTTCCCCCAGATAATTGTTGCCTACCTGGTGTTCGTATTCTACCCGCTTACGCCTCGTCTAAGAGAGCGGGGTACTTTATGATTAGAATATCACGTGATTAGCATCTCTGCTTATGTGAGTAGATATATTAGTCGTTTTTACTGTATACCAGGCGAGAGTTGCGCACCCATTCACTATCTACCGGGAAACTGACAGCAGGGACGAAATTCTTCAAGGTGTGCAATAAGACACAAGCTTTGCAGACATATCTCGTAGCTGACGGTCAGAGATTTATTTCATTGTACAGTATTTAGGTTCAGCCAAGTACATAAATGTAGGGCTCTTGGCGCCAAACAGGCCCTGTTTCGTAATTTCCCCTGGTGAAGATAGGCCGGGGTTGGGAAGTTGACTACAGCGGCCCATCATCCGAGTTTCCGATGGTTGCTTGTAAGCAGCTTAATTTGCCTTTTCGTAAGCGGGTCGCATATACCACGGCGCCTGTCTGTGATTGAGCATGTCTTTGGCTTGATCCTCTTATTATGTTGCTGCCCACCGGTGGCTTTGAGGCTGAGCCTTGATTGCGTCAACGAAGATGGCTTGTAGGTGGGGTGGTGGGTGAAAAGCCGAATTCGTAGGTGCGGGGCTGAGATGGACAAGGGTTCTCCACGTATCACCACGCAGCACTGTTCAGCCTTGTCACAGAGTGAGGTGAAGATTGGCCACAGCAAAAGCGATCGCAACCATCTCAATAGATTATGCACGTCAGAAGCGGGGTTTGCATCCATATTTCGTATCTATTTCTGCACCCGTTAGCATGTGATGCAAAGCGAGAGTGAGGAAAGAGTGAAAATGTGGCGGCGGCGCAGAGCTTTTTGTGAAAAAGAAAAGGATTATAAGCGTAGCTTTGATCCTCCGTCAAACACTCAATAAAAAGTACCAAGCCTAGCTCAGTCAAGCCCTTTCTCTGTTTGTTACGCTACATTTGGAATGGAAAGCCAGCCAACGTCCTCTGGAACAGCCAGAAACCCAGGTGGGAGTATTAAGATGACGCAATTGTCGACCAAACCTAACACATACGGCTAGGCCGCAACAACGTTGAAGAGTCACAAGACGTTCGGTCCAGCTCTCCAGCAGGACGCAACACCGACAACCGAGAACCCAGCGAAAGTTCGGAATCTTCCGAGTCGAATAAAAAACCGTTTCCATGGAAGAGGCTTCGTGTCCACTTGCCAAACGTAGGACGAATCATCGCGAGCTGGTGGCCTACTAGAAACATCACGATTGCCCTCGCATCACTAGTCCTTACAGTGCTTGGCCTGTGGGTGGCAGTCAATGCAAACAAATTTGCCATCTGGACCTCCATGAAGGATTACATCGAGTATTGTTCCGATCAGGTTCGTGCATGTGAGATCACGTTAAAAGCAGAGACTAATGGAATCAAGGGCGCTTTGAAAACAGCTGACTGCCGCCGAGCAAGCAATGCTACCCTTCCTCCCCCGCCCAAGTTCTGGAAAGAGTTGGGCCATTCGATGGTTAAGAGAGCTAGTTCTGCGTGGGGAAAGTCTGCGTTTGACGACCCTGAAGAGGTTACCAAAATCTACCTGGCTATTGCTATCTTACTGCAGGTCGGTATTGCCATGATGTTTATTATTCTTCTGTCTCGATATCGCCAAAATCTTCCTAAGAACAAGATATCTTGAACTTCAGATTGGTCAGTGGCCTGTTTGTCTGTACTCCACCATTGAATATAGGCCATATCTGGATTTAGTAGTCCCTCAAGCTTCCCATAGCTACATTGGAGAAAGGCAAAAAGAAGTGCCCAACGATATCATGGATTCGATTCATTGTGGCGTTTGGTTTACCCTGGATAACTCAGTCTCGATATTATCCACGTTTTGGAGGATTTTGATTCTGCATTCCGGAATAGATATACTTTATAGCAACTTCGAACTATGGTTGATTAACTGTTGAGAAAGGACTAAAAGTCTGCTCTGCGGTGTATGTCATCGGGCCTGTGACGTGACGATGTGACCTCCCATCCTTTTCTTGTTCCAACTGTTCTCCCCACTCGTGCAGCCTATACCGCGACAACAAACACCTGCACCTTGAAGCTACTCCTTTCCCCAGTTTCCTGCCATTCTCTCCCTGATCCTCTTCACATTCTCATCCGCGCCCTCCCTCGCCGCCTCAAACGCCAACCGATACGCATGCACATTCTCCGAAAACAACGGGCGCCAATCACTCCACCCCGTCGCCTCCCTGATCTTCCGGCTATCCACCCACTGACTCCATCCAAAGATGATCTCCGACCCCTTCGGATCAACCCCCTTCGGCAACGCCGCGGGGTCCACGCCAAACTCCGCGCCGCCACCAAACCCATAATCCTTCGCCAGCGCCTTGCCAACTTCTTCCAGCGTCTCATAGCGCCTACCAGAGATATTAAACGCCTGGCCCACGACACCCCTCCGCTTCCCCTCACCCCCAAACAAAGCCGTCACCGCAACCGCAACGTACGCGTCCGCACAATCGTCAACATGCAGCCCATGCATGACCGTCCCAGCCGGCGGCACGAACCGCAACACCTTGTCGTCCCCCTCATTCTTCCCCTCCTTCACCGCCGCCGCAAACCCCTCCACATACTCCATCCCCGCCCCATACAAACTCCCACTATACCCACAAATCGGCGTCGCCCGCAGCACCACCGCATCGAACCCGCCGCTCCCGCCCGCGCTCTCCAACGCCTTAACCGCCGCGTCCGCCCGCCCGCGCACCAGCTCGTGCGGCGCCAGCGGCGTGTCTTCTGTGTGCGGCGCCAACCCGGGCTCGCCGTGGAGGCCGGTGGTGCCGTAGTCCTTGCAGCCGCTGGACCAGAGGACGAGTGGGCGCGTTGGCTTTCCTTGAGCTCCCGCTCCGGTGTCTTTCGCGGCGGCGGCGGAGGAGGAGGAGGAGGCAGAAAGACCTTGCACGAGTCCCAGCACGTCCGTCCAGTGCTTCGCGCGCGCCGCGCGGTCGGCTGGCTCGGTGCAGATGGCGATGACGTGGACGGCCGGCTTGGCCCCACCCTCACTGCTGTTGTCATCGCCGTTGCTGGCGGCGATGTGGGAGAGGATCTTGTCGCGCAGCGCGGTTGGGTCGTCGTCGGAGAGCGAGCCGATGATCGGGACGACTTCTTGCGCGGCGAGGGTGCGGGCGGCGGAGGCGCGGCGGACGAGGCCGAAGACGCGGAAGTGAGGTGGAGGAGGAGGAGAGGCCGCGGTCGTGGTGGTGGAAGCAGGAGGAGAAGGGACGGAAGGGCGGGTGCGGAGGAAGGCTTGGCCGATGGCGGTGCCGAGGTAGCCGTTCGCGCCGACGATGAGGACGTTGAGGGCGGAGGAGGTCATTGTTGCTTTTTTGGAACCTTTCGCTTTGGAAATGCGTTAGGGGGAGGGAAGCTGGTCTGTTGGTCCCTTGGGGTTGTTGCTGTGGTGGATTGGCGATGGAGAGGGCATGTTTGGCAGCGCTATAAGTGTCATTGCCTGATGCTTTGGTGTTTGTCAGTCGGACAAGTTGTATCGGTGTTGCGTTGTGGTGTTTGTCCGTCGGCCGAAATGTCTTCCCGTGTGGTGTTGGTCAACCGGACGAACAGCCTCCCGATTTCATTTGTCAGCCGGTCGAATGGTTAGAATTGTGTAACAATCGCGCGGCCTTGCTAATGCGCTTGATAGTTCCGTGGAGAATGTCATAAAATTCTGACCGAGTAGCCTTGATTAGCGCGATGCATCTAGACCCACTCAATGATGCGAAATCGCCTCAAGTTCATACGTCGGCGCGTATTCAGTTAACAACATCCTACATCTGCGCGTATTTGAGATATTGCTGTTACCCTTTTAGACATTTCGATCTGCTGTATTGTCGATTGACCCGCTTGACGTGTGCTGTTCAAACAGCAGCAAACACAAGGTTTATGATAAGTCAGCATTGCCAACAGCATCCCACGGCGTCAACCACCCAGAATTTAGCCTCGTCAGGAACTATTTCCCTGAATGACCAAAAGTAGACGTAGAGAATCTGCGATATGTCTTATGCGCCTTTTGTGTAACCATAAATTCACAAAGCGGTCATTGCGCGTTGAAATTTATTCCTTATCTAATGCTATGGTGGGCGACACCGATATACAGGAGCATGCGATAAGACGCATTGTCGCTCTCCATTATTCATTAATTTATTGTCAGCAGTCCGCTCTCGATCTGCTCTTTCGATCCTATCAGAGAGGAGTAGCATTTGGTTAGACACTGAACGCGAAAAACCTGGATCTGCATAAAGAAGCGAGCATCTGCAAAGAATTCACGGATCATACCATCGCCCGTGATTACAGCAGAGCATAAATCCCCTTCATATTCGGCATAACCAGCGAACACAACCAATCAGATATTGTTGCGCCGAGAATGCTCGGACGTTGTCCAACTCCGACCATAAACAGACTAGCGCAACGAACGGCGCACACGCAGCCAACAGCTCCCGCTCAGCAGCAACCGAGGCATCAAGGCACAAGCAAATTTTTGCACCAATACGAGACATGCGTCAGCAAGGGAGAGCAGACTGGTGTTCCCACATCAGCTTACATTGCACATGTGCCTTGCATGGCCTGTCCGCCTGACGTTGCATTTGGTGGCTGCTCATGCTTTTTCCCCAATTTTGTGGGAAGGTAGTGCCATTGACGGCTACAGGTGCCAGAATCGAGATGGTTAAAGAAAGTATAACGCGAGATGGGGTTGCACTCGGGGTGAAACTCGGCAGAGGGTTTCATTAGAGTTATCTAATCTATCGGCCGTGCTCGGACGTACGTACCAGGCAGGTGTAAGAATCGGTGGCGATGGTTCGGATCTAACAGAAGCTGCCATCTCTTCCCATCTGGGATGGAGAAGTTTGTGTTGGAGGATTTGGGGGCTGGAGAGAAGAGAGTTGACTGGGCTATAGGCGAGGCAGAATCCTACAAACGGGGGTGAGGCCAATGAAAGAATTCTGATGGCATGATGCCAGTCCGATTGAGCTTCCTAGTGAATTGCTTCTTGCACTGTCTAGAATCTTGATGGAGTGTTGGTAAGAATAAGCGCAAGCGCCAGGGAGAAGTGGAACAGTGATGAGCTACACGGGTGATCGTCAACCAAGCTACTGGATTTGCAGTCCGCAACAGAGATACTTGGAGGACGGAGTTGCTATGGTGAGACTCGGCACGTAGGGATAGGTCTTAGCCGCTGCATGAGGCCCAGGTAGGATGGCACTGTTGTGAGGTCGAACGCAGGAAACGGATCAGATAAGATCTTGCCTCAACGTCTATCATCCACCACCAACCCAACTAAGGTAGTATCATTTGCTCCGCCATGTGGTCTCCAAGGGGCGTACACTTCCTCATTGGATTCTCAGCCGTCCTGGCCTGCTTATCCCTTCTTTCTACTATTTGGCTTTTCCACAGCACCGCGGCAACGAGGCTATTCGACACCCTCAACACCTCCAAAGAGCTCAAAGCCGACAAAGTCTTCGCCACGTTCCTCACCTCGTCCAGCGATGTCGAACTCTCCCCATCCGAAGACAACTATTTCATCGCCACGCGCATGCTGATTTACCAAATGCTGCACGCGCACGAAACGCGACTACGCCACCCCGTCCCGTTCATCGTCTTCGTCACCAACGCCGTCTCCGCCGAGAAATGCAGGCGCCTCACCCGCGACGGCGCCACGGTCATCGAGCTCGCCCACCTCTCGGCCGACTGGGTCGAGCCGACCGAATCACGCTGGTCCGACGTCATGACCAAGCTCCGCATGTGGGAGATGGAGCAATTCGGGCTGATCGCCTTCATCGACGCCGACATGGTGCTTACCCGGCCCATCGATGAGCTCTTCCTCGATCCCGCCGTGCGCGAGTGCACCACACGCAACAGGGCAGACAGCGACGTCGTGCAAGGCCCCGTGCCCGAACCGCCGTCGTACCTGCTCGCAGCCATCACGCAGATCGAAAAGGGCCACGACTTCCCGCCCATCCACCGGCCGCACGACCTGCCGAACCCGTACTTCTTCAACGCCGGCTTGATGGTGTTTCGGCCGGACCGCAAGCTATTCGCGCTGTACGAGTGGGTGCTGGGGCAGCCGGGGGTGTTCGACCCCGGGTTGCCAGAGCAGGGGCTGTTGAACTACGTGCACCAGGTCAACGGGAACATGCTGTGGACGAAGCTGGATCCCGTCTGGCAGACGCAGTACCCGAGCCGGAATGATGTCGAGCACGGCGTGTACATGCTGCATGACAAGTGGTGGCATGTCACGCACGAGAATGAGACGGGCGAGCTGTTCCGCGCGTGGAGGTGGAGGATGGAGGGATTCTACGAGGCGTATGATCGCCTGCACTAGGTTGTTTGTTTGTAGAAGTTGATCGGCGTTTCGTTCGAGGCGAGCCCATGTGGACGGAACGGGACGCATGAGCTGCGTGGCGAGAGAGCGCGTGGGTGACGATCGGCCTCGTGTGGCGCGTTGAGAGACTCCCGGCGGCGCGGCTAGAGCGCGTTGCCCGGCGCCCGGGAGGAAGGATTTGTTCGGAGCATTGCTCTAGATGAGGCGCGGTTAATCGAGTTCTGCTTGGCGTGAGACGAGCAGACGTGTACCTATTTGATCCTCTAATTTTAATAGTGGCCAGCACAAGCAGCGGGTAGACAAGGGAGCGGCGGCATTCTATTATAAGGTTGACCGGGGCGTGGTTGCACCTTCTCCACGAGCATCCCGACGAGGCAGCCCCCACACTCACTCGCCAGGACGGAAAGGGCCGCCTGGGATGCGGCAAGCGACCGACTTCGGGGTGCACGGCAGCAGGGCCAAGCCGCCACCCAAGCGACCCACCGCAAAAGTCTCGTCCGGTCATACTTACACCACCCGCTTAGCCCTGGCCGCGCCGAGTCCTTAGAACCCGCATATTTTGCCGGGATACGTCGTATATAACACTGCACAACAGCTGGGCATCCTTCAACACCCTGCCCTCCCGCTCATCGTCTCACCGACCACCCTTGCCCTGGTCGATCGTCACATCGGCCTGCATCTTGCCTGCATACTGACAAAGGTTGGCCAAGAGCACGGTCACCATGTCTGCACCGCCCGAGATTTCCGATGACAAAGGCGCCAGAGCTCCTCTGCCTGCCGACCAGAAACACCCGCAGGAGCACGTTGTCGATTCCGAAACCAGCAGCGATGAGGAAAGTGTTCGCATTCAAGATGGAGTCAAGCGTGTGGAGGCCATCACTCAGGCCTGGACCATGAAGGCTCTCTTCATCACCGGAATTTTGTATGTTCGCTCCCAATTGAGATAAAAACATCGTACTGACAAAACGCAGCATCTACATCTGCTCTTTTGTCAACTCGTTGCAGCAGCAAATCACGACCAACCTTGGTGTCTACGTCACTTCCAGCTTCATGCTGCATTCGCTGTACTCGACCACCAGCGTTTTGTCTAGTGTCATTGGCGGTGTCTCCAAGTTTCCCATCGCAAAGATCATCGATATCTGGGGCCGTGTTGAAGGTTTCATCCTCATGACTTTCCTGTGCACCATCGGTCTCATCATGATGGCGGCTTGCAAAAATGTCGAGACCTACGCCGCTGCTCAGGTGAGACGACGCCCCCCACCTCAAAACGACGAACTCAACACTAACAAACGGCAGGTCTTCTACTGGGTCGGTTACAACGGCATGGGCTACGTTATCAACATCTTCTTGGCCGACATGACTTCGCTACGCAACCGGATGATCTTCTACGGCCTCAACTCGACACCGTTCATCGCCAACGTCTTTGCCGGTCCCGCCATCGCCCAGCTGTTCTACGAGCACAGCTCCTTCCGCTGGGCTTTCGGCTGCTTCGCCATCATCGTTCCTTTCATCGCTGCGCCCGTCGCCGGCATGTTCATGTACAACAACAACGTCGCCAAGAAGAAGGGCCTCCTACCTCCCAGACCCGCCAGCGGCCGCACCCTCGGCCAGTCATTCTACTACTATGCGCGGGAGTTTGATCGTGAGTGCCTTGTTCAGCTCTAGAATTCCAGATACTGACGAAAAAGCGTAGTTATCGGACAATTCTTGCTGATTGCCGGTTTGTGCTTGCTGCTCATCCCCCTGACGCTGGCCGGCAGCGCCGTGAACAGGTGGGGCACAGGCTACATCATTGCTATGCTGGTCGTCGGCTTCGTGCTGCTGGTTGTGTTCGTGCTGTACGAGCGCTTCCTGGCGCCCGTCACCTTCATGCCGTACAAGTACATGAAAGACCGCACCGTCTTCGGCGCCTGCGTCCTGTGCGGCACGCTCTTCGTGTCCTTCTAGTAAGCATCACCAGCAGCCAGCTCCCCACTGGCCCTGTATCAGTTCTCTCCCCGCTAACCCCCGCGCTCAACAGCTGCTGGGACCTCTACTTCTCGTCCTACCTCCAAGTCGTCCACAACCTCAACATCCGCGACTCGGGCTACATCCTCAACATCTACAGCCTGGGCTCCTGCTTCTGGGCGCCCTTCGTCGGCGTCCTCATCCGCATCTCCGGCCGCTTCAAATGGCTCGCCCTCTGCGCCGTCCCCGTCTCCACCCTCGCCACCGCCCTGCTCATCTACTTCCGGCACCCGGGCACCAACATCGGCTACGTCGTCATGTGCCAAATTCTCTCCGCCTTCGCCGGCGGCACGCTCGTCATGTGCGAGCAACTCGCCGCCATGGCGGCCGTGCCGCACAACGAGGTGGCCGCGGTGCTGGCGCTGGAGGGCATGTTCACAAGCATCGGCGGGTCGATCGGGCAGAGCATCAGCGGCGCCATCTGGACGAATATGATGCCGCAGAAGATGCTGGAGTATTTGCCGGAAAGCGAGAAGGCGAATGCGGCGATGATTTATGGGAGTTTGCCTATGCAGCTTGCGTTTCCGGTGGGGAGCCCGGCGCGGGACGCGATTATTGCGGCGTATGGGTATGTGCAGCGGCGCATGCTGATTGCGGGCGTGGCGTTCATGCCGGTGGCGCTGGGGTGCGTGTTGTTGTGGCGGGATATTAATGTTAAGAAGTTGCAGCAGACGAAGGGGAATGTTTTCTAGAGTCGTTTTTCGGTTTTGGGTTGGTGGGGAAAACGGTGGGGAAAAGGTAGGCATGGAAAGGAGTGGGTATGGGTTAATGGGGTATGGCGTGGAGGAGCTTCTTCCGCGGGATTTCGAGGAGCGGAGGTTCGGGCGGACAGAGAGACTCCTGCAATACTATCGCACGTTCTGATCGTTTGCTCCCATCTCCGAGAGTCTCCGATGAGCTTTGACAGTCTTTCGTATTGCGTTACGTATTGGGTAACCGTTTACGACGTGTTGGTGCTGCAGCCCTAACTGACGGACGCCAAGTGGGTAACGAGCCATGCGACCGTACCACATGTACTAAACGTGGCGTCGAACAACCGACTGAAATAAAGTTCATGAGGAACAGTAAAGCCACACAGTCTTACCACTGACCGCACAATCCTTCCTTGGCCGAGAAGCCTCGCTTGCCTACTTTGCGTACGTAAACGGTCTAGATCAGTCGTCCCAGCGCAGTGGAAATGTCGAGCATCGAACTGCCGATTGCGCAATAGATCGTGACTGATGATCTTATCTTGATCAGCACCATCACCCCGTTCCGTGAATCGTGATCCCGAAACGAGCGCGTCTCAAACCACCACCCCGGCCGCCGCGCACCCCGCGGGCCCCGCGTCAAAGCGACAGGCGGCCCACGCCAGTGGGCTCTTCGTATTTTCTGGAGACAGTAGCATGATCCACACCCAGGCGGACGGGAAGCAAAGAAAAAAAAGAACGCAGAAAACGACCATCGAGAAAACGCCACAGTATGGGTACCTGCCATATTCCGGCTTCCATGCAGCGGTGGCACCCAGCTTGGCAGGCATTGGCGTGCTGCTGATTGGGTGTAGTCGGACGATTATCTGATGCCAAGGCGCTAAGCAACGGATCAGATAACTTTCTTGGGACGCTGCAGGATTTTTCCTTGCGGCGAAGCAGGCCAATGGCATTTTTTCCTGAGCGGTTTGTTCGGCCCTGACGCCTTCGCTTACATACGGCTGGGCTTGGCCCGCGACATGTGCGTGTCGAAGGTTTGTCGGGCTTTTATTGATTACTGCGCTCAGGCGATGCTCGCCGGCTTCGGCGGGGACGGGAGTGTTCATGTGCTTGTTGTTGGTCCGGCGGAGGGAGCCGAGGTGCATTCCGCCGTCGCGGGATGGCGGCGGAGCTTGGCTTGGGATCGCGCCATAAAAACTCTACCTAATGATGCAAGCCCTCTAAATTGATCTCTGTGCCCTATAGATCTTTCTTTTGCATTTTCTTTTAAAGTACATGGGGGGTATTGCAGCTGACGGCTAGCGTGTATTTATTTCGCTTATACCATAGGTAAATGAAGCCATCATCTAGATACAAATTTCGAATTAATAATTATGCATTCAATATGTGGCCTTGAGCTACATTTGGGGACGAAGAGCCTCAGGTCTATCTAAGCCATTGGATGAGGCACCACATGTTGTGCAGGATGCTATCATAGTCACAAAAGAACTCCATTACAGATATCTATGGGTAAGAAGCATTGAAGACTTTTACGAACCGGTCCGCAGACGCATTAACGAGGTGGACCAATACTGCATCAACCAAAGGGATGCAGATGAAAAGAGCAGCCAGATCGCGCAGATGGATAAGATATATTCTGAAGCCACTCTTACCATTTTTGCTGCCGCGGGCCACGATGCAGACTACGGACTACCCGGAGTAAGTGTTCGTGCACGAGCCACCTTTAAAATGGAACTTGATGAGTTTACCCTCCGCTGCACCGGCACATACCCCCATCGTCTCGTAGAGCAATCCAAGTGGCGCTCTCGGGGCTGGACATTTCAGGAAGCTCTTTTATCGACGCGACATCTGTTTTTCACAGAAGAACAAGTATTCTTCGAATGCCCACGTTTCTCCCGATGCGAGTCCATCAACGTCGACCAGGGATGGCCCCATGAGCCGCGTCTCTTTACCCTCCATACGAACAATGTTTCACAAAACCACTTCACTCAAGATATCTCCGTTTGTCTGGAAGATTTATGGAGCGAGAGGGACCGTCTTCGTGAATTCGAGAAGCTTGTTGCCAGGTACCGCAGGAGAGAGCTCAGCCATCAAAAGGACACCCTCAACGCAATTCTTGGTATCCTTGGAGTTTTCACGCGGGTCACCGACCCGATTTTTCATTTTTACGGCATCCCTGTTGACCGTGATATGAATGATGACTGGAAGATAAACCATTACTTTGCAGCAGCACTTGCCTGGAAAGACGTAAAAGGTCGCCAACTTCTTCCCCACCTTCGAAGCTGGACTTGGGCAGCCTGGTCAATCAGCTCTAATAATCTAGGTGCTGGTTGTCCAACAGATATCTGGGATGCAAGGAGATGTGGCACAGACGTGATGGATATCCGTCTGCTTCGTTCCAATTTCTAGATGAGAGGCGGGCGATACACAGTCACATCTCGGATTGGACCTATACCCAGCTCACAGTAGCTGCTAGAGCTGCAAGCATGCCCCCTCCGTTTATTCAGAGCTATGTCATCACTGTTCCAGTAACTTTTGAAGGAGGTTCAGAGGCGGGAATTGAGGCTAATATAGTGGCATCTGAATGGTCCACCAGATTATACCGTGCTGATGCTGCGTCGCTGAATCAACCTATCTGCGTGGATGATTGGGCCGCGAAAGAGCTATCATTATCCATAGAAACAGTGAAAGAGGTTGATGCCGTGGTATTGAGTGGATATAGGACTTATCCCGAAGATGCATTGAGTTGACGCCGTCAGTATAGATCGGAGCCACCATTACTGAGGGTGCTCAAATCCGAGAAATGGGATGGCCAAGAGCTTTAAATCACGTTGGTCGGATACGTAAACAAGTTTAACGTTCGCCGAATTTCTCTCTTCCGATTGTCGGTTCCACGCGTCTCTCCATTCAATCTGAAATTAGAACAAAGACTAGTAGATTTGAATTTGGTCTGATAGCTCAGGACGTGTTATTGTCTCATATTTCATAAAACTCGAAAAAGTAAATGTTACATTTGCTTTCTCTTTATGAACTCATAACAGGCTCGGATACAGGCGGCCGGACTGCACCAGCCCACATAGGTCAAACACGCCAGCTGTCATCGGCTAGTGTGACTAATGGTAGGCATATTGGATGCCGTGTACTTTGTAAGAAACCTTTGTTTCAACTGTCCTTGCCACTGCAGCCATTCAAATCGATTTCCGCTCCTCAGGGCAACCAATCAACTGCGGCAATGCATGTAGCCAGTCAGCCTCACGGAGGTGTAGCTAATGACAAAGCAGATGACCTTGCGTAGTATGTATGTAAGACACATGGGTGTTAATTTCCCCGAGCCGCCATTGACGCGATGGTGGTGTAGCATAATGTATGACCACGCGTACTACGAAGCGCTCTAGATCTTTTGTGAGAGACTTCTTGATAAAATCATGGCGAACAAATTGGTATATGCTGGATTACACCATTGCTTATTCGTGAATCCAGCTGAAATGTCACAAATCGTATACCCAGCCGGGCTGAAAACCTGGGTTTTCTGCCATGCACCAATGCGAAAAGGTAGGGGCGGATTGCAGCCACATACGTCACTTCTTACTCACCAGGCTTTTCGCGCAGCGGAAACGCTTAATCCTTCCACGCTGTATTTGCTACTTTTAAAATGGCCTAAGTCCCTTCTCCTTTCGACGTTGCGATCAAATCGTTGTTTCTAACGTTCCTAAAAGGCCTTGTTTCCAAGCACAGAAAACGCAAAGCTGCAGTTACGATAACAGAATTTGTCATCATCTCACCGATACTGGATATGGAATCGACTATTGTTCATTCGCTCCATGAATGCAACATCTCAGAATGCATTTATTCGCCGGTACTGATGACTATTCACCAAAGTGTGCCTTGCAGATATCATGATCCGTCAGAAAGTCTGTTTGCGAAAATCTTTCTTACGACTTGCTCGGCTTGTTCAAACGTTCCAATGGCCAACAACGCCCTCTGCAATTTCTGCCATCACCTGCGGCTGCATCACCTTCTCTGCTGTCTCGCCAGCAGTAGCCTCCATTTGTTTCCGACAGTGATCCTTGGACGTTACGAGGAGATCCAATCCCGTCACAGCTGCGTCTTCTGTGGTTTCATATCACAAGAGATCAAGACCAAAGAGCAAACCACAGGAATCAGGGTACCTGGCAACCACTTCATTGCCCTAGAGGTCTTGAACACGTTCCGAGAAGGCTTCGCCACATCCCGAAGCGGACATGCAGCGATATATGTCGTTAAACTATCTCATGATGAGAGTAAAGGGTCATTCAAGGCTACCTTTTGGAACAAGACTCGTATCCAGGAAATTTGCGTGCGCGATCGAACATCACCCGCAGCATGGACAGCAATGCCAAAGACAATAGACTGGAACAGATTGAGAAATTGGCTCAAAGATTGCGAAACAAATCATGTCCACCCTGGTGTACAAGGCCGGTACCGGGCCGATGAGTTGCAAAACTTCTACCTCATCGATGTTGCAAACGAATGTATATCTCACGAGCCGATGCCCTCTCGGTACATCGCCCTCAGTTATGTCTGGGGAAATCGAACGTCTGGCATGCTCGAAGCTACCAAGGATTTTATCGACCGTCTCCAGGAACACGGTTCCCTCAGGGACCATTCCATACCTACCACTATCCGAGATGCGATGGCTGTGTGCCGCCAATTCGACGTGCGATACCTTTGGGTCGACCGGTTGTGTATTATACAGGACGATGAAGTTCAAAAGCATGACCAGATTAACTCTATGGGAGAAATATTCTCGCGCGCTCTTTTGACAATATGCGCTGCGTCTGGCGATGATGCCGAGCAAGGGCTTCCTGGTGTAAATCTCACAGCAAGGCAACACCCAAGAAACCGGACTTTTGTGTTGGGCATGGAGATCTTAGGGTGGACTGGGAGAGGAATGAACTCTACTTGGAACCAACGTGGCTGGACCTACCAAGAGAACGTCCTGTCACGGCGGCGCCTCATATTCACAGAACAAGAGGTATTCTTCGAATGCAATAACAACAGCCGAACAGAAGCCACAACACCTACGGAGATTCCACCGGACGTAGATATCATGATTTCACCACCATCCGGGTCTATATACACCAAGCACGTACAGAAGTATGCTAGAAGGAGCTTGTCATATCAAAATGACGTGTACAACGCGTTCACGGGAATTTTCAACAGCATCTATCCCGAGGAAGACTTCATTTATGGCCTTCCCGAAAAGGACTTCGACGAAGCAATTTTGTGGAAAGACTTTACCAAGCCCGTCGAGTCCATAGGGTGCCAGAATTCGTTTGAAGTTTTACGACTGCCTACATGGTCTTGGGCTTCGCGGTTCGGGCATGACATCAGGTATGAAGAATTTGGCTCAATGCTTGGTTCTTTGATCAAATGGCGTATTGTGCACGAGGACAGCCGAGTTCGATTCATAAACCACGTGAATAGTCCATGCGCTTGGGAGCCATATGCGGAGGTAGGCCCTTATTGTCATGATGATTTTTGTAACCCTCCTCGTCAGTACCAGTCTCATGATTCAAGACTTTACCTGGCAATTGCTTGGGAGGAAAAGCTTGTAGAGGCCGCCGGGCCTACTCAACTCTACTCGGACCTTCCATTTCAGGACACAGAGAACCACTTCAGGAAGAAATGGCCTACGTATGCCTGCTACTGGAGACAAGTCCATCCAGAAGCCTACCCCCAGGCGATTGTATCAGCGAAGCGCGCTGGACAGCTGATTTTCCGAGCATCGGTTGCGTACTTTACGCCCCAAAAAACCCCGCCTGAGGACATCCACAGTGAGAATATGTCATGCATTCTCTGCGACGATAAGGGTTTCCCTTCTGGTTATCTTTCTTTAGGTACATGGGAGCCGGAGGATCAAACTGATGATGTGGTGGGAGGGAATTCGAAAGGCACGAAGAGCAAGGTGCAGCTGGTAGCCTTGTCTTGTACAACCGTGGATGAATACACCATACGAAAAATCACCGCATTCCATCGACAGATCAAGAGGTAAGAAGTTGCCATCATTCTGTTGGTGGCCAGTGACTGATATAAAACCTCAGGCCAGGAGAGACGCGGAAGTGGTGGGAAGAAGAAGAACGGAAGATGGGGGACCCATCAACAGACCACATGGAACATATCAGTCCGGACACAACGTACTACGACTCCGAGCTTGCTCCATTGATCCCTCCACCAGCCATTCACGTTATGATGATCGGTTGGCGAGAAGATGTTGCATATCGTATTGCGATCGGAAAAGTATTGTTAAGGAGATGGAGAGAGGCCCAGCCAGAGTTCCGGACTATTGTACTTGGATGAGTACAACATCACTTCATTGAAATTTCTTTTCCGGATGTGGTATATCGCTCTCTCCTTTCTGATATCAACATATCTATCTGGCTTTGGCGATCCACACAACGCTTTGTTTGCCAGCATGGTAAATAAGTATTTGCTGCTCTTACTTACGTTTAACAACAATTCACTCTCATCCCTTTTCATTGTGACGATACCTTCCATTTTCCCCATACGTTTAATCCTCAGTGCTAACTCCCATGCCACGTTTCGAGCTTTCAACCACACTGACAAAATTTTGGGGCTATTACCAAATGCACCTCTTTTCAATGCGAAAACCCCAAATGCACCCATCTGGCCCAAATGCACCTCTTTCTACCCTTACTACGTTCGAAGTTGTTCAAATACCTTGTTCGGCGATGGTGAATTACTAGCGTAAGCTCTAGCGACGCGGCGCGACGTACCGTTGAACCGTGCAAGCACTAGTTGGGCACCAGTGGCGCAGTAGCTAGAGTGACGAGCGGGTAACGCACGGGCGGCCCAGGCGTTGCTCCAGCCAAACAAGGCACCTTGCTTCCGGTACTCCCTGGTGCTATAGTCGTTCACATTAATCAGCTTGTGCCATACTTGATGTGGATACCTCTTCAATTCTTGCTTCTACGGACAAAACCTGTCATTTAGGATCCAGCTCCAACGATCAACGACCGTATTTGGGACTAGTATACCATTCTATTCGGTAACACGGTAGCGTTCAAATTTGTCCTCGATGAAGGAATGGTCGTTGAACGGTTTCAAACAGTTTTCTTCCTCCAGGTAGTACGGGATGCCCGGCACCTTGAGGCGGGCAACAACTCTAACGTGCGTTTCAATGTAGTGAAACCGCGTGGCGCCGACGTCGTAGTAGTAGCCATGTGGCCCCAGGCCGAAGTGGTGGGTGTAGACACGGTGGCCGATTCAGTAGTTCACTTCGACGATGCCGTAAGTGAGATTCCAAATGTTCAGGTGTCCAGGATCATGGCGATATATAGGCCTACAAGTCCGGCACCTACGATGCAGACCCCGCGCGGCGGGAACATACTGCTGTTGGGTGCTTGGAATTACTTGTGTTTCTATCTCTCGGACTTCTCATCGAGGGCCCTAATTTTCCGTTGCTGGCTGTCCTTCGTGTCGTTCATGCGAGAATTTCTTCAGCCTTGCGGTTGATATCCGAATGACAATATAGACTTTGATGCTCGCGAATCAATGTTGCTGATTTATGAAACCCCTTCATGAGCGCCACATCAAGAGGAGTCATCCCAAGACGATTGATGTGGTGTCCGCATGCGCCTCGGCTGAGCAAATATCTGATGATATCCGAGTCCTCGGCCGGTCTGCTACTTGCGAAATGTAGCGGATTATTATCCCAGGCATCGTGGTGATCAATTTTAGCCCCATGCTCCACGAGTTCCTTTACAGTCATATGGCAAGACAGTCTTACTGCCAATTGAAGTGGTGTTAGATCGTAACAATCCACAGCGTCAATATCTATGGGGGCGTTAGGTCGATGATATTCCTCCAGAATTGCTCTCAAGAAAGCATGATTTGGAGTCGCTGCCAGATAATGTATAATTGTTCGAGACTTTGGGTCCCGTGTGTTGATGTTGACTCCATTGCGTAATAACAGGTGTAGCACTTCTGCATTACCTTTAGGGGCAGTAGCAAATAAGGGGTGTCCAAGTTTTCCGCCTCTTCTGTTGATGTCTGTCCCGGCAACCAAAAGACTTGATGCCCAAGAAAGAAGACCATGCTCGGCTGCAAAATAGAGCAAGGTGGTATCACGGGACATTTTGTCGCGCAAGTGTACCCAACGAGACCAATAAGGCCCATCCTGAAGGTGCTTTATAAGCCTAGATGGGTTGCAGCCTTCCCGCTCAGCGGAAATTGCATGTGGAATAATCATCTCAGAAACGACGTAGAGCAGACAAGGTATCTCCTCCAATATTTTCCTCTGATTCTCTAAGGAACTTGCGATTGAGTCAACTTCGAGCGGGTCTTCAGGAGCGGAGACGCATTCGGCAGACCAATCCAAGAACCGCGCTAGCGGTATGGAAACCGGAAAAGAATCCGACATTGCCCGATGAGGCGAGAAAGGCGTACCTGAAGTTGCGATGTCGCTTGGCCTTATTTCGTCATTTCCAATTTCAGACACTGGAGCTGAAATGGATGGACCAGCTGGGTGGTTGCATTTTGAAAGGCTTTCCGTATGGAATTGATACTGTTCCGAAGGGGCTCGTATATCTGGGAAATAATGCATAGAAGCAATCGAGTGTGCATAGTTAGAGGCTGATCCACCAACGGCAGATCTCGCCGAGGCGAAACTCCTCATACTTGCATTGCTGCCTTGCCTCCGGAAGGGCACGCGCTGCCGTGAAGTAGACAGGCCGTGCGGTCTTTCATTGAAGTGTTCTGGCCCTGAATAGCCAGACGATGTGTCAGAAGTTGCAGATGGTGCATTCATCCTTCCATGCACCAACGGGTCCAACTCTCTGACTGCAAGGTAGTCGAAGCATGTTTTCACAATTGAGAGATGGGCCTCGCCTAGTGCACTCGGAGGGGTGTTGTGATAGAAAGGCTCAAAGCCATTCGAGTTGAGGAAAAATTCGCGGACTGATTCGTGGATAAATTGGAGTGTCCCAAACCCCTCTCCGTAAAAGGAGCCAGGTGTCGCTCGAATTGAGTCCTGTTCGTCATTCATAATCTTCCCCTGTGCTTCCCCTCTTTGTATCTCCACCAAGCCTCTGGACAAGCGTCGAATCTGTCGTTGAAGTTGATCGTCGTTGTCAACTGCATTCTCAGAGCGTTTCCATTCATCTAGAGACCTAGGAGGACTGTCGCCAACGAAGGCCAACAATTGGTACCATTCGCGAAGCTGGATTGGGCGGATAGCAAGAAGCACCCATGAGAAGAAGCAAGCAGCTTCATTACGTTCATCAGGGCTTATTTCTTGCAATATCTGCAGGTAAAGATCTCCAAGAGCTGGCGGAACCGAGAGCAGGCGGGATTCCAGAGAGTTGATGCCTTTGCCATTGTCGTAGTCCTGAATAAGCAGGTCCAGGACAACCTTTGCCCACAAGAAAATACCTGATGCTCTTTTGATTACTTCGTTCTTTATACGGACCCAATAATGGTCATTCCCAGAAGAGTATCCATTGACAGCCATAGACAGCTTTTTCTCAACAAATAACGCAATATCTGCTGCATTATGGTCTTCAAAGACCAGTTCAAGATAGTTGGCGATTGTAATGGTCGGGTAATGCCTACTCGACATGCAGATATTGAGCATGGCTCCAGCGGAAGCTGCATCCGCAGATAGCTCACGGAGAAACTGTATAGTGTCACGCGGCCCATCACCCATACATTCGTCAAGTGCATCCACGAATATGGAGATTCGTATCCCACTGAACTCTGAGAGTATAGTGCGGAGCTGATTCTTCAATGCTTGCGCGTCCCATGTTACTTCATCCTCTTTCGAAGGTTTGAGATTGCAAAACTTGATAAAATCTTGCATTCGCTCTCGGAAAACGGGTAACAGTTGGTATAGTACGGCTCGATAGAAACCAACTGTCGTCTTCTCCAGCTCGTTTCCGCGGGCATTGAAGAAAAAGCCGATAACGTGATGACTGTGTGACGATTTGGAAATGGAGGCATGCCGTATGGCTTCCTTCATGAATGTCGATTTACCAGACCCGGGCTTCCCTTTAATCCACAAGAGGCCTTGGTGCTGGTCGAGGTTTTGGCGACTAAACCACGTTTCGTATCGTTCCGATTTCAACACGCGTTGGCAGGTATCTTTGAGTGCTATTTCGATGACATGTTGGCGTTGTCCAAGTTCCGGAAAATACAGTTTTGCACGAGCATCTACGAATGATCAGCTCGAAATATCGATTTAGTCAGCCGCAACTTCATACCTCGGTAGTACTGAAGAAACTTATCGCTGTCTTCTCGAAGAACTAACAGCGATCAGCTAATTGCTTTGTCTCCCTGAACTAAATACTAGCTGACCGGAGCGTTTGGACCATTCTGTAAATGCTTGAGATCCAGACTTCGGGGCCGATAATGCTTGCATGATGGATCCGTACAAACTTCGCAGTTCCCCTCCAACCTTTCGATAGTTTGGATCATATTCGCCACGAAAACGGCACATATCCATATGGTTTGCTTGCAATGTCTCCGCGTGTTCCCTTGGGTCGCCAAGAAGCGATGACAAGTCGGGTACAACCTACGGCAATGCAAGCAATTAGACTACTTGATTTAAGAACCTGATTGGCTGAAGAAACACTGTATGGGGCAGAGAATCAAATACCTTCTCATTCAGTAGTCCAAGGTTTACTCCAGCAAATGGTAAGCCTTCTTGAAACGTCTTGATATTGAAATCAATCTTCTGCCATATTCTCGTGAAAGAATGTTGGCACCTCTCAAGGTCCGAGTTTTTGAGGCCCAAGGAATCCAGCATTGTTCTGCTCGTGTCGACCATGAATGTACTTGCAACTCTGCGAGCAATTTCGCCCACGCCGGCCATATCTTTACTACCGCGGTGCGGAGTACCCAAGAAGACAACCGCCTTAGTCGATTTCGCAACATTTTCAAGGTCCAGCTCGCCAGAATGATAGGACTCCGTGAGAGCCTAGTATGTTAAGTGATATTAGCATAGCCCTATCATGTTCAATGAAACTTGATAGGATGTCTTATCAATTCCCAAAAAGTATTTAAAGCAAATGGCTTACCTCCTTTAAGATGATGCCGCCCAAAGAATGTGCAACAAAGATGACAGGCACGTCAAGTTTACGTTCACGCCGGAAGCCAAACAGTAGATCTTTTCCATGGTTGAATATGGTGTTCTTACTCACTGCTTCACCAAGTGGTCCTGAGATCCGCGTGTCATAGCCCCAGACCAGTATCCTTGCTTTGGGGCAATCTTGCGGGAGCAGATCTGCGGGCCAAAAAATGGTGTTTGAGTCTTTTCTGAGGCTTTCCGGTTCTTGAATAGCTCGACCGTCCTCGGAAAGAGCTGCTTCGATGTGTGCTTTATCTTGGCGTGGTTTCTTGAGATGAGTAACCAAACCCACGATTGTCCTCCCAATAGACCGCTTCTTCGAGGTAGCAGAATCTACATTTGATCCTGGTGGAATGATGTCGGACTGGATTTCCGAGGCCATGTACGTCCACGTCCGGTAAGGATGGCCCTGTAGCCCGTGGATAAAAACAATACTTCATATTGAGATTAGCTTATATGATTCCGTATCTGTGTTGTTGAGACCGGTTGCCTTACTCGACTAGCGGAGGGTCTGAGCTGAGGCGTTCGGGCTCAAAAACGACCGTGAACCCCGTCTCAGAAATCTTGGAACGATCCATGTGTGTTACGGTGTCTTTACCGCTTAAATGTTAGAGACGACGAAGGCACGATCCAGCTATCGTAGACTGCTAAGTGAAAATGAAGAAAGCAGTATAGGGGTTGAGAACTTCGTAGGAGATAGGTGCTGGCGCAAGGGCCATGAGCAGGCTTAGTGAAGGAATCGTGATGGACAGCGCGACGAGGCTGAGGTTGAAAAGTGAGGGGTAATTGTCATACCTGCACGTAAGACCTAAAATTAGCACAGCCTGATCACGTTATCTGTCGGCAAAGCTTCCAGAAATGACCCAGAAGATCATCCAACAGTGAATGTAATTAAAGATGTCGCCATAGGAATACTTTGCGATAAATCTTTATTTAAAAAAACGCCGTAAAGATGGTCCATCTCAGAATCCTTGACGAGACTGGAGCTAATCCACTGTCCGAAGATGATGGGCCGGGAAGGTTACACGGGGGCTCAATCGTATTTCTAGCAGTCAAATTTGAGGGTACAGTAAACATTTAGGGATGTCGGAGCCTCAATTACAGTTGTCATGCACATCTTCATGGCTCAAGATGTGCTCTCTAGGTGGAGTAGATCTTGCTTGTCGCGAAATTGATTGTTTTATCTTATTCTAATTTTTGGCCATCGCCTAATAATTTATTAAACGAGAGCTTAAAGCAAGGTACTACCGATTGGGATTGCGTCGACTGATAGCCCGGAGCCTGCTTAGCCACATATTGTAAGTCATTATTCTGAACAAAACGGTCCAGGCTGTCATCCCTACTGAACTTCGTTCCGATTCTACGCTCATTTATTTTATATGCATCATCCATATCTACTATTAAATGACTATAAACATCAATGAAATTAATAGAAATGACGCGAAGTTGAACAACATACCATACGTTGACCAATAAGATTGAGCCACGGAGACAATGGCAACATATCCGCAAAGCTGGAAATGTTCCATGAGCTGCGCCGCTATGATAAATTATTTGGCCGACAGGGATCATTAATCGCCTATCGCAGGGGCAATCGAGGATGCGACGCAGAAGAATATCACGCATGAGTTGAGAGACCCTGGAGCGTATTCAAAGTAGCAGAAAGCCGTCATAGCCTTAGACAGGACGGTTGAAGTTCAAAGTAGTGTTTAGTGAGGCTAGAGGCCGCCACGACACATGTGGGACCAGGTGCGGGGCTATGTACCTACAGTTTCAGCCTTGCTCGCATCTCACAGCAGCAACACTCGCCGCTCTCACTCCCAGACCCTCACAACTCCTTCTCATCCTCTACCGTAACCTTTCCCACCTGAACAACACGCCGCCCATGAGCCCCTTCCGCAACGCCCTCGCTGGCACCCAGCAATTCCTCCAAAATGCCGCCTCCAACGCGCAGCCCATGATGCGGAGCGCCTACGCCGGCACGCAGCAGTTCTTCCACGACGCGGCCTCGACCACGCGCGACAAAGCCGCCGGCGTCGAGTGGGACAAAGCCCCCAAGCACATCCAGGACTACATAACCGAGCACCCGTACCAAACGGCCTTCTACGTCGTCAACGGCGTCGTCATCGCCGCGCCGTTCGTCGTCGCTGGACCGCTGCTCGGCGCGGTCGGGTTCACGGCTGCTGGGCCGGCTGCTGGTGAGTTGTTGCCTCTAGATGCTTCCTCCCCTCCGACTGCATTGTTAGCGCTCGGGTGCTGACTTGGTGCTATTTTTGGTGCGTAGGTTCGATTGCCGCAGGAGCGCAGGGCGCTTCGGTTGCGGCGGGAAGCGTTTTCGCGACGTTACAGAGTGCGGCCATGGGCGGATACGGGGCGGCGGTTGTAGGCAGCACGGTACAGGCTGGCGCCGCGGTTGGGGGCGGGGCGGTGGGGGTTTGGAACTTCTTTCGTGGATGGGGCGGTGGCGGCGATGGCGAGAACAACAACAATAGAGATGGTGACGGCGACCAGTGTCCCGCGGATCTGGGGGTCAAGGGCGAGGAGCACGGTCAGGGCGAGGAGCACAGTCAGGGCGAGCAAGGCGACCAGGACGTGTGCAAGGCGCGGCTGTGAAATTTTAGCTGATACCGCTCACATGAGCAGAGCAATGGATGTGAGGGTAGATGGGGCTGCGAGACGAAACGGCGGTTCTTTTCTGGATAGATGTCTGTAGAGTTTCCACCGAGAATTCTATTGCTCAGGCTGATAGACGAGAGCCGATGTGATAGGCTGTACCAAATGATTGGTCGGTTAGGCTACCCGAGGAATTTACCATCTTTGGAAAAGCTACACACGCTCGGCACCTTAAAAGTATGCATAAATTGAGGGATGTCTCATCTCGCACCATCCCATCAATTCAGTATCACCGTATGTACGCTGTAGTTTTAAGAGAGTTCAGGTGGCTAGAATTCCTCCCTCAGAAAGTGGAGAGATCATGTGGTAGAGTATCGTCGTGCGTGACGTCTTCTTGCTCCCGCCCCACAAAAGTCGCATTGGCTGAGACAAATTATTTTTTCCGGGTGAAGATATTCTGTCCGAGAGGCAGTCCGGAAGCACTAACGACAAATAGAGCGTCAAAAAGAGATTGTGGAGAGAGAGACGCGCGTGGTGAAGCCGGGTACGACCGGCTCTCGACGGAATGTGCTTCCGAATGACCCGGATCAGAACATCACACTGAACCTCAGTCGATTGAATTCCGCGCAATACGGTTACTGTCGGACTGAGAAATGGAGTGCTTATATTAAGTTGCATAAAGATATATATATATTGTAGTGGACCTCACAATGAAGTTCTGATATTGTCAATCTTGGTTCCAGTTTTAACACACACCACAAAGATGCATATCTTTTATATTTTTGGATTCATTCTCAGTTTCCTCGCCTTTAATGGCTCTGGAGAACCGTTACAGTTCAAGCCTGGTAATGCATCTACCTTTGAAACTGTAAGTATGCTTCACAACGCACCGCGCATAAATCGCAACTAATGCTCGAGCAACTAGCCCGCACTTCCGGCAACCTTCAACATTACTGAGTCCCAATTGACATACCCACTCGACCCTCCAGGAAGCTCATCATACTGGAGCACATCATTTGTCACTGCATCCGACCAACATCAATACCTGATTGTCTCCCACATCCTTCTGATGACCTCGGGCTCAGGTCCGGCCGCCCGTTGCTCGATACTGGACATCACCAACACAACAAACTACTGGATGAGTTCCGTCAACGTGTCTCTCGCCACCAATACATCAACTCAAAGCGTGCTTGATCTCGACTACGGGACCATTGTCATGCAAGGCCTATCAGCGGACAGCACAAGTGTGATGCGCACCTGGGCCTCGTACCCAAACTTCGGCTTCAACATCACCTGGGAATCCTCCTCCAAAGTCCTCCTCAACGGCGGCAGCGGCATGTTCGCCTACGGCGAAGGCAACACGCACGAGTGGAGCATGCCAGCGGGCAGGACGACCGGCACTCTGACGCTCGACGCCAACGACGAACTTACCATCGACACCGAGAACTCGCTCACGTGGTACGACAGACAGTGGGGCTACACCGCGCCGATAGGCGGCAATTGGACGTGGTTCGAACTGCACTTTGCGGACCCGGAAACGAAGGCGAGTATCTGGTCTATTGATCAGCCTGGGGAGAGCGATAAGCGGTTTGCGAGTGTGCGGACCGAGGTCGGTACGCTTGTTGTGCCGTTCGAATTGCTGCCGGACTGGAGTCGTACGTGGACGAGCCCTTGCTCGGGCGAGACGTATCCGTTGGCGTGGACATTGGAGTTTGGGGAATCCGGAACGTTGTACATTGAGACCGGGAGGGATGATCAAGAGCTCTGTGACGTTGGTCAGTTGCCGGCGTATGAGGGCTTTGTGAAGGCCAATGGGACATTGTTGGGTAGAACTGCTTCATTTGGCCTGGTTGAGATGGTCTACGCGTAGACAGACGACCCGGTAAAATAAAGCAACAACGAGGAATAGAGAATCTGCTCATATGTTGAGCTTTTTCAAAGCTTTCAACAGAACTACGCTTCATTCTACGTCAATATGAGATGTAGACGGCCGTCACTCTTTTGTCCATGAAAATGTGGACGTAGAAAAATTGTTCCCGCTTCCTGGTCCGCCACTTCCTCATACTCTTTCTCCGCCTACGGCCTGCGAGAATTACTCTTGTACAAAAATATGTATGAGCCTATACGCAAGACGGTATAGTTTCAAGCCCATTTCTCCCCATAGCACGCTCGTATCAATACATTCGATTAGTCGGTGGCTTAGGGCTATTCTCCAATCTACCTACCGCATCAGCCCGCCATTGCGGAATATTTGACCCGCAAACGGATGTCCATTTGTCCGCCTAGACGATTGCTTACATAATAAATCGTGCGGCCGATTGCGCGCGCCCTCGGAACGATCGAACGACCGGCCACCCCGCCCTTCACACGCCTACAGACAATCCTTTCCAACATCATCCATCCCCCGCACAATACTCAGCAATACCGCTATCTCTTCCGATCGTTTCAATCACGTAATTTCCCTTTAGTAAAGTGCCTTGCCATCGGTATTTCATGAATCATGCACCTTGCTTCATCGATGAAGTTTACCCCAGCCGCTCTCGCCGCTCTAATTATGTCAAACGCAGACCATGTTAGTTTCTCTTCCAAGAGTACCCAAAAGGATGAATGTCTTCACAGACCTTGTAGCGACTGCAAGGCTCTCCAACTCGATGACGCCAAGCATAAGAGCTCAATCCAGTTCACCAAAGACAGCAAACGCCACGCATTGCTTGGCACACTTCGAAAATCATGGTTTGGCCTTCCTAGACCAATGATGATGCCTCCCTCTAAATACAGTGATATCAAGCCATATCAAAAAGTCGAATTAAAGCTTGGGCATGAAAGGCAAGATGCATTTCCTGATCTCCCCGAGCTTGATGTTACCGCTTGTCGAAGATGCGGAATGTGTCCCTTGCTCAGGAACGAGATCTTATCTGTGTGGGAGTAGGGACGAACCAGAAGAAACAGAGTGACTTTCGCCGATGAACACAGACCGGTGTCTGGAACTTGTGGAAGATTTTCATGACGAAAGCCAGAACGAACTCCACAGAGTAACTGAAGAAGCAAACTCAAGAAGGGCAAAGGGCCATGCGAAACTACACAACACGGAGACCACATACGAGTACCGAGACCCCGATGACCCGGCAAATTACAAATACCCAGAGACAGCGTCCGACAAGCGACCATGACTGAACACAATTATGTATTTTAAAGTTTTCTGGGGACTTGTCAAGGGTGTACCTCTGCTGCACTACAATGTTCATGTGGACCCGTCTGATCCGATGACCAAGTCGGTATACATATATTACGAAGCTCACCAAACCCAGACCCGTGCGCATCTTGGTTAGATATAGGGCGGCAGACAGTGGCGTCCGATTTTCTACCAGGATCTACGCTTGAAAGACTAAAATGTCTCATATCAAAGTCACTTGAGCTGATTCCAGTGCCCCAGACACTTTTCTTTTTCACCAAAAAAAAAAGAAATTCAACAGAATTGGGTCATTGAAGCTGTCGTCCGGACGTGAATGTATAATACGAGGACCTTTCTGAATGCGTGGTTGACGTTTCTCTAAGTAATTATAAGAGTTTACCCCAAGTAAGAAGAATCCGCGCCTGGCAATCTCTGATGAGCTCTCTCCCGCAAAAGAGCCCTCTGTAAGATAATACCTGGCATTGAATTATTGCTGAGGGCCGGAGGGCAACACGGAGAAACAACTCAAGACAACGAGAGAAATATTAAATAACCGCCTAAAGTGTATTGGATTTCAGAGGATGCCAAAGACTTGCGGTTGGGATATGCCGGCTCCTCGAAATTCGGTACATTTGGATTGATACGTTTTGTATCTTGCAAGACGATAGGGAGGACTGGAGTAATGAAGCATTCGAGATGGTGAATGTCTATGCAAACAGTCTCCTTACATTCTGCATCTATGATTTGAGAAATGTAATATTGACTCTAGAAAGTTTCTGTCTCTATGGTACCTGTTCCATTTCCTCCAGGTCTTTCAATTTCGACGCCACCTCTCCCGCAGCCTTGTACATAAGCGGCAGATCATTCTGCCCAAGCACAAACCTCGCCCCGTGTCGATGAATGCACGCATGCATAACATCCGGCCTATTATATATCCCCGCCACCCCCAAAATCTTCGAATGCCTCCTCACAGCATCCGCGATCCTCGCAAGAGCTTCCGAGAACACCGGGCTATCCCAATCCCCCGGAACACCCAGCTCGATTGACAGATCATTCGACCCAACCAACACGACATCCACCCCCTCGGTCCCCGCGATGGCGTCGACATCCCGCACCGCCTCCGGCGACTCGATCATCACCACCACTGTCGACAACTCCGCGTTCCCTAACTGCGTCACTTCCGTCAGCGGCGCCTGCCGGTACCCCATGTGCGGCAGCATCGCCATCACCGAACGCTTGCCCAGCGGCGGATACTTGGCCATGCGCACCGCGGCCCTTGCCTGTTCTGTACGCGCATCGCAGGGTCCCGTCAGCGAAACACACACACCTCACACCAGACAGACAGAGAGAGAGAGATAACGAGAGTAAACTCACCAGCACTGTCACAATGCGGAAAAACGACACCCTGCGCCCCATTATCGAGCACGCGCTGCACGAACCCGGCGCTCGACTGCCCCGGCACCCGCACGAACGGCGAGATGCCGACCGACAGCGCCGCGACGCACAGCGTGTTGGCTTCGCGCAGGCTGAGGGCGGAGTGCTCGAGGTCGATGAAGAGGGAGTCGAAACCGGCGTTGTGGGCGACGTGCACGATTTCCGGGCTTGTGATTAGCTTGACGCCGAAGGCCTGTGTGGGGCGCAGTTAGTGAGTGATGAGCCGTATTGGGTGCGGCGGCGGCGACGGTGCTTACTTTGCAGACTTTGTTCTGCGCGCGCAGAGCGTGGAGGGCGTTTTTGCAGATGGACATGTTGTTGATGGTGACGACCAAAAAAATGAATGAAGCTTTTTTTGGAATTAATTTCATCTACGGCTTGTTGATGCCTGAGGTCGTCGCCTTTTGAGGTTGTTGGTGAATGGTCGGCGATTCGGTCCGAGCGCCCAGTCGATGGGTAGGTTGTAGACTAAGAACATGGCGTCGTTGGTCCTCGGTGTTTCCTTTTTTTTTCCCTCGGCCGTTCTGAGAATGAGACAGCTCATCCGAGAAGTTCGGAATGCATGGATACGAGCTTTGATAGGCAATTCGGCAGAGACTGCCGTGGTGGCTGCTCTCTCGGCGATCCACCCCGAGCCTCGGGGATCGTCGCCGAAGCGTTTATCGTGGCCGACAGATGCCGAGGCGCTTCTCTTAGGTAGCGTTGTGTTCCTGCGCAATTAGATGTTTTGTATTCAGTGATCTCCCGACTTTGAAGGAGCATCATTCACCATGTCAAGCCAGTTTGACCACGTTCCCAAAGCTGCCGCGGATCCATCCAATGATCTCGCTCAACGGACCAAAGCGGACAAGCACCCGTTGAAGGTCGATCTCGGAGTTGGTGTCTACAAGAATGAACAGGGCGGGTATTACGAGATTCCTGCGATCTCAAAGGTATGCATCATGAGACCTGTATCCATTCCGTTTAGTGCATCGAACTGAATCGTTACAGGCCAAGCGAGTCTTGGAAGCTGCCAGAGTGGGCCACGATGTACGTTCATCGGCTTCCTACGCTCACGGCTTCTGACATAACATGTAGTACAATCCAACTATTGGTATTCAGCAGTTCATTGAAGGATCAAAGCACCTCATCTTTGGAGACAGCAGCCCAGTTGTGATAGAGAACAGAATTGCGTCGGTCCAGACAGTCGGCGGGACTGGTGCGAATCACATTGCAGCCACATTTCTGAGCAACCATTACAAATCCGCAGACACAGAGGTCTACTTGGGTGTTCCAACATGGGGTATGCTTCGCTCTTGTAACTCCGTAAATCTTGCTGATGGTTTTAGTCAACTTTCAACCCTTGTTTGAGTTCTCCGGATTCAAGGTCAACAGTTATCCGTACTTCGACAAAGAGAAGAGATGCGTGGACTTTGACAACATCTTGAAAGCGGTCACAAGCGCCCCTAGCAAGTCGATCTTCGTGCTTCAGCCCTGCGCACACAACCCGACCGGAGCAGATCTTACGGCCACCCAATGGCAAGAGTTGGCGGACGCAATGAAGGTAAGAATGCTTTCTGTCGTTGCTTATCTTTTAGGCCTTGAGCTGATACGTGTACTGCAGGTCAAAGATCACTTTCCATTTTTCGGTGAGCTACAACAAGACCAAATAATGTCGATACGGGTGCTGAGTACAGTAAAGATATGGCATACGCAGGCTTGGCTTCCGGCGATGTGTTCACTGATGCTCTTCCAATCCGGTTGTTCGCCAATCAAGGGTTTGAACTGGTGGTAAGATTACCTCTACGTAAGCGATTGGCTTGAACTCACATCTCTCATAGGTAGCACAATCCTTTTCCAAGAATACTGGCCTTTACGGTATGGTCTTCAGCTTAATTCTGATGGTGAACTGGAACTAACAGTATCTTCAAGCGGAGCGGGTTGGTGCCTGCCACATAGTGGTGAACTATTCAAGTGCAGCTGCATCTGTCCAAGACCAGCTTCGGTCATATACTCGTTGGGAGGTATCCTCAACCCCAGCTTATGGCGCGCGACTTTGCTCATACCTTATGTCCCATGAAACGCTACGGGAAGAGTGGTGAGTAGATCAGACTGTTTCCTGCAATCAAACCGCACGCTCATGAACATCCCTTCAGGTTCAAAAACATCCACGAGATGCACGACAATTGTAAGCACAAAAGAAAGCTTTTGTATGAGCAGATTACAAAGACCTACGACGTAAGTCTATCTCTCGATACAGTTTTTACTTAGTCTCACTAATAGCTTCCAGATTCCCGGTGACTGGGAGCACATCTTGCATGATCAAGGACTGTTCAGGTAAGAATATATCTTACTTTTCGACATGAGAATTTTCTAACCAGAACTTGTAGCATGCTTGACCTCACTCCAGAAGAGGTCCTATTCATCAATTCTCGCCATCATATCTACTTCCCAGCTTCAGGACGTATCAACGTCGCCGCGTTGAACGAGGAGAACATTCCTCGATTTGCCAAGGCAATTCATGAGGCCGTCGCACAATGAGCAAGTCGATTGGCGCAACACGATTGTAGATAGCACTTTCACATCCTCAAAACAGAATATAGTTGCAGCAGCCACGTCAACCAGCTGAACCATGAATCTGTCGTCTAATTGAAGAAAAAGGTACTGCAAATCTACTCTGCTTTCTGAGAGCCTACAAATGAATGTTCTTGTATTATCCTGTTTTACTCTTCTCTTGGAGTTGAAAACGCATTTTTAAATCATCAATGTGTGGGTTTCGTATAAATCCTACTATAACCTGTTACTTACTATCTAAGCTACACTTTAACTTAAATTTGAAGCAGATAATGGGTGCTGAAACCCTGAAGGTCTGCCAATGCCGTGGTGGAGATAAACGTTGGCTCCCAGTGTATTACGTAATTTCGCCCTCGAGTCGGCCCGTGAAACAATTTCGCCGCCCACTCGGCCCGCCCGACCAGGCTGTGAGCAGATAAAGCGGGGTCGAGTAACCAAAACCTTTTGGTTAATCGATACCGATAGACTTTCTCAACATTTGAATGAGGAGGCATGGCAACACCGGGAGCCTCCTTTCGTGATGAATGCACCGAAATTGACCGCTCAAGAACAGATTCAAGTCGTAGAATTAATGCGTACGTGTTTCCCGGGATGATGGCTGCATCGTGTTTGCTGACGCCAACTTACAGTTGCACCACTTGTCGCCGCCGCAAAGTAAAATGTTCTGGAACATATCCGTGCACTGCATGCGTTAAAAATCAGGCCGATTGTACCTTCGAACAAGAAAAGAAGAAAAATTATCCAGAATCGTACGGACGCCCATTGTCCGTTTCAGCTGTGTCATTGTTGACGTAATAGCTATGTCAACGGCCTCCTTGACAAATTACGGCATTATGAAGATATTTTGCATCAGCGAGAGCGTTGCGGTGCGGCTCCATCTACACCGAAAGTATGACAGCATACAGAGTGCTGATTTTCTGCAGAAGTAATCGAAGTCCAGCCGTCCCAATCGATTGGAGAGAACCCCAACTATACCACATTCGCTGAGCGAATCAATACGCCTTTGGACCGGACTTCATTCAGACAAAACAGCGAGATTGTCTCGCCTTATCCTCCACAAACAGCTCAACTGTCGTCACCCGAAGCTCCAAGCGATCAATTGAGTACACAAAGTGGGAGCCGCTGACCCATCATAACGAGATCAATGAGGAACTAACGTTGTTCAGGCTTCATACTCGGACAGCCATTTGAGAATAGGGTGAAGCAAATTTTGGGAAAGAGATCGCGGCAAGAAGCATTCTTGTCTGAGGAAGTGAGCAGACCGCAGGATTGTCCGAGCGATGCAACGTACGCCCACGTACCATGGAACAACACACCACACGCTCCGTGTTCCACGGAAAATGTCCCAAGTGAAGCTGAGGCTTATCGCCTACTCGACGTATTTATATCATCCATGGGCGTGAGCCAGCATTTCTTTGACCAGCGCGCGTTTTCAGACGCGATGGACGAACTCTATCGTCAAGAGCCCGCGAGACGTGAAGCAAGCGAGGGGCTTTGGTTCGTGGAATTCCTCCTCGTAATGGCCATCGCGAAGCTGGTGGAGGGACAACTGGATACAGGCAGGCCGCCTGGAGTATCAGAACTCCTGGAAGCAACACGGCGCTTGCCTAGCATTGGGGAATTACGACAAGAGGGAGTGTTGGCGGTAGAGATACTAGCCTTGACTGCCGTGTACTACCAGTGTTGTGGTCGGAAAGATGATGCGTATATTCAAGTAAGTGATGTTCTTGTCACACCTGAGCAACGGACCTAACTGGAGACGTAAAGATTGGGCTTGCGATGCGGATCAGTCTCTCACTTGGCATGCACCGCAAGACAGCAGACAAGAGGCTGCGGAGGTCCGAGCTCACTCATATGAACAGACTGATGTGGACAATCATCATGCTCGACAGGTAAATCCATTTGTTCCAATGGGAATGTTGCAACTGACACGTACTAGGCGCCTTGCAGCTGCGACCGGATGCCCACCTGCAATTGATGATGGCCAAATACAAATTGACCAACCGTCTGCATGCCATGGATTTCCATCTCCATTACCTCTGTTAGTCAATATACGAATTGCGAACGTGACTAGCAGCATCATGCGGGGTAAGTATAGATGTCTATTCTGTTCGACATGAGCACTGGCTTAATCATTCGCTCAGTTTCATACGGCGGATCAGAGAGCACAGAGGCGGACTGCATTCGAGAAGTTCAGAGACTTCTAAAGTCCCTTTACGAAATTGCAGTACACATGCCATCTGAAATATCGATTGATTTTGCTCCCACACGTTTCAAGATATCCAGAACAGCAGCTTCGTTGTATCTGTGGTTATTCCAGGTAAACTTCAGACTGTATATGCCTTTCGCACATGAGCTTATCAACGAACAGGCCATCATACTCTGCGTACGCCCAGTTGTCCTCCATATGGTGAAACGCCGGGTTCATGAGCGCCAGAATGGCCTGGAACCTCAGTCCTTCGCCCCAGTCCTCATGAGGCTGTTTCAAACCTGCTTAGAGGCCGCGTTGAAGAGCCTGCAGATTCTGTCAGCATTGAAGGACCAGGGGCTTCTCGGTTTGCCTCCCCACAACTCAGGTTATTGCAACTGGCTGATGAATTTATTGTAGCGGTGTTTGGATATTTCGATCTTGATGCCACGTTTTCCGTAGCTTTCACACTCATCATGACAAATGCAACCCAAACGGATAGCGCACTAGTGCGGCACGCCGAGGTCCAGAAGGCTATTTCCATCCTCCAATACATGGCCAACCACGGGAACGAGGCAGCGGAGATACGATGGAAAGATATCCAGCAGATGTGTACAGCTGTATGGCCATCACACGCAGGTGGTGATGGATCAGTTGTTGGAGAAAACACGGATTCACCGCATCAGGGAATATGGTCGGAATTTTCGGCTCCAAATGCTGGGTCCGCCTCTCGGAGTGAGTCAACACGGGATCGACATTTCTCCAACCTGCGGAATGAAGCGTCCAATCTCACCTATGGATCGGCGCCTCACCGAAGTCAAACGAATGCGGATAATTTTCAACACCAAAACTCCCCCATGCATTCTTCTACTCTACTGGCCTGGGCAGACGGACTCGACACCCTCATCCCTGAAGACCTCGAGGGGCTCGAAAACGCGGAAGGGGGCGGCATCCTGTCCATGTACAACGACCCGATGCTCCCACTCACAGGGATCGACACCTCCGACTGGGAAGAAATGGAAAACATACTACTACGCTAACGCCTTCGTTCTACCTCACTCCGCAAGCCAGCGGGCCGTACACGCGCTGCCCTGACACTGTGTAACTCCTACCCACGCCACCTTTGATTTGGCCCCTCATTTATTACACTCGAGGGGTATTTAAACTGAAGGCTAGTGCTGAGACCCTCGAATCTGGAGGTAACGGTGCCTCAGCTGTTTCTTCCAAAAAAAAAAAAAAAACGAAAACAACATATGAGTAGTTGAAGTTATCGTCCGGACGTGCGTGGAGAGTTTTTAATTCGACATTTTTATCCGGACGATAGCTTCAACTACCCATGACACACGCGAGCCATTCACGCAGCTCAAAACAACCACTGAAAACCCACCCTATACACCTTCCCGAGCATCCTGCGCGCCGGCCCCTGCCCCACCTCCGCCTCCTTCCGCTCCACGGCTAGCCTCGCCTTCTCCTCCGCCACCGTCTCCGTCGCGACGCCCGTGACGAGGTCAACCTGCGACGCCGGAATCGTCTCGGTGCGGTACCACAGCTTGTAGCCGAAGATGCAGACCAGGTACACGGGGATGCCGATGTACTGCACGATGAACGTTTTGTAGTCAAAGCCGCCGATGAAGGCTTCCAGCCCTTTCGTTAGGATGAGCAGGACGAGGAAGTAGATGCCGACGTAGGACCCGTAGTGTCGGAAGGGCGCGATGTAGGCGAGGTGCTCGGGCCCGATGCGTTGGGCGACGACGGCGCGGCGGAAGGAGATGTGGGAGACGAGGATGCCGATCCAGGTTAGGGCGCCTGGGAGGGGTGGTTAGTTTTGGGCGAGGGTTGGGCGCGGAGGCTGAGGGGGAGGCGCGGGTTGTGGGGTGGGTGGGGGGCTTACTGAAGACCGTCACGACGTTGGTTAGGTAGCCGAAGACTGTCTTCGCGCCGGACCTGACGCTCATGTAGGCGAGCAGGCAAAACGCTAAGGCCGTGGCGAGAGCGACGATCGGTACACCGGATTTGTTGGTGATGGAGAAGACTCGGGGCGCTTTGCCGTCGCGGGAGATTCCGTAAAGTGTTCTTACTGCAGTGTAAAGATCTGTAGCAGGTTCAGCCTCCGAGCTTACAACACGGCACTCAGTGAGTACTCACCTGAATTTGCTGCAGAAAATGCAAATATCATCAAGCAGGCATTGATGACATGATCAAGACCTTGGATCTTGGCAATCTTGATGGCCACCACAAATGGAGAGGCGGCTGCACTCGTTGACGACTTCGTAGCGAAGGCGAGGTCTTCACTGTTGTATGGGACGACCATTCCGAGGACGAGGATGGAGAAGATGTAGAAGAAGAGGATCCGGTAGAAGGTCATTTTGATTGCTTTCGGCATCACCACTCGAGGGTTTTGCGCCTCGCCGACGGTTATGCCGACAAGTTCAGTCCCCGAAAATGCATAAAGGCTAAACGGTAGCGTCAGCCTACAGTACGGGTAATTGTCCTGAGGGAATGACTTACGCGGAAACCATACCGCTCCACACGCCCACGAATTTTCCGAGATCGCCAGATGTCTTGTACTCCACAAAAGCTCCCGGGTCGTTCCAGTATCGAAATCCTGTCCGGTCGTGCCTGCGTACTTGTCAGGGGTATTCCACCTCGAGATGTTCCAAGGAAGGGGGTTTACGTCGGGCCGCCGCCTAGGGCAATGATGAGCAGAAGCAGGATGACACCGCAGATGACGACAACCTTGACCGACGAGAGCCAGAACTCGAATTCGCCGAATTTCGCTACGCTCCCGTAGTTTATCAAAGCAATCACCACCAGAATTACGGTTATATAAACTGCGGGGTTGACGCGATCGCCGGTCCAGTACTGGTTTCCAGTAAGCCGTCATCATCCAAGCTCGAGTAAAAGCAGACGAACCTTCATGATCAGAGATGCTGCGGCGAGCTGGTTTGGCGTGGCGAGTAGGTACTTGAACAAATAGACATACCCAGTCGCGAATCCGAGCGCCGGGTCTGTGAATCGAGATGCATATCCTCCGAAGCCATCTAGCGTCGGTTAACGGCGTGGTTATGCGATCAATGTGGAGGTGGCGACGTACGTGGAAGAGCGACGAAGGATGCCATTTCCCCGAGAGCAGACATGACGAGGAATACGACGCATCCGATGACTGTATAGTCGATAAAGAGGCCACCCGGCCCAGCCTTGACCAGGCCAGCTCCTCTATAGACTCTTAGCGGCCGCAATGGTAGTTCGCATTGAGAGAAGATGACTTACGTCCCCACGAGGAGGCCCGTGCCCAATGAGCCACCCAGCGCGATCATAGTAACATGACGGGATTTGAGGCGCCTCTGAAGCTCATGGTTGGATCCAGCACTCGCATGTTGGACTTCGCCATGGCGAATGCTTTCTCGACTTGTGCCATCTGGTCCTTTCTGAATGTCCGTCATGTTGTGGGCCTCCCGACGATGAAAGAGATAGGGAGGCGGAGATTCACTTTGGAGACAACTTCGTCCGCGGTATTGTAGCTTGCATAAGTATTTTCTAATCTCTTATCGGGTCTCTTGTTCCCCAGAAAATGGACGGCTTAGCGCTTCGGGGCCTTGCGCCGATGCGGGGTATCGGCGGGCCTTTAGTCTCGGAGAGAGACGCCGAGCCGGGTGTTGTGCGGGCTATCTTGAATTGATAGAGATAGATGACCCCCATCTGGTGATTGCAGTGCTTGTGAATAGTCTAACCATCGCCCAGCCAGTAAAATACACTTAGGCCAAATTAAGCAAACACGAGAAGGTCGCAGACATGGTTCCATAGGCCATCGATAAGGGGAGCCCGCCGATAGATCTAAACAATGCGGCCTGGCTGCTTGTCCCCGGCCGAGCGCTTTCTGGGAACAGGCATGTCTTTGCGGCTGCATATGAGAGTCACTCCAGCGAATGCCGCGAGATCGCCCTTGCTAGGGGGAGGGGAGGAGTAGGAGTACTCACCTGCGAAACTCACCACCCTCAAATGGAGCACCGTCCAGCCCAGGCCGATGCCGTGGAACCAGATGGACGTCTGCAATTCCGACAGCCTGACCGATATCAAGTTACCAAGCCGCTGGACGTTATGGTTCATCTAAATATGATGTTGCAAGTGCCAAATGTTGAATTAGCAGGCCGACCGGGGTACTGTGTAACAGGAATAATAATGTTGGCATTCACGTGGTAAGCAAACACGTTCTTAAGTAGTCTCTAGTCGAAGTTCGTCAAATATATTGAGCTGATCCCAGTTCAATAACTCACAAGTCAGATTGTTTCCTGGAAAGCCCATAGCATTTATCACTCAAAGCACGAGAAAAGTTATTTGTCGCTAAACGGCAAAATATGAGACAACAGTAGCAGAACGAAAGGCCAAATGACTTCCTCCTGCTCCTCACCCAACGTCATATCCGCCCCACTTATGGCCAGGAGAAATACTAACATATGACGCTACCGGACTTCGATGTCTCTTACCTCAGCCTCTTTGAACAGGTCAGGAGTAAGACACGAAAACTTTCCAGTTCGAACGTAGAAAGAACCAGGAGAGCAAAAGTTCGAGAGAACGAGGCCAAATTGTTTCTCCGACACTTCTTCTTCGTCATGAATTAGACATACTCCAAGAATCAAACAAAGAACTTCGAATTCGAAATTTCGCAATATTGTAGGTAGCGGAAGGTCAACCGGAGTGTTAAAATTCTCTTTTGCTTCTGGGAATCGGACTATTAGGATTCTTCCTTGTCCATAGAATACATCACTCCTGATACGCGCCAGGCCTTTGAGTGCAGCCCCTCTTAGCCGCAGTCGGACATTTGTGAAACAGGTTAAGAACTCTTTAGTATCTGGTCTGTCGGTTGCATCGATGAGGTTGAACCCGAATTTTGAATCTCGTACAAGCATATCTGCGAAGGGAAGGTCCAATGAGTAGAATATACTGGATGAAACACCTGAAGTTTTCAGGCTTTGGATGCATCTGAGCCAGGACCACGTTGGGGGTGTGTCTTCGGATGGCTTCCAATGATATAGGCCATCTTTCAGTGGTTCTGTTGGTGTGCAATAGTTCGCTGACCACAGAAGGCCTGCCAGAAAGTCTGCTTCCCATAAACCAGCTATATAGTGGCTTTTCATCTTTTGTTGAAGTCTGGATGCTATACACAGTTCAGGGCCTGAGGCTCAACCTCAGTTTGACATCGATATACGTGCCTTATATACTTGTTACAATATCAGCCAATCAACCCCCATTCTCTTCATATAAGTGATCCAGTTTTCGTCCCTTTCCATATCGACTGACAGGTGGGTATTTTTGCAATGCTCATACCGCCTTCGTCTTGCCCATATCATTCTTAGCACGGCTAGAGCTCCTTTGACCAAGCCCCAAGGCTGAACTGCCCAGATGTTCTGAAATTGATTCTGTGCCCAGCTTTCCATCGCGCCGTCATTCGCTTCAGCTCCAGCGATGAAGGATGGCCATGCAGTCGCGGCGATGATCGGATCGTTCGGTGATATATTTGAGAGCTGGATTTGGATCCTGACTACCAAATTTTCCAGATCTTGGAGTATTTGTGAAGTAGGTGACTTTGTCAACAGGACACGAATTAGGTAGATACAAGTTGCAGCCTGGTGCGCAGAAGCGACGTGAGTGCGCACCGCAAAGTCGAGGTGGGGAGAGCGTATTTGAACATTGGCTGCCCATGTATGCGGATCGAATGATCTTGCGGACTCGAGTAGCAGATACGCTTGCTCTTCTCTGGCGATGCAAGCTGCGGGGTCCTTGAAAGAATCGTCGCTTTTCGATAGTCGGACTGCATTCTGTATGAGACACAAAAGAGGCGTCGGAAACGACGAGCAATGATTTCCCTCAGCATCCTGCAACAAGGATAGTGCGCCGTTCAGAATCGTATCGCTTGGCACTAGACCTTCAGACGAGGTGAATGTTGTTCCAAAAATGTCATATCTAGGCAGACATGAGTTAGCCGCAGCATACGGAATCTTTTGGAGCTTGCCATACACTAAGCAATTCGAGATCAAACAACGCCTCAATGCAGACATGGGCTCTGCAGCATTGCTTTCTGATCTGTAGACCATGTCGATGAGGGATCTCGCACCACGGATATGATGTTTCCACTCATTCTGTCCTGAGTCCATAATCTCAAACTGGACAAAGAGCAGGACAGTCGCCAATATGCCATCCAAGTCCTCCGGTCCCATGTTGCTAATGGCAAGGTTCAACAGCCCGAGTGCTCGCTGCTTTGCTGTGAGAGCAGAATCACCGTGGTTCTTCCGCGAGAATGCAAGACCGTTGGATCGTAGCGGAGACCGTGGTCCTCCGCAAGTGAAATTAAGGGAGTGTGTCGCTAAGTGTCCTTCGGATGCGTTTGACATGTGTAGAGCTGAAGTAGCAATGATGATTTGCAACAAACAAGGATAGCATTGGGTCAACGGGATGAGCGCTCGAAAAGGGTTACTATACGGTACATCGTATAGAACGAGGTCCGGACACACATTGCTAGCGACTAGTGGAATATGAACATAAGCATTCAACTTATGGCGTACGAAACAACGATGGAGGATAATAGAGACTTACAGTAAGATATGTATCTCCTCGAGGCGTTGCACAAATCTTGCTGAAGTGGATCAGCGACGACTCTACCCGGGTGAGCATTAGTTTGTCTAACAGCGGGTGATCGTTAACCAGAACGAACCGTGGCAATCGTGGCTCCTGGATGCTTGGTCGCTCCTGGACCCCCGCCAAGCTCTCAAATGTGGCACCTCTAAATTTTCCACGGCTCGCCAAACCTTGGCCCCAGCGGAATAGGTTCTGATAGCCTAAGCATTCGTGTCCTCGCTGGACACATTTGAGACAACTCGGCACGTTCCGGTCGCACTTGAGGCGTTTGCGTCTGCAGTTGTGGCATGCTTTGTTTTGAGTTCCGGGTATGGCCATGACAAGAAACAGAAGTGTGTGAAATATACGTGAATCAAAATCAATACCAATAGCAATGATGAGTTGCATGGGGAGGAAGACGTTGAGCCGATGGCGTCTCGGAGGGACCGAGCGGAATGCGCGTTGCGCACGGACGTCAGCTCCAGCGATGACGAGTTTCGATCCCCACAGGAAAGGTTAGAAAGCGCTAGACCGAGAAAGGCAGCCAAGACACTAGCCTACTATCTTGATTGCAGGTTCACAAACGCCACCAACATTGCTTCCATTATCGCACGTGTTGCAGTCCAGGTTACCAACCCCTATTTATGTATTGGCATCAGTACGATATCGATCCGGCCAGGGACTCGGAGCAGTCTTGACGACAGTGAGAGGCTGCCGACCATGGTCGCTCAGGTGCTAGTAATCTCCTCTCAAGGCTTATCGGTGTTGGGTGCCATGGATTTCGCTGACAGCATAATCCCAATGTTCTTAACACTTCCGAGGCAGAGTCGAGTCGTTTGTCGCAACTCCGGCTACGGTCAGCACGTCTCACGATTCCTGACCAGTAATCAATCATATAACACCCCAATTTTGATTTTCACCATTTTGCGGCATCGATAGCCCCGCTAGTGGAACATTTGGACACACTAAGCCAAAGAGGCAGCCAAGATGTCGGACCCAAGTTGTGTTGCATTGAGCACCTACAGTTGTGGTTTTGAAGGAACGCATTTGTAAGCGGTCTGTCAAGTTCTTCACCCTCGGCTTCATGCTCGCATCTTCTCTGTCGCTATTTATCTTGTACGTTTTGCCATAGAGTCGCCTGCGCCGTCTGTTCTTCACGTTGTAATTTCGACGCGCAAATAATTGCATACCCACTCTGCAACGCCAAAACACCGCACTCCAGCGTTGTACGCTAAGCACGGCGAACATACCATTGAAAAAGAATCCAGCTGGATTACTCGATTCTCCCTCGATCATGGCTAGCGACAACAGCCTTGGAGGCGACAACAATGCCTCGCTTGCTTGCTCAATCACAAATCAGCCTGGAACATCTCAACCTCCGATGGAAGAATCACTAGAAGCGCGCATTAGAAGGCTCGGCAGTGAGCGACCGCATGCGTTCTCAAGTACCTGGCATGAAGCAGCTTTCGTCTACAGCATCATAATGTCTCAGTTCATGGCGGAATACTTTGTTTCGGGCTTCACGCTCATCCTCCCGACATTGATCAAACAGCTGGACATCCCACAGGCGGCTGCTGTGTGGCCTGCCAGTGCATTCTCGCTCGCGATTGCCAGCACACTGCTCATCTTTGGCCGTCTGGGTGACATGTGGGCTGGTTTTCCTGTCTACGTTGGGGGCCTCACTTGGCTCCTAGTGTGGAGCATTGTTGCAGGATTCAGCATCAATCCCATCATGCTCGATGTTTGTCGGGCCCTCCAGGGCCTTGGTTCTGCTGCTGCACTCCCAACAGGCATCATGCTCATGGGGTCGCAATATCGTCCAGGTCCACGCAAGAATCTCGTATTCGCGATCTATGGCACATCAGGCGTTCTCGGATTCTTCGGAGGAATTCTTCTTGCAGGCGTCGTTGGCCAATTCTTGCACTGGGGTTTCTATTTCTGGATTGGTGCAATCCTGACAACGACCGCGCTCCTAACCTCCATTTTTTCCATCCCTCACGCTCCCATACGACAAGGTCGTACAACCAGAGTTAAAATGGACTACCTTGGCGCGGCTTCCATTGCATCCGGACTTGTTCTCACCGTATTTTCTCTCACTCAATCAGCACATGCTCCGCAGGGGTGGCGGACGCCTTACGTTCCCGTCTGCTTCGCTCTAGGCATAGGGTCTCTCCTCTTTGCCGCATATATTGAAGTAAGGGTTGCATCTCAACCTCTTCTACCAGCTTCGATCATGATGATTCCTTCCATGACCCCGCTGCTTCTTTCGGTACTTATTCTCTACGGCTGCTGGGGAATCTTCTCCGTATACGGAACGCTCTTCTTCCAGAATATATGGTCCATTTCGCCTTTACAGATAGCCGTCTGGTACATACCACTTGGTTTAGCGGGGATAATTCTCAGTGTCATAGAGGGTTTCATTCTGCACCTTGTTCCTGGCCGGATCTTGATGATAATCGGCACACTCGGCGCTTTGGCATCACAACTTCTTCTCGCTGAAGTCCCGCTCGAAGGTTGGAATTACTGGGCGTGGATATTTCCTGCCACAATATGCAGCACAATCGGTATCGACCTCCCAACAATTTTGATGACAGTCTTTATCACGACGAAACTCCCACGGGCGCAACAGGGTTTAGCGGGAGGGTTGCTCAACTCTGTGTTGCAGCTTGGAGTCGCGTTGACACTTGGCATCACTGATATAATTCAGGTCGCTACTGCGGGTAAACATGGACTTGCGAGCAGTTACAAGTACACGTTCTGGTTTGGCGCTGGTGCATCGGCTGTTAGTGTGGCATTGGTAACGCTCTGGGGAAATGTACCTAAGGCCAAAAGTGATTTGACCGCGGATGAGAGGGCAGAGTTGATAAGGGCGGCTGATAGAAGTTATTAGCCTTGATGAATTTCTATTACATAATATACTATGGCAGCGCCGTAGTTAGGTTAGTCGTCTAAGTAGAATATAAAGGCGCTATCTAGTTAGCTATCTACTTAGTCTTTATACTACTTATTTAGTATAAATAATACTATTTTATTTTTATTATCTACTATGAAAGTTATCAGTCTAAAATTATATTAATATTTTTCACTATTTAAATAATATTTCTATTCAATATTTTATTTAATATAACTTCTAGTCGAGTCAATATTTGTTTCGATGACGCCTAGAGATCTTTCTAATCCGTACTAAGTCCTTAGTCATGGATAAGAAACAAGAAGCAACGTTGTCGATAGAACGGGGCGTTGCCGACAGGTTTCCTAAATGAAATAAAGAGAACAAGGACAAAGATACGTTTAAGATAATCTTTTCGGCTTACTAGAAAGCCATTTCGCATCTGGCAAAAGACGTCCCTACAGGGCCGGGCATCCCAGCGTGGTCCAAACTTTTCGTCGATGACCAGAGACAGAAACTGAAAGAGCACAAGGCCGTAGGTTAAACCGGATCCCTCCTTCGCTTTCGCGCCATGTGTGCATCGGCTAATTCAGAATTCGCAGAAACGCCTTGGTGCCATCCAGCATCTTCCATTCAAATCGGAAGGTGCTCGGTCGATTCGGCTCTTGAAGGTTGACTCGTAGGGGCCGCATAATCTCATCCAATGCTCACTTCATAAGTTCAGAGCCGACAATATGCCACCGTATGTCGCCCTGTCCTATGTTTGGGCAGATCAGGGTCCGTGGATGGCGAGCATGTTTAAGATCGGGTGTCCCTTGGACCCTGACGCCAAGCGAACCATTGTCTGCAACGGGAAGTACCTTAAAGTATCCGCGAATCTTCATGCGGCACTTCTCGGCCTGGGCGAGGCGCTTCACGGTCGTTACATGTGGACGGACGCGATCTGCATCAATCAAACGGATGCTAGCGAAAAGACTGAACAGGTTCGAAAAATGGATAAAATTTACAGTCGAGCTGAAAGAGTCTTTATTTGGCTCGGAAGGAGACATCCAGTACGTAATGCGCAGATTGCCTGGACAGCATCTTGGCTCAAGTTCCCAACTTCTGCTGCGGACTATCCTATCGAATACATGAAGAAAAAATACAACACGATACCAGATTTCTTGATTGACAGCCTCTGCAAGTTACACATGTGGAGGAAGTTCGGCTCTTCTGTTGACCTGCTTCTTCACGGATGGTTTGAGCGGTAAGATCACCATTGATAACACCATGGTCTAGGGCTGACTCAAATCTTTATCCCAGAGCGTGGACCGTCTAAGAATTTGTACTCGCAAAGAAGTTCGCTTTCTTTTACGACGGCAAGGAGATACCGGCCAAAGACATGGAAAATGCCACGGCATGGCTTCAATCGCTGATTGAACAAACACAGATGTACCGAATGGACTTCGTTCCGCCATGGTATCTAACGACAGGGTCGATCTTCCAAGTTCGACGAAAGGTACAGGAGGGTCACTTATTGGACCTCTCGGAAAGCGTATTAGTCGGTGCTCTGCGACAGGCAGGCGATCTAAAGGACAATTTCTTCGCATTGCTGTCGCTGACGGACCCCTCTTCATTGACAATCCCGAGCTTGTCGGGGCCAGGGAGGACACTCACGGCCAACTACGACAAAAACGTAACGGCTCAGGAAGTATACATCGACCTGGCTCGGCACCTACTCTACGGGAAAATGGGCCTCTCAGTGCTCTCACTCGTCAGACACACAGACGAAGCCATGGTCCAGGATCAGCTCAACGGCGACAAAAGCGAGGAGACGAAGTACGACCCAGCACAACCATCCATGTTCGAGAAGATGATCCGGACCAAACAAGCCGAGAAACGCTACACCAAAGAACAAAAGGTGTGGCATACGCAGGTGAAACCAGGGCTCTGCATCGCCAAGACGTGTTTTCACCAAGACGCCACCTACGATCGTCTTGCAAGACAAGACGCCGGCGGAGGTCCGTCTTGCAAGACGGTTTTGTCTTGCTTGGCAAAACGTCTTGACAATGCAGAGCCCTGGGTGAAACCTGACCTGGAAGGCTTCAAGCCAAACGCATTCCCCTCGTGGGTCCCGAAGCTGCTTCTCGAGGCAACTAGAACTTCTCCGCTGCTACTTCGATGCCCGAGTCGTTCAGCCTCTCGGATGATGGCCGCACGCTGAAGACTTCCGCCGCCGTCGTCGACGCCGTCAGGTTCCGCCTGCCCGTCGATGGCAATTGGTCCGCCTCCGGCGGCTTCTGCTTCTGGCCGGTGATCCGGCCCTATTTTATCGACAAGCTGGGCCCGGACTCGATCTACAAGCATACCGGAGAACGCATCTCGACTGCGTTCTGGCGCACCTTGATGGATGACATGTGGAACAAGAAGCATCCGGCACCGGACAGGTTCGAGCAGTACTTTGCGCAGTGTTTGGCGAAGCTGGAAGGACCGGCGAAAGCAAGTGAGTTGCTTGGTCTCTTGTATGAACCGAAGGCGTCCTCGTTTGATTTTGGTGGAGCTCTGTTGTGTACGGCCACGGCGAGGGCTTTTTATGTGACAGAGGGAGGATATTACGGGCTCGGGCCGGTGACTGTTAGGCGTGGAGACAAGGTTTTACTGCTGCCAGGGACGCAGGTTCCATATTTGTTCCGTGAGCACATGGTGAAGGAAAACTCGTGGATGCTGATTGGAGAGACTTACGTGCATGGGATCATGCATGGGGAAGCGTTGCGGAAAGGGCTTGCGTTCGACCCAATTGACATCGTCTGATTCCTATCAACATCTAATTAGTTGCAGGGATACCCACATGGCATTGGTCTTGTACAGGCGGTGCATCAGCATCTTGATTAGCATGAGTGAGGCCTGCAAACGATGTGTACGGGTCAGGAGAGATGCTAAGGCTGAGCACGTTGAGAAGGAACGAAAAGCAGGAGTTCTGTGTACAGGAACATTGAAATGCTCCCAAGCAGACTACAATGCATTGTCTCCGCGGAGAAACAGCTAATGTGGAGCGGAAAAGAGGGGATGCAAAAAAGCATCCGCATTACCCCACCTGGAATGAAAGCCGTCTTGGTTGAAGAATCTTCGCAGAATCGTTACCCAATTACGTAGTACTTGTTATGTCCTACGTCTTTGCATTTTACCACACTTTTTGTAACTTGCGTACTAGAATGAGGCTTTTCCTCTGTGATACCTTTTTAGACAGTGCATGCGTAGCCATAATCCTTGACATCTACTCGACAGTTATCGTGTTATTACCCCTCAGTAACGAGTGGGGGGTATTGTCTAGTGTCGTTCCAGCCCTCGGCCTTCTCTCGGTCAACCTACTCTGTCTCGGTAAACCCCTACTCTCTCACGGAAAACACCTACTCTCTCACGGATAACACCTACTTTTTCCCAGCTAACACCTTAGACTAGTACTATTACAACAAGCTATCCGAGGATCAGATAGCTTCCGTTCATCCGTCCATTATAAAACCTCGGTATATTTACGGCTATGTGATATGTATAGATGGTTTTAAAAGGCTTCCAAACACACTCATTCATGCCTCATCACAAAAACCAATGAACTGCCGCGCAAGACTCCTCTTGCGCTACGTCGCGCGGGGATACAGTCCTTCTTCTACCACCACCACGACCTCCTCATTCAGGCAACACTTCCTCAAACCCTTCTCCTCAATGGCGACTCAGGAGCCTCAAGAGGGTGCTCGCGCCTCCGTCACCTTCCCTGTCACATCAGCGGATCTGGCAAGCGCCATTTCGCCGGACCCGAACGACCGGTTCCCCAAGGTCTTCGCTACCGCACGCCTTGTAGCCATCATGGAAATCGCCAGCGCCCGTGTGTTGGAGCCGTCCCTCGGCACCGGCCAGCTCTCGGTCGGGGTGCGGATAGATGCCACGCACTCAGCACCGACGCCAGAGGGCGAAAGCGTCACCGCGGAGGCAACTTTCACCGGAAAGGAAGGGAAGTTGTACGTGTTTCGAGTTGTCGCCAGAGACGCTGGCGGCGAGATTGGTACTGCGCGACATGAAAGGGCGATTGTGGATGTTGCAAGGCTGGAGGGTGGAGCTAGTAAGAGGATCTCTAAGGCCTAATCCGTCGGATAGATACTTTGAAGAATGCCGGACTGGACTGCAATTTATACTTTCTGTATGCACGCACACAATGACGAGAACGTTAAAAACATGATTACGTCCCGGATAGGTGCGAAAACTCTCTAAAAAAAATTAGATACATATTTAATAGTGGTATCATAGAAGTCAAGGTACACCGCGAGATGTACTTTACCGGAAGTAGCTCCCTGAAGATTACTCAGCTATGCTAACAAGCAAAAGGATCGGGACAGTACCAGCGCCACCATGCAGGTACTACCCGGTCTTTGGAATTCAGCTCGAGAATCGAAAAAAAAAAGCCGCTAACGAAGTCGTAACTTGCGGGCCGTGCGCCGCACCTAAAAACCACTACCATCAAGACCCCACTGCACATCTATGGCGGATGTGTCAGTTTCGTGTCCTGTCGCAGCGCTCAACCACGCAATCTCCAGCCTTTGGCCCCGTTGCGTAGCCCACTATCCCCCAGGGCATATCGTTTGCAGCACGACGTCATTCCTTGATCCCTGCTCCCCAGCGCGTAAATGGCGTGCCTAGGCTTCCACGCTTCCGCAAGCGTTCGACGCAAGGGATATGCGCAACGGTTCAACAAATTCTCCATACCCCACCTCGATTCAGCCAGTTGATCCTGCCATGGCCATGCGATGTCGTACTTGGTGGTAGTAGCGTGCGCGTAAATAGATATATAAACGTCCTCCGTTCGTGTCCAGAGGCGGTTCCGGTCAGCAGCTAGGCATTCATCCACCTTTTCCCTCAACACCTTATTATCCTCTTAGATCGACTTGCACAACAAACAAAAATGTATGTAGAGAGATTTGGCATCAGACAACGCCATTCAGCAAGCCAAAGCCACTGAGAGCTAATCCATCTCCAGGTCCTTCGAACGCACCGTCTCATCCCGCTCCTCCGCCACGCCCGTCCAATACGGCTGGGAGGAGCTCCTGGACCAGAAGATCGACATCCTCAAAGAAGCCAGCCTGAGCGGCAACAAGCACCTCCTCTCCCTCTCCACCATCGAGTTGCAAGACCGCCTCGACCACGTCGCCACCTTCCGCCGCGAAGCCATGGCCCTCAGTCCGCACACCTACGACTCAACCCACGAGATCATGCAAGCCCTCGAGCAGCACTGCCTAAACGCCAGCAAGGACGTCAAGAGCGACACGGACGAGGTCAGGAGCGAGATGGAATCGCGAGCCAGCAAAGACGCCGACCGGGACGAGTGGGAGCAGCTTCTCGACGAGAAGATCGACATGCTGAAAAACCGCAGCGCCGAGCGCTGGGATGACCTGCGGTCGTTCGGCAAGCGCCGCATCCGCGAGCTGCCCGAGCGCCTGCAGACCGCCGCCGCGCGTGCGTACATCGGCGGCCTAAACGCTGTCATGCAATTCGTCCACAACTCTGTTCAGTGGCTGGGCGGCGCTGTAGACACCGTCTCCCAGTGGTACCGGCAGGCGTGGGCGAAGATCAAGGAGTGGGAGTATGCCACCAAGAACTGGTTCGAGGGGGCTTACAACACCATCCGCGGCTGGTTTAGCGCCTATATCGACCGGTTTGGCGAGCCTTGCTCGCCGAGGCCGAACAGGACGACTACTGTTCCTCTGCATAGCGCGAAAGGGCTGCCGGATCTGGAGAACATTACGGCGAGGTTGGAGAAGGTTGGGTTGGATCGGTTTCTCCTGGTGAAGAAGGGTGATGAGTGGGTAGTACAGCTGTCTTTGTAGAGGCCTTGGGGGCGACGAATGTGCTGAATGTAAGAAAGTGGTAGCAGTGTAGCTGCGCACCTGTAGATATACCTCCTCATCATGACCAGTGAGTTCCATTGTAACAATTGCTTGACGCATTCCTCCTGTTTCTATCCTAAGGTCTTGGTTTTCTGTGACTGAATCGAGGGTGCACTATTATTCAAGCCGTGAGTGAGGACTTTTCGAGTAACACTCCGGGGTATATACATTTCCAACTTTGTGAGACCGCCGTCAAACCTTGCGCAACAAAGATCCGAATGAATCAAAGATTAATACCAACATGGCCAATGCGATCCACTACAGTACCAATCGAGCGGACCGTATCGATCTACCGGTGGAAGGGAAAATCTCTTCAGCGACGGCAAAGATTCTGTTCTTCTCAGGATGTAGTCGAGTATGCCAGATGAGTAGCCCACATGACCGTCAGGCGTCATATGTAAAACCATTGAGCGAGCGTTGACACCCTCGATTGACCAATCGTACTCTGGAATGTCGGGCACTTCCGGGTGTTCTAGACTCTGCCAACATTCCCGAAAATCGAGATCGTTCAAGACTTGGAAAGGAATAAGTCTCATCTTTTCATAACAGTGCGGCCATGAGCTATCGTCCCCTAGCAATATGCAGCATCTCAGGGTGACAGACCTCAACGATGATGCAGCAAGCGAGAATATACGGAGGATTGACGTTTCTGAGAACTGAAAGTTTGCCAGACACAGGTCGGTAATGGTTGACCACAGAGCGCAATTGTTTATTTCGGCAAGCAGGTCGATTTCTCCCAGTGATTGCTCGTTCCCATTACTGATACCGAGCTCAACACGAGCAAGACCGCTTGCTTTACTTAGAAACCTTGCCAGCGCTGCCATAAACTGAGGCATTTCCTTCCTTACTCGGAATGTTATCCGAATGTCTGTAAGATAGGCCAAGGCGTCATCCATTAGGGTCAAATTTTTCGCGAAGCCAACCTGCGATAGGCGACGGTGATTTTCCTCGTCGTCCTCTTCTTCAGGTGGGATCCAAGCGTACTTGAGATCTTGCGGACCCCACCAGTCGTCCCCGATCAAGCGCAGCCTAAGCGAGGTTAGGCTACTGCTGGAAGCGTTGCGTTTTCCCAGAGATTGTAGGACAAAGGAAAGCGGGGCTGTTTCCTCTGAGACGGCACGTTTCTTCCCCAATCCATAGAAGTTGTCATAGTGGGTCCCAATTGTATAGCTGCGCCAGGGTATTTCCTCTCTTCTATCAGACAGGATGAGGTCCACGTGGAGTTCTCGTAGATCATGAAACTTCTGGAGCGCGTCCTCAAAGCCGGTACAAGCCTTCTGGAATATTCGCAAATCTTCAGTTGCAGTTTCCAGTCGCGAGGTACTCATGTCCTGATCCTGAGGCACTGTTCCAACACTGTCGGGGATGCTTATGCCGGGCGCGTGTAAACAATCGTATAAACTTGGCTCGTTGCGCTGCGCCTCGTACTCCTGAAAGAGCTGTTCTCGGAAACGAAGGAATTCCTCTCCTTGGTCATCATATTTCTCTTTACTGTGCCTGATTAAGTTGCGAACCCCAGGACAGACTATCCTTTGAGTCAGCTTCCGTTGCAAGCTATATAAAGGAGATAAACTCCTCCGATGTTGCTTACCCCACATCCATGTCGGATTCCCACGATTGATACACAAATCTTCCAATCTGATTTCAGGTAGTCTTGGAGCCTGGACCAGTCGAAGTACCTTCACTGGATCGGCAATCAAGCTGCTGTTTGCGATCGCAATTACCCGCTCTAGGTCTTTCGCGTGCATCTGGAAGCGAACCTCATCGAAGAGATACCGCGCAGCTTCTCTTGCAAGCCATCTGCAGCAGAATCGAATCTTCGGTAGTGATGGCTTGTCCAGGTAGCTGACGATAATGGCCAGTACATCGATTGGAAGCTGAACTGTTGAAGAGCCTAAACCGAAGACAGGCGACATCGTCTAGCTTTAGGAATGAAGGTTGGAATCGAAATTGGATGAATGAACGGGTCCTAAGTGAAGTCCAGATGATGAAGTCGACAGCACCGGGAGGGAACGGAAAGAGCGGTCTGTCGATTACGTGGAAAAATTTGCTCCACCGTAGCGTGCAGGGCCCGTTGTCGTGGTGACACGCCTTGGCACAAGATGCCTGGCCAATCGTTGCTTGGACAAATCTGCTGCATGTTGAAAAAAGGACCTGGATATCAAATCACCCGCACTAAGTGGCGTGCCAAACGATTTTCCACATTAAAACTTGAAGATACTGCCAAACCTCATACCCTTTTATAGTAATTACCCTATTACATTTTCGTGCTCTTTACATTCCCTCTTTAGGAAGCAACGACCGCGAATTTACCCCTGTCGATGCCTCGTCACCAACCGAGAACACCCTAAAAGCCCGCGGGGATGACAACAATAGTCTACTGGTGTCGGATTGACCTATGCATCGTTGCTCTACTGTCATGGAAGAAAGAACCAAGTCCGTGGACGACTTACGGAGGCAATGAAAGCAATTAGCTTCTTTACATATATTTAGTACTGGTTCAGCATTTACTAATTGATCCATTTGCGTGCATCAAGGTTGATACACTATAAAGATATTCTTTCAGCAAAGTCCTGGAAATGGATCGCCCCGTCCAGCCTCAACATCGTTATCCGCCAAAGATGCCCTCATTCATAAAGAGATACCAAAGAATCTCTAGCCCCGCTCAAATCAGACCAAAAAAAAAAAGAATAGAAGACAAAACAAGCCACCGTCCACCGCCGCTCACGCCCTCCACTCACTCCCGCAAAATCCTCAAATCCTCATACGCCTCGCGCTCTGATCTCAACGGCCGCGCCACCCTCATCACGTCGGCCGCATACCGACCCACATGCTTATGACAAAACTAGCGAGAAGCGACTATGGCAATTGTCTCTGTACCTTATTGAAGAATAATATAAGCAGAAGCAGGCGTTATCCATGTAAACTGGGCAGTAGCTATATACTTCTAAGTTTCGAACGCAGAACTCCAGAAATGTTGAGGTATATCAACCCCGCCACCCTCCGTCGCATCCCGAAGAGCCAGCATCAATCCTCCGCAGACTGGATATTTGCCTCGGCCTAGTTATTTGAAGACTTCTACGGAGCTTGGATGGCGGTGGTGACTCTGTTCCGCAAGAAGTGCATTGACCTGCCATCAGCAAGTCCGAGAATGCTGTTAGAAGTCGCCAAACTGTCTAAACACTGTATCCTGATCCAGCACCTTCCAAACCGGCTCACTCAACGTCAAATTCACGTCAATCGCCGGAGGCAGCCCCTCCCCACCACCATGCTCCATCCCCACCAGTTCCTCCGTAGCTAAGAAGAAGGCCAACCCATCCATCGTCGAGATCGGCGTGAAAGGCGGCGCTACCAGCGCGGGTGGCACCTCGAACTCTGCCCCCGCGTACATGCCGAACTTGCACCACTGGCTCACGACGAAGCTGCCCGTCCCGTAGACAAACCCCGCCGCCTTCACGCGCCGTTTGTCCGGCTGCGCCGCGATCCAGCGCAGAGTGTGGCGGATGTCTTCTACGTTGTTGTCCCGGGAGTGCGTGATGTCGTGTATCGCTTTCGTAACCTCCCACAGCGGAGCCTGAGCGGCGAGGACGGCGGCGTCAATGATGCCGTGCGGGCACACGACGGCGTTGGGAAAGTAGCGAGGGGGTAGGTTAAGGCGGGTGGGGCCGCGGAGGTTGACAGAGGTGAGGAAGGCGCGAGACGGAGGAGATGATTCCGCGTCGGAAGGGGAGACATTCTGAGAGGTTGAGAGTTGGAGGCGTGCGAGATGGATTTGTTGGAAGAGGTGCGCGGTCAGCGCGTCGAAAGTGGAGATCCAGGAAAGGCCGGACGGGTCGGTCGCTGCGGCTTTGAGCTCGGCAAGCTCGTGGCCTGAGAAGCGGAGAACACGGCCGGTGATGGGGTGTTGGGCTCGTGGAGGAGCGGTGATGGGTGCATCTGCTTGGTGCTCGTTGTTAGGCTCCACGTAGAGCCATGAAGGCTGGTATGCGAGAGCCGCCTGTCGCTCCTCGGGGGTCATATCCCGCAGCTCCGCCATGTATGAGCGTATGCAAGGTGGATGGGCTAGCAGGGGCGTCCCTGAACCAGTGTCTTCATTGTTCCTAAACTCGGGAGCCCGAAGATGGCGGTAAATTTCGGCTAAGTCGTGCACGAACTGGAAGAAGCCGTCGGAGTCGCACACGATGTGGTGGAGCCGCACACCCAGTGTAACGCCACCGCATGCGAATCGAGTGTGCTGGATGGTAAAGATGGGATCCCGGCAAACGCCCTCGAGGGACGGATCGAAAGGCGCAAGCAGTGCGTTGCCACGCCCTGGAAGATTTGTCACAAGGATGCGGCTAGCGCTGCTGCCCGTCACGTCTGGTTGAGAGCAGAATTCGTCCAAAGGTGCCGGGCACTTTGCTTCGAGAAGGAGGGCTCCGGTGCCTAGACTAGATATCTCAGGTGTCCCGTCCGTCTCATTTATCTGCAAGCGCCCGGTGAGGTGTGGGTAGTAATCGAGCAGCAGCGCCAACGCTTGTCGCAGGCGCACCACGGAAATGATCTCGCCAATCAAGTTTGGCCTGAGTTTCGCTCCGGTCGCTTTGCTGCCCTTCATCCCGGTCGCAAGCAAATGAGTTTTGCTCTGGCGGCTTGTATACATATATCACTGCGATCGGGACGAAGGGCAGCACAAGCTGGTCCAACGGGCCCAGCTTGAATGGTGATTCGAGCGCCGCCAACGATGCCTCGTTGGCAAATTCCAACGTGTATTGTGCGGCAACTGCGACCGGATGATTTGTCGAACTTGAGTTTAGTGTAGTCATGTTGGTTGTCGACCTTGTAGGATGTTCGGGAAGGATTCTGGGATGTGTCATTTGCAGCGCCGAGGTGTGGTGGTTGACGAGGGACTTGGATTTAGTTGACACTGTCACGCGACGTTATTGATCTCTCAGGACGCCAATTATATCCTTGTTTGTGGAATGCATTAGCGTTAATTGAGAATGAATCATCGGTCTCGAAATTTGTGCCAAGGCTTTGGCTTCGTCCGAACCGTCTGAGCGCTCCTTCGGACCAACTGTTAGCCATTCCAGGATGGTTTTCGAGTCAAAGCGCCGCGCACTAGGGGTTGATGACAGCCGCCATTAACTTGGGCTTGCATTGAACTCAATAGTATGTCCTTCATTCAAGACCGGCGCGGAATGCTACCCGCTCGATTCCCCGCACAGAGACAACCTTGGAGGTATCTTCGCTCGTTGTGGTCTCCGCTGAGCTCTTCCTGACAAGTTCATTGACTATTCTGACTGATCCCTTGGCCATCCGCTTCACAACCTCGACGCATGCAACGTCCAGTTTGGAAAGGACTGTGGATGGCATTCCGCCAATGGCGCGCTGATACTATGTTCCCACGGCGTGGATGGATTTCACCCCGATAATCCCCGTGCTCCACTGAAAGTTTTGAGCCCAGGAAGCTACAACAGGTGGTCACTCGACAGCCGTCATGCCAAAGTATGCTTCATTTTGAAAGTAGCTGAACAGGGATAGAGTGTTGGACAGGACGTGAGTGGCGGTGTACGAATGGCCAAAGACGGATGCGGCAGTCGATGCAGCTAAGCCGGAGCCTATCTCTGCGGCAGTTGTCCAGGCGATGGTATTCTGATAGAGTGTCTTCTCGTTGGATAAGTCTGCCTCGACGCATGCCCGAGGCGCGCCGGTGTCGGTATCTCTGATGCCCTCCGTGTCACCGTGAGAGGATTCGAGAAATGAGTGATGCCTGAGTCTGTAGGGAAATAATCTGACATATCTACTTTCCATTTCCGTAGATCAGGCTCACTGAGCAAGTGTAGGCGCAGCAGAATATCTTCTTGCCGCACCACGACTACGTTTAAAATGAGGTTCAGGTTTTTCTATGCTATCTCTACATCAGATGCCTCATTATAGTCTTGTTCAGCTCCAAGTAGCAGCAGTTTAATTGGACACCCAAAAGACTTGACTCTCTGGCGACCTCACTGTGCTGGCGCTCTTCCGCCCTCCACCATCGCCTCCACCATCTTCTCCTTCATACTATACTCTCTCCTCCTCTCGGCAATACCCGAAAGAGCTATCATGAAATCCACCAGCTGCCTACTCTCTGGAAACTTCTGACGCATAAACTCGCACGTCAAATCCACGCCATTCGCAACGGCACCACTTGTCCAGATTTCACCCTGACCGTCGGCTCCACCGCTCTTCTCCCAACGGCATTTGTTGACCCATTTTACGTTCGGAAAGCGCTCTCGTACTAAGGATAGCACACCTAGAGGCGCGGTCGCGACGAGGCCGTCCAGAATCCCAGAAGCCGCCGTGGGAAAGATTCCGCTGCAGATGCTTAAGACAGCCGTGCCATCTGCGACGGCGGACTTGATAAACCGATCAATGGCTGGTCGCGCAGTAGGATCGGCTGAAGTTCCTGGAATAATCATGATGTCGAGCTTTGGCGCGGTCGTAAGAGAGTGCTAAGAGTTAACTTAGCTAAATAAATCACTCCAAGGGGCCTAAAAAAATGCAGCTTGGAAGAAGGGTGCATACAGTAACGACAATCTTAGCTGCCGCGGTAAGAGGGAACAGACCCTCGCCTCTCTCGTTGATGTAGGATATTTTCATGGGCACAGCCAGAGATTGCATTGGTGGAACCGCTGGACCTAATGAGACGAGGAACTCCGGGCTAATCATGTATAGAAGATCGGCTGGTGCGATGTCGTTGAACTGGACTTCTTCACCGACGAGCAGGACGCCAATTTCGAGAGGGGTCGCGATCGTCATATTGATGTATGAGGCGGTGCCTTTCTTGGAGACGTTGTTTGTAAAGCTAGAGAGCGCTATATTTAAAGCGAAGGAGGACTTGTCCCCCGGATCCCGCGGAAGCAGATACTCGTATACAACCGCTTATAATCTCCGGCGTGGGTCCTCCAAGCCTTTCCCACAATACCTCGAATATAAACTTCAGAGCCGGCATCGCCGAATATAGTACGCTTCCTTCGTCAGCGTTAGTACCAATGAGAATAGCCACTTACGCAGCCGTATCCTGGTTGATGGCATCCTCAAACGTGGATTGCATTAGTTATGTTATCAATACCCGAAGGAAAGGCTAGCGCTCGTCGATCAAGCACTTCCCTGATGCGACCAACGTCCACGCGTGGCATGCACGCAGGGATATGGTGCCTACTAATAAGTCTCCTTAGAAATCAACCTTTTCTGACGACTCGATACCGATACTCCAGTGGCCTCCAATGGCGCCAAAACCTTCTTCAGGCGTACATTCGAAGGTGATTGGATGGATCTATTCGTCCGAGGGTAGCCTCGGGCGCAAGGACCTCTCGGACGAAACCCTAGTCAACCGGGAGATGGCTCATAGCTCATTACCTTTCCACGTAATGTGCGCACCGACGCCTAGATCTAAGAAGTCGCAAAAATTTTGCAAGATCCAGTGCGTAACCCAGACTAGGAAGATGTGTGAAAGACGCTGATATGAAACACAGCCTAACTGGACAAGCGGCGCGTGGGGCCGAGCTTCAGCTACACCAACGGCGACTTCACCGTGTGCCGTGGTCCACATTTGACATGTATACCCGATCGATTTCGATGCCGTCTTGCCCGTCCTTGTGCCGTCCTTGTGTGCCCGCCTTTCAGGCCGATGTCGCTAGCTGATAACTTATCATTCTTTTACCTACGGAGAGACAGCCATTGGACCTTAATCTGTGATTGGTAGAGCTGCTTTGGCATCTACTTGGCCAGGATGAAAAGGTCAGAAGATTCTACCACGGTTGAAAAAGTGGCTCGATAATATGTTTTGTGAGGCGCCAAGCCGCGTAACGGGATCCCATCGTGGTACGCTGTGGCGCAAGTAGGTAATGCTTAGCAGCTGCTTACTAGTTCTCTTTCGCAACATTTAGAATTTGAGCAGTCTGTTTACAAGGAGGGATAGAGTTTCTTCATAACAGCGGCACGAATTGAGACGAGCGCTTATTCGATGCCATTATACCTAGTGTGGGTATTAGCCAAAGATTGTGCGAGACTTTCAGATTCGACTAAGGCCCGTACGGACCTTGTTTTGGAGCAGTAGCCACTTGCCCTGTTTGGGTTAAAACCCTACCATGTCCATATTTGCTACAATCATGCTTCGGAAGTAGCCAAATTCATTGACATTTTCATCAACAGCATTCCAAACCGTCATCAGAACTACTTCCTAAGCCAACCATTATGGCAACCACGAGAGAATTCAAAGTTGAATTGCCAGATGCTAGATCGCCAAAAACATTATATGCTACTGGTAGATCGTGCCTCATACACAGACAGCAGTTTATTTTTAATCTTCGATTCTGGGATAACACATACTTGATTCAGAGCAAGCAAAAATTGATCTAGCCGTAAAGAATGCATAGGCATCGCCAGTGAAGAGGGCTTAGCTTAGTGCGTTGATTCGCGAGGGCCATGAGGAGAAGCAGCCTCCAGTCCCTGCTCGGAGTCCCTAGCATCTGGCGCAACTTCCGATTCCGTCGTCTGCACGCTCTTCTCCGGCGTCGTCTCCTCCACACTATCTCCTTTACCCCTTTCAGGCTTCCCAGCCAAAATGTCCTCAAATGTATCCGGCGCCACCTTCAGCCTCGGATGCTTCAAATCCTCCAAATCCAGCACGGCAAGGCGGTCTCGGCCCTCAGTGATAGGGACGTCGCGGTCGCAGTTCATCCATCGGCCCATTCCGAGCTCCTCATGCGCCATGCGCTGCACCTGCAGGGTGTCGTTCATGGTCCATTCGAGGGTGGCATAGGCGTGGCGGCTGCGCTTCCTCCACCTCATAATGGGCTCTAGCGCGTAGGAAATGAAGATGATCAAGCCGCCCACGACTAAGACCGTTGCTAGGCCGAATATTGAGAAATTGGTGTATGCAGTGGTGAGGATCATCTACGGATGCGTTAGAGAGGCGTTGAGGAGTTGTGGGGGATGGACAAACCTGGTTTCGGCAGAGCCGGCGATGATCATCGTTCAGAGGGCCTGTGTAAAACTGCTCGACCTGCGGATCGCTCGGACCGCTTGCTGCGTCTAGATATGACTGCTGTGTATAGGCGAGTGAAATGTTGGTCCATCTTGCGACGTCTCGCTGCCACTGGTTGTTGGGAATGGGTCCCTGCTCTCCGAAGCTTCTGCGGGAGTCGGAGTCGAGGCCCGACTGCATGATGAGCGTGGATACGCTCGTGCTATCCAGATTGCCGGCGCCGGCGGAGAACATGAATGTTGATAATCCGTCTTCATCAGACCAGATGGCGGCAGCCGCTTCGCGCAAATCCAAGGCGGAAACCAATGGGGTGCAAGTTGTGTTTGAAGTCGATTGCGGATCGCACACTTGGTGCTGAATCAAGCAGGCTAGAGGAGACGCTGGCTCATCAGCAAAATATACGTCAGTAATGGCTTCGCTGTCGAATACTGAGTATATGCGGCCGGCGTGGTCGTGCGCAGAGTACCACGGGTCATCCGTCTCGTTTGTGAACATGACGGCATTCGATGAGAGAAAAATCATGTACAAGTCGGCATCAGGCCGCTGCAAGGCCTTGATAGGGGTGAAGTGGGATTGGTCCCTGCTGATTGAGCCGTTGTAGTAGTTGACAGCAAGGATGCTATAATTTCGTTAGCCAAGAGACCTATATCAAATATCGTCGAGGTTGTGGTATACCTTAAACTGTAATCTGCAAAAGCACTCTGGAAGTTCTCGGCATAGACTTGAGATTTTTGCAGAATAGGATACTCGTATGTAAGATTTCCATTCCCCAAGCCAGTCCTTCCGCCAAAGAAGTACTTCATGTATGGTATATCCAAGCCGCCGTCTAACTTCGACACAGATTCTCGGTACCCTTCGGTCTTCAACGGAGCGCAATGGGTTACACGTCGATAGAGCCAATGCTGGTCACGAGGGGTGTTGATGCCGAAGTCCAGGTTACTGTCGAGGTAGCCTGTGTCGATGCGGATATTGGAGTCCTGGCTTTTGCATATGTCCCCAGAAAATGGACATGTCGCATTTGGTAGGGTTGTTACCGGAAGGCTTTCCTTGACAAACAAAGTGCAGCCATTGGAGCCGGACTGTCCGTTGTAGCATTGCTGAACATAGTTGGAGCTTGAGGCCAGTTTTTGAGAAAAATATGGAACCAAATAGACGGAGGAATCAGATACATTTCTTTGTGCCGAACCGTCCAGAACCCCGCAGTTTTTAGACGAGATGAGTACTGCCTTTCCCGTAAGAGTCGAAATGCGGGAAGAAAACGTGCTCGCAACGCCAAAGGCTCCCAACGTGACGAGAGTAAAAGTTACGAGCGGAACGATGCGGCGAAATGGCTGCTTCGCAGTACGTCGCCATGCGAGGAGGACAAGGGCGAGGCTCCACAGACCGCTGGCTCCATTGGCTGAGTTGCGAAGAATCGCTTGTCGCTGGTGATATAACCCGTCTCGGGCCGCTTCTGTGGAGTACGAATGATGGAAAACGAAGCATCCAATCCTCCAGAAGTGAGTGCCAACAAGGGTGATGAAGAGAGAGATGAAGGCGATCAAGAGGGTTCCGTCGGCTGGAGTAGTCGTCAGGGTAGCCCCAAAGATCTTCCCATGCGCCCAGTTGGTCCACGTGCCGGTGTGAACATCATACAGCGCGGAATCCATACTGTCAATGGAGATGTGAGAGCGGTGTGTTTTTGGTGTTCCTGCCCCCGAACACGAATATAAAGGTGATCAAAGCTCGTCACGTTGAAGACGTACAGCCAATCAGAATTCTCGTCACCTGTGATCGTCGCGCACTGTCGTTTCAGCTGCTATCTTTATTTTTATGTTTATTTATCCTCCTATGACAGGGGTCCCAGCAATCGCAAGCCACCTGCGAGCGGCACAGCAGCCCCTTTGATGTTCGCAAGTCGATGAAACGCCGACTGTGCCGCTTGCAAATGGGGTAAATTTATCCGTTTGATTGGAACTGTTCAGTGGAGTGAGAGGCGGGGACCTGCTGTAGTAGGCTTAGCCTATTACGTTAGGGCTTGAATGATTCCGATTCTCACCTTCTGCTCCCTTATACTGTTCTTCGGCTTTATATAAAGTTAGGAATGTTAAATTTATTATAGTAACATATTCGGCGCAAGCGCTTGATAAGCTTTTCATCAATCTAAGCGCTACTAGGCCTGCTTGATTGATCGATTTCAAAACCCCCTGTGTTTGCAAGCGAGCTCAACTGGGACCCCTGTCGTATGATAACCAGGCACCTGGTTCTGAGTTTCCTCGCTCGTGCTGATACGTAACTAATGTGGCCATTCGCGTGACTGATATATGCGCCGGCCCCCACCCATCGTTCTTCGCTTTTTGGCCTCCTGCATCTTTGGCCCCCAAAGTCTACAGAACACAGCCTTGCAAGTACAGTTTCTGCCTAACGAGCAGCGATGGTTGCTTGCTTCTTTTGTGTTCAGCTGCATGTATCTCGTTAAATTAAAACTTTGCAAGTGGGCAATCTGCGGCCTGCCCCAGAGTTGTCGCTGCACTGCCTCGAATAAACAGCGTGATTGTATGCACATTGGAATATGCGGTGAGTGGCGATAAAGTCGCAGGGTGTAGATCTCCTGTTCAGCAGGAGAACGACAGCGAATGCTTTATTTAGGGATGTGAGGAGTCTACCCCGTCGGCTTTGACTGAGCCAAAAAAAATTTTTTTTGGATTGCTATAGGCACTTTGCAACGCTGGCTTGATTTTTCACCACGCTGACCCGAATTCTGGGGCTTCACTTGCCTTGCTATCAGTCCCTGAATCATGACTTTCTGCACGCATGCAATCTCCTTAATGTGCAACTCTCTTCACCGGTCGTTACAATTTGAGGAAGATATGTTCGAGAGTGGTGGAATAAAAATATGATAAATTGTTCGAAGCTTTAGAACCAACGTGAAGTGTCAAGGCGGGGGTCATGAATATTTATGGGGTAATTACCAAATAGCATATATTTATCTGAGGTGAAGGAATAGAAAATACTCAATTAATAAGCAAGACAGCAGCGTCAGCATGTAAACAAGTAGACAATGTGTGGGGGCTCAACATACCCGCCATACATCACGCAATTGTTCTTGCCTCTGTCGCAGCCCTGATCCAAGTCTCCCTCTCCTGCAACCCCTTAAGCCACTTATCTACATTCGGGTACTTCTTGAACACTTCCTTCCACCTACCTCCCTTCAAAGCTGCTCCATTGGGCAGATGAAATAGGTCCACTAAGGTCAGCTCGTCTCCCACCAGATATTTCTGTTTAGCTAAAATCTTATCATAAACCGCGAGAACTGTGTCAAGGTCCTTTTCGGCTTGTGCAACCCTTGCTTCGTCCGGGACACCAAGGCCTTTCATTCTGCAGAACATTTCATCAGGACACGTACCAGCAAAGCAGCAGGAAAAAAAAAGGGGATGCATATGCGTACGGTTTGATCACAAGCTCAGTCCCTAGCGTCTCCGCGGCAGCGGCAAAATAGCTTTGCTCGACAGAACAAGCTTGTTCAAAGCGGCCATAGGCCTCATCGCCCTCCGGAATCAGCTTCTTTCCGGAGGGGTATTTCCTAACGGAAGCATTGGCAAAGTCTCAAAACACGAGGTGCAAAAGACTTTACTGGTCAAGATACTTGCAGATGGCTCTACTTTCAAACATCACAAACCCGTCATCATCCAACACAGGCACCTTGCCGAAGGGTTGCAGCTTCATGTAATCTTCACTCTTCTGGTCGCCTTTCGCAATGTCGATGCGAATGAACTCGTATGGAAGCTCTTTCTCGAGAATCGTGACCAAGACACGAGAAGTGGACATAGCGGAACCATAGAGTTTGAGAACCATTTTCGCAGTGGAAAAGGTAGATGAATATGTAGCTAATGGAAGCGGCAAGCACTGCGACGTTCTTCTGGCGAGTGATGGAGGGTTGATGGCACAGGTGCGGCGCTGCCGGGTATTTAATCCTTCGTCGGCTAAAAAGGTTCCGAGCACCGGAAACCAGCTCTGTTAGCACTACTGCATGGCGTAAGCACTAGTCAGGAGATAAGGCGGGCCCTTGCGGTTGATGCTCCCGCTAGTGCTTAGACGTTCGGGTGGACCCACTGTTGCCGGAATACAGGGTCTACACATGTGGTAAACAAGGTACCGGCGATGACAGGCCTACACGACGTGACAAGCACGTGCTAGGCAGCAACTGCAGATAGACAACTCTGCTGTATAAGCACTAAAATGCACAAAAATCAGTTACGTACATTCAATGTAAGCACTAAACGGCGCTGAGAGTGCAATGGAGGCTTTGACGATATAGATACACGAGAAAGGGAATAGTTACAGCAGTAGTGGTGTCGTAGAACCTGTCGCAAACATGCCTTCAACAAGCAACCCAGCACAAACCCCTATCGCCATCGTGGGACTAGCATGTCGCTTCCCAGGCGACGCTACCTCGCCGTCGAGATTCTGGGATCTCCTGAAGAACGGCAACGGCGAGTGCACCCCCCTCCAAGCATGCAGAACGCCCACTAACAGCCCCTCAAAGACGCCTACTCGCCAACCACCGACCGCTACAACGCCGACACCTTCTACCACCCGGCGTCCAAAGACCGGCAAAATGTGCTGCCCACCAAGGGCGGCCACTTCCTCTCGCAGGACCCGTACGCCTTCGACGCCGCCTTCTTCAGCATCACGGCCGCCGAAGCCGCGGCCATGGACCCGAAGCAGCGCATCGCCATGGAAGTCGTCTACGAAGCATTGGAAAACGCCGGCAAGCCGCTGCACCGCGTCGCCGGCTCGCAGACGGCGTGCTACATCGGCTCGTCGATGAGCGACTACCGCGACGCCGTCGTGCGCGACTTCGGAAACATGCCCAAGTACCACATCCTGGGCACGTCCGAGGAGATGATCTCGAACCGCGTGTCGCACTTCTTCGACATACATGGCCCCAGCGCGACGGTGCAGACGGCGTGCTCGTCGAGTCTCGTCGCGACGCATCTGGGGTGCCAGAGCTTAAGGTCGGGGGAGTCGGAGATGGCGATTGTTGGCGGCGTCGGGATGATCCTTAGTCCGGATGGGAATTTCCAGCTCGCCAATTTGGGATTCTTGAATCCTGAGGGCCACTCGAGGGCGTTCGATGAGAATGCGGGCGGCTATGCGCGTGGCGAGGGGTGTGGGATTCTCGTCATGAAGCGGCTGGATGACGCGCTGAGAGACGGGGATTCCATCCGCGCTGTGATCCGAGGTTCTGGCGTGAACTCGGATGGCTGGACACAGGGCGTGACGATGCCGTCGAGCGAGGCGCAGGCTGATTTGATAAAATACGTGTACGAGTCGAATGGCTTGGACTACGGGTCAACGCAATACGTTGAAGCTCACGTAAGTGGAACTGTCCGATGATAGGTAGTTGAAGTCAACTGACGAGATATGCTCCAGGGTACGGGAACCAAAGTCGGTGATCCAGCAGAAGTGGGAGCAATTCACCGAACTATCGGGCAGGGCGCTACTAAGTCGCGGAAGTTGTGGGTCGGTAGCGTCAAGCCGAACGTAAGTCTATTACCAGCATTTCCCTGAGATACGTGGCTGACCATCAGTAGATTGGTCATCTTGAGGCGGCTGCCGGTGTGGCTGGCATCATCAAGGGTGTGCTAGCCATGGAGCATGGCCTGATTCCACCAAACATCTATTTGTCAAAGCCAAACCCCGCCATTCCTTTTGATGACTGGAACATGGCGGTACCTACGAAGCTGACTCCCTGGCCCATCACCCAAGGCGTGCGGCGCATGAGCGTCAGTGGCTTCGGAATGGGGGGTACAAATGGACATGTTGTGTTGGAATCATTCAAGCCCGGACACAACTACGCCAACGGCTCTCTCACCAACGGCACCACCAACGGTGTCCATACCAATGGTGTCAAGACCAATGGTGCTCTTACCAACGGCGCTCTTACCAACGGCGCTCTTACCAAGCGTATCGCCTTTCACAGCGGAAAGAGATTATTTGTCCTCAGCAGTCAAGATCAGGCCGGCTTCAAACGTGTAGGCAACGCGCTCGCGGAGCACCTGGACAGCCTCGGCCCGGCTGCATCCACCCCGGAGTACCTTGCCAACATTGCGCACACTCTCGCAGCTTCCAGATCCGGCCTTGCATGGCGGGCCAGCTTCCTGGCCGAGAGCGCAGCGGAGTTGCGGGAGAAACTATCATCAGAGCCGGGAGAGAATGCTGTCCGTGCAGCAACCGGCCAAGCACGCATCGGGTAAGTCCATCAATTCGAGTAGTACATTCGCCGAAGCTAACATGTGGCAAGCTTTGTCTTCACCGGACAGGGTGCGCAGTGGGCTCGAATGGGCGTCGAGCTACTGGAACGCCCCGTTTTCAGGGACTCGGTTGCGAAATCTGCCGACATCTTGAAATCGCTCGGATGCGACTGGGACCCGGTCACGGAGCTGTCCAGGGGCAAAGACGAGTCGAGACTTGGCATACCCGCCATCTCGCAGCCCATCTGCTCGGTTCTACAAATCGCGCTTGTGGACGAGTTGAGTGCGTGGGGCGTCGTTCCCTCGAAGGTTGTTGGCCATTCAAGTGGAGAAATCGCTGCTGCATATACCATGGGAGCCCTCTCTCACCACGATGCTATAGCGGCGGCTTACTTTAGGGGAAACGCATCGGCGGGTCTGAAGCACCTCAAGGGCGGTATGATGGCTGTTGGAGCCTCGCCAGAGGAAGCCAGACAGTTCATCCTCGAGGCTGCGCTCAAGAGTGGCTCAGTAAGCATCGCTTGCGTCAACTCTCCCTCAAGCGTCACCCTCTCTGGCGATGTCGCTGCACTTGAAGAGCTGCGCGCCATCTTGGAAGAGCGAGGCGTGTTCGCCCGCCGCCTCAAGGTCGACGTGGCCTACCATTCCTCCCACATGAACTCCGCCGTAGGCAAGTACTACGCCTCCATAGCCGACATCGAGCCCGCCCAGCCGTCCGCCGGGCACCCGGTCATGGTCTCAAGCGTCACGAACAGCGAGGTCGACGCCGAACTGCTGGGCCCGTCGTACTGGGTCCGCAACCTCATCTCGCCCGTGCTCTTCGCCGACGCTGTCAAAGAACTCGTCCGCCCCGGCGACGACGGAGAAAACACGGTCGACCTCCTCGTCGAGGTCGGCCCGCACAGCGCTCTGGGCGGGCCAGTCGAGCAGATCCTCTCGCACCACGGCATCAAGAACGTCGCCTACAGCTCGGCCCTGACCCGAGGCCAGAATGCTCTGGACTCTTGCCTCAAGCTCGCCGGTGACCTCTTTCTCCAAGGCGCACAATTCTCCGTACAGAATGCCAACGGCGACTCCTCCCAACCCCGCCTCCTCACCGACCTGCCCCCCTACCCATGGAACCACACCAAGACCTTCCGCGCCGACTCCCGCCTCCACCGCGCCCTCACGACCCAACCCTTCGCCCCACGCAGCCTCCTCGGCTCGCCCCTCCCCCCCATGGCCGAAAACGAGCACCAATGGCGCTCCTTCATCCGCCTCGCCGACGAGCCCTGGCTGCGCGGCCACGCCGTCGGCAGCACGGTACTCTTCCCCGGCGCCGGCATAGTCAGCGTCGTCCTGGAAGCCGCGCGGCAGCTGGTCGACGCGGGCAAGACGGCGCGCGCGTTCCGGCTGCGCGATGTGAACCTGTTCGCGGCCATGGCGCTGCCGGAGGACCAGCCGACCGAGGTCATTGTCCACATAAGGCCGCATTTGATTGCGACGAGCGGCTCGACGCCGGCGAGCTGGATGGAGTGGACGGTGTCGTCGTGCGTCGGGACGGATGCGCAGCTGCGGGACAATGCGCGCGGGTTGGTGGCGATTGATTACGAGGAGCATCGGAGTGCGCAGATGGCGGGCGAGGACGCGCTGGCGGATAAGGCGAGGATGGCGGAGTACCGCCGCGTGCGGGAAGAGTGCGAGGAGACGTACGATAAGGGAAGATTCTACGAGCAGTTTGCCAAGGCGGCGTGGAACTATGGCGAGCTGTTCCAGGGCGTGGAGCTTTGTCGTCCGGGCCACGGCAAGACGGTGTACGATGTCAAGCTGGTCGACGTCGGGGAGACGTACAGCAGGGGTCAGCTGGAAAGGCCGTTCCTCATCAACGCCGCGTCGCTCGATGCCATCTTCCAGGGCTCGCTGGGCGCGACGTACAAGGGCAACGGCGTCTTCGAGTACGACAAACCGCATGTCCCGACTACGATTGGTGAGATGGAGATTTCCGCCGATATCCCGGCTGATGCGGGCTACGTCTTGCCGAGCGTCTGTCGGGGGGAGAGATACGGCTTCAACGAGTTGTCCTCAGACATTGCCGTCTTCGATAAGGATGTCTCCAAGGTCTTCCTGTCGGTCAAGGACTTCCGAACCTCGGAGCTGGATATGGAAGTGGGCCAGGCCGATGGGGACGGCGTAGAGGTCGATCCGGCTGACATCACGTCTGAGGTGAAGTGGAACTATGCCCTGGGTCTGCTGAAGACGGAAGAGATCAGCCGGGTGTTGAGCAGATTCCCGGCTAGTTCAAGGCTCACCGAGGTAAGTTACTCAGGAGAAAAAGTCAGGACTGTGTTGTGGCTAACGTAGAATGCAGCTTATTCGCCTGGCAATCCATGAAAAGCCGGCGGCAACGGCCATCGAGTTGATCTCTGAGGAAGCTGATTATAGAAACGCAGCTATATTGAAGCTGCCCGAAGGCGAAATTCGTCCAGACCGCATCCGTTATGCTGTGGCAAACCCTGGCCAGAATGATGGGAATGCATTCGGCCAGATTGTTTCCCTTGGCGAAAACAATGCTCCAGTGCCCGCTGATAAGGCTCCCTCCGATCTGCTGATCATTTCGCACGAGCTTTCAGACCCGAGCAATCTAGAGAAGCTCATTGACCTGGCAAGACAGCAACTGGCGAAGCCTGACGCCACTATCGTCGTGACTGCCAGCAATGATGCTGCGGCTTCGGCGTTGGTGAGCAAGGGCTTCGAGATTGTCTCAGACGTCGAGGACGGGAAATCCATTGCTCTGTACTCTAGCCGGGAAGCCCAAGCAGGACCACTCACCAATGGCTCGTCGACTCACGATGTAGTCATTATCCAGCCGTCCACAACCACGTCCGCTGCAGAGAAGTTCGCCTCCGTGCTCCAGGAAACTATTCAGGACCAAGGGTACGCGGTCTCGACAAGCGTTTGGAACAATGGTATCAATTCCGAGGATGTCAAGGGCAAAACATACATCTCGTTGATGGAGCTCGAACGGCCACTGCTGGAGGACCTCTCCGAGCCTGATTTTGAGACTGTCCGAACAGTGGGATTGAATTGCGAGAGGCTCCTCTGGATCACCTGTGGCGACAACCCAGCGTTCGGAATGGTCGACGGTCTCACGCGAACCATGATGAGCGAGAACGCGAGCATCAAGTTCCAAATCCTACATCTCAGCGAGCCGACGGGGCACCAGTACGGTCCCTCCCTCGCAACCCGAGTTCTCACTTCGAACACCGGGGACAATGAATTCCAAGAAGTGGGTGGTATCCTGCAGATTGCCCGCTTTTTCAAGAGCCTCCAGCAGAACGAGAGCATCCGCCACCATCTGGAAGCCTCCGTTCGCAACGAGAATCTCAACGACAAAGGCGAAGCTCTCCGACTCACAATCGGCAACCCTGGTCTGTTGGATACGTTGAGATTCGTCCCAGACGAACGTATGACTCCTCCGCTTGAAGACCACGAGGTCGAAGTCGAGGTCAAGGCTGCAGGCATCAAGTAAGTTGTTGTAATCCCCTATCTATTCAACCCACGACGTGCTAACAAAGAGCGCCCTTAGTTTCAAGGATGTCATGGCTTGCATGGGTCTGATTCCCGTTGAAGCGCTGGGCCTGGAGGCCAGTGGTGTCGTTGTGAAGATGGGAAGCAAGGTAACTGACTTCAAGCCCGGGGATCGCGTCAGCACCGTCCACATTGGAGCCTATGCGACCAGAATCCGAGTGCACCACCATGGATTGGCCAAGATTCCGGACTCCATGTCCTTCAAAGATGCAGCAGCGTCTCCTATCGTGCACACGACGGCGTACTACGCGTTTATCTGCGCCGCCAAGCTTCGTAAGGGCCAGTCTGTGTTGATCCACGCAGCGGCGGGAGGTGTGGGTCAAGCGGCAATACAGTAAGCATCATTTCCACTCCCTCGTGTAGTTGCACATTGCTGACGGTTGTAGGCTGGCCAAACACCTTGGGCTTGTCATATATGTCACCGTGGGCACCGAAGACAAGCGCAAACTCATCATGGAGGAGTACGGCATCCCCGAGGAGCACATATTCCACTCGCGCGACGCCAGCTTCGTCAAGGTAAGAATTTTTCCAGCTTCACACTCCCTCTCCATTTTCTGCATGCTGACCACCCATCACCCAAAAGGGCATCAAACGCATCACCGGCGGCCGCGGCGTCGACTGCGTCCTCAACTCCCTCTCCGGCGAGCTCCTTCGAGCATCCTGGGGCTGCCTCGCCTCCTTCGGCCACTTCATCGAGATCGGCCTGCGCGACATCACCAACAACATGCGGCTGGACATGCGGCCCTTCGGCAAGAGCACGTCCTTCACCTTCGTCAACAACCACACGCTCTTCCTCGAAGACCCGGAGACCTTCTACCAAGTCTTCCACGACTGCTTCGCCCTGATCCAGCAGGGCGTCCTCCGCGCCCCCAGCCCCGTCGTCGTGTACCCGGTCGGCCAGGTCGGCGACGCCTTCCGCACCATGCAGCAGGGAAAGCACCGCGGCAAGCTCGTGCTGTCTTTCGCCGGGGATGATGACGGTAAGGTCGAAGCCCCGGTCCTCCGCAAGGCTGAGGACTCGCTCAAGCTTGATCCCGATGCTACGTACCTCTTCATCGGCGGCCTGGGCGGCTTGGGCCGCAGCCTCGCGAAGGCGTTCGTTGCGTCGGGCGCGCGCAACATCGCCTTCCTCTCGCGCTCCGGCGACGCCACGCCACAGGCCGCAGCCGTCGTGGCCGAGCTCTCCTCCAATAGCGGCGTCCGCGTGAAAGCCTACCGCGGCGACGTATCCGACTCGGCCTCCTTCCTCGCCGCCATGACGCAGTGCTCCCGCGACCTGCCCCCCATCAAGGGCGTGATCCAGATGGCCATGGTCCTGCGCGACGTCGTCTTCGAGAAGATGTCGTACTCTGACTGGACCACCGCTCTCCGCCCGAAGGTCCAAGGAACCTGGAACCTGCACACCTACTTCTCCGACCGCGCCCTCGACTTCATGATCCTCTGCTCCTCCATCTCCGGCATCCACGGCAACCCGGGCCAAGCTCAATACGCCGCCGGCAACACGTACCAAGACGCGTTGGCGCACTCCCGCCGCACCCAGGGGCTCCCGGCGGTAGCAGTCAACCTCGGCATCATGCGCGACGTCGGCGTCCTCGCCGAAACCGGCACGACGGGCAACTTCGCCCTGTGGGAGCGCGCGCTCGGCATACGCGAGCCAGCCTTCCACGCGCTGATGAAGAGCCTGATCAACCAAGCCCTCCGTGGCAGCGACGGCCGTTGTCCGGCACAGGTGACCACCGGGCTCGGCACGGCCGACATCATGGCGGCGCACGGCCTGGCGCGGCCGGAGTACTTTGCCGATCCGCGGTTCGGGCCGCTGGCTGTTGCGAGCGTCGCTTCGGCGGGCGCGGCGGCGGACGGGCAGCAGGGTGGGGAGTCCGTGGCGGCGAGGCTGGGGAAGGTGAAGGGGAACAAGGACGAGGCGGCGGGGATCATTACGGAGGCGTTGGTGCAGAAGACGGCGGATATTCTGCAGATGCCGGCGTCGGAGGTTAATCCGGGACGGCCGTTGTATCGGTACGGTGTGGATTCGCTGGTCGCGCTCGAGGTGCGGAATTGGATTTCGAGGGAGTTGAAGGCGAATATGGCGTTGTTGGAGATTTTGGCGGCGGTGCCGATTGAGAGTTTGGCCGGGAAGATTGCGGAGAAGAGTAAGTTGGTGACGGGGGTGTAGGTTGTGGTGGGGTTGGTGGAAGTTGTTCGAGATGGATAGATTTCGGGGTTTGTCTTGCTTCGGTGGCGTAGGTGGAGTTTGATTTTAGACAGTGAATTTGAATTGTATTGGTAACAAGCGATGCTCGCGATTCTACGTATGGCTTGATATTCCTCCCAATTGTCCTTTGTATGCTACACCTCCGATGTGAAATAGTGGCGGTCACCATTGCCTACCAATATATCATAACATACTCTGAACTCGTATCGCCCCCTCGCGTGCGTACTGCTGTTCTTGCTTACCAGATGGTGCCTTTGTATCGAATGTTGTAGAAACTCAGTAGAGCCTTATGTCCAGTGATTTTACTCCGACAAACAGATAGTATAGATCCATGTCATCCGCATTATTTTATCAAGCATCTCGATGAAAGATTTCTAATGGTGTCGAAGGATGATCGACTAGTAGCTATGGTGGGTTTGGACGATATGCGTCCAAAGCAAACTACATTAAGCTTAATCGCGCAACAAACATGCTGTAGCAAATGCAGCTATCGGTGCCTGCCGGCACGATCCTCAATTTCCCTGTACTAACTGCACAACATACACCAATATCGAAGTTGACGACACACAAAGTATCCGCAAGAGCAACGTCGCATTCTTGACATCTTCAGTAGCAGTCACGCAGTGGTACAAGTTCTACATGTCCATGAGAGTCTACTTCGGGTAGCACGAGATGCCCGCCTCGCCAAGGGATGAGGCTGCAACAAGAGCCACGAAAATGGATAATCAATGTAGCGCTTATCACACCATGTCAACAGAGTAAGCAACATTGCAGGAATTCGGCGAGTAAACCGGGGCTTGAGCTGCTTCGCTGAACTATTCGCACGAGCATGTCGTGCAGAATAGCCTCCTACTTACCCAATGATCCGGTTTCTACTGGGGTCAGCGTCAAACGGAACGCCGTTTTTGTAAGCACTAAATAAGCACTAGAAGCAGATCAGATCTGTGAAAGATAACCCATGTAAGCACTAGAAGCCTACCCGTTAATTCCCGTCCGTGTCAGCACGAAGCGAGCCCTCGGAAAGCGGCGTTAATGGGGCTCTCGGCTAACACAACCACGTCCAGTTACGTAACCGGGAGTCTTTCATACCTCATTCGCATAGTAGCATTTGCGCATTGAGTAACTCGGGGTCTTGAGGAACTTGGCGTCTTGAGGAACTCGGGGTCTTGAGTAACTTGGCGTCTTGAGTGACATTGGCGCATTGAAGTAATTATAAGGGCCTGGTTTTGCTTCAAGAGACATGTCTTTCTCAGGGCCACTACTATCCCCGGTCGAGAAAATGGGTTCTTACAGTTCGGAAATCGTCCCAAAAATTGAGGCTATCCTAGCCAATGCGAAGAAGCTGAAAAATGACGATCTTTCCGCCCGATTAGGCTTGATGACGCAAGTGGACCGTCTCTATCAAGATTTGGAATCGCCCATTGAGTTGGTAAGCTTCACTCAATTGGAGGCACTCTGGAGTAAGCAATAGCTAACCTCAATCAGTTTTTCAGACAATGGACCGATGTAAGATTCACGCAGCATCGTTGATTGCTGCCTAGAGATAAGGTCTGTGCTGACCAGTAGCAACAGGTGACTGTCTACTCCTGCGTCAATATCGCCATCAAGTTGGGAATCTTCGAGAAGATGAAAGCCAAGGACAGCATCAGTGCTCAAGAACTCGCCGATTTTGTGGGCGTAGATTTGGATGTGATAGGTTGGCTATTACTTATCAGAGCCCAATGATGACATTGCTGACCATCGGCATAGTGCGGGTGATGAGAGTTCTGGTCGCGGCTGGAATAGTCGCGTCCCCCGTCGAAGAGACGTACTCTCACACCCCCAAATCTCTGATCTTCGTCAGGGGTAAAGGGACTGCGGTTGGCTCCTTTGAGTTGATGTAAGCCTCATCACTGCATAGTTTCCTATTCGCTGACCAGATTCACTTCATAGCGCATTGTACGCCAAGAGCTACCTCTCGCTCCCCGAATACCTGAAGACGAGGCCATCCGCGGATCTGTATGATGTCTGCAAGACACCGTACGCCTACGAGTACGGCATTGAGGGCAAGCCCTTCTACGAGGCGCTTTCCTCTGTCCCACAGCATCTGGACATATTCAACCGGGCGATGGACGAGCCCACGACCGAGTGCGGCATCTTCCCGTGGTCATCTCTCAAAGAGGAAGTGCAAGCCGAGCCAGACCGGGCCTTCATCGTCGACATCGGTGGCGGAAGTGGCAAAGTTCTCCACTTTGCCAAAGCGGAGACCGGGGATGTCTTTGGGACTTCTGCGAGACTGATCCTTCAGGAAAGGCCGGATGCTCTCGCGCAGCTTGATCCGGCGCAGCAAGCAGGCGTAGAGATGATGGCCTATGACTTCCATACGGAGCAGCCGATCAAAGGTTCGAAAGTTACCCCTGCTGGCTTACGAAATGGTGCTAATCAGCTTCAGGTGCACACATTTACCATCTGGGTCATATTTTGCACAATCATCCGGACCATATCTGCCGGGATATCTTGAAGCGCATCGCGGAAGCAATGTCTCCGAAGTCCCGTCTGTTGATCTTCGATGCTGTCATTCCTGCCCGGACGGAGCCTGGCAAGTACATGAATGGCTACTTGATTGATGTAAGTGAATTTTGAGAATCCTGAATTGGAACCTGGGCAATGATTGCCGCGCTCCCTTGTTTGATTGTCACATTGGCTAACCGGGGATACTGTTACCTAGATTGTTGGGCTGGCAACGGGTGGTAAGGAGAGAACCGAGAAGGAAACTGCAGCTTTGTTGGATGCTGAAGGATTGGAATTCGTCAGGGTGTGGCATGGTCAAGCGGGTTGGCAGGGAGTGATCGAAGCCAGGTTGAAAAGAGGTTGATGTCTGGATGTCAACCTCAGCGTCCTGCCACAAAAGATGTGTTTCATGTCTTTATCTATCTCACGCTACCCTTCGTAATTTTATTATTTCATTTTAAGGTTGTTACATGTCTCTTTATCATCAACCCTTACTCCCATTAACCACAACTGAGTGATGTCGATGTGACCAAAGACAGTCTGAAGCTCTCAGTAATACTAATGCCTGTCTCAAGAGACGACCGTATCCACATTAGAAGACCTGGGTTCAGTGCCACCATAGTGGCGCGATTGAAAGCACCACAGTGAAAGTGGCAGGGTCCTTCGCCACCTAACAACCGATCTCCTACACCCATTTCCTACTCCAACCCGGTACGTTCCGAGCTTCGTAAGCATTAGCAACCCTGTTCATGTGCGCAAATGGAGTATCTGTTGCGTTGGTGAATGCATGCTTCTTATCGCTGCAGACCAGGGTGGGCATCTGCCACTAGGCTATCACAAGCGATCCGGATTTCCCGCTGCATGCCGATGAGTTGCATGTCAAGCAATGACTTGATGCATGCAGGCCTGTCAGCCCGTCTTAATCCGTGCAACTGGATCAAAATGAACTTGGCACGTCGATAGCAATCCAGCAAGCAGGAAAAATCTTTGATTTTGTTCTATATCTACGATAGTCTAGATCTAGACGACGCGCTAATACTGTGTTCTAGTGTAACTTCCCTCTTGTAGGTGGAGAAGAAAGAGCGTCGTGGGCGCAAAACTTGCAGGGACGACAAAGCAGAACGGGGTCAACAGCATAGTAGCATAGGTAAAGACCGCGCTTAGGTCCCAGAGGATACCTGGCCTTGATGGAATATCACACCATAATAACTCTTTGAAAGAGATCATCTGTGAAAGGAAAGTTTGTCGCTTGCCCGGCTAGAGGACCATTCGGGAATCGTGGTACGGATGAGGGATGTCAAAGCCGTTCGCTGATGAGGGATGTGCGAGGGGTGGTGGGTGTGTATGGTTGCGGTGGTGGTGGTGGTGGTGGCAGCAGCAACCGCGCTCAGTCGGCGGTGGCACCGACATGTATGAATGCGACGGATGTGAGGCGTGAGAAAATGGCGTGTTCATGTCTCGTGAGGCTTCTAGTTGACCATACGAAGCGCGCGTGTAGTCTTCCGGTCTGGCCCAGGACGCCCATTGAGGCTCTCTGTCATAGAGATGGTGCATTCGCTGCGTGTGGCACAGAGGGGATCCAGGGGTGGATGTACATGCGCAAGTAGGCTGTGTGTTTGCGAATAACGGACGAGCGCGTTGCTGAGGGAACAAGACGCAGTCGTGGCTCATTGTTTGGCAGTGCTGCTGAGGCGCCCTCTGCGGGCAGCTGTGATGAAAGTTGGGTAGTGCCTGCTCCATGCTGCCACTACTGAAGAGGTATGGCGTAGTTCTAGCAGTGGTTGTGTGCACGCATGAGGGCTGTGTAGTTGAGGCAGATCGTTGCAACGGCGTGATGCAATCGTTGTTGAACCGGGGGGATTGTTGCAGGAGTGAAGTGTCGTAGAAGCTAGGTGTCGGTGGCTGCTGGCCTCTGGAATGGAAAGGGTATGTTGTAATTCCGGGGTTGGATTGTTCGGTCGAGGACTGGGGAGTAAATTGGTGTATGGGCATAGCCCCGTCATCGCTTGACGGCGGGGTTCGCTGCTGCTGCGGAGCATCGGACGTGAAAATGTCGTACAAGTCCTGTATTCCATCCTGCTGACTATCGAGTGGAGAAAAGTCTGGAATAGACTCGGGACTGGCCGGCTCTTCGGGTGTGAGCTCAGGTGTTGGTGTCTTTGCTCGTTCCAACCGCTGCTTTTGCTTTATGCCTGTCGAAACAACGCACTTGATTAGCATATTTGAATACATCAATGCCGTATCCAGACGGTCCACGTGTGATGCTCACTTACGGTAATTCCGTTGAGCGATCCTGCTCTGGATCCGACGACGTTCCCCGAAATCTGATATCTTGGTCCAATCTTCATTTGGGTTTGCGCAAGCACTGAAGGCGCTGACGACGGTCTGAGATGTTCGACGGGGAGCATCGGGATACTGCGGGACCAAATTCCTGGTTGCTGGTTGCATCTTTGATGGATAGTACACGATTTCTGCGGTACTGCAGTATGTATGAAGTTGAAGGCTAACTATAAGTAGCGGGAAAAGGCCAGGCGTCGACCGGGTCTGGAGCATTGCATATGGCACCATATCAGCGTATCTTCGGAGTCCGGCCCGAGACAGGGGACCTGACAAGCGATCACGCAAGCGACTTGTCAGCGGGTATTTTGGGCCCGCTCAAGGGATTCGCCAAGATCGACCACTTGCGCTTGCAGATGCCGTAAATTAACCTACTCGAAGGTCGCTTAATTGATCGCTTACAAGTAGAATTAGGAGTGAATAACTACTGTAATCGGCTTAGTGTTACTAATTTTATAGTTCTTAGTAGCCCCGAGAGTAAGGAAGGGATGAAGTTCCTGATGCATAAACGTACCAAGTAGACTGCCAAGGTCCAATCTTGGCAAGGCAGCACAACTTACGCTGCCCCGTCCTCGACATCTTGTAAGAAAATATTGATGAGCCGCATTATCGCGTCATATCTTATCATCTTGGAAAGCCCTTGTGTACCTTGGATCTTGCCTCCTTAGGCTTAGCGCTTACCTTAAGAGGTATCTTCAGACCTACTCCGAGCTACGAGAAGATGTATATGCTGCTAGACCTGAGCGACTAATCTAATATACTAATAGCGAAATGATACCTGTAGATCTGTGAGTGGTTTAAAAGCGAGATTGATAAGCACATTACTCAGCCTGGACATACCGTTGGGAGAAGCCAAAGCACGTGATTGACGCGAAACTCCTCAAATAAGATTTTTTGCGGTTATTCATTCGCGGGCTTGGCATTTAGATCTTCTCCTCTTTGACTTGGAATTAATTGGAGCAATTCCATGTGGTATGAGCCGTAGTTGCTGTGTTTAAGGCAATGATGGAGAATCAACATTCAACTAGGTCGGTTGTGGAAGAAGCAACTGCTGAAGATGTGAGAATCAAAGCCAAGGCAAGAGGTTTATATACTAAATGGTCTCCCCAAAGAAGGATATTGGCTCAAACGAATGAGCTGAATAGGTTCGTATAAACGCTCTAGCCCACAACACAATTGACAATGCGGTCGCCACCGTATAGAAGGCGAATCGTTTCCAGAGACCCGTTACGTGTCCCCTTGTATAAAACTATTAATGACTCATGCTCCAAGGATGAAACGCTTTCAAATCTGCCGCAGACATGTATTGTAGGCCAAAGTCGTCCGTCTGAATTATTGGAGAAGAAGAAAAGGCCAAGGCTGATGCTTTAACAAGTCATGGAGGATTCAGTGATCATCAGGCTATTGCGAATTTGTACCAGCTGACCAACTCCGGATCGGTGTACGCATACAAGGGCTTACGCATAAAAGGCGCCCAGGTAGGCGAGCATGAAATGATTTATTACCATACGCATGGCAAACGGACAAAGGCGACCTCTCACATGACGGCGCCTATTGTAGGCTTAAAGTGGGGTAATTATAAGCTGTTGTCTGCAAGGTTACACCGAAGATGGAGATTTTGCACGCAAAACAAGTTTTCTACAGTCCTTGGTGTAGGTGAGGCTTCAAGTATGCATGCTGAGCACGGGCTACCTAGCTTCAATCTCGTGCAGAATTTGTTCAGTGTGTGAAGTTTAAGCCATGTACTAACTACACTAGCGGCCTAATACCCGAAGTAGATGGTCCTCTTGATATGTACAACGGTAGAAGCTGTACCGCTTCTATTCTGTTCATTATCCTCAAGAATCATCTGCTTTTATGTGGTGGGCAGCTAAAGTACTGGAGTCGTAACTATAGAATTTCGCACCAAACTAGATATATGGAATGGAAGGAACTTGGAGTTAATTCGTTTTTAACGAAACGTTTCAGTAGGACTGCGTTAAGGAAAAAGGCCCCATTACTACCGTCTTAATCGGGACGTCTTGGCAAGATGGCAAGATAAGACAACACAGGCTATTCTATCCAGGACAGAGCCCCACGGAAATTATTTTTTGTACTACATCGGCAATTTTATTTGCATTTCCTTGTCAATTGGGAATCCTGAGAACATGGTTTTCAGTCACGCAGGGCTCTCCACAAGCGCGCTTGGCAACCTCAAGCGGCCCTCGAGGAGATCATCGATCTGCTTGCTTGACGCTTGCCAAACAAGCGGCCATTTTTGCGTATTTACTAAGCGGAACACTTGATCTGGTAATTTTGATCAAGCGAGCCAGAACGACCCGCTTGCAAGTCGCTTGGTTGTCGCTTCTCAAGCCGCATACATTTCCTGAGAGCCATGCTTCGGTGACCGAGATAATATGGTGGCGAGAACGTCATGCGAGATAGGATTTATGCAGGTAAGCACTAAAGAAATTCGTACATATGCAGGCACCGCAACTGCAGCAGCTAAGCGCTACGTGTAAGCACTAGCGCGCTCGGTTACCGACCGATCAAACCACCCCAGTAATCGCAGCTGTACTTCCAGTGGTACAGGTGTTCTAGCCTCAAGGAATGTGATCAAAGTATATCTGAATTCTCGTACCCTATATAATTTTTTTGGGCTAATCTTTACGAGTGTGGAACGCAAATTCACCACTGCCGCTCGGTAAGATGGCATCCAGTCCGCAGACAATCCTCTACTTTGGAGATCAGACAGACTCCTGGGCCGACGGCATAGACCAGCTTTACCGGCAAGCTGCAACAACACCATGGCTCCAAACCTTCCTCGACGAGCTGTGTCAGGCAGTCAAGGAAGAATGCACAGGAATGGACCGGGTTCTGCGAGACAGCCTCGGCGTCTACTCCAGTTTTCTTGATCTCGCAGATCGATATCGTCACACAACCGATGAAGTGGGTATGGCGCATGCTGTCCTGCTGCACGTTGTGAGAGCAGCAATGCTCCTTCAGTAAGTCCTGGCAACAACATTGGGTGCATGGCCCTTGCTAACTGGCAAAAGGTGGGCGGAACGAGAGCCGCAGCTCGTGAGCACGACTGGGTCCCAGCCTGTACCGCTCGGAGTCTGTGGGGGGCTGATACATCTCGGTGCACTGGCCATTGCTACCGATTTTGCATCATTATATGCCGCCACGCTTGAGATAGCGAGGCTGTTTGTCAGACTGTGCAGGCTCACCTCTGTACGGTCAAGAGCGATAGAGGACCGTCCTGGCACCTGGGGCTGGGCTGTACTGGGCATGGCGCCGAACGAACTCCGAAAGGTGCTTGACCAGTTTCAACAGAGCATGGTAAGAGACAGTGTAGACAACCTTCTGGCGTATTTGCTGATTTCTGTCGAACAGGGCATCCCGCCCATCAAACGAGCAAAGGTTGGTGTGACAGGAGACCGATGGAGCACCGTCATCGGACCACCGACGGTCCTCGAGCTCGTCATGCACAAATGTCCGGCATTGCGTAATCTCCCGAAGAATGAATTGAACTTCCGCTCCGCCCAACACGTCCTCACTGTGTCCCAGGCCGACCTCGACTACATCGTTGGGACTTCAGCCATGCTTGAAAGCCCGGTTCTGCCCGACTTCAAGATGTGGGGCATGGACGAGCCCGAAGCCACCTACACCAGCTGGGGAGAGCTTCTCAGAGCTATGGCCTTTCAGGTGTTATCGAAGCCATTGGACATCACGAAAGTCGTTGGCCAGCTCGTTTCCTGGCTGGGGCCACGCCACCTGGATGTGAAGGTCGTTGGCCCTAGCAGCCATACACCTTACCTGGCCAGTGCCCTGAAGAGCGCGGGTAGCACCGCCTCACTTTACAACGACAACTCCCTGGAACAAACAAAGCTCCCCGGCCCAGACCGCATAGCCATCGTAGGAGTAGCGGGACGGGGCCCGGACTGCAACAACATCGAAGAATTCTGGGACGTCATCATGTCGAAGCAGGACAAGTGTGAAGAGATTCCCAAGGATCGGTTTGACATCGAAGAATTCTACTGCAGTGAGCACGGGGACAAGTGCACGACGACCACGCGGTTCGGGTGCTTCATGGACAAACCCGGCAACTTCGATCCTCGGTTCTTCCGTGTATCACCAAGAGAAGCGCTGTTGATGGACCCAAGCCACCGCCAGTTCTTGATGAGCGTCTACGAGGCTCTTGAGGTCGCCGGATACTCGGACGGGCAGACTGCAGCGGTAGACTCGAGAAGAGTGGCGGCATTCTACGGGCAGTCCAATCACGACTGGCACATGGTGAGCCACGACGCTCTCGGCTGCGACGCATTCACGTTGCAGGGGGGTCAGCTTGCATTCGGTAAGTTTTGGCTTTGTCATCTGATCATTCGTCTTCCAACCTTCTGACTTTTGAAATACAGGGGCTGGCCGCGCCGCATTCCATTTCAAGTGGGAGGGCCCAACCTACTCGCTTGATTCCGCATGCGCATCCTCAACCTCGGCCATGCACCTCGCATGTATGAGCCTTCTCAGCAAAGACGTCGACATGGCTGTTGTAGGGTCGGCCAACATCTTGAGTTTCCCGCATTCATGGACCTGCCTTAGCAAATCCGGCGTCCTGTCCAACACGGGGAACTGCAAAACCTATCGTGATGATGCAGATGGCTACTGTCGAGCCGACTTTGTCGGAACAGTTGTCCTCAAGCGCCTAGAGGACGCTGTTGCGCAAAACGACAACATCCTTGCAGTGGTGGCAGGCTCGGGCAGAAACCACTCGGGAAATTCATCCTCGATTACGACGTCCGATGCCGGTGCTCAGGAACGGCTGTTTCGCAAGGTCATGCAACGTGCCCACGTCTCGCCGCAGGATATCTCGTATGTTGAAATGCATGGGACTGGCACTCAAATTGGCGATCCGGCAGAAATTGGTGCAGTTACAAGCATTTTTAAACAGCGGCAAGGTCCCCAGCCGTTGACAGTTGGCAGTGTCAAGGCCAATGTCGGCCACAGCGAGGCGGTAAGTAGCAACCACTTACTCATAGCTTATATGTTCCAATCTGACATTCCGATCCATAGGCTGCCGGCATGGCCTCACTGCTGAAATGTATCATGATGTTCCAGGTACGTCAACTTCAGGCGAGTTTGATATTCAGGATGCACTGACCCTTTCGCACAGAAAGATACAATGCCACCACAGGCTGGAATGCCGCACACTCTCAATCCGAACTTTCCGTCTCTTTCTGAACTCAAGATTGATATCCCTTCAGAGTCAAAGGAATTCAAGTCTGTTAACCAGAAGCCGAGACGTATTCTTCTCAACAACTTTGACGCAGCGGTACGTTGCTCCCCGCCACAAACAACGCAAGTGACTCTTACTGACGCGGCTACACACCAGGGTGGGAATGCATGCATGCTGTTGGAAGACTATGTGGCTGAGGCCAAACATGGCATTGACCCTCGATCCAGTCACGTCATTGCGACCTCTGCCAGAACTGCGGCCGCACATCTAGCCAACAAGCGTAATCTTCTCGAATGGCTACGAGCAAATGAAACGGTCAACATCCAAGACGTTGCCTACACGACGACTGCCAGGAGGATGCACCACCCCATCCGCTCCGCTTACACTGCATCGACAACCAAAGAGTTGATCGGCAAGCTGGAGGCCGACACCTCAAACGCACAGCCATCCCGCCCGTCACCCATCGTCTTCGTCTTCACCGGGCAAGGATCCCACTACGCAGGCATGGGGAGCGAGCTGTACGCCACCTGTCGCCCATTCCGCGAGACAGTCGACCTGTGCGCAAGCATTTGCGAGCAGCACAACTTCCCCGCCTTCCTCGACATCATCACCAGCAAAGACGTCGACATGTCAACCAAGGACACAATGCAGACCCAACTGGCCGTCGTCACGCTAGAGGTCGGCCTGGCCGCGTTCTGGCAATCATGCGGCGTGCAACCATCGATGGCCATGGGCCACTCCCTGGGCGAGTACGCCGCCCTCCACACGGCCGGCGTCCTCTCGCTCGCCGACACGCTCTACCTGGTCGGCCACCGCGCGCGCCTGCTGCTCGAGCGCTGCGAAGCCGGCGTGTGCACCATGCTCGCCGTCGCCGCCCCGGCCGCCGCCATCCGCGAGCTCCTGGACGCGCGCCCGCACTCGTCCTGCACGATCGCTTGCACGAACAGCCCGACTGCCACCGTCGTCAGCGGGAGCGTTGACGACGTTGCTGAGCTGCGGACAGCTGTCACATCGCCGTCCACGACGCTCGCGGTCCCGTACGGCTTCCACTCGTTCCAGGTCGACCCGATGCTGGACGACTACATCGCGCTGGCGGGCGGCGTGACGTACTCCGCGCCCCGGATCCCCGTCGCGTCGACACTGCTTGCCTCGGTCGTCGACGCGGCCGGCGTGTTCAACGGGCTGTATCTGGGCCAGCAGACGCGGCAGCCGGTCGATTTCGTGGGCGCGCTGAACGCCGTCAAGGAGAAGCTGGCCGCCGACCCCGTGTGGCTTGAGATCGGCCCCAGCCCCGTCTGCAGTTCGTTCGTGCGGAAGACGCTGGCCCCGTCTCCGGGCAAGATCATGTCCAGCCTGGAGAAGGACGCTGATGCCTGGGTCTCCGTGTCCAAGTGTCTCGCCGGCGCCTACACGAACGGCATCGCCGTCGACTGGCTCGCGCTGCACGCCCCGTTCGAAGACGGGTTGACGCTGCTGACGCTGCCGTCGTACGCGTGGGATCTGAAGGACTTCTGGATCACCTACACCGAAGCGAACAAGCGAGAGGCGGCGGCCCTCGCTCCCGCTCCCGCTGCAACCGAGCCGGAGATTTCGACGTGTGCGCAGTACCCTGTCCACAAATCGCTGTCTCCGAAGCTCGAGGTCACTCTGCGGGCTTCGGTCGGCAGTCCGGGGTTCAAGGCGCTCTTCGACGGCCATCGCATCCGCGGAGTGTCGGTTGCCCCGGGCAGCGTCTTCTGCGAAGCGGGCGTGGCGGCCGTCAAGTACGCGCTACAGTACGGCCAAAGCCCGCATGCAGCGAACACGGGGCTGGCGATCAGAGATGTGGCGCTGAAGCGGCCGCTGACGAGGGGCCTCGTTGGTGCGGAAGGGGAACTGCGCACGACGGCCGTTGCCGCCGAGAACGCGTCTGGCAACAGCGTTCGAGTTTCGTGGCAGGCTTCGTCGCAGAAGTCTTCGTATGACCTCGGTGGCTGCGTCGTGGCCGTGGTCGATGCGGACAAGCTCAAGGCGGGCTGGGACCGCATCTCGTATTTCGCGAAGGCCAGGATGGACGAGCTGATCATGACCGTCAAGAATGGGCACGGACACAGGATGCTCCCGGGGATCTTCTACGCCCTCTTCTCCAACACAGTCGAGTACGACCCGGCCTTCAAGTGCGTCAAGGAAGTGTTCGTATCCGGTAATTTCGAGGAAGCCGCCGCTGAGGTCGTGCTTCGCGACCACCCACAAGAGACCAGGTTCGTCGGATCGCCGTACTGGGGCGAGAGCCTGGTGCATCTGGCGGGCTTCGTGGTCAACGCGAACCCTGATCGACCTACCGCGAACACTACTTTCATGATGGACAGCTTTGACAGCTTCGAGCAGACTGTCGATCTGGAACCAGGCAAGCCGTACTTCACATACGCCCGTGTCTCGCAACGAGACGAAAGCTCCGCAAGCTGCGATGTGTACGTCTTTGATGAGGAAAGGCTGGTGATTCAATGTTCTGGCCTCCGTTTCCATGAAGTCAGCAACGATGTCTTGGACCGACTCCTGGGAAACTCAGCAACCAGTTCGCGGGTCCAGGGCAAGACTGCTGCGGATGGAACGCCAGGCACACGTCAGCATATGCCGCCTGAGCCGAAAGCCAGCTCAAACATCCATTCTGATGCCCCGAAGGAGAAGATTGATGAGACTTCGGCGTCGATGGGCGAAGAGAACGTTGGTTCCAACACTGAAATTTTTCAAATCATTCTCGAGAGCATTTCGAAGGGCACTGGAACGGAAATTGCTGATTTGACTGATGATACGGTACTGGTCGAACTAGGTGAGTGTCCAATATTCATTCTTGAGCTACATCGCTGACTTTTTACTCGTCGACAGGCGTCGACTCTATAATGGGAATCGAAATAGCGTCCCGAATCAACACCAGCGCAGGCCTGGATATACTTCCATCCTTCCTCGTTCAATATCCCACCATCGGCGAGCTCCGCAACGCATTCGCGCGACCATCCACACCCACACCCCAGCCCAACCACGACTCCGACTTCTCGATGGTCGAAAACACTCCCGCATCCACCACCGGCACCAGCACGCCCCCCACCGACCACACCCCCGCCTCCCACCACAACACCACCAAACCTCCTCACCCCGCCCCCGCCTCCGAGTCCTCCTCCGACGACCTCGTCCTCATCTCCCCACCCCCGGAGCCCGCCTCCTCCTCCCCCTCCCCCTCTCCCTCCTCCCCACCCCCCACCGCCCGCGTCACCCTCCTCCAAGGCCGCCCCTCGCCGGGCAAGCAACCCTTCTACCTCATCGCCGACGGCACCGGCAGCATCGCCACCTACATCCACCTGCCGCCCTTCTCTTCCAACACCCCCATCTACGGCATCGACTCGCCCTACCTCCGCTGCCCGGACCGTCTGGACCCGACCGCCGTCGGCATCCCCGGCCTCGCCGCGCCCATCGCCGCCGCGCTGCTGGCGTTCCAGCCGGCGGGCCCGCTCGCCATCGGCGGCTTCTCCGGCGGCGCGATGGTCGCGTACGAGGTGTGTCGGCAAGTCGCCGCGGCGGGGCGGCGGGTCGAGAGGTTGTTGTTGATTGATATGTGCTGTCCGCGGCCCATGTCAGTGTCAGGTAGCCAGGAGGTGGAAGAGGCGGGGTGGAAGGTCTACGAGAGCATCGCGGCGCGGAGCAGCGGCGGCGGGATGTGGAGCGTGTCGGCGGCGACGCAGCGGCACCTGCGGGGCGTCTTCGCGTGCGTGGCCGCGTACCACCCGGCGCCTCTCGCGGCGCACGAGCGCCCGGCGCGGACGGCGATCGTGTGGGCGAAAAAGGGGCTGGTGCGGCGGTGCGAGGGGGATGGGGAGGTGATGGGGTTGCTGGCGCGGGTGGGGGTGCCGACGGTGGCGTTTGAGGGGTTCATGGAGGATGCGCGGATGGGCGCGATTGCGTGGGGGTTGCCGGATAAGACGGAGAGGGATTTGGGGCCGAATGGGTGGGAGAGGTATGTTGGAGAGGAGCCGCTGTGTTTGGCGGTTGAGGCGGATCATTTGGAGATGCCGATGCCGGGACATGTGCATTTGATGCATGGGGCGATGGAGGAGGCGTTTGCTTATTTGTCTAAGTAGTCTTTTTGATTAGTGCAAGGGAGGGTGCGTTGATGATAGATCTTTAGTAGACCGAATGTCTTGCTTATAAAACTGCCCCCATTGTTCATCTTGTGATAATACTCATACTGATACTGAATTCTTTATTTCGTGAATCGGCCAATACCGCGGATCATAAACACAAGCTCCCACACTCTAGAGAATGATGATATGTACTTGAGCTCGTGAAATATCACCTCAAGACGTCACATCTTCGTTGCATTTATAGTCTCCGCGGTTACAAGGCCGACTAATGAAGACTCATAGTCCCCCATCAGTAATGCTCAATATCATTCCATACTATGTTCCTCCAGCCTTCACATAGGAGACGAACGCCCTCAGTGCATACATTAAATGAAGGTGGTAGCGAAACTGGCCACACGTAGATGTCCTTCCATTGCCATCTATATTTTTCATCCCACCTTTCCACATGTGGTGCGGAGTATTTGGGCTGCTTCACATGTGTAGCAACAACGTATGACTCTTTCCCTTAGAAGCTCTGGATCCCTCCAGAACGCCTGCCTGCCATCAGCTCTGACCTCACGATACGACACCTAAGCTTCCAACTGATCCTTACCGTAGTTGTCGCCATGGTCAGAAGACTCCTTCGCATGGACTCTTTTAATTTGGTCCAAATTCAGGGTAATGCGGTCGGGTACTTCCATCACGTCAGCAAATAGCTACGGACCACGAACAAGCCTCAACAGCTGAACGCAGCCAGGAGTGGCGCGTGGAGGGGAAGGAACCCCTCACGGGGGTGTCAGAATTGTGGAAAAATGGGCTGTTCAAGCTCTTGGCATGGATCTGAAGGATGTGCTTGGCGGAGCAACACCAAGGATGCTTACCAAGGGCTGGATATTTAGTCCTTCGTGATGGTGTGGCAGTCACATGTGATTATCGACCTACTAATCAAAGGAGAGATGCTCTTGTCAGATGCTCGCCTCGCCAAAAGCGGTACTACTCCTACGTTTTGGCGATGCAGATCTCGGTTACTACGTCCAGAGCATGCTCGGCAGGTGCGGTAGTTGAATGCTTGCTGCACACGGAGTATTCCGTGTAGAAGATGGCACTAGGTCGCTAATTGACTATTGCGGCACTTGACAGGGAACTTGGATGAACTGAAGAGAGCGGTGAAGGTACAGGGTAAGGTGTTTCCCGTCCACCTTACCATATGCGGCTGGACTGTTGCCCGCAACCGTCATTTGCCGTAGCCACATGCGGACGCCTAGATGAGTCTACATTTCCATCTGTAGTTAGAAATAAGACGCAGCTAGCTATTTCCAGTCTATCATGCTATAAAATTGCGGCACGTGTTCTCTATTACGCATGCGGTAAATCAGTAGCGAGTATAGCTGCGGTGTTTTAAGGACTGTAGGATCTATTATTCTACGTAGCTTTTCTGGTTCAGAGATGTTATGGTAAATATCGATAAAATATTAATAGATTAACCAGACTAGCCTACCTCATCCACAAAGATCTACTAGAAATCAATGCCGCATGCAGAAACTTATCGGTGTGATGGTCCTGATCAGTAAGATAAATCATGAATCTCCTCTTTCTATAAAGTACAGAAACATCGCTTCCCTGGCCGATTTCTTTTACAGCCCATTCACAAGCTGCTCAAAACCCCATTTGTTGGTTCGATCACCTACTACTTCGTACGAAGCTCCTACATCGCCTCAACAAAGAACGCCATAATGTGTGCCGCTGTTCTTGGTCAGCATACTCCTTCCACTGTCAAAATTAACGGCAACACCGTTAATTTTGGATCCCACGCCCCGAATGGCCTCTTCTCAGCTGCCGGTCCTACGCTCGATTCGGACTACATTCTCCTTCAGACCAAGACGGACCTGTCCAAAGCCGAACTCAGAGAACTCAATGAGCTAGGCGCAGACTTGCAAGAGTACTACGGTCAAGAGATTTACCTCTTCCATTACACGCCTACCAGTCTCAAGCCTCTCCTTGAGAAGGGCTTTGTTCTCAACGCCGTTCCATACCAGAAAGGGCTCAAGATCAATTACCATCTCAAACAGACCAAAGTAGCAAATCCGCAATCAACCGAGACAATCCATGTTGTCCTGCATGAACGCAAAAGCGAGGAAGTTAACAAAATCATCACTGATCTCGCATCGCGGGCAGGACTCGACAAGAGCGATGTTACGGTGGACGGAAACAAAATTGAAATGACCGTCTCGACTTCGAAGCTCGATGCTCTGGCCGACATGGACAGTGTTCGAACCATTGAGCAGGTTCCTGAAAAGGTCATTTTCAATAATGTGGCTCGGGACATCATGAGCGCCAATGTCATTCTGAACGACACTTCCTATACCGGAAAAGGCCAAACCGTAGCCGTTGCGGATACTGGGCTTGATACGGGAAATATCGATACCATCCACCCCGCATTCAAGGGGAGAGTCAAGGACCTTATCCCCCTCGGATGGTCTGGCCATAGCGAAGACAAAATTGGGCACGGAACGCATGTCTGTGGCTCTGTTCTGGGCGGCCAGGTCACTGGTCACGACAAGACTCTCCAAGGAGTAGCCCCAGGAGCTACCTTAGTCATGCAATCGTTGTCGAATGAGAAAGGTGGCCTATTTCCTCGACAAAGACTCCCCCTTACCGACCTTTTCACTAGCCCCTACAAAAAGCATCAAGCTTACATTCACAGCAACTCATGGGGAGCAACGTGGACTGGAAATCAACTCCCATACAATGATGAATCAAGAGAGATCGATACATGTGTTTGGGAAAATCCCGACTTGCTCATCTGTTTCGCAGCGGGAAACGATGGGGGAATTCTGAATGGTCCAACGATTGGGTCCCAAGCTGCCGCCAAAAATTGTCTCACAATCGGGGCCACTGAATCCACCCGCCCGAGCATCGGTGGAGTATTCAACCCGCAAAAACAGAGCCACAACGATCCGACTGAGATCTCATTTTACAGCAGCCGTGGGCCAACCGTTGAGGGGCGTTTTAAGCCAGATGTTGTCGCACCAGGTACGGCAATTTTGTCAACCAGATCGAGTCTGATGAATCCGAAGGCCCTTGACGCGTATGGGCCATCGCCAGACCCGCTTTACCAGTTTTCCTCTGGCACCAGCATGGCAACACCACTCGTTTCCGGCTGCGCAGCAGTTCTACGTGAGGTTTTGGTCAAAAACGGCATCGAAAAGCCCAGCGCAGCATTGCTCAAGGCCCTTCTTATCAACGGCGCTTTTACTTTGCACCACGCACACTCTGCGAAAGAGGGCTTTGGGCGCGTCAATTTGAATAACGCTATTATCCTCCCGAACCAAACCGAACACGCTGGGTTCGTCGAAGGACAGCCATTGAAGGATCGCGGCGAGAGCAGGACAATCGCCCTGACTATTCCGCCCGCTAGCGCTCTGGAAGCCAAGCAGGCATCGGCCAGCGACAATGTTGTCACTTTGAAAGTCACACTAGTCTATACGGATCGGCCTGGTGAGGGTCTACAGAACGACTTGAACCTCATTGTGAAGACGCCAGATGGAATTGAGCGCCACGGAAATATGGGGACTGCTGAGGAATTTGACAGGTACAACAACGTCGAACAGATTGTTTGGAGGGACATTCCGCAGGGGAAAGTCGAGGTCACAGTCAAAGCAGCCCGAGTCCTTACTAATCAACAGGACTATGCTCTGGTGTGGAGGGTTATAAGGGGGGAGGAATAGGAACATCGACTGAATGTGGAGGGCTGATGGCATCGTACAAGGCTCAGTTGTCTCTTTTCAGTCATTCATTCGTATATTGTGAATGAAGTCCTCTTTTAACAACACTAAATGCAAATCCAATGATCTTCTTCAGCCTGCACATAGACCCTTTTTTCTCTTCGACTTTCGGACCTCAACATGAAGATGCCGCGCGAGAAGATCGTCCCAGGGACCACTTGACAAGACGTTACTTGCCCCCGTTCGTTGTCCAGAATCTTCATCGCAAATAAGCCGCCGCATCTTCCTTTCCTGGCTCGTACGTCGCCATGTCGGCCAGGAGGTGGTAGATGTCACGGAAAGGTATTTCAACTGACCATGCCACGTTAAATACTGCTAGCGTTCGCCCATTATGATTCGTTTTGTTCAGCTGACTTCAGCTTCCTGCTTCAAACAAGAATTATAATAAAAGCTCATATACTACAAAGACCTGAATCTATAAGAAACCCTTCGCCGTTCTGGATCCAGTTATAGGAAGGTTCCTTAACTATCCAATATGAGGAACGTAGTTTGACCATTGAGGGACTTCATATACTCCGACTGCAGAATATGCCAACGCTATGAAACACTCAACCACCAAATAGACCCTTGCAATTAAATATAAAACGATGCAGAACCGTCGCACCAAAGTAGATAAGAGAAAAAACGCATACCAGACATTGCTACGACCTATCAATCTATACCTTATGACGAGTCTCAGGACATCGATGACTGGCATTGATGCGATGACCGTTACAGAAGAAATCCGCCAAATCAGCCTTTCTGTCCAGCACCGAAATGTTGCGAACCAAGCAAGTAAGTGAAGGCCACCATACAGAAATCCAGCGGCGTAAAGACAGAGGTTCAGCTGTTTAGAATATTTATCCCACACCGCATATGCGCCGAAAATTACGCTTGGCGATAGTTCAGGAGGTAGATCGCTCAACCGTTCCACGATATATCCAAGAGAATCTTCTCCATACAGCCCATCATAGGTAATTTTACTAGCTGTGAGATTGTTCTTCATGAGATCGGATGCTAGGCTTACAATGGCGTCGTAGATCGAGGGGTCATTCCATCCTTTCGTAGAGAAATAGAGGCCATCCACCATGCGGACTGGGTTGGCATTCCAATTTGATTCTCCCTCGTAAATTTCCGTGGACTCCTGGATTTGGCTGGTGACTTCTTCATGGTCGAATAATTCTTCTGGGCTTGGTACATTTGTTTGACTCGATATGACTCTAAAACCAACGAGTGGTTCTTCATCTAATGGATCTTGTTCTCCCCAATATTCACCTCTCCTCGTTTCGTATCTTGCAGAGATTCTCTCCCTCAAAGCCAAAGCTCGCGTGCAAGCCTCTTTTGAAAAGAATCCACGTTGGTATAAGTAGTTAATACAGAACTTTCTGATCTCACACTCTCTTGCCAATTCATAAAGCTTTGTCTCACGTGCTCTCTGGTCTAGGGGAGTGATTTCGGTGATATTGAACCTAGTGCCGTTGTGTGATGTCAGCCACAGGTAAGCAGCGTACTTTTTCGCTTCAGGCCCAGTGATCAATGTTGGCTTCTGTATATCTAACGGCTTATGCCACCAGAAAAGGTAGATTATGAGTGCACAAAGCGAATGCCCGAGAGTATTCAGCTGCCAAGAAAATAAGCCACATAACACCCGTAATGAAGTACAGATAACGAACCTCCAGAAGTGTGATTGGAAGCGACATTGCCATGCGGCTTATGCATTGAAAAATGAACCAGGTGGCCTGTACACAGACAAGCGACTTGGCAAGACCATTCGCTTTGCTTTTGTCTTTAATCTCATCATCTGGTGCAATCTTGAGACCATGAGGACATGCTTCCGCAAAGCGTTGTAGAGACTCGCGGTTTAAGAGGAAATGGGTGTGATGGCCAGGAAATGGATTGTCCTCGATAGGGACGCAGATTTGGTACCCGCCCATGATCGCATAGAAGGCCTGAGTCATGGATAGGTCCTTGGTATCCTCTTGACCTAGCGCAACTAAAAATTCCCGCTTCCAGCATACTTAGTCTCAACCTGTATGAGACGGTGTCTGAGATGACATACAAACTTTACGGCCTCGGACCGTTGATAAAATGCAGTGTAGGCCACAAGCTCGGGTGCTACAAGAGCAAAGATAAGCCACGTAACCTTGCTCCATAGGCTCCGTCTGGAAATCCAACGTCGTCCTTCATCCTCTTGATCCGGAATATTCAGGTGAAGTGCAGTCCATACGCAGAGGAGAATGGTGACCACACAGGAAGACAGTATGCTGAATGTTCCTCGTGTTCTTGGCTCGGGAGTCCATGAGACACCATCAGTGCCGTTCCCAAAGACAGTGAACATGTTCGAGGATGTTGAAAGCAGCGAACTGAGAGCAACGGTCGGAGAAAAGCCGCGAACGAGTGCACGGGGTGAAAATAAGTGGGTGAGCAGTTCAGCCTTCTTAAGCTGCTGGATGTTCGTAATCTCGATTTTCAGCTCATGCGCTCTGCATATAAGCAGGTCTTGGCCAAGGCCTCGCCACGTTGATCGAGGGAATGGCTCAGCCTGACCTGACACACTTCCAAGGCAATCCACCATACAGCACAGCACGGCCGATTGATAAGCATAATTAAACTTCCTGAAAAGGAGAAACGTGTTGCAGCATCACGGATCCATCAAGTGCGGGTGCCCCGTTTGATAGTAGAAAGAGTAAGCACATTCTCTAGACCAGCGCCACTTTATGTGTATGGATGCAAGTGGCCAGACAGTCCAGTCGTCGCAGCAAGGCTGCCCAGCAGCGGCCTGTTTTGGGAGCGGGGTCCATCGCACCAGCAGCCAATCACCATTCGCGTCGTGCCTCTCTACATGCCAGGGTAAGAACATCATTAAATTAATGAGGCTGAAGCTGTCGCCAATCATATCCGTTTTTGGGAGAACACGAGCGAGAAGGGGCGGAGGATGCCAATCCTGGTCGCGAAGCCTAGCTCATCTTACGAAAGAGAACGAATCTACCTGCCTACAGCTACCGACAAATCATGAACAGCCTCGGAGATCAGGATTGAACGTTGCATGTGTCTTATGTGTTTCAAGTTGCGATGTGAGGTAGTGTAAGCCTTGCTACATGGGATCGATCGATCCGCATTTCTAGCAAAGTAGACAGAGTCGGGCCCATGGCAGCCGGGCTCGGAACAGTACGTTTGCTTGCTTCTGCACATACAGCGGCTTTAAAACTATTCAGCACCTCACGTTCACCAAAACCAAAACCTTGCGTTGCTAGAGCCTGCCGTAGGTATAATTGCGACAACAAAACGAAAAAAGCGAAATAAACCAACGACGATCTGTGAACATAACTTGAGGAGGGGTTATTCTGCCCAAAGTGATCCTGAGTCTGTAGCGGACGTGGAGAATAAGTTGATTGGCGGCATGACGTCTGTTCTCTTCAAGATATAGTCGTATATAAGAGATGAGTAGCCCATTAGATACTGTTCACCCTCTTTCTGCATGCGGATCAGAACTATAGAGCGAGCGTCCAATTCTTGATAAGACCAGGGCTGAGGCTCAGTGTTGAGAACATCCTGGCGCACAATGTCTTGTTCACAGATCCGAAACTCGGAACGGTGCAAATTTTGGAAAGGAATCCGCCTCATGTCCTCGAAAAGCTGCGACCATCGCGTTTCGCCACCACGCAGAATACAGTTTCGCAGGGAAAAAGACTGTAATGTCGGTGCGGCAGAGGAAAACGTCTGGAGGATTGATGATCCCGGGAACTCGAATCCTTGCAAGCTGAGGTGGCTAAGCATTGGCCATTGGAAGTGCTTATTAATCCCACAAAGCATGTCAAGGCCATGCCACCGATTACTTAGGATATCGGACTTTAGCTCCAGACGACGAAGCTTCTTCGCTTCCGATAAAAACATTGCCAGCGAGTTGAGGAATGCTGTCATGTCATCCCTCTCGGTAAATCGGATGTGGACATCTGTGAGGTGGTAGAAGGCCTCCATCGTAAAGGTGTTATCCCTAGTCGAAATGAGGTGCACCTCTTCTTCCTTTCTGTCCTCTTCTTTCTTTCTGTCCTCTTCTTTCTTTCTGTCCTCTTCTTTCTTTCTGTCCTCTCCCTCCTCTTCGTCCTCTTCGTCCTCTTCGTCCTCTTCGTCCTCTTCGTCTTCTTCTTTCTTTCCGTTCCCTTTCTTTGTCCAGGTGGTAAGAAGATCTTGCAGGCCCCACCAACCGTCCATTCTTAAATCTAGCCTTAATGAAGTCAGGCTATTGCTAGACGAGTTGCGTTTGCCCAGAGCCCGGAAGAGGAAAGCAAGAGGGGCCGCCTCCCGCTTAACAGCGTAGTCTCTGTTCAGCCCATAGAATTCGTCATAGCAAATATCAATATCAAAAAACTCGTGGTTTCGCCAATTAAACAAGCAGAACCCTTCGTTTCTTGTGAAACAGGCTTGGACTTCCTTTAGATTACGCAGCTTGAGCAGCGCCTTCTCAAGGTCGACACAAGCTTTCTGGAGACGCCAAATTTGTAATGCCAAGGTACTCATAGTTATCCTGCAAGGGTGCTCCTGATCCAGTCCGAATTTTGTGAAGGATTTTGTGAAAACGCTTAGCAAGAGACGTGCGTCCTGTGCGTGCAAGCACTCGTAGAGAGTTCGTTCCTCGCGCTGGGCTTCGTATTCCTGGAAGAGCAGGTGGGCTTCCTTTCTCTTCTGCTCTCTCTCCTCGTTCCAGTTGGCCGGGTCATCATAGTGGCTGTCTTCACCTTCGTCTATTCTCAGAGTCAGCCTCTCTCCGTAATGACTTGCTCCAGCTGCACCTACCCGAGTCCCAGTCCCAGTCGCACCCCATTTCATTATACCAACTTTCCTCAGACAGCCTGGCCAACATCGGAGTCTCGAAAAGCTTAAGCGTCTTGACGGCGTCCGCAGTCATGCTACTGTTGGCTATTCCAATGACGCGCTCCATGCTCTCCGCGCGCATGTGGAACGAGACTTCCGCAAACAGATGTCGGGTAGCTTCTTTCGCGAGCCATCTGGAACAAAGTCGCATCTGTGCCAATGCGTCGTGGTCCAGGTAGCCAACAATATAAACCATCACATCGTTCGGAAGCCTCGGTGAAGAGCTCAAGACTGGTGCGTGCGACATCTTGTGGTTCCAGGTGGGTTTGGTGCTAGCTAGGGAAAACGAATGGATTGTGGGCGACAAGTGCAGGTGAATGGTTCGACAAGTGGAGGATGGATTGATCAGCGGGAGATGGAAAGAGGTGGCGCGCGGATGCGCGGGTCAAAGACGCGTTCACTTGGACCGTGCTCACGCGTTGGCTGGAAACCAGGGCCCTTGTCGCACAACAATCAGAAAAGGTTTTCTGCAGTGGCACTGCAGCTGACGGCTACCGCGAAGAGTAGTAAGGCTTTAGAATATAGTGTAGGGATATCTTACTCCTTTTTCCTTTGATAAAAACAAACATTTATGGATAGTGGAAGCTACCATCCGGATGCCAATGAGGAATTGATAATTATGCATTCACGTCCGGATGATAGCTTCAAGTGCCCATTATATACGCGAAAATCAAATTTACAATCCGTGCTGACCGTCAGCTGCAATTCCTCCCCCCCCCTTCCCTCTCTATCTTATTTTTTTTTAAAAAAAAAAGACAGGCACATCCAACGACATATAAAGTTCTTAAAGATGTATTTTCATTGCATATAGCTCTGTGCCTAGACTCGGGACAAGCGAGATGCAATTTCTCAGTCAAAAATGCCCATCCGCTCCGGCATCTCAAACTCGACATGCGGCCTATCCTTCACACTGTCCGGCACCTCCGGCCAATGGTCATCTCCTTCGAACAAAGGTACCTGCATCCCCATGACAAACTGCTTCGCACGGAAAACATGAAACATAGTCATCGCCGGCTGCTCGATCTTCCACCGAATCGCCAACCACCCCTTCGGCGGCAACTCATGGAAGAACCCCATCGGCGGATCAACCAGGTTGACCGGCGCCCCATCCCTCTCCGCCTCCGCCACGTTCTCCCACCGGAACGGCCCGTCCCCGTGGCCTAGGTGGAACGTCGCGTCGTTGTGCTTGTACATCGGCAATTCGACGTCCAGGTCGTTCTGCACCACGATGTCGACAACGCTGCCGAGCGGCAGGTTCTTGACGATCGGGTTCGGCCCCTTGAACTCGGTCGACGGGGCGAGAACGAGGGGGGAACGGAGTACGCGCCAGAGTTGCCAGGGGGCCCCGTTCAGCGTGTAGTTCGTGATGAACGGGTTGATGGGGTCGGGGGCGCCGGTCGCGCGCATGTGCAGCGTGATGTCGGCGTGGCGGGGAGGGGAGACGGGTGGGTAGGGGGAGAGTGTGTGCTCGGAGAGGACGACGGCGCCGTGGATGGCGCTGGCGTCGTAGTGCATGAGGGAGAGGGAGTGGTCCGGGCGCGGCATGGGGGCGCCGAGGCGTTGGCCGGTGCGGCGGTGCTGGTTGGGGGTGTTAGTGGAGGGTGAGATGGAGTGTGGGGTAGAGGGGGGTTAGGTACATACCGGGTAGCGCAGGATGGCGTAGCCCTGCAGGGACTGCTGCTTGCTGAGAGCGTGGAAGCGGATGGCGTAGTCTTCAGCAGCTTGGTCAAGCTTGACCATGACGGTCACACGCTGGCCGTTGCGGAGGGTGAGGATCTGGTGTTGTGTGAGTGAGGTGTTGGGTCGTTGGCATGGGTGATGCTTACGTCCACTTCTTGGGGCTGCACGAAGCCGGCGTCATTTGCTACGACCCACAACTTGTGAGAGTCGATCGAAACTCTCCATGGGTGCTCCAGGCCGTTGTTGATGAAGTTCATCATCATCCAGCGCCTGTTCTTAGTCTCGATGATCTATGGTATGTTAGCATGCTACACCACAGGATAGATAGAAAGCGGAACACTTACCTCGTAGTCCGTGTAGGTTGGAACACAATGACCATAGCCAACAGCACCAGTGGCTTGTCTGACACAGCCATGAGAATCGATGGGCTCGCCATCAATGTCGTCGACGTCAGAGGGCTTGCAATGGACACGACCCTTGCCTGGCGAATTCAATCAGAAACGGCATGGCTAATGTTCGGTGCTATCACTTACCATTGACGAGCACAGACTGGAAACAGTTCGGCTCGTAGCCGTCGTACTGAAGCTGCGAGAGCAGATTGTCGTACGTCCGGTGCTGGTAGTTATACAGGGTGACATGCTCGGGCGTTGCCTCAGCATCAAGCATGTCTTGGATGTCTGCCTCATCGGAGGACACCAGGTGATACGGCCTCTCACGCTCTGGGCTCGGACGGATCCAAATTGTTCCGTAGAAGCCATCAAAGAGAGGAGTAGTGCAGTGGTCAGCATACCATTTGAGGCCCCACTGCCCTGTGGTGTTCAGAACACTGGTCCAGTTTGCGCGAGGAAGGATGGGGTATGTGGTCACACCAGCAGCCCCGTCATTCCATGTCTTGCTTTGGTAGTGGCGGAATCCAAGCCTGCAGTGTAAAGTCAGTGATATGCTCAACTTATGAGGCACAGTGGCATACCAGTGCAAGGCCGATGGAACGCCGAAGTCATTGTGCACATTCAGGTGGATGAGATCGCCTTCCCGGGCATTGATGACCGGAACCGGGCTATCAGAGTTGCCAACGAACATTGGCCGCCAGTGCCCGCCATCTGGGGTTCTGTCAGTGGGGCTGTTGGAAGTGATCAATATGAAGCACGTACCTGGGTTCCGCCATGCTTGCGACATGGTAAGGTTGTAATAAACATCGTGAGGAGTATACGACTCCACCGAGTGGGAAGAAGATGTCCTCGAGTTCGTCCAAAAGTTTGAAGGAGAAAATGATTTGAGAGCTTCGAACTTCAGGCAGCCTCCGAGAAGGAGCAATCCGCCCAAGCTGGCATACAGAACAGCATATGCACTTGGAATCTTACGCCTCTTTCTTTCCTCCGTCACCACGGAGCTGATCTCATGCTTGAAGTCCATGCCGGCGTGTTGGAATGGAAGATGAGGTTTCTGGTTGTAAGAAAAGAAGTCTACCCTTTGCCGCTGGAGGGGCGTGGGAGGAAGAGGGGGTCAGCGGGTCGCCACATGTGTTGAGCAGTGGGGATATGCCCATGCTCGGTGGCTGCGGGATCGGCGTCAAGTGTAGTAATGTTCAGGCGTTAAAACCACGCCACTGATATCAAATGACAAGGCCATGAATCGGAATGACCTCATGTTCAGCTCTAGACTCATATTACTATACACTGCGGGGTTGTTGCCGCGGCTCCTCAGACTGACGAACACGGTCCGTGCGTGCGACCGAGTCAAACAGGCACAAGCGTTTCATGCTTACCGGGAAGGATCGGTGGCGACTTTACCGAGACCGGAGCAGCGATAAGGTTGGGAGGCTGCTTCATTCCCGGCCAATGGGCGGCACGTCGGCTTGACGTTCCCCAGAGCCCCAAACTCTATGCACGGGCTTTCTGGGTACTTCCGAGACCGCAATCAACACCGTATCCCGCATTCACGACTGCCAAGAAGTAAGCACGGACCTATTAATGTACATGACGTTGGGTAGCAGAAGAACTTCGCGTGGCAAGTTTTGATGTGAACCGAGGGTTGCTGTTGATCAGGGACAGAGTAACACCGACGGGGCAACCTCCGCTTGAGAGCATTTGGCAAGTTGAGATACCGCTAATGAATCACGCGAAGCGGGGAAGATTTGGAAGATGGGAGGCCTGAAGCAGTCTCAGAGAAAAGCTTTTGGCTGGCATGAAGTTCCAAATGCTTGCTTCGGCCTACCGTCGGTGAATCACGCGTCAGAAAGTCTCCGAAGCAAGAATGATAGAGAGTTCACTTTGCAGAAAACACCGACTTGTGAGGACAAAGTGACACACCACAAGAGCTTGTAGAACGGCCGACGACCTCCGCAACTGATCTGCAATTCCCAGGCGGGGAAATTCGAGTCTCCACTTGCCAAAGGGGCTCCATCACGATAGCATGAGTCAAGTATCAGAGTGGCGGACTTTCTCCGGCCTTTCTACGCACAACAGGACCGTTTTGTTCGACTTCATGATTCACGGGCCTGTGCTCGGAGCAAGCGGAGTAATTACGAGAAGGAGAGGAGCTATGGCCATGAGGTCTCGGAGACCCCGCCAGGTGCATCACTTCTGGACTTTCTGAAATCCACTCCTTGCGCATTGCTTTGCACTGCAACATTGTCTTCACAGAACCGACATGATGAAGTGGACATGGTTGATTCTGCCTACGCAAGCCCTTTTCGTGGCAGGCGAGTTCTTCAACCAGGTTCGGGAGTACAACTTGACTCTTGAATCAAAATGGATGGGAAAAGGTAGGATTTCTTCCACTTCCTGGCTTTCAAGACTGCTGTGCTCATAGACACAGATGGAAATTTCCGTCCAACGCTCACCATCAATGGTGACACTCCTGGGCCTCTCATCTGGGGCTATGAGGGGGACACTCTTCGTGTTCATGTCACCAACAAATTGCTGGTCGAGGCTACCATGCACTGGTCAGTTCCTCACTTCTGGAAAGCACCATCGATACTGACCTGAGGCAGGCACGGTGTGTACCAATACGACAAATACTGGATGGACGGTGTCCCTGGAGTCACTCAGTACCCCATCGAGCCAAGGGATTCCTACACCTACGAGTTCACCCTCACAAACCAGACCGGCATCTACTTCTACCATGGCCACTTTGGCCCAGCGTTTGCAGATGTGAGCCAACTTCCAAAAGGCGGCACAAAAACCAGCTGACATCCGACAGGGACAACGAGGACCGCTCCTGATCAAACCGGCGCCATGGCGGGAAAGGCCATACAGCCTGATCTCGGACAAGCAAGAGGACATCGCGGCCATGCTCTCTGCAGAGGAGAAGGTCAACAACCTGATGGTGTCTGACTGGAACTACGACGGCATGGACGTCCTCATGCTGATGTACCGCGACGCCGGCGCCACGCCTTCCTGCTCGGCTTCGCTGGTCATGAACGGCAGAGGCCGCACAATCTGCCTGGAGCCAGAGATCATCGCACAGTCTGACGACGGCATCCATCGTGATTCCAGCGGGTGCCTGCCGCCGGACACCGGTGTGCCATATATGAACAAGCGGGAGTGCGTTGACACGTTTGCGGACCTCGAGGTCGTGGAGGCCCAGGATGGAGAGAAGTACGTTTGGCTGAACTTCATCCACCCTGGTGCTCACCACGAACTCCGCATCTCGGTTGACGAGCACGACATGTGGATCGTGGCTGCTGATGGTGATTTCGTGCATCCGAAGAAAGTCCAGGTAAGCTTCACTTCCCCACCATGGAATCCCTGCTGACCCCTCAAGGCGATCAACGTCAACATGGGCGAGCGAATCAGCGTCCTCGTCCCCCTCACTCAGAAGCCCGGCGAGTATGCCATCCGCATGGCCTCTCTTGCCGAGGAACAGCTCATCTGGGGAGCCGGCATCCTCCGGTACGCTGGCGTCCAAGAGAGACGTGATGAGAAGGACATCATGCTTCTGCCGAACAGCAAGCCCCACATTGACCTCCGTGGCAACCTCATCACGCATGGAGTCATGATGGACGAGATGAAGGACCTGGTTCCTTTCCCCCCGCGCCGTCCTCCGGCGAAAGCGGACCACACATTCCGCTTCGCCATTCAGCGGCCAAACCCGAGCACCTGGACGCTGGCCTCGGAGCCCCATCAGGGCTTCCGCCAGCAGCTCCCCCCTGTTCTTTGGAACAAGGACTCCAGAGGTCCGACGACGATCGAGGGGATGAAGAACGGCTCTGTTGTAGATCTCATCTACGAAAATGGAGCATTCGGCATGCATCCGTTCCACAAGTAAGTTAGCTCTCTCCCTCCATGACAGCGCTATACACTGACATAGTTCCAGGCACAACCACAAAGCATTCATAATCGGCACGGGCGAGGGCTTCTTCCGCTGGCCGGACGTCGCCACGGCGATGAAAGAAGTCCCAGAGAACTTCAACATGGTGAACCCCCCGCTGCGGGATGGAGCACGCTTGGCTAAAGGCGAGGGGTCGTGGACTGTGATCCGCTACCAGATCACCTTCCCGGCAATGTCGATGTTGCACTGTAGGTTTCTGATCGCTGAAGCTGTTGGGATCAGACACTCACTTTTCCGCAGGCCACAGGATCCATCATTTCGCTGGTGGGCAACAGATCGTGCTTCTTGAAGGTGCAGATGCTATGCCACCGCTCCCTGACTACATTAAAAACATGACGCATGCTGAGTTTGTACCACCGTTGCGTTATGGACCACTCGATTAAAGGGGTAGAGTAGATTGTCTCAGTGACATGGGGATATTTATCAGAAAAAATGCACACCTCTACTAACGATCGCCTCCACACTGTTCCTCATACTCCTGAAGTACCTCCTCCACGTTCTTCAGTCATGATAAAGTTACTTTTGATACTATAATATAAACTGTGAACTGTTCTGCGATAATCTTTTCGAACAACGTCTCGCGCTATCACGGTGCTCACTAGCTGCCCAACCCGTGTTCATATATTTTGCCGCTTGATCAGGAAATACCCCACATGATAGACCAAGGCATTATCGTGTAAGAATGTGATGATGTTGAAGGATGATCGATTAGTAGCTACGGTGGGTTTGAACGATATGCGTTCAAAGCAAACTACACTAAGCCTAATCGGGCAACAAACGTGTTGTAGCAAACGCAGCCGGCCTACCGGTACCTGCCGGCACGATCCTCAGAATGGTAAATTCCACGCGTCGTTTTATTCCATTTTACTACTACAAGCATTATTATTCACTGCGTTCTTTTATTTTCTCAAGACATGTGAGCATTCCAGCTAGGAATCCCAAGTGATCCAAAACCCTATGTACATCGGTAGCTACCTTCTGTGCTTTTCTTACCGGTGTCGGAGTATCGTTTGTACTTCACTTCATCCACCCTCGCCAGCTTCCTGGTAGATATGTCAATGAATGAAATAAACTTTTGTATTGTAGATTGCTTTAGACCGGCCCAAGTAACGCCCACTGCTCCTATAAAATGCTAAGAATATGACCATTCAGATCCATCATCTTGCTTCATATTTGGAATCCGAATTTCGCATGTAGAGGAGCCCATTTAGGTGCTTCCGGGTTCCTTGAAAGCTCCCGCAGTCCCGGCAAATGTCCAGAAACAAGAGATGAGTGAGATAACAACGCTGGCAGGAACAGCTGCGGTGGAAACATCATTTGGATGGAATACCTGCCAAACCACCCAGAAGGTGAAGGGACACACCAGAGCTAGGATATGATAGATGAGAATGTGAATGAAAGAAGGCCTGTACACGACTTGAAGACCCCATTCTTTAGGCCTCTCTTTCGAGTCGAGCTCGAATTCACAAATTTTCTTAGGAATGCTTTCGACATCTGATTTCCCAGGGAATGGTTGATTGCATTTGTGGAAGATGGGCCATGGGCAGTTCCCGTCGCATGAGCTGAAATGGTGTTGGAATTCGTGTGGGCAGATAGGTACTGTATTAGTTGGTACATTTGGAGGTCGAGGCTCATAGTCGTATTCGTGTTCCGAAGCTGACGGTATAGATTTTAACAGATGCGCCAGCTTATGTGGTTCTACCATCCTGAACTTGGACGAGTTAATACAAATGTTGTTTGGGAGGGGCTTGTTGACTGACCTTCACGAAATCGCAATGTGAAAGCTGCCAGCAAGAGAACCAAAGCCGCAAAGCTCCTCTTTTCGCTCTGTAGCAGTTTCGTAAGCTCCGATAAAAATTCCAATCGCATTGACTATATTCTTCGTCGATTTTGATTTCTGCGGCCTCCATGAGCGGCTGCGACTTGGGAGTTCCAAGCAAGACCCACAACGATCTTTTCGCTTGGCCTACCGGTGGGCTGTCTGCACGAGTATTGCTTGAGGATTGAGGATTGTTCAAATCACCCATGGGTATTGCTGTGGAACTCTGACTCCGATCACTACGAACCGTCGGGAGAGTTTCATCAGTTTGTGATCCTCCTATGAATTGGCGAATTGATTTCGAAACGGAAGATCCAAATGAACGATTTGTTGCGCCTCTTTGGCAGTAGGTGGAACAGCTGGGAATCTCCACTCGCTTTTTAAGCAAGTCCTGTATTACTGTTGCTTCCTCAGTCGTAGTATCTTCCCAGACATGCTTCCCACAATTCTGTGCCACTGTTAGCCATCAAAGCTAGCAATCATAAAAGATAAACTACTTACGCATATCCAATTCAAACGTGATTTATTTGGCCTAAGCCTTCTCATTGAAGGTGATAGCGGCCACCAAAGCCAGGTAGCACCTGTGAAGTCCTCTACAAGTAACTTGAGTTGATTTGACCAACTCAGATGGTCTATATCATCCTCTCCTGTGAACCAGATGCGATGCGAAGGAATGGAGCAAACTACTCTTTGAATGGATGACCGCAGGACTTGAAGTTGGAAGCGTGCAGTATCCTTCTTGCGTAATTCAGGATCAATTGAATGATCGAGAAAGAAGGACTCCGATATCTCGAAATTGCTGACTCCTTCTGCCATATCGTTACCGAAGAGAATTTGGATTATCTGAGATGTTGAATTCTCATCTCGTCCCAGTGTGGCCAACAATGGGAAGCTTTCTCGAACAGTTTCAAAGTCCCGCCGAATCATTCCTTTGGCTGCACGCTTGTTGCCGTATTGTAGCGCATCTCCGAACGAGGTTGGCGGGAAGATCAACTGGTTTAGGCGGCTTCGATACCGGTTGAATGGATCTCCGGAGAAGAGGAACTCGAGCATGGATTCCACATCCTCCATTTCCCCTTGGCCTTCTTCAACCATCTCATCATCGGATGAGCTCCTGTCCGAGTCGCTGTCGCTATTGTTATCATCTTCAGCAGGGTTATCGTCTTGATCAGCACTCTCACGTACTGGCCGGTCGAGATTCCCAGTTTCCGAGGAACGTTGCATACTTTTCCCCATCTCCTTCAGCATGTTGTCGATCCTGTTCATGGAGTCCAGCTCAACGTTTTGCAGTCCGTCCAACGCTGTTCGCAAGCTCCTGTTTGGGATCGATAATGCACTGATTTCAGCTGTTAAGAGCTCTCGCTGAGTTCTTCCACCGAGAAACTTAACGGTTTCCTTTCTAGAAATATCGCTTCCACATTGTTTCCGCAAGTCTGCGAAAAGCCGCCCTAAAAGCCGAATATGATTCTCCCGAAAAGTTTCGTCAAAAGTCTTGAATGCCTTTTGATACAAAGGTTTTAGTTCAGACTCTTTTACCAACCGATCAGCTAGCCATCGGGCCACTATCTGTGGATCCAAGCCTGTGCTAACTAAAGTTCTGCTGGACCCCGTTTGGATGCTAAACGCAGTAGCTTCGGAGATCAATGATTCCTTACTATCGGATGATGCATCGTCGCTCAGATGTCCCGCCTGTGAGATCGATGGATCCTCGCCGTCTGGTGATGCGTCGTCGCTTGTATGTTCCGCCTCGGAGATTGATGGATCTTCACCATCTGTTGATGCATCATCGCTTACTTGTTCCGCCTCTCCGTAGCTGCCTATGACTTCACTGTAATTGTTGAGCTTTGAAAGCATTCTAGCCCAGCCTTCTGTTGAATACTGATCTATTGGTTTGTGATAGCCCAATGATTTGATATGGGGAATCAATTGTTGATATCTTTGCCAATTGTGGTCAGAACTGGCAGGGAACGCTTCTGATATAATTCTGAGACACTTCCGCCACAGTATTTCATAGTTTCCGTGAGTTCTGAGCCAATTCTGGGTTGCCACCTGCACAAGATGATGCATGCGAAACGTGCTGCTGTCTTCACCCAGAGATATGAGGCAATGGTCCCTCAGGATGCGAAGACGTTTCTCCAGGTCTTCGTCGAGATCTTCATTGACACTCCCACTCGGTTCTAAGCCGCTGTGATCATGTAGAAGAAATTCCGGTACTCCGTCGTAGTTGAAGAAGCTCATTATCGACAGCGTTTCAGCAGCTGAGGGCCACTTCTCTCGTATGTAGTCGAAGGATATTTGAAATGTAACAGTAATGGAGTTTGCTGCGCGATCCTCATGACGAAAGTTGATGGATTCGGATCTAAGAAGTTGGATCATCTTGTTGCTGCTCTCGTTGAGTCTTTCAACGTATTGCGAGATTGCGACCCGGCCTTTCTGACGGGAAACGAATGCTGCTGCTTGTGTGATTGCGAGAGGATTGTGGCCGAGAGCTTTGACGAGATCTGACGCTTCTTGGCGGTCCAAACTTTTGTCCAGCTTCTTGAAAAGCAGTTCAAGTGACTCTCCTTCATTCATTTCCCCGACATGAATGATGTTCTTGTCTTGCCCTACTAGTACAAGTGACGCGTCTTCATTACGAGACGTGACGAGTATGGACCCTTTCTTGCTGTTTGGTAGATATCGGGTGACCAACGGTGGGGACGTGAATAGCCCCGGATTTCCCTTCACCTTCTCTTCCTCAGCTTCCTCCTTTCTAGCAATCTTCGATAACATGATTGGATCATCCGCGTTGTCCACTATCAGAAGCCACTTTTCGCATGTGTCTTTGAGCCAATCTCCTACGATCTGGAAAATATTCGTTTCGGGGTTATCCCCGCTAGGGATCTGAAGAATTCTTGCGATCTGCTGAAATCCTTCTTCTATTCTTTCTTGGCTACTTGCGTGTACCCAGAAAATCCATGTTTGGGGGAATGCCTCCCTCACTCGGTAGGAATACTCAATTGCAAGTTGCGACTTTCTAGTTTGGTTTTAATATAGTAGCAATAAATGCCGGTACGATCGTGCACTTACCCTATTCCTCCGAAGCCGAGAAGTGCTACACGAGCACCAGGGTTGGAGAAAATGTCTGATATTTGGGCCATGATGTCCCCACGGCCTACGAAGTCGGGATTTCGCAGAAAGGGAACATTCGAGATTGGCTCCAAGTAAGATGTACCTAGCTGAGAATGCTTGTAGGTTTGAGGTGAAGCAATGCTGGTGAGCGTGCCAATAACCACATCAAATTTTTTGTTGACATCTGGATCCATGATATATGCAATTGTCTGCGTCTTCACTGCTTTCAGATTCTTCCGTTCATTCAGCCCAACATCGTGTAGCCCTTTGTCGACGTCAAATCTGAAGTAAAGGTTGGCAGCATCCTCGTATCGCTGTCCCATCACTTCTGCTGTGTTGCTAGATTCTGTGGCCATCCTTTCCAGGACATTAAGCATATCAGTTGGAAGGATCCTATGGAAACCGGGTGGCTCATCAAAGCCAACGACACCGGCTTTCCCGGTTCCGATGCTGATAATGCAGTCCACCGTCCTCTCCTTCCCGAAGACTAAATTAGCCTCTGCGATCACTTCCTTGATTGGATTGTTACAGCCAAGGCCAGCATCAAAAAACTCTTCGCCGTCAATTTTGATGCCGTTGAAGAGGGTCGGCGCGGCTAACGTAGCTCTTACAGCTTCCCATATTGTGCAGTTATACGCCTCATGCCGGCGCATGCGGTAGTTCCGAAAGCGTTTTCGAAAGGCCATGCTTGATGTCGGCGTAGCACAAACGAACCTTGAAAGCATGTCAGTTCAGCAGATACTGTCGGACATTTCGTGACGTACATTCTGCATCCATTTCTATGATCCTCGTCCTCTATCATTCTTGCATTGAATCTCTCCCATCCAAGTGTTTCTTCGACCACTTGACGTATCTCACTCTCCAACACTGCAGCTCTGGAAACTTCATCTGGCCATTCGCTCTCTGTTTCGGAGAAAATTCGTTCGACGAGGCGCATATACGCGCGTATTGCTCTTCTAGCGGAGAGACCTAGTCTACCGAGTAGAATAGCAATCAGGCTGCGCACTTGCTGCTTAGCGATTCGAGCTTAACCTGCAAAATGTCAGGACAACCCACCCTCCCGTACCCGTGCCACCAATCAAATCAAAGTATTCAGCGGGTCGCGGGACACGTTGCAGGTTTGATTGGTTCTTGATCTGTTTCATCATCTCCTCAATGATGAGAAGTTCTGACAGACCGCGAATACCACCGCCATCTAGGGGTTGTCAGCCGATGCTCTATGCCATCTGGACAACTCTGAACAGCATTACCCAGGGATAGGAGGCGCAGCCCTCGGCCCTTCTCCGACGACCCGGCCATGGTTAAGGGTTTTCAAGGCTGACCGCCGATGACATGGCCGGCGAGGAGAGAGCTAAAGTAGGAAGGTCCCGATGACGAGGCTGAGAAAAGACTGCTCCACTTCTCTCCTCGGGCCAGAATGGGCTGCATCTTGCCTGCTGAGCCCGGGCAGACTCGCATACATAGCTGAGGGCGAGGCAGCGAATGAATGCCGTGTGGCCGCCCTTCAGCTCTCGCGAGAGGCTATGTCTTACGAGGGGGGATTCGATTGGTTAAGCGTGGTCTCACCCGCGTAGCGTGCACATTTACTTGGCGCATCGGCGCAAGCATTCCATTGGACAGGTCATTCGTCCAGGCCGCGGCCTGTACTGCTGCCTCGCAGAGTTTCTTCACACGCACTACAGGGGTCTGTTATAAAGCGGGGTATGGTAGCCGAGCGCCTCTGCGAATTCATCCTTTAGTTATCTTGTGGGTGGTTGAAAAAAACCATCCGAACGTAAATGTAGAAGTAGTATTCGCGACCGGGACGATAACATCTACTGCCTAAAAGTGTGATCCCTTTCAACTTGAAATTGCTAAGGATCAGTTACGTTTTGTTCTTAGTCTCTGCCACAGAGAATGTTGGCCATCGGTCGCAGTGCCTTTCCTCCGCCTATCCTTTGGTCCAAAGACCCTGTGAATTCTTCTCTCGACAGGAATGTTGATTAGCTGAAACAGGAGTGTACACAAGTGGAGAAGATTGGCTGAGCGATAAGGATAAGGCAAGGCCATCCGCGTGGGGTCCGCTTCCTTGTGAGGGAGCGATATCCGCGATTACGCGCGAGGGTGCTCCGAAGGAGGTATGAGCGCGATCTGATTGGCTAGCTGACGCGGTGGCGTTAGCGCTGAAAGGCGAGTAAGCAGCCACAACAACCAGCCTTCTACGAATCAGCTGCCTGTGCCGGCTTGAAGGCTGTCAGAGAAAAATGAGACTGAATTCTGCTCGCGTGTTGCTGCCTGCTAATATTTTCCCCACCTAAGATCTACGCGAGGATGGTACAACGGGGTAGCCTGGCAGGAGCGTCAAAGAAATTTTTAAGCTTAGGACATGCGTAATCGACATCCCGTCGGCCCGTTCCTTTCCGCTTGCTACTGGGATTTTCGCATACCTCTTCGTTTCTTTCCCATTGGACTTTTTGGAAATAAGCCCACAAGGATGGCACACGTCAAACCCTCCTCCCTCAATGTTGTCACCGCCCCCACTTTCTCGTCGGAGACAAAAACTTGGAGCATCAGCCACACCAGCCTGCCAGCCACCACAGGCTTGGAATACGTGCCTGCTATTGCGCGAGATCCATTGTGGCTGGGATTCCAGCATAATGGGTATCCCGTGGTGCCTCTCACGCAGTATCGTGCCATCCGAGGAACGCAAATTCCCTTACAGTTTAACCGCGAGCATGCGGCCTTCGTGCAGGCTTGGTTATCTTTTGGTCTTTTAGAGGCAGTCCTCGAGGAGCCGGTGCCAGAAAGCGAGCTCATTTGTCAATCCTGGGACGGACGCCCTGTACTCAGCTTGCATAAAGTGCCAACGATACTGTCGACTTGGAAGAGCCAGCTCCCCACAGAAGATCACGCCGCCATGCTTTCGTACAGAGAAAGAGCAGTGAAGATGATAAGCCACGCCCACCGAACACTCCAGCATCTCAAAAGCGCACGAGCATTCGAATACGACGGCGCTGTAGCCGATCTCATCCCCGCCACCTTCTGCCTCCTCGGCTGCATCGGCGAGGCCCTGACGAACGCCATGCAATTCCTCAACCCCGACCTCGACGAATCCCTGAACTTCACCCTGCCCTGGGACTTCGTCCTCGCCTTCTACCCGCTCTCCTCCCCGAACTACGTCCCCGTCGCCGACCGGCACGACCCGCGCCACTCCCTCGACGAAGAAGAATGGTGCCCCTCGACCGTCCGCTACCTCATCAAGCGCAGCAACGTCTCCGCCCTCCGCCACGCCCTCCGCCGCGGCCCGCGCAACCGCGGCGAGAGCCACGACAAATGCACCGAGTACACTTGCTTACTCCAATCCGTCGACGTCGACAACTACGTCCCCAAACACGCCGACGGCATCCTCTGCAAGCCCGACGAGGCATGCGCCTGCCCCTACATCAAGCCCCCCCGCGCCGCCGTCACCGCCGCCCTCGCCGCCGGTGCCATCCCCGTCATCCGCCTCCCCCGCGCCGCCGAAGCCACCACCACCACCACCGCCGGCGACGAAAAACTCGCCGTGGCCCTGACCTCCGACGGCCCCTACGTCGCCATCTCCCACGTCTGGACCGACGGCATGGGCAGCAACACCGAAACCGGTCTCCCCGCCTGCCAGCTTTGGAAGCTGGCTGCGCTCGCGCAAGCGCTGCTGCCATCCAGCGAAGGCCGGTTCTGGCTCGACGCGCTGTGCGTGCCCAAGCAGCCAGCAGCCCGCCAACAAGCCCTCAAGCTCATGGGACAGGCGTACCGCGACGCGGAGTATGTGGTCGTCCGGGACGCAAGTATCGAGGCCTGCTCACAAGACGCATCGAGCGAAGAAGTCCTGCTGCGCGTCCTGTCCGCGCCGTGGATGCGGCGGCTATGGACGCTGCAGGAGGCGCTGCTGGCGAGGAGGTTGTTGTTCGTGATGAGGGATGGCGTCGTGCCGTTGGGGGATGTTCTGCCGCGGGAGGAGCAGTTGTTGGCGGATCCGGTGTTGGCGGGGTTGGCGGGGGAGGTGCATCGGTTGACGAAGATGCGGCGGTATGGCAATAATAGCCTCACCTTTGCGGATGTGGCGCGCGCGCTGCGGTGGAGGGCGACGAGCCGGGCGTCGGATGAGATTCCGGCGATTGTGAGTTTGTTGTTGGACGCCGAGGGCGCAAGGCGGGTGCTGGATGCGCCGGTGGAGGGGAGGATGGAGAGGTTGCTGCTGGAGGTGGGGAAGGTTCCAAAGAGTGTTGTGTTTTTGTCCGGGCCGAAGTTGGGGACGCAGGGATTCGGGTGGGCGCCGAAGACGTTTATGACGGTGGCGACGGGGCAGGAGAGGGGTGGGAGGGATATGAATACCAGTGCTTCGGCGGTGGTGACGCCGGAGGGGTTGGTGGATTACTTCTGTGTTTACCGGCTGGAGGGGGGTGCTGGGGTCGATGAGGACGGTGCCAGGGAGTTTACTGGTGCTGAAGGAGAGCACTGGGTGATGCGGTGCGGCGACGAGAGCTTCGCTGTCTCGAGGACGCATATGGAGACGGGGAAGTACCGCTGCAATTTTGTGTTGTGCACCGGACCGAACCTACCGGGAGATGAGCAGCAGCTTTGTCTGGGTGTCTGTGGAAATATCCACCAGACAGCTGGGGAAGAAGATACGCTGAGCTGCGTATATGGAACAAGATTGGTGATCAGGAAATCCCCCCGAAGTGGGGCGAACAACGACGATGAGGAAGAGGTTCACTCAGAGCTTTTGGCCGAAATGCACAAGGTCTGTATTTCGTGATTACTTCTGCCACGGCCTGGTGTTACGAAGCGTAGTGAATAAGAATTCGACTATGATTCTATGTACGAAATGAAGCTGCTAAAGAAGAAAGAGTTCTAAGAGACAGAAGTCTAAATAACAAGAAACACACGCTAGGGGAAAACGAGTAAGCTTATTACAAGTCGTACGGCACTTAGCCGTAATACCTAGACCTGGTAGCTTAGATGACAAGACTATGGAATATTATTGTCATTCGTCTATACCGCATGTATTTGCCAACTACCATACCATGATGGAAAGGAAATGCCAACGCCAAGATTGATATAGTCGAAGTGTACCAGGAAGTCAGTTCATTTCAATCATTTCCCGCCGTCGAGTTACCAGTACCCTGTTCCACCTCCGGCTCCTGTCTCCCTGTCTCGGGATCATTCCTCTTAGGCTCTGCCAGCTCATGTTCAAACCCTTTGGGAGGCGCCACCAGGCGTGGGTGCTTCAAGTTGCCCAAGTCCAGTACGGCTAATTTCTCTCCCCTTTCTGTGATCGGTACCTCCGTGTCGCAAGCGGACCATGTTCCCATTGTCAATTGCTCGTGAGCCATACGCTGTAGCTGGAGTACCTCATTCGTTGTCCACTCCAGACGTGCGTAAGCGTCAAGATTACGGCGCTTCTGAATAAAGGCAACTACAGGCTCGATGAACCATGAGAGTAAGATGGTGATGATACCGAATGTAAAGATCAGTGAAAGTCCGAAAACCGAGAAGTTGGTGTGGTTGTTGGACAAAAACTTCTAAAGGGGTTCGTCAATATTGATAACGTAGAATCTCTGCAGCTCTTTACGGGGATTCATACCTGAACTCTGCAAAGTTCCTTCTCCTCTTTGTTTCGAGGCTTTTGCATCATGTTCCGTAGCTTTGGATCAGATGGGCCTTCAGCTGTGTCAATAGCGGAGCCTTGCATGCTGGAGAGGTATATAGAATGCCAACGCTCCACATCTAGCTGCCACTGATTGTCCGGAAGTGCGGCTTGCAAGCCACCTGATAAGGTGTATGAAGAGGCCAGCGATGAGGACCCCAATACCGATATTATATCTTCAAGCTGCGGTAAAGCTAAGATCCGCGAAGTTAGATAAAAATCCAGTAAGAAAGCCTCGTGCTCGCTTTGCACAATATTTCTGGCGTTGGCTTCCAGGTTGATGCGTCCGTCGAGTGAGGTACAGCGTCGCTCCTTCGGCAACCCGGGACTGCAGACCTGATATTGCTTTGCACATCCAAGAACTGTGACTGGCTCATCGCTCCAATAGACGTGCAAAGCATCACTTTCTGATGTATTTAATCCCCGTACTGATGCAAATCCCAAGGAATCGTGCGCAGAGTACCATGGGTCGTCTACAGGTCCAGCATATATGATTTGATTTGCTGCAAGAAACACTAGGTCGAGATCTGCATCCGGAAGCATGAGGTCGTCATTGGGAATGAACATGGAGGTCAGGCTTGAAAATGTACCATTCTGTGGATAGGCTGATCGAGTCCTAATGGAAGAGGTCAGCTATCACTAGTAATGCAGGGGGGGGGGGATTTTTGCAAATTACTCTATCGTATAGGACATGATCCCCTTGCTTCCAGATGCAATAGGTGAACGGTCAGGATATTCGCACGTTGCATTTGTTGAATTCCCAGCTATTAATGACCGCCCATACATATACTTCGTATATGCTGATTTCATGTACTGAGAGCCATCTGGCGAAGTATCTTTTGTTGCTGGGATATGTTCTTTGTATCCTGTTGTTTTGAGCGGGGCGCAATGGGTTGTTGTCCTGAATTGAAAGCGTTGGTTCGGCGGAACATTCACCCCGAAATCGTCGTGGATGTTGAGGAGACCGGTGTCAAGATAGATGTTCTTGCTATCACTGTGGCAGATTTTGGGTGCGAATGGACAGGACGAATTTCGAATGATCTGCGAGGCCAAATGTGGTTTGACAAAAGCACCGCAACTCGCAATGTTTGACTCATTCGTATAACATTGCTGAGCATAGGTGGTGTACGAAATTACCTGTCTAGCAGTGAGGGGGTATTGCTTCGTTAAAATGTCCACCGCGGACATATTTGTTCTGTCGGGAATCCCAAAGGCGGAGCTGGATATGAGGACTTCATTGCCCATACTGGTGGAGACTTTCGACGAGAAGCCACTGGCTGCTCCGAATGCGCAGACGCAGAAGGCTGCACAAAGAATGACTGGAATCACTCGCATCAGTGGCCTGGTTCCACTTTTTCTCCATGCCCAGACACTCTGAATCAGGTGCCATAAGCCGCTGGCACCATTAGCAGCGTTTCGTAAGATTGCTTGCCTCTGGTGATGAACACCGTCTTGTGGTGCTTCTGAGGAATAGTAGTAGTGAATTGCAAAACAGGTGACTCTCCAAAAGCTTGTACCAACGATGGTAACAAAAAGGGCCACAAAAGCAATCAACAGATCGCCATCTTGACGGTTTAGGGTGAGTGTTCGTCCAAGGGTTTGGCTGTGCGACCAGTTTATCCACACGCCGGTGTAAACACCAAACTCAGACGATGATTTAGTGATTGGCAAAGATTCCATGAAGAAGATTCAGTGATTTCTGTGTGACAAATCCAACAAGCGAAAAGGTCTGATTGTAGCAAGTGAATTTGGGGGCAGCGATGGTAACGGGGATCGTATTTATCTTCTACAGTCGCCTCAGAACCCTAAAGTGTCTCGTTCAAAGTTATTGACCGGTTGGATGAGGGAACACAAGCAAGGGGTCCTGCAAAGGTACAATGCCGAGTGTTCCGGTGTGAAAAATAGAAACTCTAGCTCTAAAACATGACACATCCATTTGAAATTAGCCGTAAAAGCAAGTGTATGAGAATGTTCTTGTACGACGGCATGAGTTAATGCAGTGCTCAAACTTACGTATCATTTTCTCAATGCGTATGTGACGCCACTCTGCTACACTCTGCAGCTGATCCGTTCGAAAGCCTTCCCGTGTTTTAGGAGATTTATACTTCCGTGGGTATTCGAAACGTATTTACGCGCGTAGGTAAGGCACGATTATATCTGGGTAGTCAAAGAGCTTGAAAATAATTTGGCAGCGGATGGAAAATGGTATGCGATGTGACGACATGGCTTAAAACCTGAAGTGTGTATGTACAACCAAAGCTAAGCCAAGCAAGGCTGAGAGGCCGCACCTATCAGCCTTCCAGACTACGCCACAGTAGTACACTCTGTATATCGCCATTCTCAGCTGAACCTAGAATCTGTTCTCAACCTCAGCTATCTAGCCCAGTCATTACAAAATCACGTCCTCTGAACGGGGCCCAGAAGCCACCAGTACGTATCATTTCATCCATTATCCACACGCCGGTGTAGATCCGAGCATCAGGTAAATACTTTTAGCTTGTATCTTAAAGTAGAGAAAGCTATATCAAGAAAAAAAATTTATCTACTACTACTAATATCTGATAACTCGACGTGTAGCTTCGTATATTTTATCTGTAGTTTACTACGCACCTTTCCATATAACCAGACACCTAGCCCAGCTATGCAGATGCCGGTACTAAGAATGAACCCTAGCACCAGCATTACACTAAAGCCACTAAAGTTATCTTGAGCTTGTTCCGGTAGATAATGCGACTTTCCGTCAAAAGCAAAATCAGAGCCAAAAGCTTCCTCTTGCGTTCCGGACCCGCTCACTTCAAAGGTGCTCCAGTCCCCACCACCAACCCGCGGAATTTCCACGCAGCCGTTGAAGTCACAAGCCTGTCTCAGCGTCTCCGACGGCACGAACACCTCAACAACGCCCGACCTCCTCAGCACAACCCCCTCACCATCCACCGCCTCCGCAAACGCCCACAGCGCGAAGCCGTCCCACCGCAGCACCGTCTCGAAGCCTCTTTTTCGCGCCTCGCCAACACGCCGCCACGGCCCCTCGACGCTATCATCAGACACGTAGAAGCGCCACGTCTGCACCGTCGTGGCACCGTTCCACGAGACGTAGAACGTCGTCGCGGTGCCGTTGTACGAAAAGCTCCAGAGCGCCGGGTCGTGGGCTGGGACGGCCGTCCAGTTGTATTTGCGGGCCTTGTAGTTCGTCGTGGAGCCGGTCGGATTGTTGAAGGAGGCGTGCAGCACGGGCGCTCCGCTGAGGGGGTGGTGCTCGGAGAAGAAAGGTTGCGCGCCCCAGCCGAGAAAGGCGTTCCCGTTTGGTAGCGGCTGGAAGTTGCCTTGGGATCCGCTGAGGATCGGTGGCCCGTTGGGGACGTGGTGCATGTACTCGTGGCTGAAGGTTGCTGTTCTGGCTTCGTTGTCTAGGACGAAGACGAGACCGCGAGAGTAAGGATGGGTTTGGTTGTCGTGCGGTTTGAATTCGTCGTAGGCGTTGTCGAACAGAGATATGGTGGTATGGGTTGCATTTGAATGCTGCCATCTTGCGTCGTGTTGGCTGGAAAAGTAGAAATCCTTTTGGAAATGGCTTGAGAGCAGCCAGCCGTCAAGATGCCAGAGAACTCGTCCATCCTGTCCAGAGATCAAGTAAAGAGCGGAGGTGTGACGAGAAGATATCAGGTAGTCGCCATTCTCATTCTTGTCGACCGAGTTGATGTGGAAATAGTCCCAAGCGTCAGATGCTGTTGTCCCTTTCCCTCCGGCAAGCGTCTCTCCAGGAAGGACCTGACCGTACTTTGGCGAAGTTTCCTCATGGTCCAGGCTCCTCCACTCAAATAGTAATTCACCAGTCTCTACTGATATTTCTTGAAAAAGGCTGTTTTGAATCCAACCTATGTTTTCGGACATTCCATACGGTGAGAGGTCGTACGGTTGAGCTTGGTAGGCCGTGAAAAGGGCTCTTTTGCCGTCGTCAATGAGATGAAATTCGTGCATGTCAAATAGCGCAGCCGCAGTACCTGCGAGGCGGAGGGTTTTGACGACTTGGTAAGTACTGTCCACAATAATTCCAACACCTTGTGAGTGGCCTCTGCTTTGCCAGCCTTGATAGTAACAGAGGTGGTCGGTACCGTGATACTGGCAGACGTGCGGACCATGACTGCTGTACACCCCACCGAATGTGCCTGCACCAGACCAAACAAGATTCTATCGACTAAATATCAGCATTCCATTGTCTGGATTTCATCGTGGGCTCATACACCGTCGTTGTCGAAGATGTGAGGACCAACGTCGTGGTCGAGAAGCTTGTAACCCCAAGGCGCGGTGAAGATATATCCGGGCGTGACAAGATCTGGCTCGACTGTCGTGATGTTAAGAGACACGGGAAAGAGATCGGGGCGCTGTATCCGTAAGCAGAGGCGTGAGAATGGAGGGAGGCACCATGGCAACAAACAGAAAAAAAAGGTGTCAAGCTACTCCTCGTATCTCCGAGGTAGTTCATCGCCAACGCCGAGTGACATATGAGGACGATTATGCTCATAAGTGTCATATTGGGATGATAATACATCTTTCCGAAGCTATGCAGATACTCTAAGAGAGTTGATTAGCACAATAAACCTGTATTTCATGCGACCTTTAATACCGGAGTGATTTCAACATGTACGTGAATTTTCTTCTTGGCAGAGTCGCAGGCGTAACCCCGCACCGATATGCGAATCTCCGCCCTTTTTTTGCTCGTTCCCAAAGACAAGCGCTATAATAGCCAAGCCCGTTATCGGGGCTCCACCTCTAGTCAGGTTTTGCGAGTAAGCGAGTTTGCCACTTTACAGGGAGGCGTTGCAGGATCTGAAGGATTCGGATGCATACATGTCTATCAATCCTACGCTGATAATGCTCCCAATGCCTTACCCATGCCTAATCCATTTCGGTTCCATGCACGGAGTGTCATTTCGCAAGCTGTCGACTCGTGACTGTATCCAGCCAGTAAAGAATTCCTTCGAGCCAGCTGGAGGCGCAGGTTTCCCCAGTCTGAACACACGGCCAAGGCCGCACTTGTACCCCCTATAGCTCCATTGAACGCAATCAGCTCTCTCTTCACACGCCCTTCGACAACTCTCTTTCGAGCTGTACGAGTTCTGCTGGATATCATCTCTCCAGGTCCCCGCCTCAAACCGCTCCTGGTCATCGTACTCGTTCCATCTCGTAAGCACCTCATCGTAACCAATGTTCCAGTCCCTACGTTCGGTCGGCAGCTCTTGTCCGACTGTACTATTGAACAGATCTTCCATGAGAAAGGGCGCCGCGGGATCCTCTCTGCTTTGCTCGATCTCCATCATCTGGGTCAGATCCTCCGGCTTCATGTGATGGAGCGTCACCAGCGGATGGCACCATTGACCCGGACCGTACGGCACATCAACCCAGTTGTGACCATTGAGCATCGGCCAATACGACGTGACCTCGATGCCGACGTTCCTCAGCGCCAACGCCAGGCCCGTGTCGCCGCAACACAAATGCTGCAGGTCAACGCCAAACTCTGTGCTGCCGGCCGTCTCCGCGCCGGGTGGCCTGTGATCGAGGAGCCTTCGCATCGTGACCGAGGAAAGCAGGTAGCCGGCGCCGCCATACGCAAAAAGCACGTCGCCATGTAGCATGGGGTTGCCCAGGTACAGGTGTCGCTCCGGGTCCAACTGGCGTATCCATTGCGCAAAGGTGCTCCAGAAGACATACGTGTCCGCCTCGATGAAGAAGTACCACTTTTTGTTCGGCACGAGGGCGAAAGTCTTGTCGATCATGGGGAGAAACTTGTACTTGTCCAGCGTCCACGCCCGGCGGAAGTCGATATTGACCGAGGAGACTGGGCGGCCTTGAGCGAGCGCGTGTCGCAACTCTCGCCAGAGGCTGAATTCTGGCACGAACTTGGTGTACGCTTCTGGGAGGTCGCTGAGCGCGTCGTGGATGTCGTACGGGCCGAGACGTAGAGCCGCGTCGGAGAAGATCAAGGGGTCAGGGACGCACTGCAAGTTGCTAAGTAGATGCGTTGCAAGCTTGTCGTGGATCTCGGAAGTGCCTGTCTTCATGACGATTTGGACGTCGTCGAAGAAACCATCAGGAATAGAGTCACAATACGAGCCAGGCGGTGTTGCGTTCTGGCCAGACCATGCTATCCCGATCCCATATTCGTCATTTCGATTCGATTGCAGAGACGGGGGAGGTAGTTGCGGCAACGAGTATACTATGAGCGAAAGAGAAACTGCGAGGATAATCGCGGCTGAAACAAGAGTTTGTTTCGCAAACGCGATAATGGAGTTCATTGCGCTGGCGCTGTTTGGCTCGTTCTTTTCCCTCAGCATCTCTCGAAATATGTATATCGCTTTGCAGAAAGGGTTTGGCAAAAGAAAGGGAGAGAATGGGTGAAAGGCAAGAATCGCTGGACTGTTTCCTCAATCGGCACGGTATCGATGATACTGCGTCCCACCTGGATCCTACAGGAACGAGGTCATATTTACCCGTATACGAAATACGAATCTGGTCCACCTACAAGGATGTAAATGCAACCCTCTCTCACATTGGGGCTAATATCTTACTCGCCACCTCCGCGGTAACGGCTTGTCACCAGCACCGCTAGAGTTTCTACTTGAAAGGGAATTGGGGGTGCGCAATTACCCAAAGATAGATCTCTTATGTGTATAACCCAATCCTCTAACCGGCATTCAAACTACTTTACCCTAACCACCCAACCCGGACCCTAAAAAGTCGACTTTGGTATGGGACTTAACTCTGCTGAGGTATGCCGAGGTGTGCCGAGTGCTTCCGAGGCGGCAACTACTTGGTAATTCAGGTGAGATTATACGAGGTCGTTCCCACTGTATAGTACGTTATCAGATCCACTCACTGGATGGTACGTTATCAGATCCCCTCACCTTCCCCCAGGTCATGTCTTGGCCTAATGTAGCGAGCTGGGCGCCAAGCCGCACGTGGGTGAGTAATACAAGCTTACCGAGATTCTGCTTAACCGATTGGGCGGCATCGCCTGAAGGGATCGAGATATCACACGGCATTCGGTTGGGATGTCTCAGGGCACTAGAATCCTGTCGATCGCGTACGGTTTATTCGCCGTTATCGGACTTCTACTGGCTACTAAATCAGCAGAGCTTGAGATCTTATCTAGCGCTATTACACATTTGCTTTCATCTCTTTGCCATTCCTAAATGGAAAATACCTCAGCCATGCCATCAGCCGAATCGAATAGTTTAACTGAAACCGCTGAAGGTTCTGATACATCTGACCTTTCTTCGGAACGTTCTCTCCCAGCTCCAGTCATACAGAGCGGGGACCGGAAGTCATCTGTACCCGCTGCTGTATATGTGATGTAGGTCATGGAAAAAATTTCAAATACAAACCGTATGCTGACTATTTTTAAGATCATGGATCGCTGCAAGCTCAGGTGTCATCCTGTTCAACAAGTGGATCCTACACACAGCACAGTTTGAGTTTCGTAAGGACGAGTCTATTTAATAAGAATAAAAGATGAAGCTAATGTAGCTAAGCACTGTTTCTAACAACTTGGCATTTATTCTTCGCAGCTGCTATGACTCAGGTCCTAGCCCACTGCACCAAGGTTTTGGACTCAAGGCATGCTGCGCCGATGACCGCACAGGTGTATCTCAAGGCTATCGTACCTATTGCTATCTTTTATTCTCTTTCTCTTGTCTGCGGTAATGTCGCATACCTATACTTAAGCGTCTCCTTCATCCAAATGCTAAAGGTGTGTTTTAAAGCTCCTTCACACCGTAAGTCTTGAAAAGTGTTAGCTGACTTATGCAGGCTACGACCGCCATAGCAACACTACTAGCCTCGTGGGCTCTCCGAGTAGCTCCAGTAAACCTCTCCACCCTCGGCAAAGTCTTCATTATTGTCATCGGCGTCGTCATCGCATCCTTCGGTGAGATCAAACTTGACATGCTTGGAGTCTTCATCCAGATGTCCGGCATCGTTTTCGAAGCCATTCGGCTGGTGATGGTGCAGAAACTGCTTAGCTCATCCGATTTCAACATGGACCCGCTGGTTTCTCTCTACTACTTCGCTCCCGCTTGCGCTCTCATGAACGGCGTTGCGACCCTTATTTGGGAGCTGCCTACGTTGGCGATGGCAGACATCTACAGAGTCGGACCCTTGATCCTACTTGCCAACGCCTGCGTCGCTTTCCTTCTTAACGTTTCTGTTGTCTTTTTGATAGGCAAGACTTCTGCGGTCGTCCTGACTCTATGCGGTGTCCTCAAGGACATTCTACTCGTCTTTGCTTCTATTATCATCTTTGAGGATCCAGTGACGCTGACACAAGCGTTCGGATATTCGATTGCTCTCTGTGGCCTGGTCTGTCACAAGCTCGGGTATGGAATTCCTGAAGGGGGTTGGGAACGCGTGAAAGATAGGTGGGCTGAGTCTAGCGGAGACTATCCTATTGCTAGACAAATTCTTGTCTTCCTAGGCTCGAAGAGCGGAGATTCCGAAGAATCGAGGGAGCGACTGATTGATGATGTCGCACAGGGAGACGATGAGGGGCAGCATCGTATCAGCCAAGACTACGCACGTGTGGACTCTCCTAAAGATTCTCTTGAAGTAGAAGAAAGAACGGGAAAGGAAGACTCAAGGATAGAGCTTTTACCTCTCACAAGACAAAAATAGCACGGCCTTGAAATCAACTCGTGTCTTTCAATCCACTCATTCTACTAGAAAATACTAAAGACATAGTGATTCAGATCTACACTGCAGCAAATTTCTATCATTATCCGACCTCGCTGGGATCACACTGGCCATTCCATGGCGGCCTACCATGCCGCCCAGTCCGCTTCAATTTCAGAGATGCTACAACACGGTAGCAGAGCGTGCTCTATCTGCTTGTGAAACTCTGCGCGCACGTGCTCCAGCCGGTGGATCCTGACTTGACGCCAACCTGTCGCTTCCCGCAGCATGAGCTGACCAGGTAGTCACCACCATCACTCTCCTTTCAGCATCTACTGCCCATCAACAGTGGTATTGGAAGCGAGCATGGCCTGGGCATCGACGACTCCGCGAAGCGCCGACAGGTTTTGGTCATCGTCGTTGATGGACCAAATAAGGACGCCACCGAGACCCTTCCCGTTTCCCCACTCGATCTTCTGCTTGAACGTGTCCTTGTCATCGTACGCGACCCTGCAGGATTTATTTGTTAGCCAAATCGCTGCATGAGTCGTCTGAAATGCCACTCTACCATTGGTCGTTGTCCCAATGAATGTATTTGACGGCGGCCTCGGTATCCCATTGTGGCGCAAGTTCGTCCGCCTGGATGACACCCATGATATCTTTGTAGGTGAGCACGCCGGCTTCGGAGCATGAGCCTGCTTTGCCTGGGCCCTGGAATGGACATCCTGGTACGGCACACTTTTGCGGGATCAGTATCGACCTGAAGTGGGGAAGTGAAATGTACAGAGCTTACCGAGGTGTCTGACAGTTGGTACGAGTTACCATAGAATGCAAGGCCGAGGTTTATCTGTTTCGAAGGGACGCCATTATCTAATAGATAGGCGAGAGACTTGTTGATCTCGGTCAGATTGGTGTGCGCGTAGATGTGCTTATCGGTGCCCCAGTTGGCGTTGACCACATCGTAGGCCATGAAGTTGATGAAGTCTGCGTACTTCATCATTTCCGTCAGGTTATACATGCCCAGATAATAGGTTGGGGTGGGAGCAGTGAAGGAAATGACGAAGTCTTTGTTGGGAATCTGGGCAAGCGTCGATCTGAGCTCCTTGACCAACAGTACGTAGTTGTCGCGATCGCTGTTATTGCCTCCGGTAGCGGGATCACCGGGGAATTCCCAGTCAAAGTCGACACCGTCGAAACAGTAGCGATTCATGAAACAGATCAGTCGCTCGATGAACTTCTGCCGATTGCAGCTCGACGCGACTATGCTCGAAAACACAGATGTGCTGTTGCCGGACAATTGTGCCAAAGAGATCATCAACTTGACATCCTTGTTTCTGCTTCTGATGCTTGTGAAGTTGGAAAACAGCTGGGCGTCATAACCTTCCTTTGGTTCGATCTCAAAAGTTGAATTATTGATGTAGCCGAATGCAAAGTTCAAGTGCGTAAAGTTCTCTGCAGGGATTTTGTCGAACTCCATGCCGCAGCTTTCATTGTGGTTAAATCCTGGGTAGTAGCCGATGATGCGTTGCTGCACGTCGGCTGCAGACTTTCCAGAAGAGGGACCGAGGCTGGCAAGAACTTGATTGGAGGAAAGGAATTGCAGAATCAGGAAAGGCAGAAAATATCTAAGAAAACTCTGCGATTGAACCATCATAGCGAGCGTTGAATTCAGCGTGAGGGAAGAGTTGATGTCCGAATTGGTCGTTGAGAAGGGACGAAGCGGATTAGGGTCAATTTACGTTGAGGTAACTACCAAACTTCACCCCGATCGTAGTTGAAATCCACCCTTCGTAGCCTGACTCAACAAGGAGATCCCCTCTAGAGCCTTTCCATTACGATGGCTGAGATCTATTCGCACCTTGAGCTCAAGAAGGACTAGAATACGCCGAGTTTGGCGACTGATCTTGACTTGATTGTCTCGTCGGATCGATCTGCTACAGAGAAACACAGAGTCATGGGGTTAAGAAGTGTTGGCCAAGATTAATGACCTCCAAGGTAGCAATGGTGTGAAGGTGTTGTTCGATTGCAGACCCGCCAGAGGATGCGGCTGAAAGCCTGGATGTTGCGAAGTCTTACATCATGACCGATGACGAAATCTGGAGAGCGAGCAAAACCCATTGATTTACTGATAGTGGGATCGAATAAAGGAGGGAAGCCGTCTGATCTACAGGGGGGTTCGCAGGTGACCCTGACGAGGTGACTGTGGCGCATCAATTGATCATTTGCATAAAGAGAGTTCGCAGATGTCTTGAGGTTTGTCGATGCAGTTTGTGTTGCGCCAGGCTGAGTAAGGCTCTGTCTTGAGCCAACAGTACAAAGTGTTGGTGGCGTAGCTGTATTGACACGAACACTCGGCCAGGGCGTTCGGACGGTTGCAGCGTCTTGCGGAGCCCGCGTCTTATTCGCTGCTAGCTATGGAAATAGCGCAACTGAAAAACAATAGCGTGAACGTTATACCAAGGATGGCTTGAGCTTCCTAGGTTCGATTTGCGCTCCCGCCGGCCCGAGCCGAGACCCGTTCCACTACGGGCGATCTTCACACGATATTAAGGTTTGGGGCTATTACCAAATGCACCTCTTTTCAATGCGAAAACCCCAAATGCACCCATCTGGCCCAAATGCACCTCTTTCTACCCTTACTACGTTTGAAGTTGTTTAGATACCTTGTTCGGCGATGGTGAATTACTAGCATAAGCCCCAGCGACGCGGCGCGACGTACCGTTAAACCGTGCAAGCACTAGTTAGGCACCAGTGGCGCAGTAGCTAGAGCGACGAACGGGCAACGCACGGGCGGCCCAGGCGTTACTCCAGCCAAACAAGGTATCTAAACAACTTCAAACGTAGTAAGGGTAGAAAGAGGTGCATTTAGACCAGATGGGTGCATTTGGGGTTTTCGCATTGAAAAGAGGTGCATTTAGTAATATCCCCGGAAGGTTTTTCACCCCGTTTTCCTTACTCTCTAAAAGCTTACGCGTGATAAAGTGGGCTTTGCACAAAACCTTGTATTTTAAGTGGCGAGGTCTTAACTGCCATGATATGACGCATAGAATACTCGACATATCGCGCAGTGATCCCTCCTGGTGTTCGTTCCTGCCTCCGCCACACCCGCCACGTGGCGGTGCCCTCGCCATTTAAGGACCTCCGTGACGTCGTTCCGCCGCCACAATCTTCCGCAATCCTCCTCACCACCGAAACAGTACCTCTGTCGCCCGCGCACAAGGCCTCCCTCTCCCATTCCTCCATCAACCCACGCAAAAACAATGTCACCCGACCCCGTCAAGAACAACCCCGCGCCCCGCAAGCGCCTCCCCGCAACCACCCCACAATGGCACGTCCACCCGACCACCGATCACGCGGGCCGCCGCGCCCACACCGTCTGGCTCAGAAATCCCACCACCACCACCACCTCCTCCTCCTCCTCATCGTCAATGCCGCCGCCGCCGCCGCCGCCGCCGCCGCCGCAGCCCGCCACTTCGCTCCAAATCTACTCCGCCACGCCCATTCCGAATGACGACCCCGCCGCAGCGTGGGAAGCCGTCGTGTCCATCGCGCGCCTCGTCATCGGCGGCGGCAGCGCTGATCTGTTGTCTCAGCTGCGCAACGAGGCAGGCGCCCCGCCGCGCTTCGACGTGTACGACGCGCCGCCGCCGCAGGGCAGTAAGGCGGACGACGTGGATATGCTGGCGTGCGTAAGGCATCAGAAGCGCGAGATTGCTGCGCGGCGCGGGACGCCGAGTAGCATTCCGCGGTTTGGGGCGGCGGCGGGGGAGAGGGCGAGGGGGTTGTTGGTTGTGGTGGTTGTGGCGGGGAAGAAGGAAGGGGGGAGGAGGACGGGGGAGGAGCTGGAGGGGCCGTTGCTGGTGTGGTTTCAGCGGGGTGGGAGGGAGAGAAGTGTGCGCGTGCCGTGGGATTTGGAGGTTGAGATGGGAGGGGAGTTGGCGTTGGAGAGGACGGAGGTGCTTGCGGTGCGGGTGCGGTCGTGGGGGGCGTTGGGGTCCGAGATGGGGAAGGTGTGGGTTCAGAGCGGTGAAGAGAGAGATGGGAAAGATTGGGCGTGGGTGGAGAAGATAAAAGGTGAGGCGGGAGGGGTGAGTAAGGCGGAAGCGGACAATCAGGAAAGCGCGATCGCTGCAGCACCACCTCAAATCCAGTCATATTTCAAGGACGACTCTGCCGGCAATTCTCCTAGCAACTCTCCTGGCGACTCTGCTAGTGAGTCTACTGGCGACTCTGCTGGCGATTTTGCTAGAAACCATGCACTTGTAGTACACAACATGACCACTACAGCATCCCTTTCCAACGCTGAGCTACACTACTTGGTATACGACCTTACAGGATCCACCGCCGACGACAACGCCCTCATCACCTTAGCTCGGTCCTTCATTTCTGACCTCCTCATTCACCTCTCTCCTGATACTACCGTTGTACTGGAATTTCACCGCGCGCCAACCCTCGCCACCAGCATCCAACACTTCCGGGGAGAGCAAGCTGCACGCCCGGACCTCAGCGTCGGCTACCTCCCACACGCCGCCCGAAAACCACGTCATCACCACCGTATCTTTCCATGCAGCCCCCATATCGAGGCGGGTATCGATAGGCATCGTGCTTCGAGCATAGGCGCTGGGAAGCAGTCGCCGGGCTTCAACACGTTTCTTGTCGCCGTGGAGACGAGCAGCTGGGAGAAAGAGGATTCGGTGTTGCTTGTAAGAGCGGATTCAGATCTCAAGGCATCGAGGCAGCTTACTGGCCAGGCGCCAGATGATGAAAACGCCGTCGTGGGGAACGCGGTCGAGCTGTTGGTGGGAAGGCCGCCGGGTATGAACGCCGTTGCCGAGCGGTTGGCTGGTATTTCGTAGATGAGGCATCATATACCCACAGCCTCAGCACCACACAGCACACACAATACATTGCAGGGGAGCACTATTTACTAATTTAAGACTAGTGACGAGACTGACAATTATGGAAGTTTGTCAGCTGTGTCAGACACTGCGACCATTGACTGAAAAAGAGGCTCCACAACGGTGGCCTCCTCGCCTGGTCACACACCAGCAAAGATTATCAGACCTGAAAACTTCTTCAAAAACTGCGCTTCGGTTAATCTCCATTGTTACCCAACCTCGTTGGGCTTACACTGGCCATTTCATGGCGGCGTACCATGCCACCCAGTCCGTTTCAACTTCAGCAATGTAACAACACGGCAGTAGGGCGTGCTGTATATTCATTACGCGTTATCCAACTCAGCCAGAGCTCCGCTGTTTCTCCCCACGAGCATCTCAGCTTACCAGTCTCCCACTCCAGCATAACCTCTTTAATATAAGCTTGCCACGCCCTTCTCTCTTCTGCCATCATCTCGTTCTTAGATATCTTCGACCCTGGTGGTCCATCTCCAACGACAGCAATCGAGGCATTGCTAGTAACATGGCCTTCGCACACGCAGTGCTCACTTCATTGAGAGTCATCGCTTACTCTTACCCTCTTCTCTTACCCTAACCAAAGAATGCCCGGAGGTCTTCCACCCTTCTTGGTGTTTGGAGTTTTAGAGGAAGAAGCCTGCCGTTACATACGGTTGCTACCCGCTGAGCCGCCTTCGGTGATACTCAGGTAGTAGTAGTGAGCATCACAACGCGTGTACCCTGCTCCCCTGGCGCATGACGTGAAGATTTGTTCATCAGGCCCAAGACTAACCATTACAGCTGCTTTTGCTACTTGTAAAGTAAAGGTCCTGTGGGGAACAAGCACCATCAAATCATCGAGTCTCTAAAAAAGCACTTAATCAGGGATAGAGAATAGATTAGATGCTACCGTGTCTCTATTTTACCGGTCATTGTCCAAATCCAGAAGCTCCAGGGATTTGCTCCAAAGCTTAGCCGCCTTTTCTTCATCAAGCACACAGGGTGCATAGCCTGAGCCTGTTATTCCCGTCGCAGGATTCCAAGGGCCTGCGATTTGACAGTCCTCAAGGTATAGGCCTCCCCGGCCTTCAAGGCAAGCCGCAACAGCTCCACAGACTGTGGTGGCTGCTCCCTGCTCGACATTCTTCCACGTGGATAGAAGAGCCTCCGAATTCGCCCAGGCCTGCTTTTGCTCTTCGGGAATGTGGACTTGGAGACCGGTGGCAATTCCGCCAGGGTGAAGGCTCACAGCGTGCAATCCTCTGTGGCCGTAGCGCCGATCGATCTCGTTGGCGGTCCAGATGAGAGCTGTCTTGCTTTGGCCGTAGGCCTTCCAGCCGTCGTACTCGCCGATGAGATTGATGTTGTCGATGTGGACTTCGGAGCCGCGGTGCGCACTAGAAGAGACGATTACGACTCGAGACTGGAACGCGGGAGTAGACGATTCCAGGAGGGTCGGCTTCAGAAGCCAGAAGAGAAGGAAGTGAGCCAGGTGATTGACACCAAACTGCGTCTCGAATCCATCCGTGGTGCGGCCATCAGGAGTAGCCATCACAGCGGCGTTGGAAATCAAGATATTGAGTTTCCGGCCCTTGGACAGAAACTCGCTGGCACAAGCCCGGACACTGGAAAGCGAGTTGAGATCCAAATGGAGAAGATGGACACGGTCTAACTTGGCAAGGCCTCCAAGCGCGTCTTGAGCCTTTTCCAAGGATCGTGCGGTCGCGTAGATGGTAGCTCCCGTTCGCACAAGGGCGCGTACCGTTTCAACGCCGAGACCGGAGGAGCAGCCGGTAATGAGAATAACCTTGTCTGTCAGCTTGCCCCGCAAGCCTTCATCCTCGACGATCTGGAGGGCAGTAGGACGAGCATCGCCAGCTCCCCTGGTGTTTTCATGCGCTGAGGCCCATCGAGAACTCATGTTGCTTCTGTTCCGATTTGTGACACTGGAGGAATGATAAAAGATTGGACTGGAGAGAAACGGGATATTGATTTCGGTGGTAGAAGGCAACTCACAAGTGATTTAATTATACTTTTGGTCTACGAATAAACAGATTTCGACTACTCATAGTGTGGACGACGATGTACCATCTCTTTTATAGGACCGGGCGCATTCCCGCCCGCCTGAGCCCGCGACCGTTAAGCTTTACCTTTCTAATAGGGAACGACTTGGACTTTTAACGCATCCGTACTGAATGTCTCCAACTAACGTTGCCTTCTAAATTTTAGGACTCTTTATTGAATTAATCGGGCCGGCGTGTCTCAATTTACCTGCGAAACTAAGATGCCTGTAACTACACATACCCTAGCAAGGTAACCTAGGGGAAGCTGATCCATTTTGCGTACGTGTGCATAAACTGATCCTTGGAGTGGTGTATTGGCGTTAGCGTTGGCGGCTAGCATGAATCGGTGGGCGGGCGGGTGTCCGCCCGCCCGCCCGCCCGCTGATTCATTTCGGATCACTGAGACCCATGATCTGTACACCAATCGATGCCGCCCAACCGGGCGCTCGCAGTTAAGCCAAGCAAGGTTGCTAACAGTGCCCAGTCCTCAGCAGTGCTCGCTCCGTGCAGAATCGGCCAAATCGTTGCTTAAGTCCGTCTTAGAAGAGTCTTTGTTTTATATAAAAGAGTGGTTCCTGCTTCAAAGATCTCAAAATCTGCATTATCACTAACATCACTTACCAACTACCAGCATGTCCAAAGTCTGGTTTATCACCGGTAGCTCCCGCGGTTTGGGAAGAACACTCGTCGAATACGCCCTGAAGAAAGGCGACTCTGTCGTCGCGACTGCGCGCAACCCAGAAACCTTAAAGCCCCTGGTCGACCAATACGGCTCCAAGAAGATCCTCCCCATCACCTTGAACGTCACCGATTGGGAAGCAGCTAAACGAGCGGTGACGGATGCCGTAGAACACTTTGGGCGAATCGACATTGTCATCAACAATGCTGGATACGCCAACGTTGCATCCGTGGAGGACTTCGACGTCGAGGATTTCCGCCAGCAGATGAACACAAACCTCATGGGAGTCGTGTATGTCAGCAAGGCTGTTCTCCCAACCCTCCGTCAACAGGGATCTGGCCACATCTTCCAAATCTCCTCACTCGGTGGCCGTATCGCCAGCCCCGGTCTGACCGCATACCAATGTGCCAAATGGGCGATCGGAGGCTTTTCTACAGGACTTTCCGCTGAAGTGAGCCCTCTTGGCATAAAGGTCACTGTTCTTGAGCCAGGCGGAATGCGAACTGACTGGGCTGGCCCTTCGATGACGGTTCATCCAGTCAGCGAGCCATACCAGCAAACAGTTGGCGCATTTGCTAGTTTTCTGCAAAGCTCTTCGGGCCAGGAAGTTACCGACCCGGCCAAGGTTGGACCCATTATCGAGGAACTATATCAGTCCGCAGAACCGCCCATCCGCATGCTGGTTGGACCGGACTCGGTGCAATACTGGGCCCAGGCTGCCGAAGCTCAGGCAAAATCAGACGAGACATGGAAGGAGCTTAGCCTGTCGTCCTCTTAAGGTCGGATTCATGTATTTAGTTTTGAGCTTATTCGCAAAGGTTACGCAATCAGGGGTACCTCTCCCATCTCCGTTGCGTCCCTTCTCAGACAGACCCACCACATTCATTCGTATGCCAGTTTATCAAATTTGAAACTTGAATTTTCCCTTCCTTGATGACCTTTGCATTATTACAGGCAGCCTTCCTTCCACCTTTGTTCAGGGTGCCCAGCCTGGTTGAACTGCTGAACTGGTGGGACGCACATGATGCGGGCGCTTGTGGCCTCTTTCTGAGTCGGTTCCCCTCGTGTGTCCACTTTTCAGCTTCCTGCCTTTTGTTGCTGCCTCGGGAGGATAATCCGCCTAGTCCTTCGGCGACGGCCTGGTGGCTTCTTTTCCCGTCGGGGATTCCCTGGTCTGTGCGTCCTTCTGGGACTGCCGTGTCCGTGACTTCCCGTGCAGGATTTGGCTGCTGCCTGTTGGTGAACCAGTGAGGCTACTTGACGCCTTCGCCGTCTCTTCCGGTGCGGGATTCCAGCCCTTGGGTTTGTAACAGTGGTGGGTGCACTGAGCTGGGCTACGTAGGTGGGGCACCCGCTTATCAGATAGGTTAGGTAGTGCGGGCGGACTTGCGCCCGCCCGCTATGACGTTTCTGCGATGGCGATTATCCCACTAGCACAGCCTGGTATCCAATCATATTACGCTGTTTCTCAGATCGACTAGCCGGAGCCGAAGGGCGCATGTCCGCCCGCAATGCTTTATGGACTGCTGCATCCGTCCCTTGGGCCATTTCAACACGTGTCCCTTCTCACCATCCTCGTTACGTGCGCCTGCATCCAATTCGTAAACGACGCTGTCGATTCGGACATTAGGACTCATGCCTAGTGGATCCTTTGCAGGGCTTGCCTCGCTGGCCTGCTCCTCGTGCCGTAAGCAAAGGCGCAGGTGTACGAGAGAGTTGCCGGCGTGTCTACTTTGCCGTCGGCTTGGCAAAGCGTGCGAATACAGCGAGAGCCTAACGCCTCGATCAGTCCAAGACGAGCTTACCTACCTCCGAAACCAGGTGGCCGAACTAGAGCACCGCCTTGCCGAGGTGCAATCCAGCCCCAACTCTAGCACCACGTTGACTGTGGCGAGCTGGACGCACGACCCTCTCTCTTCCTCTTCGGCCGAGTCGGCTCCTCAATTGCATCATGATTTCCCCGCTGCCTTCTTCCTGGATTCGGAAGCTTTTCAGCGTAGCGGCCAGACCATCATTCCGCCACACGTCGAAGTGCCACATGCCCTTACAGATATGCTGGAGGAAGAAAAGGATGTGGCCGCAGTTCTAGCGGCTCACTTTAGCAGCTTTCATGCCTATTTCCCAATAGGTGGGTCCTATAAGCCCTCAAATGAACTGGCCAGGCAACAGTTAACAGCAAATTTACCAGTTTCCAAAATCAGAACTCAACAATGGCTCACAAACTGCGGAGAATCTCTTTCCTTGGACACGAAGCTGCTCACTAAATGCATGCAGCTATTTCAGCAACCTACGCATTCCTGTCCTGTTCCTGCTACCAGACTATACGCATCCTGCAAGGCCCTATATGCTTATGTGGAAGGACAGAATGTTTATTCTGTCCGCCTCTTACAGGCCCTGGTGCTTATAGCAGTATACGAAGTTGCTCATGCCGTGTATCCTGCTGCATACATCACAGTTGGACACTGCGCAAGAGTGGGAATCAGCATGGGCTTGCACGACCAGCAGTCCTGCACACAAATGCTGCCACGACCAGGTATGTTTTTCGGTAATTATAAGCGGATCTTGGTTCTGAGAATTACTTTCACAGCAACTTCGGTCGAGTTAGAGGAGAGACGTCGCGTGTGGTGGGCTGTCGTAATCCTCGAAATGTACGTGAACCTGGGGAGCAGAGCACATCCGCTTGCGTGCCCTATCCAGGGGGATGATTTGCTTCCACAGGATGATGAGTGCTGGGACCGGGGAGTAAGCCATTCGAGGACTGAATCTGCTGCCCAACTCTGGCTGAGTAAAACGTCTAGGAAATGGCCGTCGTGCGACCTATCGCTCTCTCAGCCAGCGCTACCATCCGCACTTCTCCTTTTGCTAGAATATGTCAGGTGGTACATGTTCTCTCTCGCGTGCTCCATCATGTCGACGATAAAAACATCAACCTAACCTTCCGTTACGGCGAGGCTGTTCAACTTCGGAGGACCGCCGAATCTCTTTCAGATGCGCTTGCGCATGAGCTTAACGAAGTCGTACAGCAGCGAAGCACCACACCGTATTCAAAGATGTTGCTTCTAACAGCGCTAGGTCTAAGCTACAGTGCTCAACTAAGCCTTCACGAAAGATATGTTTGCGCGGAGTCAATGACCAACGAGGAGATCAGCAGTCCAGAACAACTCGAGCTGCATAGCACGGCCATGGCGCGGGTTCCTCAGGTCTCAGACGCCATTTTGCACCTGGCGACGTGGATTAAAGAAGGTGCAGTGCAACAAGGGGTAATGAACGTTAGTCCTTTTCTAGTGGACTGTTTGTATCAGTCAGCAGCGACCTTTTCATGGCTTGCTATCGAGACAAGAGCAAGTGAGCATTTCGGGAAGCTTGCCCAGTTGAGGGAAGTTCTTCAGATTATCGGCGCGAGATGGAATTCTGCCAGTAAGACCTCTCATTGTCAATCTGTAAGCTTTACGAGTTTGCCCTATTCTAACCAACTGTAGACGAATACCTCAAAATCATAGACTCCATGTCTGCATGAGGGGAGCGATTGCGAAAGTAAATAATAATATGAACTCGCAATCGAATAATGATATCTTTACCTGGTCTTACTACCGTCATGAATAAATGATTGTTTAGTGGGAGTGTCTGTGTTTGCGCTTTCGGTGGACATGAAAGAGCAGGCAATGCCGTACACATCACGCGGGATTTCGAGACTGATGGGCGCTTTCGAGCTACCATTTCGTTTCAATGCGGTCGAGCTATTAGTAGTAAGGCCGCCGGGCATGAACGCCGTTACCGAGCGGTTGGCTGGTATTTTATAGACGTAGGTGATTGCGAGAAGTAGTATAGTGACGCTAGTAGTTTAAGTTACAGTATTTAATCCAACCACCATTTCCGTACCTTGAAACGTCACGAAACTTCTTTAAGATGGTATGTCACGGCTTCTGCCGGCGCTCCGCCTTGTCCTCTACGTCACACAGAGGTAATACTGTTGAGCGCCAAGGAATCCCGACCCACATGGTATTGCCACGTTGCTCGTATTATCTTCGGCGTCTCCGAAAGAATCTTAGAATCAGAATAGCCTGCTGATGATTGGCTTCAGCATTTGTATTCGAATTTTTTTTTCGACGGTGAAAAATGATTTGTTGCATGCACAGCCACCCCCCAGCCACCCCAAGCCAACACAGCCGGCGTACTTATAGTAGCCGAAAAGTTATACCTCATAGAAGCTACTCAAACGCCTGTCTACCTCCAGTCGTGTGATCCATTACAGCATCAGACACCAATTCAACGCTCATTTGGGCTTCTTTTTTGAGTAGGAACTACCCTTACAACACCGATTATTAACGAAGCAACAATGGCCGTCTGCCAGCTATGCCAGAAACTGCGGCCACCGACCGCAAACGAACCTTTACCCGCGTGTTTTATCGCCTATCCTAGTGTCGAACACCACAAAAGTTTGTCAGAGCTGCAGACATCTTCGATGACTTGCAGTCTATGTCGTCTCATACTAAGCCGAATCGACCTTTCCCTTGCAGATCGTTTGCCACCCTGGGTAAAGGATTATTTGTCAAACGCATCTATCGTTGTGCTTCATGATCGCTCTCAAAAACTCGATCAAGCCACCATCATATCTCCTCGTCTTTGTTTCACCGGTCCTGACGAATGGAAGCTCCGACCCCCATCACCGCTTAGATATTCGGGGTATCTCTTGGACAGCGCGGGCGAAGGATACAATATCTACTCCACTGATTGGAAGTATTATCTCTTATCCAGCCTTGCTGCTGTGGATGATCGTAATGGTTAGTGATCCATCTACGTACCAGTATGAATATTCACATTCGTCGCAAAAAGTTGACTTAGATGATCAGAACGATACATTGCGAGAGCTTTATGGGACGTCGACAAATCTCAGCAGCTTCATGAGAGACTCAGGTTTGCCTATATTGAGCTACAGAACTGCATCTCCAATCATGAAATCTGTCGCGGTTTCTCCTCATCATTGCCAGAAGATCCTCCACCACTCCCTACCCGTGTCATCGACGTATGGTATCCATCCAAGAACGACAATGCTCAAGCTCAATTGATACGGTCGAATGGGTTGAAGGCTCATTACACTGCACTCAGTTATTGCTGGGGGGGCGGAAAGACAGATGAGTCGACAATTCAGGAACTGGAGCAGGGCGTTGAGCCTTCCAAGCTGGCCAAGACGTACGAAGATGCAATTTACGTTACCAGGGCATTGGGGATGAGATATCTTTGGATTGACGCTCTCTGCATTATGCAGAATGACCCTGCTGAGGTGGAATCCGAGATGGCAGCAATGGCCAAGATATACCACAACGCCCAAGTATCGATTTCCGCCAGCGCGTCAACGAGCCTACATGGAGGGTGTGTTTACCCGTTAGAGCCCCCGCTCTGTGTTGAATTCTCTGTCGACTACAAGGTACCCTCCAAAAAACAAAAGGCGTACATTCGATCCGCGCCTCGGTATAGACAAAATGTCCTACGATCGCCCCTGACCACAAGAGGCTGGACTTTACAGGAGGACTTGATTCCTTTGAGGACCCTCTACTGTGCAGGTGATCAGATGTACTGGCAATGCCGACAGAGGACCGTCACCGAAGATGGAGTTATCGACAACGACATGTTTTCTTACTATGAGACGCATTACGATGATGAGAAGTATAGCCACCACCGGTCGTATATCGATAGTCTGAAGGGAATGACCCACCGCCTCCGTGGGCACCAAGGCTGGCGTGACAAAGTCAAAAAGAGGGATGAGTTCGATTTAGAGCTATGGCTCCAGGTTATCAATGACTTTACGGCCCGGAACCTAAAGTATCCTGAAGATAGGCTCCGCGCAATAGCGGGTCTTATCAGTGACAAGGGAGATGATGAGGAGGATAACCTTGCCGGCCTTTGGCGCGAGGACTTGAGATTCGGCCTTTGGTGGAGAGCCCATCCCTCCAGACGCGACTTAAACCTACCTTCCCTTGGAATACCTTCATGGTCTTGGATCTCTTTCAATGGCAGAATCAAATATGAAGACAACGGACGAACAACGGCAAGCCGGCGCCGAATATGGGGATTCTTTGATGTGGTTGATATAACCATGCAGTGGTCAGGGAAACCACTGAGCTCCACACTGAGGCAGGCGACCTTAGAGCTCAATTCATCCCTCCAACCGCTTTCGGTTGACGTGAGAGAACCAGGCCACGCCGTCAAGATCACTCAGAGTTCTGAAGTGGATACGGGATTTCGAGCTAGAATTTCGTCCTGCACTGGAACCTCTGTACGGTTCTTCGACCGCTTTGACCATTTCTCCAGCGGCAGGACTCATAGGCCACGCAATGCTGCTGAATTGGATCGAATGTTGGATAAGGACACCAATGTCATATACGCCATGCACCTATCCTCTTACTGTGGTGACAAACTGAATGAGGCGCACAGTCCATGGCGGCCTCAAGACGTCACATTCCTTTTGGTGGAGGCTACGGGGAGGATGAAGGATGAATATCGTCGGATTGGGTTGGGTAGGGTGAGCCCAAAGCTGGGGTTATTCGAAGGTGTATCGAAGAGAAAAATAACTCTGGTCTAGCGAAGATATAATATGCATCATGTTTGACTCCGGCAGCAAACCACCTTACCTCTTCTCCAACACAACCCTCACCGGCTCCCCAACCCCCTCATCCACCGCCCTATACCGCACCCTACACCTCCCCGCCCACTCATCCACAACAGTATTCGACCCCGTCGCCACCCTCGCCACCTCCTCCACCTCCCCCCTCAACCCGACAACCCCATCCACCAACAACCTCACCGGATCCACCCTCCTGAAACCTCTCCCCGACACACTCCTCCACGCAAACAGCGCCATCGCCGCCGTCACCCCTGCCGCCCCCAGCATACTAATCAACCCGACCAACAGTATCGAAGGCACGTACGTGATGCGGTAATGCTGCTCCGTCTCCGTGCCCGACAGGGGGTAGAAGTACTCGGCCGCGTTGCGCGTCGCGTTGCCGCTCGAGGCAGCGACTTCGTACGTCAGCCGCTGCACCTCGCCGCTCGCGTACAGGAAGTTGAGCGCGTAGTCGCCGAAGGTGTTGTCGTAGTACGTGCTGCCGCGCGAGCACAGGGCCGGGCCGATGCCTGGGTTGTTGGCGGATGGCGCGCGGTAGTTGAGGTTGGTCTGCCACTGTGCGAGCAGCGACGGGATGCGGGTTTTCGTCGTTTCGTCGAAGGTGGGGTTCGTGATGGTCCAAGACGACGACGAGGATGAGGAGCTGGAGGTGGTGGAAGAGGTGTTCCCGGCGCGGACGTAGTTCAGTGTCCCGGTCTCGCGGTAGAGGGAGCAGCTCAAACCGCTGGTCGACATGGTGCTCTGCGTGCCGGTGAAGCTCCACTGCGACATGTTGAAGGCGGCGTAGTGGACGGCGCCGTAGGGGCTGGGCGCCGTGTCGTTGGTTAGGTTGAAGCGGTTCAGCCGGCCGAGGTAGGCTTCTTCGCTGCCGAGGGTGAAGCCGACGAAGGAGTAGTCGTCGCCGTCGCCGGTGGAGATGTCCGAGGGCGTGCCCGGGTAGTTCGCCTGGCGGGGGCCGAGGGCGGTGGTGCTGCTGCCGGTTTCGTTCCAGAGGATGGAGATCTGCGTCACGCTGTGGTATTGGCCGTAGGGCTGCAGGATGCTGATTTGCTCGGCACGGCGCGGGGTGCAGTTGACGGAGAGGCGGTAGGCGGGGACGTTGTCGAGGGAGAGGACGGAGAGGGGAAGGGCGTCGAGGGATGCGGCGGTGGCGTTGGCGCCGATGTATGTGCCATCGGTTAGCTTCGATGAAGCGTTCGCGAAGGCTATCTCGGTGAAGAGCGCGGTGATCTCCTTTGCAATGTCGGCTTGCTGCGTGGCCGTGAAATCGTACAAGTCCAATCCGGGTATGTTGCCTACAAGGAGCCGATTGTTCATGTAGGTGCTTTCAACTGCAGCGTCTCTCTGCATTCGCAGACTCCATGAGTCGGTGAAGGACGTCGTTGTAGTGTAGGCCTCGTATGCGATTATGTTTGCCAGCGCTGTCCTCGTAAGAGCCGATAGTAAAGCTACTATGCTCAGGAGAAAGAGGCGCCACGTCTTCCCCTGTAGGAGGTCGCGGGTGGTGAGGAAATCGAAGCTTCCTGCGCATAATCCGCTGGCTGTAACAAGTGACCGTAGCGGAATAGACTTTTTCTGCTGTTCGTTGACTGCTGATACTCGCGCGCTGCTAAACCATAAGACGTTGACGCTTGCCATTACGAGCGGTGCTAATATCGCTCCGCACACAACGTCCACCGCCTTCGCTTGGCTTTGACTCAACCGACCCCCAATAGCCTCTCCTGCGAAAGTGTCGAAAGTGCTTTTGTCGGTACGCGTTGCGAGCCATACGATGAGAGCGGCGAGGGGGACGATGGCAGTGAGAAGGACGGCGCCAAGAGACCATGATTGCGCTGTTGTTGTGGAGTCTCCGATGCCCTGGCTTTTGGAATTTGTTGATCCGGATTCCAGTATCACAGGGTTCGATTTGCCTTGCAACAGGCCAGACGACGGGGAAATGCCGCCTTCCACCGTGGGCTGTCCCTCTGCAGAATTCCGTCCCATATTGCCAACGTTGCCGGTGTCGAAGGTGTCGGTGGTGAAATGCCGCAGATGTTGAAAGGGTCCGGAATAGAGTCCTGCAAATTTCGCGGGTGAGTGCATGTATTAATAGCAGGCAGCACTTTCGATGACATGGATCGCCTCAGCCACTGGGGGCTGAAAGGCTAACGGTAAGCCCGGCCTAACCGGATTAGCACAACCTGCCATCGTGGACAGAATTCTGGCCAACCATATCATTTGCACCTGCTGATTTTACAACCGGGGCTTTTGCGCAGTGGGTCGGTTGAGCACTTCGTCGAGGATCGCGCTTAGCTTGAGGCTTAGCTACCGCGAAATGCATTGACAAGCTTCATGTGCGTCTTTTACAGAAGGCAATTAGAGCCGAGGGACAGCGGGAATATGGACAAGCCTTTGAAACATGGCGTAAACATAATTCTCTTTTTTCTTTTTGAGAATACCACATGTGGGCAGTGGAATCCAGCACCAAGACGAAGACGCACATGCAGCTGTTCATGTTATTAATGCCACATTTGCATTCGGAGAATAGCCTCAATTACCTAGGATTTGAACAAAAGATAAGCACACGCTAGCATTAAGCTGCGATACCGCTCCATATATTTTTTGGGGGGCTGAGCCGGGGGTTGCATCCTGCTGGATGTGTGGATCCCTCTATTCGGGAAACGCTCTCTCCAGTCAGCATAGACACCGCTGTGTTGTCGTACCACTTTTTCCCACCGGACCATTGTAGATGCAGAATGAGCATCCCTACGAGATTTGCATACACAGTCCATTTTGCTATCACAGTCTATAACTATTTTCGATTTTTTATTTGGCCGTACGTTCCTTTTTTGGGGGTCCAAACGCTGTCAGCGCCTCCGCCTCCGAAGTATGGCATGACTCGGACGGAACGTGGCCCCCAAAATTGCTTGACGCAGGAACATCATGCAGGGGCAAGGCAGGAGGAAAGGGAGGTGTTTTGAGACCGAGGCTATCAATTTGGGAATAGAAAGGGACTATGTAAGCAATGAAGGCAGTTTCAAGAATATTGGGGCGGGTCTATTTTACCATGGCTTCCCAGCAATATTGCTTTGCCTCATAGTAGCCCGATTTCTCCTGTGGAAAGCACAAGCTGCCATGTGGCCGATTCTTCTTTGGCAACAAAATGAGAGAAACAGAAAGTCCAATTTCTTAGTGAGTTCATTGCTGGAAATGTTTCCATTTGCTGGAAACGTTTCCAACCGTGTCAATCTGGCCAATCACAACCTCCGCACGCCGCACTAGCCCGACGACCCTTTGACGATCTGACCTCAAGTCCGCGCCAATGAAAACTAGCTCAGGAAATGCATTACACGTAGCGCCTCCCTCGTTTCAACCGTTTAGAATCCTCGCCGACTACAGTGAAAGCAATCTGTCCGACATTCGACTCTGGCTTCACATCTGCGATTATAACCCACAAATCCTGGAGCCTTCTTGCACGATCGAGTCCATCCGTATAAGACGGTTGATGAAGGCCAGAGTCCAGCACTACGAACGCATTATCGCGGGTGTTGGTAGATGCGTAGCCTAGGATGTCTGGCGCAAGTATGAGATTTTTGAGGATGAGAGACGCTAATCCGGCCGCAAGCAAGACTGCCGAAGTGACGAACAAAAGCACACCGTAAGTCCAATGGAACTCGTAGACTTCTCCATCGTATCGTGAGATGTTGACCTGGCTCGTATTGAAGGAAATGGTGACACTCTTCAGAGTTGGATCATCCTCACTAGTCGTCGTGTATCTCTCCACTGGTGCATTGTCGTAGTAATCGTTGCCGAGGGAGAGATTACCGGTGAGATACTGCGTACTGTAGGTTGTCTGCCAGAAGGTGTTATAGAGTATCTGCAGGCGGCTGCTCAGGACCCGGTTGTCCACAGAAGAAACATTTACGAAACTGATGAAATTGGTGAAATCGGTGTTTGCATCAACAAGCCATTGCTCGGTCATGGTGCTTGAAACCAGACTACCCATTGCCCCGTGAGATTTCACACCAATGGTGGCATATGGCAACTGGTCTTGCATATTGATCAGCGTGACAGATCCTTGGCCAGCAAGCCCGTATGGCGTCTCGCCGACGACTGGCGTGGTTGATCTTCTCATCGCAGTGACATGACAGGCGCCATCTTCACAGCTGATAGACGAGTCAACATCTCGAGTGCTCAGCGAGCAGTTCGCGACACTGACTGACGTGTTTTGTTGCACGAAGTTGACCATTGAAACTAGCCCGAAGTATTGGACTGCAGCTGAAGAGAAGTTTGCGGAAGGAGCACTTGGGAATAGCTTGAAGCTGGATTTACTATCCCAAGTAGAGTTGGCAGATTTACTCATAGTACCAGTATCCTGATTGTAATCCGTGTAGTTTGCCACGTAGGAGACGTTGAAACAATCGATGGCGAAGTAGCGAGAAGTGACATCAAAGGTGGAGTTTCCGGTCGGAGGGATACCGGCGACAGGGATTCCCAGCAGACTGGTGTAAGAGATATCACTGGACGAGTCGATGCTGATCCAACCGTCAGTCGAAGTTGAATCCTCAGTATTGAGAGTGTCAAAGACTGGAATTTTGACGTTCCCAAACAGGTCAGTTGGGGAATCAGGCTGGGTTCCCGATGTTTGTAAAGCAGTCATATAGAGCGGAGCGAATAGCGGCCAGCCCTCTGAAGCCATGGTTCCGCCACCCATGAATGTGAACGCTGCAGCCTCTCGGGGCAGGTAGCGAACGGTGGAGGTGGATGACATTGGCCGCGGAGATTTTGAGATGAGGCGTAAGGAAGATTGGCCTCCGACAGGAGATAGTGCCCAGACGAAGATGATACACACTCCGAATATAGTCGTTCGACGTGTCACGACTTGCCTTTCAATTGCCGCGAATAATGACTGGCATCCGACGAGTCGTTCCAGTTCCTACGATAGTCTCAGGAATGAGAAAGCTGATGGGATTCCTCAACACTTACACCCAATTGAACTCCTCGCTCAGCGCGATATAATGCGAGGCTTTTGAAGAATTTGCCCATGAGGGCAGCGAATACGATTGGGAAGATTGTGGGCAGGACAAGCAGAATTTGCCCGATCGTCTCACCTGATGGTGACGTTGGCTTTTTTGCTAAGGTTCCTGCAATGATATCGACCACTGTACAATGTTAGAAAGGAGGTATTCTGTTAATCATTCGCGTGAAAGCTAGGTGCTTACCAATGAAGAATAAAGGAACCAATGACAACACAAAATCTCCAAGGAAGATCACCCAGTCGACGAATGAATGTTTACCCAAGGTTTTGTTTGGCTGAGTCTTCTCCTGGCTAGCTCCAGTATCCGCCTGACCCCCTTCGCTGTTCAAGAGGCTCATTTCCGATACTTCTGGCGCCGTTATGTCACCAATTTGTCGAGAGTGGCTTCGAGAAGACATAGCTCCGGAGAGGTGGAAATCGAGCAAGCTGTAGATTGTCTGGTTCCGATGGGGAACGAAAAGTATAATTCTCGGTATTAAGTACAAAAGCCTTGCAGTTGTCCTGGCCTTCGAAAGGTGGCGGTGCTGTGGGAAGCTAATGTATGGCCGCCAATACTACGGCGCTGAATGAAATATTGGTCGAGGCTTGCATTGCACTCAGTACCCAGCCAATGACCATAGACGGATAAGATAGTACTTCCTTGCATGCATGCATGCGGGATCAACGCCAGCCGCATACTCCATGAATTGACATAGCAGCTTTCCAGTGACGGCAAATCTAAAAAAAAAAAAAAAGCGGATGGTTGTGGCTGGAGTCACCGGGCCAGTCGTTTAGCCGATATGGGACTAGATTATGTGAGACACCATCCACTTCCTAGGCTTAGATCTAGCATAGGCTCTTGGCGTCTGACATGCCCGGGAGCCTCATAATGGCGAAGGAAGGAAAGCATGAGCCGCGGCAAATGCACATCATGCGCTGTGAGAAACGTACATTTGGTGCCACCAATAATAATTGCCAATCAACTATTAGAAACGATTAGCGGCTCCCCACAGATTTACCGACATTGTGCATCTGCGGAACACAAAAGATCTGGGCGGAAATCCAGACAACAAACTCACTCCTCGAATGCACCGTAGTGCGAACAACAGCAATGAACGAGAGGTACTACCATTATTGAATCCGACCCAGCCGCGGACGTCGTACAATGGTTGCTACCAGCATGGAGGCTGAATGCGGACTTTGCGGGCGCCACGTTTCAGCCGCGGCTGGAACCGAATCCTATCTCTACAGCCTAGTCTACTTTGTGTAACGTTGAGATCCTAAACAGGTAAGGTGCACGGCTATCGTCTTATGGCGCCATGGCCTATCATTCAAGCATGCGAGCCTAACATGTGCCACGTATCATCGCCTTCCTCGCATGCTGCTATGTCAGGTCCCCGCCAGGCCAAGGGCGGTGTGGTCGCAACCACGAACTCCAGGCGGCCTTTTTACCTCGCTCCATCAACAATGAGCAAACTTGGAAATGGCTCGTCGTCTGTCTTTCCGGACGCCGCCAGGACGGATATCTCTCTGGAGCCGGTCACAAAGTTCCCAACGCTTTCTGACCTTTCCATGAGCACCGGCCGAGCAAAGAGCCTCCCAGACCTACGACTCGCATTTCGCGAAGCTAACTCGACGCACAAAGCCTATCATCGCCTTCAGAGATTTTCCCGGCGGCAAACATTCAGCGCGAAAATCGTTGCTGGGCCGGATTACGTTGAAAGTTTGAACATCGGGTTCTCTCAGGAGGGATTGCACAGCTGCTCTCGTTGTCAAAATATCGATTTCGACCTTCGCACTCTAAGCCTTTCGCAAAACGAGGGATGCCTTGACATCACTTATGCGGAGGGAGGAGAAGCAGCGAAAGAAGGCTGTGAATTGTTTCTAAGCCTTTTTGACGCCGCGGATCATCGACTCGGCAAATTTCAGACAGGGCGAGGCCACAGATGGTTCGACAATATACCCCATGAGCTGCTCCACAAGCCAATCGCCTTCTCGATCAATGAAGAAGAGATTAGCGATACTGGTCAAACGAAAACTATGGTGCATTTCAAAGAAATTCGTACCAGAAGGTGTGGTCGCAGCAAATGGTCCTTCTTTCAGCATGATGGTCAGTAATGCATCTCATTTCTAGCAACAGGTTCTAATAAACCTCAATCAATAGCACTGCCACCATTGACAACTACTGGTTCGTTCGACTACGTCCGGTCTTGGTTGCACAGGTGCGACTCCCAACACATATCGTGCTCAAAAACACATCACGAATTTGTCCCGAAACGCCTCATTCGTGTGAACTCGGACAGTCGCCATAGTACCGTTACTTTGGTATCCCCGGATTCTTCTGTGAAGTATGCTGCGCTAAGCTACTGCTGGGGAGGCCCCTTACGATTCAAGACAAATTCGGAAACCCTTTCATCAGCCCTCGCTGGCCTTCCCGTGGAAGTTCTGCCTCAGACTGTACAAGACGCGATCCGTGTTACACGTGAGCTTGGGCTTGAGTACATCTGGGTTGACAGCATCTGCATTGTTCAGGATGATGAAGTAGAGAAGATTGAACAAATTGCTGAGATGGCGAGGATATTTGGGCACTCCTACGTTACCATAGCCGCAACTGGAGCTGCGCGCAGTTCCAACGGATTCCTCTCATCCATTAACCCTTTCAGATTACTCTGTAAACTTTCAATGACGACCAAGCAGGGCCTGAGGCGACCCATAGTCATTGGAAAGGACACCCTTCACTACTTTTCTCTGCAACCCCTTGCACAAAGAGCATGGACATTGCAAGAAACGCTACTATCATCGCGCATTGTCTCATTTGAATACGGTCATGTCCATTGGTATTGCTCAGAAGCTTCAAGCGGAACGTGTGGAATGAGCGTCTTGGGTCCTAGTGGGCGGCCTGCGACTGGAATCGATCCAGGCTTTACGAGGATCCGTCAAGACCTAAGCCCAGAGCTAGCCTTCACACCTCAGGAATGCCGTCAGAATCCTTGGCAGAGATTTGTAACACTGTATTCCGGAAGAGCTCTGACACTCCCGTCAGATAGGCTTCGAGCAGTGTCTGCAGCAGCCGAACTGTGTGGACGGTTTGGGAACTCGGGACGATACTTTGCTGGTCTCTGGGAAAGAGATCTCCCCACTCAGCTGATCTGGAGTCGAAGCAAGTACAGGGGGCGCCAGAAGGTGGGAGGTCGGAACCTTTATGCACCCTCATGGTCCTGGGCCGCATCAGACGGGGCCGTGCGGTGGCCACCTTACTTGGAACGTTGCTCGAAGCCGAAACCCTCTTGCGAAGTCATCTCTGTGGAAGTGGACTTGGTGTCTGCAAATGCGCCTTTTGGAGATGTCAGCGCTGGAATACTCAAGCTTAGCGGGCGGCTAAAGAAAGCGACTTGCGTGTGGGGTGAAGAAAACCGCTTGTTCGACAATGAGGATTCAGAGAAGGAGATCACGGGGTATTATGTTTCTCTGAAGACAGACGGCCACAACGAACAGAGCAAAACTCTTGTCCATTGTTTCGAGATCCTCTCGCTTCAACGACTGACTTACCTGGCAAAAGCTGGTTGCCATCAGGAATACCACACGACAGTCGTTGCGGCTCTCGTCCTCGTACGGATCCCGAAGACTGAAAAGTATAAGCGCATGGGAGTTCTGAGCGGATATACTGGAAAATGCCTCAACAGCTCGGCAATGAAGACGATTCCAAATGAGGCATGGTGGTCAGAGGGTTGGCAGCCGAGAGAAATAATGATTTTGTGATTTTTCAATTTCAGGAGCTTCAACTACATAAAAGTGTCCCGCACGATCCCATCCCGCTATTACAACACAATAGCATCGCTGGGCAGTTTGAAGCCGCCGGGAGCGCGAGCTTGGAATACACGATTCGGATCATACTTTTCCGATACCTCAAGCATTTTCTTTACGTTGTGTTTTCCATAGCTTGACATCACGTCCTGAGACTGGTCAGCGTAGTTTGCGTAGCGGAAGCCAATGTAAGCGCCGACGCTCCTGCTATACTCTTCAATAGCGTCCTTCCATGCTTGCATCTTCCGTCTTGCAAGCGTTTCCCCGTCGACACCGTTTACAGCAAGGGACCCCAGCCATACAATGGCGTTTTCCGTAATAGCATCGACGCCTAGAATGTTGCCGCCCCTCTCGGCGGAGTGCTTGCCCACCACAGCCGGAAACGGTTGGAAAAAGCACTGCGTCTCGAAATCGCCATCAACCACCTCTTGTAGGAGTTCATTGACCAAGGCCTCGTGGAGTTCGACGGCTTTCCTGATAACAGCCTCGTTGTTTCGGAAGGTTAGGGTGAACCAGACATTCCTTATTTTGTCAGCTCTCAGAATTAGGCCTCAGATTCGACGGCACGTACCGGTAGCCCTCCGCCTGGGTCCCAGTTGCCAAGGTCGACATATTGGTTAGACTCAGGGTGGAAGAAGTATTTCCCGGAATAGCCAAAAATCTGTCGAAGGCTGGTGCAGCAACAACGCCTCCCACATCCGTAAGCACAGAATTGACAATGATGGCGCCATCGCTGGGTTTGTATGTCCAGAAGATGACGGCAGAGCCATTCTGGTAATTCTCAATGTTGTCAGTCCAGTCCACAATGGCAAGTATGTGGTCTTCGGTAGCGTCGGCCGCGTACGTCCTCGTGCCACCCCATATTGGCGTCCGCTCGAAGGCCTCCATGTCTATGCGCGTGACGATACCAAAATTGCCTGAGCCGCCTTTCAGCACGGTGTAGAGATCCGCGTTTACGCCCCGGTTGGCCTCAACGATTGTACCGTTGGCGAGCGCAACTTCGAAGCCCTGCACGCTGTCACAGACTAAGCCCCGCTGGTATAGGTAGAATGAGAAGCCGCCGCCCGTCACTAAGCCCCCGACGCCCACGGTGCTAAGACGGCCTCCGAGGACACCGACGTCGAGAGCATCGGTTGTCTGGTACACGCTGAGCCAGCGCGCGGCGGGCTGGATGGAGACGACGCCGCCGGTGGCATTGTAGGTTGTCGTGTTCATCAGTCCTGGATAGTCACGAATCAGTAACCCAGGTGGGGCGCGACCGCTATTTGAAGGGGAGGGGCTTTGACTCGTGCGTACCGAGATCGATGGTTACGCCTTTGTCGATGTTGTTGGCGCCTGCATTCGACGAATGGCCGCCGCTGCGCACAGCAAAGTTACAGGATGTCTCTTGGGTTAAGACCGTGAGCGCTTTGGCCACCTCTGAAGTGTCTGACGGCTGCACAATGCAATATGGATGGAGCTGTGAGGTGAGTGACCAGTACGACTCTATCCGCTGCGAGTAGGCTACATCGTTGGGCATATACACATGTTCGAGGCCAGCACTCCGGAGGATGTTGCACTGAAGCCGATGTCAGCTAACGAATGCTTGGGCGGGAGTCGGTACCCACGCAGCTTGCAATGTCTCGTGGGAGAGAAGCTAATGCGTGAGCGGTACCTGTTGCTGTAAGCAGAGCTAACCCAGCGCCCTTGCTGAGAAGACCGCCTTTGAGCATAGTATGTACAGCTGGTGAGACAGGTAGTGAGGAATTGGAAGAGTATCGAATAGAAAGTTGCAAGCAAACAAGCAAGTTCGTTCCTTCTAAGACTGGACTTCTTATATTCCTCCAGCTTGGATGTCTACAGGCCTGAAAAGCGAAAAGCAACACCCAATGCAGTATTCTCCGCATACAGCCCCGCTCTGATTCGAAACCCATTGGGACGCTTGACATGGATACGTGAGGTTGCATCGCGCTATCTCTGTAGGGAAGGGACCTGCATCTATGCCAAGCATTGGCGAGAGGTATTATCAAAGGGGGAAGGTAATCACCGGCTGGATACGCGCCAGCTCATATCAAAGCTGCAGGAACTTCCGTGTTAGTCGAAAGATCATGTCCGGCGCAGCAGTACTTTTGAGCGGCTACGCTTCGGCCGGGACAGTTGCTTGACTGTGGTGGAGGGTAACCGCGGTTAATCGGTCAGATTTACTAGCATAGGACGGTGACCACAAGTTCTCAAGCTGGGCTCCGAGAATTAACCTCCTTTCGCTTAGTCTCATTCCTTGATTCTAAATCAGGCTTCGTAAGCTTCGCCTCTTCAAGTATACACCTTTCAGGCGCTCAACTGGACCCATGCAGCCCCATGATGGCCGCTGCCAACTACCGCCGATTGATTCATATTAACAGAGAGTGAGATGTGTCCTGCAATAGCAAGGAAGGTACGGCCGCTCCTCTCGTACGCCTTTACAAGCGAAGTGTAGAATTGTTTTTTTTTAACGACGAAAAAGGAGGATTGTTGTACTCGGGGGACGATCTTGAAAAATGTCTAGGGAAATTTTGAACCTTGTGGGTCCCCGAAGTTATGTAGGTTGGAAGTATTTCCCGATGGAGTTAGAAAACCAGCCAATAGGTTGCTGTTTTGGAGCGCAGACGGGGTCTCGGACCGCCTTCCCCTTTGTATGCAGACGAATTCCCGACGCTTACCCGGAGTGTACAACGTAGCTATTCTCGGCTCCACCACCGCTCTTGCGCACGCAGCATATTGGCCACGCCGCTAAAGGTGGGGGAAGCTCCGAATACCTGAGACCGTCAACTACCGCTTAGGGTAATTACCAAAAGCGACCCGTATTTGCCTCAAAATCACCGATTCCGACCCTCCTCGCCCAAAAGCGACCTTTCTACTAAAATACACCATCTTTCAAGCGCTGTAGAACTTTAACGAAACAAGATTTTAGTATTCTCTTTAGCTTAATAGTATTAAGTAAGTATGTAGACAACGATTATGCTAAGAAATAAGTATATTTCATGTAAGGATGTTGACTTGTATAGTAGAGGGGTCGCTTTTGGTAATTACCCTAAGCGGTAATTGACGCTATCGAACTTACAGATTACTGGTCGCCGAGCGAACACAAACGGGAGAGATGTAAATGTATCCTCAGCAAACTATTACGGAGCTAAATCTCTCCTCCAGATTAGGTTCAAAATATCTCCCATAGATCGCATCTTCCGCGAACAGCCCTCGACATTGAGCATCTAATCGGCCGTACGAACAGTGGTAACTTTTTCGTCACTAGCGTAGGCACGTTCTCGCCGAGCTGCGACTGTAGCGATAACGCCGCCGCAGCTGCACAAGCACCATAGCTACCCCAGCGTGACGGCCCCTTTACGAGCTCTCTCATCTCCTTTTCCGCCACTCCAGGCTTTTTCAAAAGGTTTTCCTACTTCGTTGCGTCCCGCACACATTCTCAATCCCCGCACTCCGCATCTCGATCAACCCCTCACAAAGCACCTCCAAGATTCTACCTTGAGGGGTCCTGTAACTCCGTTAACTCCGGACTTAACAATCTCCGCTAATCCCCTTGCCCCCTTTTACTCTCATGGCATACAGGTATATACAAGGTCCGTTACCATTATTTCGGCCACTGCCCGCTTTTCACATCTAACTTCTTGAGCAGCTTAGGTTTTGTGGTGTTGTGAGCTTGAAATCTAGTGACAAAATACGTCGCGAAACAGCTCGAGCTACTCTTACCGTAGGAATGTTCATTATTACTCTCTCTGTGATCTCTTGAATGATGTTTGTTCCTCAAATCTTTCCTGATAGGAACTTCCTCCGAGAAGCAAGGCTGTTGGGGCTGAGAGCCGTTCTCGTTCTACATCGATAAACCCTGTATGTATCATTTGTATCGGCCCTTGATCCTTTGAGATAACGACAGGGGAGGATTATTTCCATGAATGATTTTGTCCTCATGGACGTAGATAGCTAGGTATGGATACCTAAAACCCATAGCTCCCGAATGGTGCCCCGAAATGAGCGAGACATCTGCTGCGTTGTATAGTAACAGGTAACCTGACGGGAGACACTCGTTCAGGTTTAAGGTATTTAACGTCTGCCTGAACAGGAGGACTTTCGGCACGTGCTATTATCGTGCGAAGTCATCTCCGCAGAAGTCGACTTGGTCTCTTCCCATGCTCCATTAGTAGACGTAAGTGGCGGAATGCTTAAGCTGAAGGGGCGGCTGAAGACAGCATATTGGGCGGGGGATCCTATAAATCGTTTATATGAAGACACCGGCATGTAGTGGGAAGTCGGGCAAGCTGTACGCTGGGACCAAGGAACACAGAGCTCCGATTCACATGTCTATTTCCTGGAGATATTGCAATCCGATCGAGAAGGCCACTCGATACCTGCTCAGGCACTTGTTTTGATACAATGCCGTGGCTCAGAGGAATACCAACGCGTCGCGTGTCTCGATTACTACGAAATAACGACAACACGACGACTTTTCTCGAAGGTTTCCTCGTGGTGGTTAGAAAGTTGGAAAGACAAAGTGGTCACAATTGTATAATCTCTCATTGATTCCTCTATCGAGGATGCGCCAAATGGCTGACCAAGCGGACTTGATGTCCTCATTCAAGCCGGAATTGCGTGCTTAGGGCATTTTCTGTATTTTCATGTCAAAGTAGCATCATACACTGAGTTCACAAGCAACTATATCCTCAATCTTGCATGCATTTTCCGCGCGTCCAACGTTTTGCCTATGCCTACCATCACTGTTATCACTCATCTATTTGCGTTCTAATTACCTTTCACGTAATTTGATTAGCAGTGGTATGGTCACCATCACCCGTCGACTTGCATCCATTGTAGACCATAAAATACTATTGGGTTAGAGCGGGAGAGCAAAGTCCTTGGTAAATTGAACCCCGCGTTGTCACATTGGGGGAGCGATGCTCAGCGGAGGTTGATAGGCTGGGCCTCTCGATAAAGCTTCCCTCAAGAATTCCAAAAGCCTCCAAAACATCCGGACTTGCTTCAAAAACGCTCGGAGCACTATGCCACGAAGCCACAAATGCCTTGCGCTCTTTTTCGTACTTGTAAGTAAAGTGAAGCTCAGACCCCAGCTCATCGGACATCTCAAGCTGCATTTCTTGCAGTGCAGGCATGTTCCGAGTGGCCCGCCCTACGGCGGCGAAGAGCACGTTCGCGCGCTCGCAGTCTAGAACGAGGCGGTCTACATACGTTGTATGATCCAGCATGTATTTCTTTAAGTGTGGAGGCAGGGTGCAGCGCTCGTCTTCTTTCTCCAAGTGCACTAACCACTCGCCTAGCGCGGAACCATTAGCGCATGTGAATTCTTTGATTAAAAAGTGGCCAGATCCCTTACCCGAGGCTAGGCTCGGCGCGTAGCGGACCTTAAAATGCTTGAGGCGGGGCCAGTACGGTGTCACGGCATCCTCGTTGTCGTCTGGCCAAAATAGCGAGGGCGATATGGCCAGCGAGTCCAGCGAGAGTCGAACCAACTGCGTGGACATATTGCGTATTCCAATGGACAGGATGTCCAACGATGGAGGGTCGCATGCAGGTGACACGATGATGAAGTACTCATCGGGCTCGAAGGTGGCGTGGAACTCTTCGCATGTGGTGGGGATTTTGCAGAGCGTCTCGCCTAAGGCTACGTTGGCGCGATTGAGTTAGTTGTTAGAAAGTCGAATTAGAGGCTTATTAACGGTCTAGGGTCTCGAACCTTTCCGATATCCTATACGAGTGTTGGGGTTGAGCATCTGCCCGTCATCGAAAGCGATGTCACAGTACTCGAGGCCTTCCATAACCGAGAGCATTAGGGTAAACGTACTCGACCAAACCATAGTTTCTCCATTTTGTGGAAAGATGAAGATCCGGACACAATGGAGTGTGGGCAAAGGCTCGCCCACATAGCGTAGGAGAGTAGAGTCGTACTTAAGACACGAAGTTGGCTTTCCACCCAAGATATCGCGGTAGGATTCTTCATCATCAAGAGCAGCATCGGCCTCCTTGAGAACTTGAACATCTTCGTCTTCAAGGTCTTGAAGATACGAAGTGACATTCAGGTCCAATGTGAGATTTCCAAATCCAGCTCTCTCGACGCCTGAGTGACCTTTCTCCATGCGTTGCAGGAACCGGAACAATCTCAGCAGCCCACTTGAGAACGAAGCATCTCTTTCCATCAGCTGTCGCTTGCTCAAATCTCGCCTGCGGAAGCCGCTCTTCGGACATCTACTTTTGAACGAGATACGTTTCACGGCCGAGAGGCGGGCGGGGTTCTGCTGCAAAACCTTCTCGGCGTATTGCATTCTTTCATTGCTGAGGTTGAGAAGCCGGAAGGTTTCGCGCTCGACAACTGCATTCCAGGATTTGCAGATGGTTGCGTACGGAGAAAGCCGCACATCTGGGTATTGACGTTTTGCCTCCAGTTCAGATTGCAAGATTCGTTTGAGATGGGTGACAATGACTGCAATTATATCGTACGGCAGATGTTGCGCAGCCATTTTCGCACTTTGGTGTTCCTTTCTTGAGTTTTTGATTTGTTGTTGGATGTTGACGCAAAATAATGAGAAGCGAGCGCGCCTGCCTTTAATACAGCACCCAACAGTCAAGCGAGGAGCATGGATCTACCGCAATTGGGGGCCGTTAAACTCCATTGGTCAGACAGTCGGACTAAAAGGTCGTCGAAAGCGGCCAGAACTATGGCCAGTGCTTTCTGTGCCGCATTTGATTCAATCTGGCCTGATGATCACCCGTGATTGCTTATGCAAACATCGTCACCCCGCTAATGACGTGGATGATGTGCCACCTTGATGCCGATCGGTCACGTGGCGGCAAATGAGCATCATGCCGGCCCGCTGCATGGCGTCAATTTCTTCCGCTTCAGCGCTGTGGGTGACGGATCAGAGCGGGCATTGCGCTCAAGGAAACACAATCATCTCGGACATGATAAGCTGGATAGAAGGCTTCCATCACTCAGGTGTTCGGGGACTTCGGCGAGACTCGGCAGTCCCTAATCAGCGCTACGAAAAGCCAGCCTCGCCATTTTGGCCCACAGCTCAGCTTGCCACGCGTTGTTGACTCGCTTGTGGAGGTAGCTCCGGCCTCACCAAGCCTTGGCCGGGAAGCTTTGGTTTCGCCTCCACACCGCGATTTGTCTTGCCACAGCCACTTTAACCGCTATCGTATCGAGACAGGAAATGCGTGTTCCAAGACGGCATTTCAATGAAGCCGAGCATTGCTTCAACCACAAGCCTTTCTGCCCAAGTAGCATTCATTTATCAGAGATTGTAGAGGCACAAAGATGGGGAAAAAATGTGGATCGACCTGCTGTGATGGATAGGTTTTGCATTTGCCAGAGCACACTCCGGATGCGCCGCGCCGCCTACGTTGATCTTCTTAAATAGCTTATCCGTAGTCTTACCAGGTCTGATCTTAGTGAAAACCACATGTCGAAAGGAACGCGGATCAATTATCGCTGTATGGAAACGTTTACTGCGTATACGCTTGGAATATGTGCAGGTCCCGATAGAATTTACGCCAGATAACATCTTAAGGATCTTGGCAGTGGTTGCAAGGTGGCTGATCAATCAGGAGATCGAAAGTAAGTCTGGTTAAATACAAATGACATCTTCATAATGAATGCAAAAGGACTACATCATTCTATCGCAAGGCCCAAATCAACCGAGTCACAATGCAACAAATTGTCTGCAGCTTACAAAGACCGACTCTCCAGATGCATCAACCTACGGGTCACTCCGAGTAGGCTGCGGCGGTGTCGCTCTCGGATGATATTTTGCCAACGAAAACAAACTGTGTTTCTGCTGTCCTTGCGGGGGTTTCTTCGGGTCATGATAACCAACGTCGAAGACAGTCGGATTGCCGTCAGTGTAAAAGCTCCGAACGCCGCCTTGCGTGGTTCCACTACCAGGCTTCCAGGCCTGAGTCTGTCCCGGTATGAGTGGGTGGTGAAGCCATTCCGCAGGCCGGCCGGGGCGCACGTTAGAGGGCGGCGTCGACAGCGGCAGATTGTCTGTATGGTTTCCGAAGGGACTAGGATATTTGCGGCCCCTGCCTGCAGGGACCGTGGCTTGTTGCGCCCTCGCGTCTCTTGCATACATCCATGTTTGAGCGTTCGGAACGTCTTTGTCCCATGGCGTTCCGTTGAAGTCATACTTGCGGGATGTTAGAGTTTGAGCAATGATAACGAAATTGGGAGCTATGGATAGGAAGAAGTACATACGTAAGATGAATCCGTGGGTGTACGCTTAGAAGGTTGATAGCCTAGCGGAGCTGGAGCAGAGGATGTTGGGGTCGACCCATTGGTTCCAATGCTTGAAGCCATGACGCGAATAGTAGAGGGGAACGGAGATTTCTTAAGGTTATTCTGCTTTAAAAAGCTACTCTTGAGGAGCTTCGTGGGAGCTCACCCGCTTATATGTTTCCTCTGTGTAGAAATTTGTACCAAGAGGCATACAGGTCATTATGTTGAGTGAGACGCATAGGCTTGCACGTCAAGGGAAAAAATAGAAGCATCCTGTCCGGGTCCCTTGAGGGCGGCTCATACGACCCCTGTTCTTGTGGTATCAAGTATCTCGGTAGCATGCTTGATAGCGGCGCCGTTGATTGCATGCGTGAGCTGTGAAGTGAGTGATCTTCAATGGCTGGGGTGATACGTTCTGCAGGAAACCTTGATTGGAAGAGAGAAGCGCTCATTGTCTTTACTGGAAGGCCGATACACTCGATGTCTCTACCATATCATGAAAGCCATCCGATAAATAGTTCTAGCCGCGCGCGTTGAGATTGTGGAGCAATAATTGTTAAGACTAAATGCGGGAAAGAGGCACAGTGCGGCACAGCAGCCTCGCCAAATCAGCCCGTGTGTTTGGATCCCACAACCAGCATCTTTGCTGCTTGCAACTGCAATAGTTGGCAATTATGAGCCGGTAGCTTGGACAACATAGACTATAATAAATACTTTTGATGCCTTCAATTATTCGAATGGGTGATGGTTGAGTTGTGCTCATAGTTGGACATAGTCGAGGTGGACTGAGCTGTTTCACAGCTGTACCACGCCGCATCGCGTATGTAGCGCAAGCGCGCGGGAACCATGGTCTACACTTTTACGGCAAGAGGTTGTGAAAGACGGACTCGAGCAGCAAGCTTGTAACCTGCACTGTAAGCGCTGGAATGAAAACCAGCCTGCCCCGGCACGAAGGGTGGGGGTGAATGTCCCCACTCAGACCACGAGAGCGGCACGGTTAACAAAGGCAACAAATTTCCATAGCCTATCGGACCAGTAGCCGAAGAAACTATTGATTCAGCTTAAAGCAAAGGATCCGTAGTGGGGTACTTTTCGGACTATATGGAGTACTTTGGCCTACACAGACAACTGTGCCGCTTCGCCCTCGGTTTCAAAGTTATTTTTGTTACGACCGCGCACCCAGCGGCAAGGAAGCTCCCAGCCACATTCAATCGCGCTTGGCCAACCACACAGAAACCAATCAGCACCTGTTGTAATTTCGTCCAGCCCTTCTGTACCACCCCATTACTTATCTGCATCACAGTCATTCCCAAGGACTTAATTCCTCGCTACCCGCTCGGCACTTTTCAAAATCACCAATTGTCCACTATATCGTCCAATCTACTGATCAAAACCACAATGGAAATCGACTTGCAACCTGTGGAAGAGATCGATTTTACCAACTCCGAGAGAGCCATTTTCAACGTCCTCAAGGCCACTCTACAGTACCCTGCCAATCCGCAAACCAAAGGATTGAAACTTGCGGACGACATCGACTTCTTCTGCAAATCAGCAGAAGGAGAGGGTGCTGTCAGTGCAATCCTGTGGGATGTTTGGGGGGTCATCGTTGAGATAGTCTCCCGAATTCCGCCAGGGCATCCATGGCAGACCAGCCTCGTGCAGTCCCTAGATACTCTACGCCGGCGAGACGGATCCGCTTCTGCACAAAACAAGGTGAGATATAAAACCATATGGTAGCAATCTGATTGAGCTGACTCAACTTCAACGAGGAAGTTGCTTGTATGGAAGGACCTCCCGAATCTGTCGGCCTGCATGAGAGAACAATGGAACGGTATTAAATGACAACCCTTCTACTAGCTATCTATCTATCTCTCGCTAACATGCCTTTCAGATCCGACCTATACTGGTGAGGATGTGGGTGAGGAGTTCACCAAGTGGGAAAACTTGAACTCCTTTGTAGCACGACTTACGAAAGCTGGATTCGCACCTTGGCTCAATTTCCCCATCTGGCAGCTCAGGATGACTCTCGAAGAGCCGCCGGTGAAGGGAGCTGCAATGGCTTGCCGCTTGCGTGTGGCGACAGAGTGGGTCATCCACTGCGCAGATGCTATCTTCGAGGAAATCAACTCGAAGGAGGAGCTCGACGAGAGCTTAGCTCGGGCCCTCAGAACAGGCCCGCTCTATGAAGGGAAGCCACCTCTGAGCATCGAGCGGTGGGACTTCTGGAAGAAGCGGTTCTCCGAGACTGATGACGATCTGGGCAATTTGGAGGTTGACATTGCCATATCTGGGCAGATTTCAGATGCTTTGAGGAGTATGGATGCTGTGGGCAAGTAAGTGAGGTGTGCGAATGACCAATAAAGCTTGATGTCTGTGTCAGTTTGATTGTTTCTCGTTATCGCATCTTCGCTTTCTATAAATTCGGTATTGATGTGAGCGTGTGCGGAAGTAACCGAAAAGGGACTTGTACACATCTTGAGGCCTCGTACCGAAGCGTTCGTATGTTGGGGATACCTACAGATTGGCCCGTCTTGGCAGCGTAGTTCGACATGTATAATTTCCAGGCAGCAGAGGCGGGGCAATCGAAAATTTACAGGGCTGTGTATTATTCTCATTCCATCAAGTCACACCAAAGTGACATGATTCAGGGAGGTGCACGTGTGGCTTGCGTAAGAATACTTAGCCGCCCCCTGATGCGGCACAGATTCATGAATCTTGCTCCGCCCCCACATGGCTGCCTATCACTCCAATGCCTGCCCGCAGTCCACTATGCCGTTTCGAGGAGGTACGAGGGAAGCTTGCCTGCGCAACACGTGTAATCTGTTTCAAGTAGCCAATTTTGTCGAACACTTTCGCTCGTATTTCCGGCCCCACGCGCACGTCGTGGCCCGCCAATCTCTTGGCAGAACGGGATCTTGCCTATCTTTGGTACTAACATGGGGTGTTTTGTTACTTCTTACCTTGCTCGATAGTTTTGGAGGCTGCGGCACAGCAAACTCTATGTGCGTCTTGGTGCACGCATATCGCGGGGTTGCAGATGCCCCAGGGAAGATAAATAGTGGCGCTCATCGCAGGGCAGTATTTTTCTACTTCTGCGATCCTCCTATACCATCGTTATTACATCTTGCAATGTCGCTTCCAAAATCCCCTGTCGTCTTTCGAGGTCCTGTGGATCCAAACGCTAAAAGAAAGCCATCGAAACTTGAAAAATTTGTCACGACAGCTGAGATAGCGACTCGCGAATTTCAGGAGAACCCAAACAGTCTCATATGCCACGCTTATCCGAGAGGAAAGACAAGGTGCCAGAAGAAATGCACCCCTTCACAGCTCGAACTCCAGAGAGCGGCTGAAGTAATCAACGAGAAATCACTCCCCTATGACCCGCATGATGCTGTAGCGGTGTCATATGCCCTTCTTTGCGCAACCCATTGGGGCCAAACCATGTTTGGACAAACGTTGTTCCTCGACCTCATCCTCAATCAATCACCCAAGGACCGTGAGACGCCCAACGACAGTGAGACGCCCACCGCCAGTGTACCTGCTCAAGAGCTCCAAGTGATCTTAGCACCAAGGCCTTCTAAGAACGAGCTTCTACCGGGGGAACTGCTCGATTTTTCTCTCAACGAAATTCGGCGGGCGTGCAACAACCTCGATGAAGACTCAAAGGAAGAGCCCGGCAATGCTTTAATGCAAGCCCTTCCACCGACCGACGGCAGCATGTTAGTACTCCGGATCGAGTCCCGCTTAAGGACCAACCGTCAGCGATGGGAGTTGTCGCCATCCTCAAGCACGTCGTGGCGTGGACCAGCCCATCTAGACTACTCGGTAGCGAGAACAGCTCTCGCGTTCGACCACAAAAGCGGATTCCGATGCATTGCGTACGATGCTGACGAACGCCGCTGTGAGAATGTGCTTCCACCGGATGAATGTGGTTCCGTGCGGGATGCTTTCGGATGCGAGTTCACCATCCATATTCCGCCTCGACTCCTCGAACAAGCCATAACACGTCTCCTCTGCTCTGAGCACCGGAATGCTTATTGGAAGCATGTTTACTACCAGAAATGGGCTCCAAGATTGGCAGGAGGCGAAGAGTCATCGCGGAAATCGCCCTCGTCTGTTGCCAACTTCCAAAATCCGAGCGTTAGCTGCCGAAAGGTTGATACGAGCTCAACCCCCAGTAAGGGTTTTGTGAAGTCGGAAGAGCCCACTCACGATAGCGACGAAGCGGTACTACCCAGTTCGTGCGGCAAGCCGGACCCTTTCGTGTTTGGGAAGGAATCAGAGTTGTTTCCAGGGGTTCCAAAAACTTTTAAATTAAGTGATCCCTTCGCTTTCGTCCCCTTTCTCAAGAAAGATCCATCCACCGAGGGCGCGAATCCAGGAACACCTCTGCATCGTACGACTCCAGATGAGACTGTTCGAGGGAATCATCCTTCCCCTCCGAGACCAGAACCATCCTCTTCTGCCAGTTCGCAAATGCCGAACGCTCCGAAGAGTGATGGAGTCGGCAATGGTATGGGCCAGAGGGCAAATAAACCTGTTTTTAGCTTTGAGTCGACTTTTCCTTCTTCGGGAGCTGCTTTCCGGGTCAGGAGCAACGCGTCTCAGACTTCCGAGACACAGAAAAGCCAATCTGATAAGCCAAGATGGTTTCCAGATTCCCAAGTGGACTCGGCATCGCCCTCAATGCCTTCCATGTTTCGCTCCGATCCGTATCGGGTAGAATACCACTCTTTCGATGATTATGCCTCCAGGACATTGCTGGCAAACGAGCGCGGCCTCATCCGTGACTTGGAAAGGATACAAAAAGGCTTGGGGTTGATCCCATCGCCTGTAAGGGATGTCAGCAAGTTACAACTGCAGGGCCGAAAGCTGGAAGATAAGTACTTCTCCGCATGGAACCTGGCCGGCGAGAGGGAGCGCGGAGGGATGGAAGAACCGGTCTACGAATGGTTCCGCATCTGCGACCTCCACGCTGCTGCATCAGAATGTGAGCACGATCAGCTTTTTGAGGCTGCATGGAACGCAGAGGTTCACTCCACTGTGCTGCGCCTAGCCTTGCAGGGGCGACGGCGCCAGGAAACAGGCGTGTGGTACCGCGACATTACAACGGCAACCATTCTAGAATCCTGCCTCCATCTCTCGCCCTCCTCGGCGGCACGGACGACTGGCAAGAGGGTTGACTATGCCATCATCCTTGAGCCATCAGAAGATCTGAGGCCTCGCATCAAGGACAAGGTCAAAAGAAGCTTCTCGACCACCATCAATCACACTGCCCAAGAGCACATTCGCTACAAGCCAATCGCCATTGGCATAGAGACGAAAAGGTTTTGTCAGGAAAAGTTGAAGTCTGACCAGGACAAGATCAAAGCGGATGAGCAGCTCCTTGTCTGGGTATCTGGACACTTTACCCGACTTCGCCAGCTCCTATCTACAAAGCAGTCGCAGGAGATTCCAGCCTTGCCGCTCTTGCTGGTGCAAGGACATGATTGGAAGCTGTATATGGCGAAGGTTGGTGAGAATCCACTTGAGCGTAAACTGGATCTTTTTCAAGAGATGACTATTGGTTCAACGGCTTCGATTGTGGGTATCTACACCCTGATTACCGCCCTACGAAGGCTGGCGGAATGGGCCGAGAAAAATTATGGACCGTGGTTCGTGGAGTCCATCCTTGACTGAGAAAGATTGGACTACAAAGCGGAACCCTTCACGGTATCAGATGCTTTTGCCGCGCTTATTTGGCAAGAAAGAGTACTTTTGTGTGAAAAGAAAATATTGCTCTCTCGATTTGTGACGCAAGATGTCTCCAATGGACGTGCGGACATGCTCGCCTGTTGTGCATGTTATAAGCCGATGGAACCAAAGTGGGGATAAGCTTTGGGGTAGAGGAGTATTGAGATTGGGGTAGGCAGATGCTGTTGGGGTAAGTGGGGTCATCATGATTGGTCAGCATCATCCATGTGTCCGTGGTGACGCCGCTCGGCAGTGTTGTCACTATTCTCCCGATCCCGTCCTGCAACGGAATGCCGGCATGGAAATAATTACAAAGGCGTATGGGTACGCCCTGATGATGCGATACGTCAAACCTCTGGATATGCTCGCATTCCTACGCTAATTAGGGCAGAACCATAGCTCTCTTTCATAAAGCAAATCCGCGCTAGCCATCGGATGCAGAAAGGGACTGTACTACAAGTTGACGTGGCGTGAGGCACACGGCCAACTCGATTATTATATGTTCATACTACGTAACACCTATAATCTAGTTTCCCAAACGGTACAATTGACACCCTGACTTACTCCAATTCTGATGCTCTCTTACGTTGATGAAACCATATAACCCCAAATGTAGACCGAACAGGCTTCGTTCTGAACTTAACTCCAGCATTGATTTCTAAGATGACGTCTTCATTGGGTTTTGAGTTGATTTCTGAGTTGTTGTCTACGTCGATTTTCAAGTTGATTTCTAAGATGGCCACGGATATTCATGGTGTGCAAGTGAATATATAATTAAGGACATTCCTCAAGAAAACATAGACTCCAGCTCAAGTTGGCTGAGATTGCCAAAAAAAAAAAAGGACATCTTCATCAATCGAATATGCCTCACAACATCCTTATCACCGGCGGCTCTGGCTACCTTGGTGGCACACTGCTCGCCCAGTTCCAACCAGCCAGTCTCCCCAACTACGGAACGCTCTTTGCGCTTGTCCGGAAGCCCGAGCAAGCCGAAGCCATCAAGCAATATGGAGCCGAGCCTTTGATCTTCTCCCCCGAAGACGAACAGGCCACCAAGAAAGCCATCGTCGAGAACAAGATCACCATTGTGTATTTCTTGATGGGCGCGTACTATGCTACCAGCCAGGTAAACTTCATCAAGGCTCTTGCTGAAAGCAAGAAGGTCACCGGCTTGGAGGTACACTTCCTCTATGTGAGTTCTTCCCGAAGTGGTGACCCTTAAATCGGCCCTATACTAATACAACGTATTTTAGACAAGCGGCGCCAAGATGTTCTCCAGCCTTTCTGGGGCGCCGATCGATCGGCCCTTGTTGGACAATGACCCTGGCTTATACGAGCAGCACAAAAATCAGAAGGCGCCCTACGAGGAGGTGCAAATTGTACGTGTCCCTACTTTAGCGAAGATGAAGATAATGTAGGTAGGAACAAGCACTTTGCTAAACAGTTGCATCGCAAGGCTACCAACACGAACATTACGGTCACCGAAGAGGGTTTGAAGCATGGTGTCAGGACCTATATCTTCGTCCCTTGCATCGTCTGTAAGTGCACTGTCATTCGCACTGTATAAAGCGCTACGAGGAGATGCTATACTAATGCCATTCAAGACGGCGAGGGAGAAGGCTTCGGCAACAAAATCTCCATCCAAACCGTTGACATCGTCATCGCCGCCAAACACACGGGCCGCGTCTACAAGCTGGACAAAGAACGTACCGTAAGTAGCACCACTCATATCTTACATCCACACCATATTCACCCAGTCCGCATACTTACGAACTTCAATCGAGATAGACCTGGCCAGTTTGCCACGTCCACGACAACACGACCCTCTACCTCTCCATCCTCCGCGCCATCCTCAACAACAAAAACCCCGACCACGGAAAGAATGGCTTCTACCTCGCCTCCCCCGGCAACGTTGCCTGGGAAGACATGTATGCCGCCATTGCCAAAGCGCTCGCCAAGCGCGGTGTCATCACGGATGCGAAGGTGGAGCTCGTGGATGAGGATGCGTTGGGCAAGATGGCGGAGGCGCTAAAGGTGTCGAAGCCGTCTGTCAGGGTTAAGATCTCGGGACAGTAAGTCTTAGTGTGATGGCTTATACGGGAAAGAGCAAGTTTTGCTGACTCTTTCGTGTAGATCGACCTTTACTGCCGAGCACGGCCACTCGGTAGGTTGGAAACCCAAGTTTGCGCCGGAGCATATCCTTGAGGCTGCTGATGCTGAGGTGGATCTTATCCTGGCTCACTTGGATGAGCGTCACCGCGGGTTGAGGTAGATAGGCGCTGCAGGCTGTCTGTGAGTAGTGGTACAATCTTGAGGAGACGTGCCTTCCCAAACAAACCACAACTTCTATCACCCGATCCCGAACCGGTTAGCCTCCCACTGCTTCGCATGTCTTCTGGTTGCCCGAGAATTATCTCTTGCTTCACCCCCCACCGGCATTACCAACCCAGCCTGATCTGAGCTCTGCCTTGCGTGCCATGTCTCTGACTCAATCTTATCTCTCCCACCTTCATCATTGAAGGTTCCACAGGCCCGTTTCAACCTACCACTCTCACCCAGCAGTTAGAAGCACCTTCTCTCAGCTTCCACACCAAGCACGCCGGCCTCACCCACCAGCTTGCACGCGCCAGCATTGCCACCCGCGTCAATTCAATTCCCACCGTGGCGAAGTACTGAGGACTGACAGCCGCCTTCCGCCTCTGAGCCATCATCTTCACCTTCCCTTCAACGCAGTACCTCTCACCCTTCGCCTGGTGAAAGTCATACCTACCAGAAAGCACTGCCACCGCGACGACACCCGCCTCACCTACGACACTGAACAATCGACGAGACCGCTCACCGCTCAGAAGTCACCGTCCGTTGCAACCCGAGCTCACCTTCAACCCCATCACCAACGACCAGGAAGGCACCGACCTCCAGATCTCTCACTTCACCAGCCGAGACCCCGCCACCAACCTCCGAACCTATTCCGTTCCCGTCATCACAGCAGCACCAACAGAACACCAAGCCGCAGCCACAAGCCAACACGCAGCAACACAAAAACAGATACAGCACATAGCCAATCAACTCGAACCAAAATCAACATGTCCGGCTACGTCTACATCCTCCACTCCGCGACGGTCCCGCACCTCGTCAAGATCGGCTTTTCGACAAGGCCGCAACGCCGCGTCCGGCACCTGCGGACGCAATGCCAGCTACCGGACCTCGAGATTGTGCATCTGACGCCGTATATCGAGGGACAGGCGAGGCGCCTGGAGCGGCTCGTGCACCGGGAACTACGTTGGTACAGGGAGCGGCGGCCGGTTGATCGCGGCGGTCGCACGTCGTTTCAGAGGGAGTGGTTCCGTTGCAGCGTGGCGAGGGCTAGACGCGATGTTGATATGACGATGATTCTCCTGACGGATCCGGAGTGTGTTCGTGCTCTATGGCGCATGCGGTACACTTTGTGATGAGTAGAGGGAAAGGTTGGTGGGGAATAATTCTGCGTCGGACCTGCAAGGCGTCCGAGATCAATGGAGTAAGCCTCACGACGAGGCTTTATCGGTTGGCGTCAAGGAGACAGGTGCGGCAGGTGTGGGAGAAAAGTTATTGCAGTTCTACATCACTCTGCTGAGAACTAAAGGAGCTACGGGTGATGGAGCAGAAAAAGAACACGGTGCTATTTGGGTTCCCTTACGGGTTTACGACGTTGAGGTTGACCAAAAATTCTATGAGATGTAGGGGAATAATAATTTTCTCGATTCCTACAGACATTAATTTACGTATGCGGTTGCTAGAAATTTACATCTCGCTATTGAGTCTGCGAGTTCGGTGTCTTCTAACGGTTTAATTCGCCGCATCGGAAGCCAATACAGGACCACAGCAAACTGTGCTCGAGAGTCTGCAGTGGGCCACCGTTTTGGTGATCTCAAACCATAGGCATTGAAGGATCTATATTGATATTTTGGTTAGATGCCCTGAAGCACCACCGTGGACTGAAGTAAATCTAGGTTGAATATTGTTCGGCATGAGCGAGATATTTTCAGCTGGAGTAACGGCCAATCTATATCCTCCCCAGAGAATGCTACAAATATAGATGCCACCCCTACTGGCTTCAGCAACCGCCATGACCACCGAAACTTCTTCCTCTACGTTCATGTAATAGGATTAATACATCTCGGCCTGTCTGCTCACATCAGTCATCCACATTTCCCCCCGCGTACGGAGACATCATACGATCTTTCTAAGGCTAAACTTAGTCAACGACACAATATTTTTCGGCGTAAGCAATGCCGTCTCATCCTTCTCAAACTTTTACCCAGCCATATGAGTACCTTCAGCAACCAGCTTCCGTCAATGTCACCTAGAGAAACCCCTGCATCTCGAAGAAGCTCATCGACCTCATTCCAGAAAAAGACGTTGCAGTTGGGTCTGCCCCAAATCGGAGAAGCAACTTGACTGCTTCTACATTGTAGTTTCCAGCGGCTGTCATGACCGCCGTCGTTTACCGATCACTTTTCATATTGGGATCTTCCCCGGCTTCAAGGAGTAATCGACCAATTTTCGCGTTGGGATTGTCTTCGACTTTAGTCCCAAAGAGCATTTGGCCATTTTTAGGTCCCACCACTACGATCCGAAGCGTATCCCTGCTCTTCTTTGACATTTAGATTTGCGCCACGTTGGAGGAGTAATTCAGTGAACCTCAATGCTTTAGTTTTCGCAGCAACGTGAAGCGGTGTCGCTTTATCGAGAGGCATCGCGTTTACATGGGCTCTAGACACCATGAGAAGCTTAGAAATCTTCAAATATTTATTCTCGACGGCATGAAACAACGCTCTACCCAGTGGTCGGCCCATCGTCCGTATATTGATGACATGCTCCAGAAGCTCCCTGGAAATTTCGAGATAGTCGGCACGGACGGCTGAGGACAGCATACTTTCCTCTGCCATGGCACCATAGCGACAGAGAAGCTTGACAATTTCCAGTTCCTGTACATGAATAGCTCTAAGTAGCACGGTCTCTCTGTCGCAGTTCTTTACGTTGGGGTTTGCCCCGAGCTGGAGAAGCTGTTTCCAAATTCGCGAAATTGCCTCTGTGTACGGTGGGCTACACTACCCATGCCTATGGTCAGTGATAGCGTGCACGGTCTTTGTTTCTGAAATTCGAATTCAAGAGAATCCACACATCGCGATCAAACCAAGAGTCATCACCGCAAAACCGACCAAGAAGGCCTCTGTTATCGACGTCCTCATCTCTCGGCTACTACAACTTCCTATGTATGTGTTTTATCTACGGCGTTTCCACTATCTGGTCTCATTGCTTTTTGGTATGAGAGGTTTAAAATGTACCGTTTTTCTGACAGGGCAAAGGACGTCGGATATTTAGATGATAGTTCGTAATTTCAATATAGTTGCAACAGCATTCGAAACCCGATATTACCTAGGAAATAAAAGCAAATACACAATTCCATTTGTGCCCCTAAAGAATAACTACAGTTTGTTTTGTGCAATGTTCAAGGAAATCATCACATCCGTTCGACTTGAAGTCAAGTTCTGCGAGCCCAACTCTCTGGTACCTCGTATTTGGGTTCGAAGAAGGGAGACTGGCTTCTGATTTAGGGCGTTCGCACAAGCCATAGGAGTAAGGGGCCAAAATTAAGCAGTAGAGTGTGTTTCTCATACTTCCCTCTTCGTAAAGTAGGGCCAAGCAAAAGGTTGGGACAGTCCCACCACTTGGCAAAATATGATGGCTGTCAAGCTTTGCTCTGCTACCATACGCCAGCTTCAATGGCTGGCCATTGGCGTTTGCGATCTCCCACCATTGAGTCGAGCTGGGGACTTTGGGAGAGAAAGACATTTGAAACAAGTGACTCGATATCGCGATCCAGCCGCTGTCAACCCTGCCATATGAATTGCTACCACACGACGGCTGAACCTGAACGTCTTCGATGGATGCCATCTCACGGAACCCGGTACCATTGTAGTTGCCGAAATCGAGGGACGTAGATGGCAGCCATCGCCTCAAATTGAAGCAACGACTGATCATCTGATTTCGCACGGCAGGGTTGTCGATGACTGAGTCAAGGCTGGCCCAAGACCAGGATGGCGCTCGATATGCCTCAGGTCGCTCGGGATGCTGACTTTCGACTACCCAGCAAAGGCCGAATAGAATATGTTCTCGCCAAAGACCTGCCAAGTAGGTATCTCTTGAAGCGAGCTGCATCTCTGCAGCCATTCCAGATAAGGCGGGTAGCTTGTCTTTCTCTTCTGACAACCTTCCCCATGAGTATTCCCTCACGATTTGGGTCCATCGTTCAAGTGCGTCATGCTCAAATTGAATTTCTGATAAAGGGAAGCTCCCGGTAGGCGTATCGGTGGACAAAGAGGGACAGAGCTCGCATGCGCTGCTTTGCCTGCATTGCCAATACACTTGGTCTTTGGCGAAATGCAAGATCCGCCGGGAGAGGTTTCTTTCCTGGAATGTCCAAGCACGGTCCCCCAGATAGTCATAGATCATTCGGTGGCTATCGGGCTGGAAGTAGTTTGTATCTTCGAGGCAAAAATGTCCGTCTACAAATGGATTGGAAGTAAGCTTGAGGGGCAGGATCCCCAGAGGGTTTCGATAGAAGTAACAGCCACCGTTGTCGTCTCGAGAGCCGGTGGCAGATATTGTGCACCAAGCATTCCGGTACACGTCTGCCATCTTAGATGATTCGCGCTCCCAATCCTTTTCTGAATCTTGGATGATGCAAAGTCTGTCGATCCAAATGTGGCGCAGGCGCAAACGGACGGTGATTGCGCATGCATCGCGGAGCGTTTTTGGTAGGAGCGATACCGAAAGCCATTCCCTCATATCTTTCAAGTTGTATTTCCTCAGCATGAACGACGCTCTCTTTCCCCAACAGTAGCTGAGCGCCGTGTATTCCGGGAGCCTTAGGTATTCTCCTGATGGATTCTGGGACCCCTCTTGGCCCTCTGGTCTTCGATATTCCTTCAATCTAAATCGTTTTCCGGACGACTCAATACAGATCAGCCTTGCTGGCGGGTTTGAAGGAAACAAGTCATGGTTGACTTTGCACTGTGCATGGGTTTTGCTGCACTCCTGTATCCAATTTTCTACTTGAGAAAATGTGGTGTCTGAATCGGTGCAATTTGCGATCGGAATACCAAGTCCGCTGTTATGCTTTTCTGTCGAATACTGTTACTCAACGAACGATGCCCTTCTAATAATGTCATACCTTGGTCGCTGTACGAGTCGAAGCTCAATCTAACTGGATAGTGATCAAAATTGTCGTCCTTTACAGGGAGATTGAGCGTCAAAGTAAAAAAATCGTCGTCCTCATTGAAAGTCTCATTTCTCAAACAAACTTTCAATCCCTGCTCAGGAAGACCGAACCTTAATCCTTTTTTCTCGACTCTGAACCCAGCAGTTGTGTGTTTGATACTCTTCCAGAATTGTTGGCAGAGGGGACAGTTGCCTCTGGGATTATGACAGCAGTTGATAAGATCGAGCATGTCTATGTGAAATGGAATCCAGCTAATGTCCGTTCCCTTATATAGCCCACTACTAAGTTCTAGAGGCGACTTCAAGAGGTCCCGGCAAGGTCGACAGAAGGTTGTGGGGGGGTCAACTCGAAGCTCGCGACCGGCATTCTGAAAGTAGTTGTCATCCTCATATGACAGAGTGTTTTGCTTTACTTGGAGAATGTGGTTCCAATCCAATAGTGCTTGTAGGCTAAGAGAAATTGCAGGGTGGGGTTTCGGCGGAGTCGTGGGCATAGCACCTCCCACGCTTCTAGCCGTGCCGCAAAGCCATACTGGCTCGATCGGCATTGGCATAGATGTTCGTATTTGAGGCGCGATTGAAACAGCTTGGTTTCACAGCATTTCGAAAATGATCGAGATTGGCGGGCGGAGTAACTGAAGAAAAGGATGAAGCAAACACGGTAGTCTTCACCACGGCGCTGTCTCATATCAGCTGCATGGAGCTTGAATGTCGAATGCACAGCCCCGCGCGGGGTAATAGTAGTTTTTCTCAGTATTCATAGTAGTGCTGCCGAGGACCCGCTCAACAGATGATGATTGGTCAGATCGCGATTCGCCTACCCTTGACGTTGGACCAGGCTGGCAGGCAACAGAGTGGAGAACACCACCAGCATTGCCCCATTACATCCTGCTTTAGGCTACGATCTTCCTGATGTTCAAACTTTTGAGTAGGCTGCAATCCTATGGAATACGGCACGACAGCAACTTCGGCTATACCGTAGTGAAGTAAGGTAAACGGTCAATAATCTCACTAGCCGATGAAGCGTTATCATCGGTACCAATGAACTGGTCCAGAGTCCCCAGTTTCGAGTGCAAAGCCTCACTCGCGATGCGTATGGCACTGGAAAGTCACGTACCTAGATGCCTTGTGCCGTCCAGTGCAGTGACTAATCGGCGTGTCTGCCTTGTCAGCCTCGCAGCAAGGCTGAAACTCACTGCAGGCATTTTTTCCCGCTCCTGTTCGTATTTCCGATCGCAAAAAAGCCCCACTCCGTAGGATTCGCAAGGCTGCCGAGACATAGAGAACCTTCCTCGGGAGCAAGCTGAAACGTATTGATTCCAGACTTCTGGGACACATGGCTCTTCCCTGGGATGGCGTATCTCGTTGAAGACTGACAAGTGGAACTGGTCTGCGGTGTCCTTCTCCATAGAAGAATTGACCGTCTTTCAGGGGCGGCGCATAAGTGCATCCCCGCGAGGAAATGTTTGCGTTCAAGAGGGAAAAGGATTTGAGAAGAGGGGCAAGCCGTTAAATCCTCAGAGCTGTGAATAGAGCTTCCCAATGAGCTATGTGATAATTGCACCGTATCAGGCAATCCTACGCACTCAGAATGGGGGTGAGATATCCTCTGTAGCCTTGGTTGCAGGATATATTTGAATGTTGGAATCGTAACATGATTACAGCCGCCGTTGGCGTATGTAGTTGTGTTCAAACGGGAATGTGGGCTGATGATAGTTTCTAGATTAGCTCAGCGCTGTACCATTAGGTCGGCTGATCTTCTCCATGCTTGCCATCTTACACGTGTCGAACCCCGTTAACTATGTGTGCATTCGCACAGGCGCAGAAGGTATAGTATTGTGTAGTTTTATTAATGAGGTAGGACTGAAACTATTACAGCGCTGGTCTGTCTTTGTGCATGTTGGTTGAAAGTCCTATTCCGATGCTCGACAGTGACGTGTACAGTCGTATTTATCCTTGTTTGTTTTGTTTTGAGAGTGGGGCTAACGCGTCGCGCTTGATGCTGCTTCCCACATCCCCCATCTCACACAATTGTCAATTCGAGTGATCTTCCAACGTATTCCGAACTATACAGATCTCTCTGACAGAATCAATTACCAGCCCTGCTTCAACATGGCCCGGAAAAAGGATAGAAAGTCACGGCCGTTGCCCGCAAACCGCTCCGGCAACCGAAACTCCGAATACCAATATTACCCACTACCCGCGGGATCGATCAGGCTCATTCGGATCTTACCTGGTGAACCATCAGCTCGGATCCGGTGCACGATCGTTCATAGGCGCCTGCGGTACGATCCCGAATATGATGCCGTATCGTATGCGTGGGGCAGTAAAGACAAGACACGGCGTATATATGTGCAGCCGATGGATCCCTCTCTCTCAGAGATGACTCTTCCGGTGACAGTAAATTGCTTTCACCTACTAAGGCACCTCCGGAATACAGCAATCCCGAACGGCGAAATCTGGATAGATGCTATATGCATCAATCAGGCCAACGACGAGGAGAAAGAGAAACAAGTGACGATGATGGGTGAGATCTTCAAGGTCGCTGAGCGCGTCCTGGTGTATCCTGGAGATGTTCACCAAGACAATGCCAAGAAGATGGAGGATCTCAGGACACATATTGAGGTCCGGCGTGACGACAGGATCCCCAGGCCACTCGGCTTGATTGCTACTATGGAGAACATCTTGAGGCAGGAGTGGTTTTGGCGGACTTGGGTGCTGCAGGAGGTCGTGCTGGCCCGCCGTCCGGAGATAATTCTTGGAACAGACACGTCACCATGGATGGATTTCACAAGGGTTGTAGAGAAGATCAGCCGTTTTGCAAAGAGATTCTACAAGAACAAGATCTTCAAAGACATGCCACCTATAGTAGGGCTCACAGAATCGATCGACAAAGGCGACGACCTGAAGTTGCACGACCTGCTGAAGAGGACCCAAAGATTGAAAGCCAGCGATAACAGAGACAAGGTTTTCGCATTGCTTGGGATCGCTAGTCCTAATCCAACATACAACTCGCTTGTTCAGTACGGACAAACAACAGTTGGACAGATTTATGCCGCTTTCGCTAGGGCTATTATCGCGGAAAGCGGCACATTGGATGTTCTGAGTTCGAGCGCGAACATCCGGCTTACATGCTCGGATCGCGACGAGTGTTTGAAGGCCACCTGGGCACCTCATTGGAGTGCGCGACCCCAAGTATCCTATGACAACAGTATTGCAACAAAAGGGTTTTTCAATACAAATGCAGGACTTCCCGCTTCTATTTCAGAAGTCACTGCCGAGACAAATATGACGCACAAGATAAAGCGTCCGCCATGGAACGTTTTGGCGGTGCGAGGTAGAAGACTTGGTTTTCTAAGCTCCCCAATTCCGGGATTTTATTTTGGCGTAGCATTTGGAGGTCCTGATAGGACGGAAATTCCAGCAAAGTGTCGAGAAGCTTGTGCCATGGTGGAGAAATGTTCCAGATATCACGGGGAATCTGCGGAACATATTTGCTTCCAGACCTTTAACTTTCATCTTCCTGTTGAGCAGGGTCTGATGGAAACTGAAACGCTGAGTAAAGAGTTTTGGAAGGCGATAGATGATTGTGGGAAGATGTCAGGCAAAATTGGACGACAATCCGAACCTGGGTTGGAAACCTTTTACACGAACGTATCTTACAGGCGGATATGCACAACTGATAATGGTTATTTCGGCCTGGTTCCATCAATCTCCAGGGAAGGAGATTTGGTGTGCTGCTTAGCAGGTGGGAGTGTGCCTTACGTGCTTCGACAAAGTGGCGATGGGAACGACTTCAAGTTGGTTGGAGAATGTTACATTCACGGAGTCATGCAGGGTGAGGCTCTCCGAGGGGCGAAGCTGGAGGATCTGGAGGTCTTTCAGCTTTCTTGATGGAATTGCTAGAGCACAAAGCTTCTTGTTTTCGCACTATTTTCAATCTCATTTCGTCTCCATCACTTATGTAGCGCCAAAATAGTGCGTATCCCACCCGATTACATGCGGTATAAATATGCAGCGGGCAGCTACAGGTCCACTACTCGACGTCTCGTATGGCCGTGCTTGCAGGATGAAGGTAACAGAATGCACATTATACTTAGCTTGAAATTCTTCCAGAAGCGGTTATAGCATTGTCGCATTATTTCTACTCTAAACTCATACTATAGGGATATCAATCAACAACCACTTCCAACCATACTCACCAGACCACCTTACTCCGACCAAATTATCCCGTAGAAGGACGCGGCACGCAAGAAAGCAACACGCAATTGACGCAAAGCGACTTCCGAAACCTGTACGGATCACGCCACAGCCCCGCAACCGCGCTATTGCCATTCCCACCATCACCATCACTAGTACTCATCACCGCAGCCCTGGCCGCCTTCCCAAGGAACACAAATGTATCCAAGTTCTCCACATCCACACTCCACCGCTTCTTCAACGCCCACCGCAGCAGTCTCGCCATGTCTGCAACGTATGCAGCGCGTTCAGCTACTTCCTTGTCCGCCGCAGCTGTCTCTTCCCCGTCCACACCATCTGGATCATAGTAAAACTCCGCTCCCAGCGCGGCCCGGGCATCCAGGAACGCATCAACGTCTGCAGCAACAGCATGCATGGCGCAGGTCTGCAGATGGTCCTGTAAGCGGGGGTGCTCGTATACAGACGAATTGACGGCGAGAGCGGCTTCGACCCATTCGGCGAGGTTGGCAGTCAGGGTGTCGCGGGTAGTGGAGGCGGTGGAGGCGGCGGAGCTACCGCGGCGCGGACGCTGGGCGGAGGGAAGGATATCAGGGGCGACAGCGGTGTCCGGGGAGAGCGGGCGCTTTTGCTGGGTGGTGGTGGAGGGTTGAAATTGTGGTTGGGGTGAAGGTGAGGCGTCGATGCTGGGTGGTGGAATTTGCGAGAAGTCTGTTTCGGAGATGATGGATTTGCTGGGGGTGGATGGCGCTGGTGCGACGGCGGGAGGGCTGAGGAGGAGGAGAGGTTCGCAGTCTAGGAGCGGAGGTGTTGGGCCGAGATAAGGCGGAGGTGCGGATGAGGGAGGATTGTCGGGGACGAGGTCAGGCTCAATGCCAAAGAGGCTCCAGTCTACTTCGGACGTCCGAGTGTCGAGGACATGTTCGACGGCGAAGGGACTTGCGGGGGGCGGAGCAGCGGAATTGCGGTCACACACCAGCTTCAAACCTTGACGGGCATAGTCGCTGGGTTTGATATAGACGGAGAAGGCGCGAGCTTGAGAAAGAGAACGCAGCCCATGCAGGACGTCTGATGTGGTACGAGAAGCTGGTGTAATTTTCTTCGCGGTAGACTTGGGCATGAGGACGTAGCCAAGCTTCGGAAGGGCGAAGTTGGCACGAATTACGCGGCCAGAGTCAAACAGGCGTGCATCTCCAACTGCTGAGAACACGGCGGGCGTGTGGATTTGCGAGATTTCCAGCTCATGAAAAGTCAAGGCATAGGAGGAATGCGGCGGAATGACCAAGGCCAACTCCCGCTGCCGCTCCCGGCCTGCTGTCTTGACCGTGACTGCTAGAATGAACCATGCCCAGACCCTCTGCTGCTCATCCGTCGTGACCTTCAATGTAAACCCGGCATCCCGTTTATGGCAAGGTGTCAGCGAACCGAGGGTGCAGTCGTGGCCATGCGCATCGGTCCATTCAGCGAGGACAGTCTCGTTCACGTCAAGCTTGCCGGGGGCGTACATGGCGGACTAAACGGGTGGGTCAGCAGACGTTAACACAACGAGCGGAGTCGAAACGAAGCCCTGCGCGTAATTTCGCGCAGCAACCCACCCGCCCAGGCTTTGACTAAGAAGCAGCCTTGACTTCGGCACCGCGTCGAATCCAGGAAGCCGTACCCGACAGTAGCAAATGGACCGAGCCGTTGGCGGGAGTTGGTAAGGCAGTGCGCGCAAAGCAGACCGAGCCGTTGCCAAACACCCGCTAAGGCAGTTCGCTTGCTTGTGTTCGGGAGTCCGACGATCGGTAGGCTGGAGGTATCGATGTGGGAAAGAGTGCGAAGAAGGCGACTACACAGCCGTGCCTGCTTACTCGCCGTGTGCTCAAACCGCCGGATCTGGAGTCAGGGATACCAAACGGAGTCTGCGAAGCGCAGCCCCTACAGAGCCCCAGGCCTTCCGTCAAGCGGAATTGCCGGGTAGGCGCTGGAATTTTATAGCGGCCTGCTTGGTACTTGCCCTGGGCTCCCGCAGCGGGGAGCAATACGTACCATAAGCGGGCAACGGTGAAGTGCAGGGGAAGAGGCGATGGTGTTGACGATGGAAGCGATGGTCGGAGGTTGCGGAGGTGGGTCAACGTCGCGTCGGCGCGTCTTGGCGCGCCATGACTCAGCACAGCATTACGTCATCACACCCAACGACTTCTTCCGTCGCGTCTCCGCAACAACGCGTCACCGTCAATCTATAGTCCCCTCTCAGCTCATGTCATGGGTAGCTGAAGTTATCGTCCGGACGTATATGTAGAATTAAAAATTCGACATTCTCGTCCGGATGATAGCTTCAACTACCCATGACATGAACAAAAAAACAAATCCACGGTAGCCATCGGTTGCGAGAGAGGGCGGCTGTATGGATGCAGCTTCTGCGAGCGGCCTATCGGCGTTTTCTGTCCAGCATGCCCGCCTCGTCCTGTGTCACTCCCGTCTCATAACTCCGTCAGGCACGGGGAACATGGAAAACACTAAATTCATTGGCAAAATCTACTTAACAAGACCCATTTCTAAGAGCTTGTTCCCTACCAGAAGAAAGTAGTAATCCGCATACACCAACCCCGTATCCGCCCACCTCCTCAGCGCATGCTCGAAATTATTAATCGTAGCATGCATCACCACCGACTCCAGCTCCCCCTCTCCCTCTCCACCCGCCGACAAACAGCCATCCACAATCCCCCTCACACTCCTCAACGCCACCCTCAAAAACTCCTCCCCCTCCGCCCCCCTCCCCTCCTCCCCCAACGTCTCATAAACCAACAACATCGCCCACACCGCAACCAGCACCGCACTCGAGTCCCTTGGCTCCCCCGGGCCGCGCTCTTTCTCCGCGTCAAAGTCCCACGGCACGACGCCGTCCTCCGGCATCCGCTCGATCCAGTACCGCGCCGTGCGCAACGCCGCGTCCAGGAACAGCGGCTCCTTCACCCGCCGGTAGCACTGGATGAAGCCGGCCATGGCCCACGCCTGGCCGCGCGTCCAGCAGGAGTCGTTTTTGTAGCCTTGGTGCGTGAGGGTTTGCTGCGCGGTGCCGGTGGTGGGGTCGAAGATGACGAGGTGCGCGGTGGACCAGTCGGTGCGGACGTGGTGGCGGAGGGTGGTGAGGGCGTGAGTGGTTGCGATGTGCGCGAGGGAGAGGTCGCCCGTGATGGAGGCGGCGTGGTAGAGGAGGTCGAGGTCTGTTGGCGTTCGTTAGCCCGTTAACCCGTCAACCCAGCAGCGCAGCAGCTCAGCGCCCTAGCATCCTCCCCTGCCTCCAAAATAGATCAGGGCCACTCACTCATAATATTATCAATCACAACCAAAAACTCCCTCCCTGGATCCTGAAACTCATACACCCCCGTCCGACACCCATCCCAGCTCCGCACCGCCCCAACCCTCGCATCAAACCGCGCCGCCAAACTCCGCGCCGCCGTCACCAGCGCCTCCCGACACTCCTCGTCCCCGTCCAGCGCCATTCCCAGCTGCGCCCACGGCTGGATCATGAATCCCAGGTCGTGCGTGTCCGTGCGGCCCGCCTGCAGCTTCGGCTGCGCGGTCCACCACTTGCACGCGAACTCCAATGCCGGCGGGTGCGGCAGCGGTCCGGGGAGGGCGGATGAAGGGAAGTGCGAGGGGTAGCGCAGTTGCCGCTCGCGCAGGAGGTAGAGGCACCCTGGGAAGAAGCCGGAGGTCCAGAAGGAGGCGGGGGAGTAGATGTAGGTGGTGCCGCCTGGCGTCGTGTATTCGGGGAAGGTGGTGGGTGGGGAGTCCTGCTGGTGGGTTAGCGGTGGGATGAGATGGGGGAAACGGGGGGAGAGGGGGACAGGCGGACATCGTGGAGGGCTTTGCTGGCGACGGTCCAGATCTTTGTGATGACGGAGGGGGAGTAGAGGGCGTCGAGGTCGTGGGTTTGGGCGAGTGGGCGGGATGGCTCTGCCTGAGGTTTGGACGTGGTGTCCCCGTTCGTGGCGGCTCCCATTATGTTGTCGTCTGAATGTTTCTAGGAACAAACGCGGTACTGTTGAGGCGAAGGTAAAGTAAACCGAACTGTGTAGTCGACTTGATATTGACAAGTCCTCAAGCCGCAGTCACGGGAAGCCGTATGCACAGCCCTTCATCCTCGGCATTTCTACAAGCCCGCACCTACATCGCAAAAATAATTTATCCACTTCTTCCTCACAACCATGGCCCTCACGTGGTTCTGCGGGGGATCAGCCGGGGAGCTGTCCGGGGAGACAGAATGGTCGCAGCCCGGAGCCCGGGCCCGGTCTCGGAGACGCTCCGGGAACACTGGACCACCCCTGCAACTCCCCCGGACGTGCAGCCCCGCTCCGATGTGGAGCCCCACGAAAGATAAGCAGGTGATGTAGCCTGAGCTTTTAGTGTTGTTTCCTTAGGCCTGAAATCCCGGCTCCTTGCCCCGTCGTACAACCAACCACCACGGAAAAAAACTCCAAATGGCAAAGTCCATGGACAAAGCAGACGACGCTATCGTCCACCATGAGGAGCGTCCGGACGAGCATCCTACTGGTCGGACGGACGTGAAGGGCGATGCGGAGGTTGACCAGTACGCGCAGGAGACGGCGCACCTGCATATCGATGCGGCTACGAACAAGCGGCTGTTCAGGAAGATAAACAAGCGTGTCTTGGCGATCATGCTTGGGGTGGGTTTGGAATCGAAAAGCCCCGATATCTCCGCTGTGCTGACAAAAAAAACGATATCCAGACGTACTTCTGCCAGGCGCTTGACAAGGGAACCCTGGGGTTCAGCTCGATCATGGGCATCAACGATGATGCGCATCTGCACGGCAACCAGTTCAGCTGGCTCGGCACCATTCTCTACATGGGCATTCTCGTGGGGGAATACCCGACCAATTTCCTGCTCCAGAAGCTGCCCGTGGCCAAGTATCTTGCTGTAAAGTACGGTCTCGCGAGGCCCTAGCAGATGAGAGACGACGAGCTTACCCGAAGCAGTGTGTTTCTGTGGGGGGCGGTGGTGACGTGCTCTGCCGCAGCCACCAACTGGGGTGCTTTGATGGCCGTGCGTTTCTTGTTGGGCATCTTCGAGTCTTGCGTCCAGCCTACCTTTATCATCCTGTGAGTCTCGGAGGGGAAAAGCCCGCCACAATCGGACTGACCTATTGCCAAGCACTGCAATGTGGTACACCCGGGAGGAACAGGCGGTTCTGACCAGCCTGTGGTACTGCATGATGGGTGTCCAGTTGATGGTAAGCCCCCGCACCTGGAACACACAAGACTGGGGATTGACTCTTTCTCTCAGGTCGGCGGCCTCATTGCATACGGCGTGTCCCACATCAAGGACGCGCCGGTATTCTCGTGGCAAGTCCTCTTCATGGTGCTCGGCTTGGCCACAGTGCTGTGGTCCATCGTCATTGCGTGCTTCCTGCCCGACAGCCCCATGAAGGCGAAGTGCTACAACGAAGACGACAAGCGCTTGATGTTCGCAAGAGTTCGGGGCAATCAGACGGGAATGCAGAACAAGACGTACAAGCGATACCAGGTCATTGAAGCACTGGTTGATCCGTACGTCTGGTGCTGCGTCCTCCTGCAATGCACCAGCACGCTGATCATCGGCGGTCTCGGCGTCTTTTCGAACCTCATCATCAAATCCTTGGGTTTCACGGTCCTGCAGACGCAGCTGCTCAACATCGCACAGGGCGCAGTAACGATTCTTGTCATGGTCGGAGGTGCCATGCTGGCCAGCAAGACGAAGCAGACGCTGTTGGTCATGTTTGTGAGTTTTGATTTGTGCGAGCTGAGGCAAAGCTGACAGGAAGACGAAAGCTCTGGACACTTCCAGCCATTGCGGGAACAGGGATTCTGATGGGAATAGCCCCCAACTCCAAGAATGCGGGAGGCCTGCTCGTCGCGTTCTACTGCACCCAGTTCATCCTGGCAGAAGGCAATCTGATCTTCTCCCTCATATCGAGGAACGTTGCCGGTCAGACGAAGAAGGGTGTAACGCTTTCCATGACGTTCATGTAAGTCTGCGTAGTCGTGTATCATCGGCTTCATTTGGCTGACATACTGTCAGAGCTTGGGCTGCGGGAAACAGTAAGTGCAATCCCAGAGATCCGGTGGTTGAGATGCAGGTTTATTGTAGCAACGCAGGCCATAGGAAGTAGTAGGCGATTAGCCCTCAGAAACCGCTAACATTCATACAGTGACGGCTCCGCAGCTCTTCCAGACTAGTGATGCTCCTCGATACCGACATGGCTTTACAGCCCACCTCTGCCTCTACGTTATTTACATAGCGGAAATCGCCGTCACGTGGCTCATTCTAACGCGCAGAAACAAGGCTCGCGCTATTAATGCGGCGAGCAGAGCAGAGGAGGTTAGTGAGCTTGCTGTTGCGTCTCGGAATGTGTACGCTTACTCTGCTTGTAGATGGGTTCTGGGGCCGGAAGCAAGACTGATGCCCAAGAACTCGCACTTCAGGACCTTACAGACAGGGAGGTAGGTGCTCTCGTTCTTCGTGCATTAGAAATGATACTGAGATGTGCAAGAATCCGGAATTCAAATATGTCGTTTAGTCAGATGGGAGGGCCGCGGAACCGTAGATACAGAATAATGAATCCACCATTTGCTCCGCGCCACATCAGCAGTTGAAGCAATTACTAGGCCATTTTGTAGTAATTTTAAATTGATTATCTTTTTCCTGCCAAACGCCTTATTCCCCCTCGACACGAGCCTACATGTTTTCCAACACAAGCCATTCAGTGCCAGACCCTCTTAAACCCACCCCACAGCCCCCGTTCCCCCATCCCCTCAACCAAGCCCACCAAACGGCCCCTGCTGGCCCATATCCTGCAAGTTCGAGTACGTACTGACCCTCAAATCCTGCTGAAACGAGTCATCAAAGATACTCCGAAAATCCTCAAACGCCGCATACGAGCTCTGCCCCGTCGGCGACGCAAACGCCTGCTGCGCCCCCGCCATTGCCGCCGCACCACCCATCGGATCAAACGCTCCTCCCGCACCCCCCATTATCTCCCCCGCCTGAAACGCCAACGGCAGCGGCGGAAACGCCAGACTAATCGAATCCGGCGACTCCCCAACATCAGCCGCTTGAAACCGACCATCCGCCACGATCCCCCCTGCTGCACCTCCGCTGCTGTTGCTGCTGCCCTGCTGTTGGCCGGACGGCGTCGCACTGCCTCCAGCGCTCCTCATCACCGTACCCGTCTGCTGCTCCGCGTACGCGGGCTCGCGGATATCCAGCACGGGATTCGACGACACGTCGTGCCGGCCCTCCTGCAAGCTGGCGTGCGCGCTGGCCAGGCGGTCGGCGAAGCGGGACGCCAGGTTGCCGGAGGTGTCACGGGTGCCGGTGTAGTGTTCGCCGCTCCAGCGGGTGGAGATGGCGCGGAGGAGGTGGACGGCGTTGGAGACTTCGTCGGAGAAGAGTTGGGTGTAGTGGGCGGAGTGGGCTTTTGGTTTGTCAGTCACGGGGGTTGGGGAGCGGGGGGAGCGGAGGGGTGGGGGAGGAGGGGGGATGCAGGCAGCGGGACAGTACCGAGGAGGACGCGGCCGGCGATGAAGAGGCAGAAGGAGAATTGGGGATTGGTGATGCCGTCGGTTGCGCGCAGGAATTCCTTGGCGATCATGACGATTTCTTTGGCGGCGGTGAGGCAGGTGCCGGCGGAGGTGGAGGAAGGGAGGATGGCGGAGTAACGGTTCCATTGTTTGGCCGGGTAAGCGATGCTTTGGTGGAGCTGGATCACGGCGGCGTTGTGCGTGATGTGGGCGAGGGTGAGGTTTGGGTCCATGTTGCCGTCGTCGTTTAGAGCGCAGGCGGTTCGCCATTTCGGTGGGAGGAATAGTCTCCATCTGCACGTTGTCAGCCTCAACCCATAGTAGATGTGGCGTCTGCCTACCTGACGAGCCTCAGGTCCAGCTCCTTGAACCGCATCAGCCAGATCTGAATGCTCTGCGGATCTTTGAAATTGATGCCGTGCTGGAGGAAGAACTTGGTGACGAGGTTGAGGCTCTCGGTAGCTTCGATACAGAAAGCAAAGCCACCAATCGAATCGACTTCTTCTTCATTTGCAGGGAGTCGTTCGCTCGTTGGGGTCGGCTGTTGCTGAGACGGAGCCATGTTCTCGCCTATGCCGAAGAAGGGCGTAGTGGTCGGTGTTCCAGCCTCCCAGATTTTACCCTCGCAGGGGAGACGCCGCCGTACGTCATTCCTGGTCAGACTGTTGTTCCAGCTGTTCTACGGTCAGATGGGCGTCTCATGGGCGGAGGGCACTTACCCTGTTCCAATACTGCAGAAGCGGTCCATCAGGAACGCGTTCCAAAAGATGCGTCTACGTTCTTCGGATTCAATCCAGGTATTTGCGCTACTGAGGAAGCTCATTCGGTGAAACAGATACTCGGTGTTTTCTCTCGATGAATCATCGTCATTGTCTTCCACGCTTAATTGGAGTTGTTCAACGGATCTTGTCAATGAATTCACCAGACTCCACGCCATTGGCCCCCGACCACCGCCGATCTGCTCAAAGCATCAGCGGTTGAAAATGAAGAAGCTCGGATAGAAGGGAAAGCTCCATGGTTAGTCAATATGCATTTACTCACTATATCGAATGCAACAATCACCAGAGCTTGCAAGTTTTGGACAGTGGCAACTTCCATGCTTTGAAGGATGACTGTATGCCGGCATTTCGTAGATAGATCCTTGAGGTCTGAGCGTCTCGTGAAATAAGAGTCCGTACTGAATCGAGCGCAAACACTGACAATTGCATGGTATATGCTTGCAAGTTTCGGCTGCTTGCTGGGATCCGCCATCTGTTCTCGGAAGGATCTCACGTGAAGCACAGGTATCCATGGGTGAATTCGTGAGGCATAGAGCTCAAAGAGACGTTTCAGGACGTCGCCTGGAGGCAGAAGCGGATCAGATGTTGGGAGACGTGTTTCCAATCTCTCTGGCCCGCTAATATCATGCGTCATCCGGGGCCTTTTCGCGGGGATTTCAGCAGTGACATCGGAAGCGGACCAATGAATGTTGTCAGACTGGGATCCATTGGCAGTGGCGATGAGCTTCCTCTTCAGTTCCTGGCTTTGGGCAGAAAGGGTGGGGCTATCATGGGCTTGCTCCACATTTTCAAAAGGCGGTTCATTATTGAATGCTTTCTCCAAGAACGGCTTCAAAAGAATGGACTGGCCAAGGAGCATCTGCTCAAGAGTGGCTTGTGCACATTAGTCATGTCTTGGTGTGGGACGTCAAGCACTGACAAACGCGTTGACTGAGGGATTCAATTGCGCCGGTCCGGAGACCAGGCCGCAGTCTGGATTCTTCATAGACGCATTCCAGTCCTGCAGCAAATTTATTAGCAAGGACATGATTGGGGCGATTGAGGAACAGACCCAGGCTGTCGCATTGAGAGCAAGGCTGCTGGCGGGTGCATTTCGCTTTGCGTTTCCTACAGCTTTGGCAGCTTGATCGTCATACTGCAAGTCAGCTATCGTATCGCGAAATATTATTCGTCGAACATACGCAGGGCCCGGTTCCTTTCCCTCCGACGTGTTTTCCTCGTCTTGCACTGGCCATGAACGTTTGTCGGCACCGGCCCGGGACTTTGCGGCGTCAGAAGTGGGGTTGGGCATCTCGACTCCAATTCGATGGATGCGCAGCGCGATAAAGCAAAAGAACTAAGGCGGCATTTGGCATTCGAGCGGGTGATTCGAGAGCGGACAGTCGATATCACTTTGGAGCCGCAAATGCAAGTTTCTTTCTCACGCCGCCCACCGGGGAAGCAGTGCGTGGCATTTGCGGGGGACCCCGCATCCTAGGTGGTGGCCAGTGCGAGCAATCACGCAAAACAAACATCAGGAACGCCTTCGATCCCGTTTCAGCTTGTCGCTCAGTCCAACAAGGAATCGCTCTGCAAGATGAGGATCATTCTTTCCTCAGTCCGAAGTTCGCAGTGGCGGGGCCCGGGCGAGGTCCCGGAGGAGCTCCGAGTAGAAGTTGTGCCACCAATCGCGCGGCGTGCTCGACTAAAGCGGTAGCTTCCACCGACAAACTCCTGCGACGAAGGAGAAAAGCGGCAACGATCATCTCAAAATATACTGGCGGAACTTTCCGGTCACGTCTTTCTCAACGTTTCGCGATATTATCAAGGACTTAATTTCATCTATTAAGCTTTGCGTTGAGGCAAGGATCGACCAGTGCACAGCAAAATACGTTCCAATTATAGACATTTGCCGAACTACAGTACGAACTTCTGAAAAAACAAAAGCACACTGCGGATCCCGCCTCCTCATGCCCAGATAAGATCACCCCAGCTTGGATGATCGCCTCCCGTGGCATGTCCCTCGAAATAGCCATCAGATGATCTCGCCTGAGAAGTCCACGGGCCATCCAATCCCCTGCGTTTGACGTACTCATAGTACAGCGAATTCCAAACTGGCAGAGCGCTCCTTACTCCGAATGAATCTGTCGAGATATTGGCCCAAGGCCCATCAACCAAGACTGCTTCGCATCGGTACCATTTCGGGTCGTATGGAACCGTCTGGTTGAGATTGAACGCTGCCGCGTACTCTGATGCTTTCAGGAGCAAGTTGTCTCCCAGGGAATAGAGATCACTGCCCTGCGACTGCGCAACGCGGGCCCCCATAGCCGACCAAGCGATTCCTGACTGCGTGTGTCCTGTTCATCCTCAGCTCACGGATCAAAAAAAAAAAAAGCGGCAAGACGAGATTCCGCGCACTTACCCTGATCCCTCCCCGCCTCCACCGACTGCCCCGTCTCTGGCTCATACATCGCGCGCACCCCCGCACACGGATTATTCACATACTCATTAACCGCATAATTCCACAACACCACATCATCCAGAAACACCGCAAAGCTCATCAACGCCTTAATACTCACCATCCCGTAATTCGCCTGCCCCACCCCCACACTCTGCCGACTAAACAACCAATACAGCTGCACGCTGAACCCCGTGCCCCCCCTCCACCCCGCCCCGGCCTCCTTCCACCCCCCCTCCCACCGCATGATCTCCGCCGCATTGACGAAAAAATCCCCTTCCAACCCGACCAGCAGCGAGCGGTCTGTCCCGACGATGGCGCTCAGATTCGTCCCCCACGCGTCCAGGATGCGCGTGCTGGCATCCCAGTGCGCGTCGGCCCGCGTGATGTACCACATCAGCGCGTTCTGCCACGCCGCGCGCGCGTCGGCGGTGAAGGCGGTGTAGTTGCTCGTCGCGCCGCGCGAGAGCACGGCGTGCGGCCCGCGCATCGTGTAGTTGGCGAGGGAGAAGCTGTCGGCGCTGAAGGCGGCGTAGGTGCTGGCCCATGGCTCGTTGCCCGCGCTGATGTTGGTGCGGATGGCTTCGAGGTCCGCGTGCGTGTGCCAGATGCCCGGGTGGACGAAGTCGCTGGGGCGGGATTTGAGGTAGGGTGCGAGCGGGAGGGCGGAGGGGTTGAGGGGGTAAACGGGGCCGAAGGCGGTGGGGATGTCGGCGATGAGGGTGAGGGCGCGGGGGAGGAGGGCGAGGAGGGGCCAGTGGAGGGGTCGCATGGTGCCGATGAGATGGGTTGGGGAGAATAGGATTAGAGAAAGGTAGCAAAGCTGAATGCGATGTACTGCTTGGTATCGGTGCGCTAATGGCCAGGTTTATTTAGGGTGGTCATTGGTTAAGTAGCACCAGCAATACATTGCTCGATGCCCCTCCCCGCTATACTCCGGAACATATCCGGGGCATACATTTCAATATGCGAGTCATTACGCGTCCGAGTGAGATCGATATTGTGTTGTTTTCCCTTCCAATGGGAACCGCTTCCGACACCTTCTCCGCATTCCGGGTCGCCTATTAGCACCATTTTGGATGAGGGTCCATCGACGTTTCGACGATCAAGGGTTTCAGTAACGGCTAAACATAAACGCAAGGCCACTGATGACATCATTGAATGCAGGGTCACTGATGGCGAACAGAAGGCTTCATTGAACATAGTAATGCTCATTGCATTTGCACAGCACGGTACGGTAGGTCTCGTTCAAGAATTATCAAATGAGCATCTAGCTCAAGAATTGCATCAATTGGATCTCAGCAGTATGGTAGCTCTGGATTTGAGCAGCTCCCGGCAATAAAGGTTTGAGCAATCTTTGGGAGGTCCTTCTCAAATATTTGTGCAGAAGGGTCAAGAATACGATCGATGATATGAACCACTCCCTGCGTAGTTTGTCTTAGCATACTACGTCTTTTCGACGGTGGGATAACTTGCATTTGTCACCGGTATATCCGCTTCAATCACCCGGGCAACACCATTCAGAGTCAGGGTGCCGTCCAAAAGTTGGGTGCTCACATACAGGTAGCTTCCCGTCTACGAAGACGCTTTAGTACGATGAACTTAGGAATCTTGAGTTTAGCCAATGCTCACCTGGAGTCGGCTCAGTGTACTGTTGAAATCGTCTTGCGTCAAGGCTGTGTTTGGAATGTAATGATGGTTGATGACATTGCCAATCCACCATATTCCTTTCCTGCAAGATAAAGTGAGATCAAAGAACTTTCACAAGGATATCTTCAATCTTACGGTGTTTTCGAGTATGTCTCAAAATATGCACCTGTGTTGTTGAATGCCTCATCGCTCGGAGCAAAAAAGGTGAACTTCCAGGACGGGTACGTGTCGAATGCCTTGGAGAATCCTTGTTAAATTTTGTCAGTAAGAAATTGAGTTGCAAAGAAGAACAGCGTGTATTTTCCTGTGAGGAAATACCTACCAGCAGGCTGTTCAATCACTTCGGCGAGCTTGCTCAAGTCGGAACGAGAGCGTACAACATCCAGAAGGGTAACGGTGTCATCCGATTTCGGCGCCGAATAGATACCGTCGGGCTCAGGAACGTAGCTCAACGGGGCTCTCGTGAAGCACACTGATGCGAATAAGAGCAAGGGGAAGAGGATAGTTCTCAGGAAGCCGGGCATGGTGAGCAGTATCGTGACGGGGCGAGGTTTGACGTTCTCCAAGAAGAAATTCGAAGATTGAGCTTCAATACTATTGCTTATTGAAGCCAAAGAGAAATCCCATGTTCCTCACGTTGAGCCAGTTGAAGCGGGGAAGCCTCAATATGCTCGGCTCCGTCCTCGGAATAAGTCCCGGAGCTTGGCCCGCTTCGCTTCTTTGCCCCGCTCTCATCTTCGTTCCGAGGGGAATCGGAGGCAATCAAAAATTTTAGTTGAATGGCCTTAGTTAAAGCTACGAAAAAATCACAAGCGGCTACATTCGTGCAATTGGCCTCTGGAAATTTGCAAAACTTTGGCGCCCCACATTTGCCGGACCAAAGATGACACACAGATCAATGCTTCTTTTCTTATGCATGTGCATATGCCTGATCCCAATGGCCATGGGCATATCGGCCGATACACCACAAATGGGTTGGAACAGGTGAGACTTCCGACGAATGAACACAGCAAAAGGGTCATCTGACACGGCAACCCTCTACAGCTGGAACACATTCAAGGACACCTTCAACCAGAGCATGATCGAAGAAACCGCAGATCTCCTGGTGTCTACCGGGCTGCGCGATGCCGGCTACACCATCCTGACCCTGGATGACGGGTGGCAAGCCACAGAACGAGCAGCCGACGGCCGGCAACAGGCCAACCTTACCAAACTCCCGGGCGGAATCAAGGGCATCGCCGACTACCTCCACGCTCGGGATCTACAGCTTGGCATCTACAGCGATGCCGGTATCCATGACTGCGGATTCGCCCCGGGGTCGTGGGGCTACGAGGAGCTCGACGCTGCTACGTACGCCGGGTGGGAGGTCGACTATCTCAAGTACGACAACTGTGGCGGCTTTGCTGCAAATGTCGAGAGTCCGCAGGTGCGGTTTGGCATCATGCGTGACGCGTTGCGGAACAGTGGGAGGGAGATCTTCTATTCTTTGTGTCAGTGGGGCCATCAGTTTCCGTGGTTTTGGGCAGACCGTAAGTAATTGCCGCTCCAGTGAAACCCACATTGCTGACATGAAACCACCAGAGATTGGTCAGTCGTACCGCATGTCTGGCGATATCACCGCCACGTTCAGTGATACTGGGAAAGACTGCGCCGTGAGGATACCATCCATGTCTGGTTATGAATAGATTACTAATTGCTTCCCTTCGCAGTGCAAGACAGCATACTGTTTGAATACCGGTTATGCTGGATGTAGCGTGTTGACCATCATACGAAAGATGCGAGAGATCTCCGCATTTCAGAAGCCCGGTAGCTGGGCTGACATGGACATGCTCGAGATCGGCAACGGGAACATGACTCTGCACGAGCAGCAGACTCACCAAAGCTTTTGGGCTGCCCTGAAATCACCACTGATCATCGGAGCGGATCTGCGAGCACTATCCAATGAGAGTCTGGGCGTCCTTAAGAATCCTGAGATCATTGCCATCTCCCAGGACAGTGTCGGCAAAGCCGTGACCTATCTGGAAGCTTTGAGCAAGGAAAAAGAACTACAGGTCTGGGCTGGCCCGCTGAGTGGCAACAGGACGGTAATTCTGGCGTTCAATGAAGCGAACACAACCACTACGGTCAATATCCCGCTCGATCAAATTCCTAACATTGGCGGAGAGCAAGCCTTTAGTGTAAGGGACGTATGGGCCGCTCGTGATATTCTGAAGGTGCAAGGAAATATAACGGCAGAGTTGAAGACTCATCAAACAAGTGTTCTCATTTTGCAACTCAATTGATTCAATGGAAGGAGGCATTTATGTAGCCTAGAAAGGGCGAGTAGGATGTTACGAATGGAAGAATTCCGAGAAATTTGAGTTGAGTCATACCGAAAGATAATTATGTTACATGCTTTAACTTTGATGTTTTACCATCAATCCTGTAGACAGTAACTTCCAATGGGCTTCTGCCATTTTCTACCTCAAATTGCCCTAATAATGTTTGCATTATAGGGTGTTAAAAAAAAGTAAAAGATAGAAAGACTATTGAGCGTCATCATGTCTTCTAATATTCAAAAGGGAAATAGAATTCTCCTGATCATCAATTTGCAGGTGACTTTCGCCAGGCCGTTCGATGTCAATCCCAAACCTCTCGCGAGCGGTTCCCACGTCCCACCACCCAAGCCTAAAGTGGGACTCTTTCAAAACCCCATCTTGAAGCCGCTTCTCCCCATCAGGCATGGACAATTCCTGCGAGATAGTCTGCAGAAAGTCACTGTCGGCAAAGAGACTCATCGCCGAGGCAATGCTGGCCGGGTTCTTTGGCAGAATTCGCGTCGAACGCTCCAGAAAGAAGGAGACGCCGGCGCAGATCGCCATGAAAAGAAGAATACCTTCAAGGAGGCGCGTGGAGACGGCATTCTGAACAAGACGCAGCTCGCTGTTATCGGTAACCGTGGCGTTGAAGGAGCTCCCTGCAGAAGTGGTACTTGCGGGAATACGAAAGTATTCGTTGAGATTCTGAGCCACGATCTGGCGGTAAGTCCGCTCTGCCTTCTCCAGCACCCGCGGGACATTTTCTTCGCCGACTAGCTCCTCGATCGGTGTGCCCTCGAAGCCCCATACAACTGCTTGAAAGAAGGAATCTTCGTATCCGAGCACGTTGAATGGCTTGATGGATGGGCTTGTTGAAGTTGAATCATTGCCTAAAAACCTAGCTGTCGATTCATCAGGCTGTGGTGGGTTCCACTTGTCGATCTCGTAGCTCGGCATTTTGAAGGTCGTGTCGACAAGCACGTACTCCATGAATGGTTGACAAGACAGTATCGTTACGTTACGGTAGTCATAACTATAACCTGTCATATCAGGCTGACTGCCAAGGTACCACCACCGATACGACGCTGGACAGCGGTTCTTAGGTGATTCTGAAGTTTCAACTGCATTCGTTGCGAAGTAGCCTTGGATCTTAAAGATGGTGGCTTGAGAATTGAATGTAGGTTTGACCTTAAGTTGAGCACGAGTGCCGTTGGATAATGTTGGTGAGCATCCCAGAGGCGGATCGAGTGCGGTAACATAGTCGGCGTGGAATTGCGCGGAACAGTTCATCTGAGCACGCACTGCTGGTATCCGAGCTGACAGAGATACGTTCCTCACGATTAGGTCATCGTTCTGTAAGCGAGCAAATGCTAGTCCATCGTAGGTCCACTGCGGGAAGGACAGATTGTAGTACTGGACCGAGCCGGCATTCCATCCACCTAGGTATTCTATTCTCTCTCTGTCAGCCATGGAGATGATAGTGATGTTGAACCAATCAATGCTGCTAAGCGTGGTTTGTTCGGTCCGTGGAATGTACCGCGTTGTGTATAATCCACTTGCACAGATGGTCAACATGGAAGATGTTAAAGCCGCTGCAAGAATTAAGCCCAGTGAGAACTGCCGGTTGACCAGAGCTTTGGCTGCTGCGTGCACAACAAGTTTCTCTGCTGGATCTTCCGTCAACACCTGAACTCTGCAACCACCCCGTCGTAGCGCTTGGAAAGGGTGGAGGGCCAAGGCGGCAGAGCTGAGCGTTGTGAACGCAACAGCCACTAAAGTCATGATTCCCGTCGGACCGTAAATCCAGGCATACCTTATGCGGTCGCTGTCATCGACAGTTGCAAGTCCTTTCCTTTCCTCCGATACTTGAAAGATGACTTCCAGAAGGATGACAATAATGAACAACACAATTAAAAGAGTTGTGCGAAACACCAATAGTGATGCTGTTGGCTGCCACCATTTGCTGTTTTTATCTGTCTTGGTGTCCGATGAAGACGGGTGTGACTTCACCGAGATGTGGGAGTATGGTTCATTGAGCCTCTTTTCAACGGTAAATGTAAAATCAGCCAGGCGTCCCTGTAGTTCTCTCATAAAGAATGAGCCAGTGCCTTGGAGCAATTGTTTCAGGTGCTGGCTTTGTGAGAGAACAACGGCTTTTGTCATCAACAGGCCCGAATCCCGCTTCGTCGCTCCGGTAGGCCATCGAATCGAAGTCAGAATGCAGGCAACGGCAAGCAATCCGAATAACGCCTCCATCAAGCGAAGAGGAAGGTCGACAACAAAAAGCCTGTCTCTAGTGCGAAGCGCGGTTCCTGAGACATTCTTTGATGTAGGTGATAGATGAGCAAGGTTCATCCACTGTGACACCGCAGTGGGGAAGACTTTCCGGGATGCGTCAGAAAGGAGATCGACATCTCGAAAGTCCGCAATTTCCTTCTGTGGAAGTGTTTGATTCAACAGAGAGAACCAGGGTGAAAGTGTCCTTGCATTTTTGGGAATCACCCATCCATAAAAAAAATTCCAGGCCAATTCATTGTTCAAATCAGCCACGCTCATGCTGATCGGCAAGGTTTGCTTGGTCTCGTTTGAGATGACGAGTGAAGCATCCGGGTAAATACTCGGGGCTGGACTTGTGACTCTTCGCCTTTCCAAGGAATAGATTGGATCGCAGATGATCCCCGAGAAGCTTTCTGGATTCCCGTCCTCAAATCCGGCGGGGGAAATTGAGATGAGTATTCTCGAGGGATTTTGGTCACCAGTGAAGTTCCAACATTCTACCTTCTCGATCTCCGAGCCTGGCCGTAGTCCTTGCTCGTAGTTGATCCAGTGGAAAGTGAAGTTCTTGACGAGACAACTGTCGGTCCAGACGTCAAGCCATATCTCTGGATTGAGTTCGCTGGAATTGTACGGGCGGTCTGGATCAGAATATCTCCATTGGAATGGCTCACAGCTCTGGAGTTCGGCACTGAAAACATCCATGTCGGCATAAACCGTTTGATCCAGTACTTTAATCGTAAGCATTTGACCTTAGCAGGAGGAGAGAAAGCTCACCTTGTGCTGGGTGACTAAAAGTCTGTGCAGTGGCCGTCGAGCTGGTACCGATGGGGTAAGAGAGGTTGTGATCTTTGATGGTCCAAACAATCGATGCTGGGTCCAATGGCCCTTTCCCATCATACAACATCTCAATTGCAGTAAAGTTGAACTCGTTCCGCAGCGCCAAACTGATCTGCGTTGGATATGTCCAGTTCCGAAGGCTCAGTAACCCAGTAGATGCGATGATCAAAGCACGAAGCACCAATGTTCCGAGAATTCCAGTCGCGACAGGAATATGCACCGCCCGCAATGCGTCTACCAGGGCTTTTGGTAGAGGCGACGAGACATAGTCCAGAAGAAGACCCTTTTGGGCCGGCATTTCGGGATTGCTCATTGCAGCCCACGGCATCATTTGTTTTGCTCGGTATTCAAACTGGCTCCAGAACGCAGCGATGATTGTAAGAACTAATGTGCATCAGCTTTGAGATCGTAGAACAGTCTAACCGCGTATGAACACGTACCAAGGGATGGTGCATATGTCCAAAGGTAGTGATAGTCCCGAGAAGCGTCTGCAAGTCCGTGTTGACGGTTGGAGACATAACGCAAAATCTCCAGTGTAGCGATGAGAGTTAAGAAGAGGGCGGCGTATGCTGGGAGATAAAAGTATCGGTAGTACTTGGCAACTCGTTCTTCCTCTGTCCCTGCCCCGTTTGTGCCCCGAAAATATCCCTTGGAACCTCTGTAGACGCTCAAAGTTGACTTGCCTTCGTTACTTCCCGTTTGAGAATCGAATGAGTATGAAGAAATCCCAAGAGGTTCCAAGATATCGTTCACATGGTTGAGGTTATGTAAATCGCTATCTCTCGAGTGACGTCCTCGGTCTCCGCTGTCGACGATGCCGCTGCTCGCGTAACCTTCATTGCTAGCGGTAGCTGCATCCAGATGGTTGTCGATGTTCACGTGCATTCTGAATATAAAAGAGCTGTCTGTGTGGCAACATCCCAAGGCGTGAGGGCTGGCTTGTCTTTTAACTGCTGCCATGATAAACGAGCGCTTATCTCGCTGATCCTAATTGGCGAACACCAGTACCTACAGGCTCCCCTGCTGCGCTGATTAAATTTTCTGCTTCAGCCTTGCAGCCCCCACCCGCCTGTCCACACCTTCGCTTCGACGACGCTTACTGAAATCAATACTAGGCACCACTGCTGGGCGGGTGGACACGGAGCACACATGTTTTATGGCTTGACCAGCCGGAAACATTTGTAATCGCTTTCGCCATCAGGGCTGCGTTGGCTACATGAAAGTTACCGCACCTGTTACACTAGAGTATCGATTACTACGGACTGTCCACTAACAAGCATCAGTTCACTTGTAAGGTGACTCCAGTGACATGCAGCCCGTTACCTCTACCTATCTACGCTATGTGCATACGATCGGAGAAACACGGCTTTTTATAAGAATAAGCTACAGCGTGGGTACTTGTTTCCGAGTTAGCCGCACAATTTATTATGGCATTTCATCCTACCTACTATGCCTATCTGTAAGTCAACTGGAACATGTATCGCCGGCTACGGCTTGCACACTTTTTCCCCCTTCTCGTTTTGCTTTACAGGGGTGCCACTGTGGATTTTTACTTCGAATCCCCCTCGGAAATGAAAATGAAACCTCTTACGGACTCCACTTCGTAGTCAAACAAGGCTGATGCGTGTGCTACCACAAGAAACAAATGGTAAAGATTTTTGGCTATGGCGCAATGACTCCAAATGAACCTCAGCGCATTATTAGCCGCCGCCAAGATTGTGGGGGCCAAAGCCTCGAGAACATATAAGCCACATTCGAGTAGGCTGTGATCATGCATCGGCAAGCGCCTATGCGTGGTCGCAAGGCTGACGCGGTCTGGGCATTGAATCGGCTGATTTGTGCATTAGGTCTATCATTGTAGAGAACATCTTGCAAGCACGGAAATGACTTGCACGATGCTCTTGCGTTGATAACAGGAGACAGAAATACCCCGCACATAATCAGTAGAGGGTGTCAGTTTTCCCAAAGAAGTCCTGGAATATCAAAAGGAAATTAGTCGATGTCAGTGACCTGGCGCCTATATCAGCCGCTCATTTTTTGCTATTATGATTCCCTCCGCAATAGTCAATGAACTATGTTCCTATGCTCGTTCTCCTGCACTTTCTTGTGCCGCTCCTGTAAGTTGCACTGTGGGAAAGAACATGGTGGTTCTGAGAGCTTGTTCAGTCATTGCATCAACCCCCACCTTACCAGCTATTCAGCGAAGCCGTCGAAACTTGGCTCGTAATACGACGTAGGAAGATGGGCGTGGTTCGCGTTGCAGTACTTCCCCCTAAGTCAGGGCTCCCAGTCAAGTAATTCAGCTTGACAGTTTGAAACAGTTTCGCAGTTCAAATCACCGCACATTTCGAACTGCCAAATAATAAAATTGCAAGTAATTCAAACCAGTTCTTTAAGATATACGTAAAGTATAAGCGATAGAAGAGTATCGCGTATTAATCTCTTCTTAAATCTATCGTCAGCTTGCTTTATTAAAGACTTTTATAAAATAGCCAATAAGAGGGTCTAAAAGAGTCTCGTATCGTAGATATGTATAATATTAAGCGTGGTGGAGAGGTCTTACTAGGATATGCGTTACCATATACGCCACCCGAAGATTTACCTATCTACTTATAACCTCTATTATACCCCTGTTAGTCACGTGCTAGTTTACCTAGGTAAACTAGTATCAAATCAGTTCGAAGCTCAGATTGTTCAAATTGAGAAGAAAAATAACTTGAACTGTTTGAACTGAATTACTAGGAGCCCTGCCCTAAGTTCCCTCGAAACTCCCGCTTTACCCAAACTCGACCTGCTCGCTACACTATTACTACACGACTTAGACTGAAAAATTAGCAAACTGAGAAACACTTTAGATTCAATCTATCTGCTAAAACAACTGAACGCAAGAACTATATTCTAAGAGTTCTTAACGCCATTTTCTACGCCCGTTTACCCCAAATGCCCAATTTCAACCCCCCATTTTTATGTTGACCGATCCCAATAAGCTTCTTCTGATTAAGCCCCCGCCTAAACCGATAGAACGAGAGCCCCCGCACAATCTCTACTAAACCCTGTAACGAGTGACGAGTATAGGGAGAATTCTATTCATGCCATAGTATTGGGCCTACAACCCACGAAGGGCCTTATAACGCTTAATGTTCGATATCTCCCCCTTCGTGAAATAATTAAACAAGAAGCTCGTGATTAATTCTTAGTGTTAAGAGTAAAAGCAAGGACAGACGTTAATGACAGTGGTAATTGATAAACGCTTAAATGTCTGGCAATTTGGCAAGATTCAGGTTGTGTAGGAAAAGCTGTTGCTTCTGTTTGGATAAAGCGTTCGTTGGCTCATTAGCGAGCGTTTCAGCATATGGTGAATATTGAAGTTTGATTACTCTGTTTTGAACTTCTTGGAGAAGCCAGTGATTGTTGATATCGACATGTCGAAGTTTATTAACAAGGATTTTGCTGCGCAGGATGTCCCTCCGCAGTAGGGAAGCTCTGCAGCCGTCAAACCACAGCGTTTCTCATATGAGTTCCACAATCGGCGCTCCTGCTCCTGATTGGAAGGGACCAAACCACGGTGGTAGAGGATCCTTGCATTCGACATCGCCTCTTCGAGTTTGTTGCATGAAAGATATCCAGTACGCAATTCTTCTGAACCTCCCCCCTCCTGCATCTGCGAGCAACAGCCCTTTCGCGCCCGGATCACCATCCACTTCAAAGCGTCTTACGATAATGGCGCTTATCTGGTCCAGGGGAGGCTGCTCCGAGCTATCAAAGAAGATTGAGATGTCGCCCATGAAGTACAGGAGCGAGCCATCTGCTTCCATGTTCGCGTCGAATGCCAGTAATTCTCCGTTCGAGCGGCCGGTGTCCAGTATTACCTCTTCGGTAGTCAACTCCCCTTTGTCGCTCTGCTTCAATATAGTTCCAACAATTGACACACTGTCCTGATTTGCCGCAATTCGGCTGCGCAAGAGGTTGGTAGGCATGTACAAGCTCAGATAGATCGCTGACCCGACGTCTGGAAATACTACCCACGGCGCCGGCACTGTGATGGCGCGCAACTGCAAATGCGCGGCATCAAGATGACCGTACGGTAGCTTCACATCTCTGAGGGCAATGTGGCATCTCACGACCTCACAAACACAGTTTGCGTCACCAAGCTCCTTCCAGTCGGCATCACTGGGCAGCACGTTCCCGTCAGTAGATGCCCAAGACCAGGATGGGGCAAAAGAGCGATCCAGCCTCGGCCGCAATATATCCTCGGCTGGCAATGCATCCGGCAGGGTTGAGCGAGACCACAGCAGGTCATCCGGCAGGCGCTCCTCCCACAACCCTGCAAGATACTTCCCCGCTCGCTTCCGCCAGATACGATCGAACTGCTCCGCGACACTTGCGAACGCGAGTAGTTTGTCTTCCTGGTTCGTCAGGGAGCGCCGCGTATAGTTTGACACGACCACGCTCCATAGTTCGTGTAGGCTTTCCCAATTAATTGGTGCCCACGTCGATAGGCGAGTTGTGATATCGACCCCGCTTGTCGTTTCGTACATGATGTCATGTAGCTGCTCGCCGATTGGCTTCCCGCTGATGGCGCCCCCAATGTCGGCCTGAGCTGTCTGGCAGTGGTACTGCACTGTGTCGCTGGCATACACTAGCTTCCGCGGAGAGAGGAGCCGCTCCTGGAAGCACCACGCGCGGCTGTTCACCGGTTCCCTCAACGCGTCATAGAGAAACGCGGGACCGTCTTGCGTGTAGACGAAAATGCTGCCAACGCGGCTGTCGCGGCAGTGGAACGGGAGGCGCAGGTGCTCTGCATACTCTGGTGCTGGTGCGCGGGTCTCAAGAAAGCCTGCGCTTGCCTTTGTCGCGCTGGACGCGATGATGGTCAGGTAGGCATCTCGGTAGATGTTCCCCATTTGCGCCAGCTCGTTGGCTTTGTCTTCATCTGAGTCTTGTATGATGCACAGGGCGTCTATCCACAAATAGCGGAGGCGGAGACGGTGTGTTACTTGAATTGCATCGCGGATCGTTCGCCCAAGAACGCGGATGTCGATTCCATGAGTGGAATAGCTGCTCACGTTGCTTTTTGTGGTGCAGTACGGCTGCGCTTCGCCCCAAACGTAGCTGAGTGCGACGTATGGGGACCTAGTCCCTCTGCTGACAAATAGCTTAGGATGCGCAGGATCTTTGCAGTCAATGACACGTGTCGGGAGGCTTTGATCCAGAGCCGGGCTCATACATGCGGAGTGGTTCTTGATGCAGTTGATGAGTGATGTCGAAACCAGTTCGAAAGCCCGTGGGGAGCCCACTTCAAGCAAGGGCGTTCTTGCCACAATCTCTGTAGCCGACGGATCATCTGGAGACTTTGCGTCAGATGCGAATGAATGGGTTATAGTCCACATATTCACTGACCCGCTGCGGCGTAAAGGTAGTAACTCCTTCCGGACCCTCCCACCGGATCAATATGCAAGGATTGCACCCCCTCTGGATTAATGTAGCGGAATCCGGCGTTATGGCTTTCCGTGCGTATCATTAGGCGAAATGCGACGTCGTTGGGTCGAGGGCCGTCGCCTTCAGCAGCGAAGCGAGTCTGGTCGGCCATGTACAAGAGATGGCAGAACGCGCACCCACTCTCCATAGCCAGCTTGATCTTCTCCCGTGTCATGTGACAGATTATTTTGCCACCCTCCAAGAGCCTTCTGAAAGGTTGTGGTGCAAGTGGCCCGTTGCTACAATCATCACAGACATCTACGCCCATTTTGCCTATTAGTGTGAACTTTGTTCTTGCGGATGTAGTACTAAGAATGTCTGAGCTTGCGAGTCCTCTTTAATGCTGCAGGCTGTCCTGACAGAGCCTAGGAAGTGTGAGAGGAATGACTGATGAGAATGTCGGGCCCACTGCAGAAAGATCGTGACCAACACGATGACTCAGCGACAACACTGCGATCGGGGGATGAAGACCTGATCACCAACTCTGAGGCCGCGAAATCCTGCTGCGCGAATCCACGTCGCCACGGCTGGTAAAATTTATCAGAGGAGCATCTCTAGCGGGTAGCGAAGTGCAGGGGTGATTGATACGAACCTTAGAGGACGCGGTTGGGATTATCGCCTAGAAGCTAAAGGCGAAGTTGGCCTTACGATAGTTAAGCGCTTACATCACGTGCGCCCTATAAGTAAAGAGCTTAACCCGGAAAAAAAGATAGTCTAAGCCCGAAGAGGATTTTATGTGAGGACGGAGGCACGAATAGGGCGTTTGAAGATGGCACGAGATGGTTGATTGGCTATTGACAGATGAATCATTAAGGAATTCAAGGTGGCCGCCAAGTGCGGAAGGGTTTTGCGTGATGCGACCGTGCTGTGTGGAAACTCCGCATGGCAGACTTATGCAGCCCCCAAAATTACCCCATGTAACGTTGACAGGCTATCTACAAAGGGATGGCTGCTACAATCGCTCAAATTGGCGACTTGAAGAGCCGCGAATGACTCTGATTGGCGGGGAACCGCTTCACCTTTCCAAGGTGCTCTGAAAGGCTTGACCGCTCACACCACTCCGCGAGGCTGAAAGTCTTGGCGAAAAGCCAATTGGCTGAATGCCCTTGCGTAACCAACGCTCGTGCACCAAATTATTGGTAGGCAACCACTTTGCAGATCAGCTGAGCCTCAGCGCGCAACAGAGGCGCCCTCAGATATAGGTTGCCGGTTCCACCTTGGCCCGTATCTCTGGTCTGTCAGTATCAATTTTCGCCCCCAAAATGCGCAGCAACGTTGCACATTTCGCGCCGCACAATAAAATTCGGGAGCCTGCTGCCTAAATTGTGATACGTGACAAGATGAAAATAGCACCTTTCAAGCATGAGTGGCGCATTTTAAGTAGTGTCGGGTCGTACTCCAGGCTCAAGTCTATGAGTACCTCATCATGGACTCACGTGCATCATTCGAACGGCTATCCACAGACCAGAGCGGTTTTCTACTCCATGAATACCCACCATTCCGACCAGAGTCAGAGCTTTCGGATGGCGAGAGACCAGAAGTAGCTGACGAAGGCCAAGACTATGTCCGCGTCCCATCTCCGGCAGCCTCCAGTACTCACTCAAGATGGTCGGCCATGTTTGAAGGGCTATCTGCAAGCCACACGACCACTCTAGCCTTGCAGACTCGCCCAGGCTCGGAGCAGTCAAACGAAATCGAGCAACATCCAAATGGAGAAAACTATGTTGACCCCTCTCAACAAAGCCTGCTTCCTGACTCAGATGCCACACTTTCGGCTGACCAACGAGAGAGTGAAAGCGCTTCTGGTGACGGTAAGCAACCAGGGTGATGCCTAATATATCTCCGTATACTAAATGGTTTTGTTTGCAGCGGAAAAGGGATTTCCAGACCCGGTCACATGGCATCCCTACGCCCTCAAGCCAGGGCTCCTTTGTCTCGTGAGCACATTAGCGTTGGTCTTGTGTTTGACCGTCACTTTGCTCTCCTGGATATCTGGTCGAAACTACGGCCTAGGGAACGATGACGGCGCTTCAGCAATTCTTTTCGGATGGAGGTTTACTCCATCTCTGGTTGCCGTCCTGTACGTTCAGTTGACATCCATGGTACTGGACGCTGTCAAGAGCACGGAGCCATTCAGCCGTTTAGCAGGGCCTGGTGGCTCGTCGGCCTCATCCTCCGTCTTGCAACGGCCTGGAGCCTGGTGGAATGCCCTCGTCGACGGGTTCTCGAAGAGCAAAAACAGTGGTCACAGGAGTTGGCTGCTCGTCTCTTCTGCACTGTTAAATGTTATTGGCTTCCTTGGAATATCTCCGTTTTCTTCGGCCTTGTTCTTGTCAAAAGATGTCCCGGTCGGCACGGATGTGGAGTTCTCGCGTATGTCCTTACCCGAAAATCTCTCGCTACCTCTACAAGTGGGGAGACAGACGTACCTCAGAACAGTTGGCCACGTTCTACAGAACGTATCGACATCTGCGTGGATCTCGGATGAATATACAGTCCTACCGTTCTGGCCATCCGAAATTCGGAACGCACCGCTGGGACCTTTCCTGTCTGCGTCATCCCAGACTTGGCAAGCCGAAACATTGGTACTACAAACCACCATGGACTGCATGTCCATGTCACTGGTAAAGACAAAATACACAAATACCACCTACAATCTTAATAATTTGGACGATAAACCCATGGGTCCTTTTATAAACGAAACGGCTACCATCACCCTTGAAGCTGAAGACGGTTGCGCTTATAGCTTGTCACTGGAGCCTACTGAGCCAATGGTCTCTCAAGGTGGATCCTCGTGGTCTGATAGTTCCCTGTTCATCTATGGAGGAGGAAGTGTTTACGGAGGTGAAGCAGGAGTGTATGGACCCAACACTTTCACACCCGACTTCGGACACGTTGATTCCTCGCCGGAGTGCAGGCATCGAGAACTTATCCTTACGACCACATCATGGAATTCCTCTACAGAAGAATTCAGCTTCTCCTCTGACCTTCGCGTCTCTGGAAGCCTTTGTGCACCGAAATATCATATGGCGCAAATGCTGGTCAAGGCATCCATGACAGACGCAGTATCCGAAGTAAATTTTGACAAAGATGAGTTTGAACGAAAAAAAGCTCCTATACCGGACACAGCTCTGGACCTTGAAGCATTTCGCAACTTGACACTCACGGGAAATTGGACGACATACTTTGCTACACCTGAAGGTCAGGCACGTCCTACTACCGGTGGTCTGTCGACGGTACTTGCGGCGATGTATGGCTTCGACATCTCAGCCATGCTTGATGCTAACGCTATCGTTCCAAATGCCACGTCAATTAAACAGAGGTTTTTTGGGGAAGTACTTCAGTACTCTCTTGGTAAAGACGACACAGCACCGGAAGCTATCCATGGACGAATCACCAAAATTCAGAAACGAGTCGTCGTGCAAACGGAGGCTTCGGTTGTTCTGGCTATTTTGTTGCTAATTTCACTTTGTTTATCACTATGGATATGGAGAGCCTCCACTTTGGTCTCCAGGCCTCTCAACCTGAGCTCAAATCTAGCAACGGCGGTTGGCATTGCAGCTTTAGTCACTTCCAACGACAATATACGGGCCAGCCTGCGAGATCATGGGCTTTCATCTAGAAAGCAGCTTGAGAAAACACTCGGGAAAAAGCGATATCGGACTAGCCCCGGTGCACTGCACGAGCTTTCACAATCCCCTATTGCAGCTTCTAGTAAGTCACCAGAGTCGCTGGACTCCCCAAGCTAATAGTTAAAATAGAAATAGACGGCAGTAAACATAATAAACCGAAGAAGGCGATTCCAAATAACATTCGCGTGGGCACCCTGGTACTTCTGGTGATACTATTGCTCGCGGTGGCAAGTTCTATTCTTGTCTTGTACTCTTTCGCTCGGCGTTCTCTCCTGTACCGCACAGCATTTGTTTACGAGAGCAGCCTTGCACTACTTGGCAAAACTCTTCCAGCAGTTTCTGCTTACTCGATTATATCCACTTTGATAGCCGTTGGGATCGGCTTGTGGTGGGGTGCTCTGGACGAGACCTTCCGCCGACTGCAACCATTCCTATCCATGGCAGAAAAGCCTACCCCTCTGTCAAAGGGAGCAGCACTGTCGTACAGATCCGTTTACTGGGCTAGTGCATCGTGGCGCGCAGCTTCGAAGGGACATTGGATGCTCTGTCTTGTCACGCTCGGAACTTGTCTTTGCCCCATCCGTACGACCATTCTCCACGCTTATCAATCATGATGGCATGCTGACATGAATAGTCACCATATCGATGTCGGCACTTTTTCAACGTGGCCAAGGAGTCTTTTCCGAGGATTTTACCATCGACCGAGGACTTGAATTGAGGCGGATCCCTTTACTATTCGAAGTTGAAGATCGGCCAACCGCCGGTAGCTCTGAAGCGAGCAAAGGAGATGTACTCGGCAATCTCTTTACTGGACTATCAACCAACTGGATGTATGGCGCCATCATTGAGCTGGTACTCAACGGATCACATCCTTCCTGGAGTCAAGACGGCTGGAACTTCATCCCCCTCGATGTATCAAGCCTTGCTGGCAAAAGTCTGTCCCAGAATCTTGGTAATGGCTCTGATTCGGCAGATTTCGTACCGCAAACTCTCTGCTCGGTGTCAACTCCCGCTCTCAGGGCCCGCATTGAATGCAACCCTTACGAGGAGATCTCCGAACCTATGGACTGGCTTAAGGTTATCGACTTGACAGATTCCGACCTTTGGAACACCAGTGTCAATCCGAAGGACATCACCACAGCCTATCGCTTTTCAATGCCGTTTTATAACACTACACTGCTTGCGGACAATTACGACGCCGACTGTTGCACAAATGCAACAAGCAACGACAAAGGAGAAGCTGCCTTTGGTTACTGGTCACACATAGACAACTCGCCATCCGATACCCGCATGTATGCAAACGTATGGCCGGAAAGCTTTGCAACAAAGTGGGTCCACGGTAACATGTCGAGGTTCCGTTCTGGTGAAGTCATCGACGAATTACTTTTCACCAACGTTCCGAGTATACAAGCTCTTCGATGCGTGCCAACCATCGAGACTGCCGAGGCAAACGTTACAGTCGACATCGCCACTGGCCGAGTCAATTCATACACAATACTGGGATCACCAACCGCGGTTGATGATGCATGGACCAATGGCTTCGTACTGCATGAGGCTCAATTCAATGAATCCATTATGGATGCTCCTGCAATGGTGCAAGAGGCAATGCGCTTGCCGCGCAATTCCACTACCAGGTGAGCCAGAAATCTCCCCCGCTGTTTGAAGCTGACCAGTGCTGACCGGGGGGCATTACAATACAGCTACGGCGTACTGTTCGAAGCGGCAATACTCTCTGCAGCCGCCGTCACCGGGCTCAGCGGCTCAGTATTCTCACGGGCTTATTCGGAAAACTTGGCTGATCAAACATACAACATGCGCGATCCGAGCTCGGGACTAAACCTAGATTTCATGACTTACGCTATGTACAGCATGACCAATGAAGACCCACGCGGGCTTCTAAACGCAACAGCCATGGAAGAACTTGCCCAGAAGACCTTCTCAGTCCTGTTCCAGCATTTTGTGAGCAGCGACGTCTCCTTGGAGACGGGGGGTTGGGCGTATCAGCCGATAAACGCCAGTCTTCCCGCGGATCTGACGGTTCCGTCTGCTGGAACTTCTGTTCAGGCAAATGCCTCGTACTGGAATGCTCTCCATCCAAACTCTCAGACAAACCGCACCGCTGTTGTCCGGGTTGCCACGCCGATTGAACTTTTACAAATGAACACGGTCGCTGTGGTCCTCAGTGTTACCGTGATTGGTTTGCTTGTTCTGATTACCATCATCATATCTGTTGTCCAGCGCCGATATTTGAAAGGGTTGAACAGGAATATCGAATGCATGGCAGACGTTCTGGTGCTCGTATGTGGGAGTGAAAGGCTCCTGCAGTTGATTCGGGAAAGAGGTGTTATCGGCTTGGAGAAAGATGGCGAGTGCATAATGACGAAACTTGGGTGGTTCGAAGGAGCGGATGGCGAGTTGAGATGGGGGATTGAGGTTGTAGAGCCGGATAAGGTCTGATGTAACGCAGCTGACGTATTATCATGATGTATTGATAACCACTCATCCAGTGGGCATAATTTTCCGAAAGCCAACAGCTGTTAATAAAAAAAAACATTGCTACCTTATCTTGTATTCCTGTGTTCAACTCGCACCTAAACCTCCCCTCTAAACCGCCTTCGCCCGAACAAACCACATCGTCGGATTTGACGTAATCCTCTCAAACTGCCCAAAACTCTTCTCCACCTCCCCGTCCCCCATCCGCCACTCAAACGCCATCACCAGCGCCGCCAGCGCGATGCTGACCTCCACATACGCCAAATTCCGCCCTATACACGCCCTCGCCCCCGTCGTAAACGGCATAACGTACTCCCTCAAATGCCCCCCTCTGCGCCTCGCCCCACATCGACTCGTCCACCATCCACCACTCCAACACCCACTCCGCCCTAGAAAACAGCCCCGGATTGCCGTGCAGCTCGCTCAGCGGCGACGAGACGGTTACGCCCGGCGCGACGGCGCGGCCGGCGATAACGGAGTGGCTGGTGGTCCGCCGCGGCAGGCCGAAGTGCTGCGGCGTCAGCACGCGGAAGGTTTCGTCGAGCACGGCGCGTAGGTACGGGATGTGCGCCAGTGTGGTGCTGTACGAGGCGACGGGCTGTTCGGCGGCCGGCACTTGCGCGCGGAGGATGGTGCGGAGTTTGGTTTGCACGGTTGGATGCGTGGCGAGGAGGTGGAGGTTGTTGGTTAGCGTGGTTTGTGTCGTGTTGTTGTTTGGGGTGTGTGTGTGTTAGCGTGGGGCGGGGCGGAGGGGCGGGGGAGGGGAGAGGGGGGAAGGGGAGAGGGCTTACCGGCGTTCAGCATGACGGTGGATTCGGCGACGATTTCCCACATCGGCATGGGCGGTCGGCCCTTGTGGTCGGCTTCCACGGGGAGGTGGGAGAAGATGTCTGGCTCTGCGGGGGTTGACTTGAGGCGTTTGTTGGTTTTGTATCTCGCCATCTATATTACGGTCAGGGGTCGGGGTTTAGCAAAGGTGCAGCTTGCTGGAGGTGACACACGTTATCGAAGTCCTCGGCGGCTTGGGTTGCCTTGTACTTGCAGGTCAAACGGCGCAGCGCTGTGTAAGCCCAAAGAGGGAGGTGAGCGCAGAAGACTTTGAACCACACACTCCGCTAGAACGTTTCCATCGCGTGAACCTCTTTTGTCTCCAGTTGCCGACTCAGCAAGTCAGAAGTCGTCTCCTTTCTCTAGAAAGCCATAGCTGTCGGACCACATGAGAGAGCTGATACCGTCGTACGTGAATATGTTCAACCAAGGACGAACATCGAAGCTTCCGTCCTCCCGGATCCCCAACCGATCGGATTCTGCAACCTTCTCGCCTCGTGCCTTCTTGGCAATGCATTCAACCAGCGTGCATGTGACCTGCTGGATGTGGGGCTCAAACGTACTCACGTTATTGACCGAGAAAATTGCCGCCAAGTACTTTCTCATCCGGACATGGTCAGCGCGATCCGTGGTGTGGGCCATGCTCGGTGTGTCGCCTGCCATTTGGCTGCAGAACCTGTCTTTTAGGATTAAAGAGCTGTCCCCGTAGATGTCCTTGTACACGCTCGGATCGGTGAAGGAGATGTTGTTTGGGACATTTTACCGGCGGTCCCGACTCCTGAGTGTCTAGTGTGCCCGCTAAACCGCCTTCCATCGTGTGCTAAACGAGTTGTAATACATCAGCTAAAGCGGCGTGAAGACGATAATGCCGAGGCGACTGGCTGCGAGATATTGTCGAAGTTTTCCCCTGCCACTTGTACATACCACGTCTCAAATAACGAGGCAGGCACCACCTTCACTCCGGAACGGCCTCCGCCATCGGTAACCGGTCGAAAGGCTAAAACAGCGATGGAGGCCGGACACGTGGGCAGTTTAGGCGGTGGTTCAGTTCTTGAAGTGAACTGCTCAATTATTCCGCCGGGATGGGACTTTTGGGGAGGCATAGCCGCCGCAAGATCATAAAAAGGAGTTGAGCTGAGAAGTGAGACAAGACAAAGAACGGATGAATGGTGAGATGCTATAGATAGGACGGCTTTTGTTTTCTCCATAGAAGACACCATAGCCTTAGGAGATCAATAGAATTCAACCCATATATCTTAGGCAATACTTCCATTTGCTTAGTTATGACGGCTATCCGCGGCTGCATGGGCAGATTCAAGCAAGGTAAACTGTCGGCACGCGTGACGGAAACGATACTAGAAGTGATGATTCGTCGCCGCTACGGTTCTGACAGTGCTGGGGTGGAGCGTGGATTGCTGAGCTGTACTGTGAGAATGAGGAGCCTGGCAAGGGCGGGAGAGTGGGTGGTGATACTTGGTCTGGCCGAAGTGGCTTAAGCTTTTGCAGACATCTGGTTTGACAACAGCAAGGATGGAAGTTTGCATCATACTGGTCATCCCACGAGAAAGGCACACAGAAAAAGTTGTCCCATCAACATTTCCTATAGCTAGAAAGATATCAAACCAATGAGAAGCTGAATGAACGAGGTTGAAATCTGGCTGAAAGGCACCAGGATAAATTGACCAATAAAGAAGTACCTCACGAAGACGAGTACGCTGTCTGGCAATGAGAGATTGTCAGATGCTATGTGGACGCTAGGTATCAGCCTCATCCACACAAACACAACGCCTTCCCCCTGTCTTATGACCAAATCTAAAATGACTTCTAGCAGGGTACCTGGGAGGTTCTTGGATTTCCGGAACTCCGGGAACGGAGAAGTACGACTCTACAAGTCGCGCAACTTCGTCTTTCTTGAGCGGCTCCGGAAATCCTTCTCTTGTTCCATCGGGAAGCTGGATCCTCGTAGGCAACCATTCATTGCTGGGCTTCGGTTGCTTCGGTTTCAGCGTAATCGCGGTGACTGTTTTCTCAGCAGCTTCACGGTTATCTCCCGATGGCACAACAACCTCTTCAACTGATTTCACTTCGAAGCGAGACCCCGGCATGAATGTGTACTCTGTCTTGTCCGGGTTGTCCGACAGCGGTGTCACGTACGCTGCCGATTCCCACACCATGGAGTGTTCGGGACATTCTGCAACCAGCAGTAGTCCATTGGAATAATGCATGGCGTCCGCTATGGAGTCGGTAAAGCTCCATACCATCTTTGTCGTGATTGTCTTGCCTACGGAGAGGTAGCTGGACATGGCACTCGCAAACGCATCTACGAGTGGTCTGTCCACGGGGCCGTCGTTGAGGGGACATTCCAAGAACTCTATGCCAAGGTGGTCGAGCCCAAGCTGATAGATGTCCATCTGTCCACTGAAGAGCCGTGAATGAGACAAAATTGAGGTGCGTGGAAGCGACCGTATGGCGGCGGATAGCATGCGGTTCTCAACGTCGCTGAGATCATGAAGCTTCGAGGCGACGTCCTTGAGCTGTGACTTGACGTCCTGCAGCGAGGTTGCCGGCTTCATCATGAACGATTTCATGAAGTCTGGATCGGTTGGCTTGTATGAACCCCAGTTGCTTGCCCAGATTTGCTCGGATATGCTGCTCTGATCGATGGGGAATGGAGCTTGTCCAACACTCGTGTACTCAAAGATCTTTAAGAATACCATCCGAGTAAAGGAAGCAGTTGTCCAATCGTATACACACATTGCGAGCTCAAAGCTATGAGGAGAGAAAGGGAAGAGCCTTCGACCAAGGGCTGTGATTTCATCTTCCGTCTTTCCAGGGCCATCCGGTATATTCTGGTACGGTATGTACTTGTATGCGATCATATTCCTGATGAATCTGGCGTCGTTGGGAGAAATCGTAGGTAATGGCTTGAGCTTTCCCAACGCGGTTGGCCAGAGAGTAGAGAAATCTACGTTTAGATAAGTCACTGCCAGGACTGCGCTAGATGCTGAAGGGTTTACCTTTCTGAGAATGCGTTCTGCAGATTGCAGTCACGCAGATGGTGAAGCTACTGCCCTGGATTGAGAGAGAGAGGGCGAGCCACGGAACATGATGGCCGCGTGAGGGATCGAACGGGAAACAACCACGTTCAAGGTCATCTTGAGGCCATAGGATCGATCCGTTTGCATCGATCCATTCCTTTCCAATGACTTGCATAACGGTCAGATCCAGAAAGCCCTGTCCATCAACAATCAGCCGGGACGATTCGCCAAAGCCTCCCCGAATGGCTTCAACTGGCTTGCCATCGCTAAACCAGAGATCAGTCTGTGGAGGGGAAACAGAAACGCTGGCAAGGCGCCACATTTTGAGCGCTTCTTGGTTGGGTATTGCAGATGAAAGGAAAGGAGGGAAACGGAGGTGAAAGATCTCAATGAATTTGTAAGGCTCGCACGGGCGCGTGCGGGGTCGTGCTACTTACTCGATCTTGGCATATGTAGGCATGGAGTGATCTCGACCTCGTAAACGACCACCTGCAGGAGGAACGACAACCACGTGTAATCGCCCCGCAACACGCGTTAAACCTAATCACTGGTGATCCGCTATCGCGGAATACCGGATTGTCCGCTATGACGGCCGCCGGCGCCTTGCGACTAGACGATAACCCCCTTTTACTCTACGAACATGCTGTTAAAATACGGAACATGTGGTGGAGGAGTGAATAGAAAGTAGTTCGTTACATTATTTAATCTAGAGCCGAGGGAAGCCGGCTATTAGTTATTTATCCGACTGCTAAGCCGCTGGTCCTGTTACGTAGTCACCATATCATAAGATAATTAACGCTACTACATATTCTCATCCTAAACACTGTTGATGATCAGATCCCGTGACTGGATCATGTGACCGATCCTTCACTTATACATATAGTACTCAGCAATGTCCCTCATCTATAGAAATTAATGAGTCTTCTCTTCTTTGCTTTTCCTTTAACCCTTAGTAAGTACACGTCACACAGTTTATAGTAAAACTAAGTCGTCTTCTTTATTTATCTAAAACCCTATATTTTAAATGCTTAAAGTAAAAATTATTCTAGTAACCTTTTTACCCGTCAATGCTATCCACTTAACCAATAAAAATCTCTATTCCGATCCATTAACGCCGTATAATACTAGGTATTAAAGGTAGTAATACCGTCTAATAACTTCGTTAGCACGTTTCCATGCTTGACTAAGTTTATGGACAAACTTAGAGCTCCCTTCTAAATATACGTGCCGGCTGTGTGGTAGTTAGCCCTTTAATAAAAGTTAAAGAAACGAGCATTTTGGTGGCTTGGGTGAAAAGCGGCGCGGAATGTGATGAACTTGCGCGCTTCTTTCCTCCAGCGCATCTGCGCCGCTCTAGACGTTGAGAATTCCCTGTCTTCCATATCGCACCCAACATTCGCTGCCAAACAAAACCAGCAAAGGTGCATTCACTAAATAAATTGGCCAGGCTGCAACCACAACAAGAAGTTCATCCAGAAATTCTAGGGGTCACTGTCATTGGCCGATCCTCGGCGGCTCCGCAGAGAGTTGCCCGAAACAGGGTATCACCGGATACAGCCGCATTCTTCCCGCACATGCACTGCGGGGCCGCCAATCACGAGATGCGTCGCGAAGCTTTGTGCTCAATCTCCTATGTCGGCTTTGTTTCCGCCGTGCGTTTTCTATGTGGATTGTAAGGGATAGGAGGGTTGAAGGAGTTGAACTTTTGTTGTTCCACGCACGGAGCCCATGAATTGTCCGGAATACTGTCAAACCATCTCCTTCATCTTGTCGGATGTATCGGCGATGTATAACTCGTATCTAGTCCGTTCGCCAGGGGTGTAACGCCGGCACCGCAATCGGCAATTAGTCCGAGCCAGGCCCACTACTAGCCGCCCACTGCCGCCGACTCCCCGACCTATCTTCTTCTCCTGAAAACCGGATGAAAGAGACGTTTCGCGACGTTTACTGAAATCATGGACGCCACTGGTATCCAGACCGGAACGTTATTATGTAACACATGTGGTGCATCATTTCGGCGCGCCGAGCATCTTTCCCGCCACCGATTACGCCATCTGGGCCAGAAGCCGTTTGCGTGCCCACATTGTAGTTCATGCTTCCCAAGAAGGTAAACTGGCCCTGTAGAGTTTATTCTTGTCTCTTTTCCAGGTCATTCAAATAATTATTCCTTCTTAAACCCTTCAATCTATCGTAAGCTGACGTCTCTGGTAAAAACACCACAGAGATACATTGCAAAGGCACATGGGTGTCCACAAGCTCGACTCGTCCTTCTCTGGGATATTACCAAGAAAGACAAGAGCTTCAAAAAGAGCAAAGCAGGCCTGTCACTCTTGCTCGACGTCGAAACAACGCTGTGATGGCAAAGTACCTTGTGCTCGTTGCCAATCAAGAGATATCCGATGCAGCTACTCGATTTCAGAAGCCACACAAGTTCGTATAAGGTTTCCTGGTCTGTGTCCCTTTTTTCTAACTCCGTAAAAGCGGTCGAACGTGCTGTATCAAGGCGATCGGGTAGAGGAAGAGGAACCGAATCAACACACAGCTTTAGTCTCCGCTGCACAGTCCTCTATTCCATCCCCAGGCTTTACGGAACAGTTCTCTGGCAGCGGGATCTCATCACCGCCTTCGCCAACCGGAAATGAGCCGTCATCGTGCTCAACCCTTGATATGGGCATCGACCAACTAGACGGAATGTCTTCTTTGGCTACCGATCCCAGTACTCAACGCCCACCCCCGCCTGTTGAACTTGGAAGCTTTGATCAGCTGGGCAGCAGTATGCATTCTGGCCCTATGAGCCAGCAGCGCCCTACCTTTGAACCTTTGCTTCCTGAGCTTGATTTCCTTTCCGGCGGCATCGAGAATATAGCCCCTTGGAGTGCTTTCCAAGACCTTATACCGCCCTATCTATGGCCGAATTCCGATTGGCGGTTTACTGATCTAGGCGCAGCTGGACAGTTTCCTACCGAACAGGCCGAGCTAACGCCTTCTGAACCAAGCTCTGACCTGGAACCTCCTGATGCGGAGGCTCCCCATCCAAGCTTTGTGGGCTCAAAATCCATCTCAGAACCAGAGAAAGTACTGCGAACAGATACCAACTTGCAGACAGCGACGAGGTTTCAAGGCAAGAAAAGTAGCTCTAGTCGTTTCTTGAATCTTCCATCCGGCCGTCCAACCGGTCAATTTCGACAGGGCGACGAGTCCTATAAACCGGGTTCCTTCCCCGCTGTCCTCAGCGCAACTGAAGGCTTTGAGAACGTCTGGAAGGCAGAAGATCTGGGTCACGTCAAGCACCTGTCTCCAGATGCGTACCATCGGCTTCATCTTAATTTTGAGAGGCTGAACACGGATAACGGATACTTTTCCTCGTTTGCCCAAGGCCGTTTTCCGTCAATCGATGCACTGAACGCTTTCATGCAGCTGTACTTTGAAGAGTTCCATCCAATGTTTCCGCTACTTCATCAGCCAACCTTCGATCCGGGCAAGGAAGATTGGGTTCTTCTTCTTGCTGTCATTGTGATTGGTTGTCGCTTTTCGCGGGTCCAGGGAGCATTGGAGAGCGTGCATCTACTGCAGGAATTCCTACGTCGGGCTATCAAGTTCACGACCGAGCGGGACTACAGCTTGACGTACCAGCCATGGTTTGTCCAGGCGGCCCTGCTGAATCAGATAGGGATGCAATACTCGGGCGACATGAGACTTATTGAATGCGCCCAAATCGACAGGAGTCTGATAGCGACGCTATGCCGCAAAGTAGACTGCTTCAATGAGTCCCCAGATGACCCAAATGACAGAAGCGCAGAGCAACCACTACAGGACATCTGGATGGCATGGGTGAGGAAGGAGAGCATGCGGCGCCTTGCTTACTTAGCGTGGGTAAGTTCATTGCGCTTGGATTAGCATCACCATAACGTACAAAACTCAAAGGTTGCCTGTTAACGCTGACCCGTACCGGTGTTATAGCTAGTTGATAGCCAAGGTGCTCTTTTTGGTGGTTTCCCACCACAAATCATCACTGGTTTGCTACGGGTTCGGCTACCATGCCCGGAAAGCCTATGGCATGCGGCAACGGCAACAATCTGGAAGGATCGGCTTGATGAGAATGGTGCGTTCCTCGATGAGACAAGTGGTACCCGACGTTCTCTGACTTACTCGCCATATATGCAGGTAAACAATGTCATATGGATATTCGATGGGAGCTCTCGTACCTATATAAGAACAGAGCTGTTCGACAAGAGATGGGAGAGCTATCGATTTTGTTGCTGACCATAGGCGTATTCATGGATGCTATACAGTTCCGAAGTAGAGCTGACCTGAGCACCTCCGTGGACAGCACGTTGGACGGGCGATGCCCACATAAGAGGCCAGGATCCATGCCTTCTACTCCTCAATGGGCCACAGAATGTCTACAAATCTTGTCTCCGGAAAACTACACCATTGGAACAGGGCCTAGCCTGAAGGCTGTGATATACCACCACTATCACGTCATATGCATCCTCCTTAACCTTCCCTTTGGAGAGCTCTTCTGCTACGGCGGCTGGCGGGTCACAAGTGCTGCCATTCTGAAATGCCGTAACCGTCTCAGACTGTGGGTCACGGAGTGCGGCGAAGATGCTCGTCGGGTAGCCCTCCACGCTGGAAGGCTTTTTGGCCATTTCCGCAGCTCGGATATGAATGGCTATTATGAATCTACGGCAATGCTTATCGCATGCTTCGCGCTTTGCATCTACGGGGAATTCGGTGCCGGCCAAGATGACGCCATCACTCAACTGGGCAACGACGACTTGGGTTCGGTTTTCCGCCTTGACAGGGCGTTCGCAGCAGGTGAAGTACGGCAGTGGTTACAGGCTGGTTCGAGTATGCGTCCTTATTTGGCAGGGGTTGGCAGTATCATAGGCCGAGATGGTGTTGCCCGGCTTGTGAACGAAGGTGCTCAGATTATGTGCTCCTCTACGACTTGGGGGCATAACAAGCTTCTGGGAGAGTCATTAAGAATCTATCATGAGCTGGGTAGTAGGATAGGACGTTGCTTCTAGAGCTAAGTTCCACATTAGCATAAAATATAGAACGTATTGTAAATATAAAAGCCAAACTGACGAACCAGTTGACTAATGGCTGATGATAGAAGAAGAGCCCCGAGTTTCCGGCATTGACACAGGAAACGTTTCGGTCTGCTTGAAGCATCCCAAGCACGAAACCCCCGCAATAGGTCCAGCTGCAAGGCCCACTTTGCGGGGCCGCGGCAACGCTGTGCACGGACTTTGGCCCAACCATCCGCGCTAGTTGCGGAGCCGCGAAGATACCATTGGGCACTTTGCTTGTACATCGTCTAGATGCGGAAATGTGCACGTAGCCGCGTGGCTACAGCAAAGACGCGGGAGGGGCGCTCGGCTCCGCGCTCCCACGCTCGGCTCCGCGCTCCCACGCTCGGGCAATGACGTTTCCTTTTGCTGGTCTATTCCTGCATAATAATCGACATGCTTTATATACGTGCGTTCTTCCCATAGAATAGCGTCGCGCCGCATAATCATCGTACCTCGTCTTCGGTCTTTGTCCAGAAAATGAGCACAAAAACCCCGCTGAAGGTTGCGGTCTTGGGACCTACAGGCCAATGCGGCAGCTGTGTGGTGGACGAGCTCTTATCGCGTGGCCACACAGTCGTCGGCATCTCTCGCAATCCACCTAAGGAATGGAAAGGCAACGAGCGCTACTCAGCTGTCCCGGTGGACATCCAGGACACGGAGAAACTCGCCAAAGCATTTTCCGCCGGCTTCGATGCTATCGTCTGCGCCTTCTCGCCGTCTCTTTCAGACCTATCCACGACATACGAAAACGGAGTGGAGGGTCATGGAAGGATCAAGACCGCACTTCTCCGATCGGCCCATACGGGATCATTCATCATAATCGGTATGTTGTGGGACCCTGGACAAATATGCGGGGAAGGTTAGCTTACTTACAAACGCCAAAAGGCGGGGCGGGGTCTATCCACGGTAGCGACGGTATCCAGCTCGTCGACCGGCCAGACTTCGCATACAGTTGGTGGTACAACTGGCCAGAGGTTCATTTGAACTACATGCGCACGCGAGCGTACGACCATAAATCGAGAGGACTGGGGAGGTTCGTGACTGGATTCAAGTGGGCGAGGGCCAATGTGCAGCATCCAGGATGTAAGTTCATTGAGATGGAGAAATGTCCATGTCGCTGACCTTGTTCCTCTAGGGTTCTCATGGATGTTCCGCCCTTTTGCCCTTCTTTACCTGCGTTGGGCAAAGAGCTTTCTTACCCACAGACACGGACGGTCGCTGATAACACTGTCTCGGATGGCATTGACCATGTGGGAGGGTGTGAAGGACAAACAATGGTCTTTCTTGTCACCCCCGGGTTTACTCAGGGATAAAGGTGAATTCGGCGACTCATGGTGTTGGCCCTGAAGCTAACAGATTATTGTCAGGAGTACGCACGGGGCAATATCAGCTACACATTGACGGCGAAGGCAGCTCAGGAGATGCTGCAATTGATGGCGGCATATACAATGAGGACATGGCCGTTGCCATTGTTGATGAGGTGGAGAATAAGAAGCTGACGTTCAAGCACTGGAGCTGTACTGGGAAAATTGGCTTGAAAGAGTGGTAGAAGATTCAATAGACGGATGCAGGCTGAGCGTATAGGTAGAGAATGAGACAGGGCCCGAAATTTCAAGATGTTCAGGGTGAAGAAGTCGGTTCTTGGTTGGAGAACTTCCAATATAGAGCCGCCCGTGAATTGCGTTCTCGGCTCGGGTCCAGGAAGCGGCGTGTGTATCATTCATGTTCGTGCGGCGTGGCTGAGATCATCCGATTTAACAGGCGATAACGTGAAAAGTGCATTATGAGTAATCCATTTGATTCTTTGGGACTTTCCACAAAATGATACAGCTTTATCAATAGTAATAAGTGTTAATGTTTTAACGTTCTATTTCTATTGACAGTAGATCTATTTTACTCACTCGGGAACCCACTTTTTTATCCTTTCAGGTAAAAACGGATCTACAAACTCCTTTACCCGCTGATGCCACCCGCTCATCCACCAAAAGTCCCCACTCTGATCCATCAACGCCGTATAATGCAACAGAATAACCAACGCCACGGGCCTCCGCTCGGCAAGAAACCCCAAAAACGCCTCCGGCAACAACACCGGCCAACTAAACACGATGCCCAGCACCGAGTCCCCAGGCGGACACCCTCTCCCCTCGCGCGCCACCTCGCATAGAAAGTCCACCGCGCCACCACAGACCTCGCGCTCCTCGGCCGCCGCCTCGCCCACACACTCCTCCTCGACCATCTCCCTTAGCACCGCCACATCGTCAATCTCAGCGCTGACCCCCCTCCTCAACCCGTTCGCAACCAGCGGCCCCACCACCGACCCCAGCAGCTCCGCCCACTTCGACAGCACCGCCCACGTCACGCCCTTAACCATGCGCACGCACTGGATCATCTCGGCCACCGGATCGGCTGCCGCTTGCGCCTGCCCCGCCGCCAACGCATGCACCACGATCGTCGCCGAGAACGCGAAGACAGCCACGCAATTCCTGTCATCTACCCCCGCCTCGAGCAGCTGCCGGAACTGCGTCAGCGCGACGTTGAGGTTCGCCGACGATATCGCGACCCAGCGCCTTGCCGCCGCACTGTCGCCGTTGCCGCCGCCGCCGGTCGCCAGGTGCAGCGCGGACAACGCCATCATGCCGCGCAGCACGAACGCGTGCTCGAAGCCGACGTCGATGACGGCGCGCTGCCAGATGGGGTATTGTGCGGGGGACGTGTCGAGCGTGGCATACGTCGCCGTCGTGTATTGGTGGAAGAGCTGCATGTCTTCGATGGTGAAGATGGGGGGGCCGCTGGTGGCGCCCGGGTCGGGGTTGGCGAGGCGCGGGGGCGTGAGGTGGGTGTTTAGGTTGACGAGGGTGCCCATTGGGCTGGGGTAGGGAGTCGGGCGCTGTGGCCGGCGGCGTTGGGCGGATGCTGTTGTGCTGGCGGTGGAAGCACGGCTGCTGCTGCTGGTGCTACCGTTTGTTGATGATTGGCTCCGGACGACGACCTCGGGCCAGATGCACGGCATGTCTAGCCGCTTGCAGCTCGCGCATTGCGGATGTACCTCGTCGCACTTGGGGCGGGCATAGCGTTAGTTCGGCCGGCCGGCTGCTGGGTCGAGGGGATGGGATGCTGGTCATGAAAAGGAGCAGGCAGTCCTCGCCGAGACTTACTTTGTTGTGACGTCGCTTGCACTCGAGGCAGCCTTTCCGGGATTTCGAGTGGGGCCTTCTCGGGGCCATTGGCGTGGTTTGTGTTCGTGGCTGGTGGCGCTAAGCGGTAGGGCGGGCTGCACCGTATAGCGTATTCTGGGTTGATGATGAGCGGAAACGTACGACTGGCGGATGATAGGACAGCGATTTAGTGGTCAGGGGAACGAAAATCTCTGCGTATTCATCACGTGGAAAGTGGCTCCCTACTGCGGAGGCGGCTCCAAACCGCACGTGCTATTTATATCTCTAACGTGCTTTGACGCGGCGATGGGATTTTATCTGATTTTCAAATAGACCAATGAGAGAGCAGGATCAGGTGAAGACCGAGGAAAATCCACAATTCACTACGTACCTGTCAGACGGCTCTCTGAAGTGTTTCGAAGTGTCAAGCGTATTCTGATATACATGATTTTTCTCATAGTGGAGTTTTGCCTTCTCCTGCTAGCTGTGTCATAGCTGAGCTACAGGTAACATAGCCTCGGGCTGGCTCATTCTCGCGAACTGGTTAGCACTGCTCAACGTTGACGGCCATTTCTGGCCCATCCGCAAGGTCAAAGCTTCAAATTATCAAATGGTGTTGAGGAATGACGTTAAAACTCGCATTCGGGTCATGTTCGTACTTAGATGCGAGCTCGCCCGAACGAACACGCATCAGCCAATCACAAGCCGCAAAGTACGACGCCCTTTTTCAACCATAAAGGCAGCACCAGGTCGGCAAAAGGAATAATCATTCTTCTGTCACGGCTTCGATCATGATACTTTCTTTAACTCTCCTTCTCGTCTGCACTGCTGCAGTTTCAGCTGAAAATCGCACTCACGGAGTTCTCTCTGATGGGTTTGCCTCGACCATCAAAGCCAATGACGGGACTCTGCCAGGCAGCTTTTACAAGGGAAACATTACGCTTCGATCTAATGGATCTCATGAAGACATCTTCATAATCGATCATGGTGTTGAGTTTGGCGGTCTTCCTACTTTCGAGGTTCTTCACCATTCCGGTGACACCTCTGGATTTGAGATGACCTACAGCGAGACTCGGGCTCTCCTGGACAAATACATGGTATGCATCATTTCTTTTTACTATATCTTTGTCTGATTGGTGTCCTGCCTAGAGCGATGGACCTCTTCCTCTCGCCGCAGCCATGGATACCTACCGCGTCAATCGTTACAACATCACCGAGGACAAAGTATACACCAACCGACTGATCCAGGGAGGCCAGCGCTACCAGAAGCTCAATCTGTCCACTGCTGGTGAGCTCGTGCTCGGGAAAGTCGGGATCAAAATCCAGGGGTCGATGCTCCCTATCGAAGATCTTTCCGGCAAGTTTGAATGCTCCGACGAGACTTTGAACCGGATTTGGAAGACGGGTGCTCGAACCATTCAACGCACCGAAATTGAGGCTGGCACAACACCAGAGTTCTACCAGATCTCGAGTGAGGGCATGCTTTGCGAGAGCCAGGCGCCGCAGCCGTATTCCAGTGTGCAAGCATCAGCTCTTACGAGCTATGACCTCACCTTCCAAGTGAAACCGTTGAAAGGAGGATTTGGATATACCGTTTTGAGTGATACACTTGGGACCGGAATCTACATTCTGGTGAATGTGGAGAATGGATCCATTGCCGCTTATGCTGGCAGCACCGATCTCGACGGATCTCCTCTCGCCGAAGCCACCCTCGGTCCGGACAGCATCGCCTTCGATACCTGGAATACGATACACACGCAAGTCAACCTGACTGAGATCTCGGTGTCCATTAATGACGCCCCTGTTTTCAACTTCAGCCAGACGAGTTCCTTCTACGGCTCATTTGGACTGGGAGCTTCTTTCCAGCACAAAGCGCTGTACCAAAACGTCACTCTTTCAACCGGCGGGTCCGACATCTTCCACTCCAGTCTCACCAGCAAGGAAAACATGGAAGACTTCCTTGCTGGCACAAACCCCCTATCAGTCAGCGTTGACGGCGCCCGAAGAGATCGAATTGCCTACGCCGGTGACCTCGACATCACCATCCGCTCCACCCTAGCATCAACCTACGGCCTCGACTACCTCAACGGCTCCTTCGAGCTCCTCGGCTCCAACCAACTCACCCCCGGCTTCTTCGTCCCAACCACAAAGATCCAACAACACCCGCGCACCGCCCTCATCGACGCCAACGTCACCGGCCTGATCGGCTACTCCTTCAACCTCGTCTCCGCCATGGGCGACTTCTACACCCACACCGGCTCCACCCCCTTCGCCCGCCGATGGGCCCCCGCCATCACGCGCATGCTCGACTGGGCGCACAGCCAGTCCGCGGGCCCAACCGGGTTGTTCAACGTCACCGACCCCGCCCTCGGCGGCGACTGGAACTACTACGACCCGCCGCAGTCCGGCGTCGTCGCCAAGTTCAACGCGGCGTACGCCTACGCTCTGCAGGCTGCCATCCCGCTGCTGTCTGCTGCTGCCGACAACACTGCCAACGACACCAACGAGGCCGAGGTGTATACGGCCCGCCTCACCGCCCTCCGCGCCGCGATGAACGAGCACCTCTGGTCCGCAAACCTCTCCGCGTACGCCCTATCGACGACGGAGGGCAGCGGCCGCACCGCTTTCGCGCAGGACGCCAACGCCCTCGCGCTGCTCGCCGGCGTGCCAGCCAGCACCAACCAGTCCGCCGCGCTGCTCGCCGCCATGCGTGCCGCGCTCTTCCTCCCCTCCAACGACGGCGTGTTGGCCTTCTCCCCCGCGGCGTCGACCGACCTCGGCTTCGCCCGCCTGTCCAGTCCCTACGCTAGCGGGTACCACCTGCACGCCGCGCTGGCGGCCGGGGATGCGGACAGCGCCGCGGCGTTGCTCGACACGGTCTTCGCGCCCATGGCCGACCCGCGCAACGCGAACTACACGGGCTGTTTCTGGGAGACGTTGACGGTGGAGGGGAGGCCGGGATTGGGCGACGCGACGAGCTTGTGCCATGCGTGGGGCGCGGCGGCGACGGGGGAGCTGTCGCGGTGGGTGTTGGGCATCGCGCCGGTCGAGCCCGGGTATAGCGAGTGGGTTTTCAGGCCGGGGACGATGGGCGGACGGGTGGGGTGGGCGAGGGGAGGGGTGGAGACGCCGTATGGGAGGATGGAGGTTGAGTGGAGTGTGGAGGGAGGGTGGGGGGTTATTTTGACGAGTCCGAGGGGGACGGTGGGGAGGGTGGAGTTGCCGGAGGGGGTGGTGGGTGGTTGTGAGGGGTTTGAGGTAAACGGCGGAGTGTGTGATGGGGTGGGTTTCGTTGTGGAGGGGGGTGGGAGGTTTGAGCTCAGGCAGGTTTGAGGGGGAGAACGCTTGGCTGTACATATTTGTCTGTGAACGACTTGTAATTTGTGTAGATTATCCCTTTAGAGCCCCCTACATCCCTTAAGAATATCTTACTGTATTTTACATTCATGTAGAGCAACCATTTACTCCATTCTCGCGGCAAAAACTGCGGATCGCCCACTTCCACACTTCGGGCAAAAGCTCCAACGAGACCGCCAACACCGTCTTACCCCAAGTCTCCGCCCACCAAAACTGCTCAAGCCTCATGAACAAGGCAGCATATTGAGCGAGAAGCAGAATGGCCCCACGCCGAGGCTCCCCGAGATATTTCAGATACTGCTCCGAGACGATGGTGGGCCACGCCAACGTCAAACCAACAGTCTCAATCTGCCGCTGCACTCGGACGTCAAGAAGGAGTTCTGCGTATTCTCGGAGGACCTGCAATGCTTCCAAGTACACAGCCCGTTCCTCATCACCAGAATCCTGATCCTCGACGAGAAACTGACGAAGAATGGCGAAATAGGCCTCTTGCTCTGGAGTAAAGCTCCCTGTCGGTTTGTACAAGAATCCATCTCCGATCGGCTTGAGTGGGCCGTCCATGACCCAGCGAAATACAGAGTGATTTTCGTGCCGCAGGATCGACGGAACGCCACGGAAGAGCCGCACACATCTGATAACGTCATCAAGCGACGCAGTATCTCGCGAGCATCGCCATAACCATGCCTTCTCGGCCAGAGTGTAAATCGACAGAATGCATGCAGAAACATAAAGCCCTACACAATTCTGCTGCGTGATGTTCGTGATGCGATCCTGCAAGACGCGGATACTGTGATTCTGATGCTTGGTCGCTCGGCTGAAATACGCCTGCTGCCGCTCCGGGTTCCGGTCGACATGCGCGCGGTGAAGCGCAGAAATGGCGAGCAGGCTGGACAGTAGATCTGGATCGGAGAACGCCAGCTGCGGCGCCGTCACTCTGTAGATCTCGATGATTTCGGGAAGATCGGCAAACGTCAGGCTCGTGTAGGCCGTGTAGTGGTGGAGCAGTCCCATGTCTTCAATGCTGAACGACTGCCCCACTGAGCAGCCCGGTGGTTTGGGAAGAAGATAGGCAGGCGGAGCGGTCGATCGGATGAGATTTGAGACCGCATCCTTGAATTCTTGGACCGCCTTATCTTGCCTGCTCACCGGCGGCGTGTGCTCGGATTCTGCCGGCGTAGGGCTCTTGTGTCGCTGCTGTGCCTGTGGAGGGTATTCGCAGGACATGCCCTTCCTCTGGCAATTTTCGCATTTCGGCCAGCCTTCGTCGCACTATCAAACAGCTGTCAGCAATCATACCCGCCTCAACAATTTCGTAATCTGGCCTGGGAGACTTTCATGTGACGAGGTCAACCGTTTTCCCTTCAGTTTATAGCCATAAATTGAAAGAAAACAATGGATTGGTGAAAGCTTTGGAGGTTGTTCCTTTTCTTCTTCCTCGGTCAAAACCCACAAAGTAGGATATTCCCGACGGGGCAAGGGGCCATTCGCACCTTCACATGTCGCGTTTTGCACGTATAGCAGCCATTTCGTGACTTCGTGTGCGCTTTTCTGGTAGTCGCCGGCTTTTTTAAATGCTCTGACATTTTCGCATTATGTTTGTTGCAACAGACAATGTTGAGGAGAGGTCTTCTGATAGTTGCCGACAGATAAAGTCAGTTCTGCCCTTTTTTGACGCGAGTCGTATAGTGTGGTACATGATTGGCTACTCGTACCCGCCATGCATTACGCGAATGGGATCAATACATACCTGCATTAATCGTACACGGCCGCCAGTCATATTCGCTAGAATACCACTCCCTTGCTCTGCTGGCTTCCAATAGGGCCGGTGGTTATTAGTGGGGACGGGATTGTTCTCTCATGACTGACTGACGCCGGCCATGATTTTCATGCAGGAAAGAATGGCGAATCTAGCCGAACGTGTAGCTCACCCCTGTCGTACATCTTATGCTGCTCTTTAAACGACTTTTGAAATATTCTTCTCTCTTTCGGCCGCAGCGTTACTAAATGCAGCTTTCAATAAGAATAGTGGCTAAAACTTCTACTTTTTTCCTGCCGCTTCTCAATTCCTTTTCCCTTAGCTGATCAGTCTATCCGCCGTCGTTTTATGCACTCTGCGTAGTCCCACGCACCGCAGAGATTCCACGGCGGGAGGAGATGCGGGCGCGAAACGTGGCGAGAAAAAGAAACGCGATCTAAATGCAAGAGCATCGATTGACGCAACGTGGGTTTCATACTACTGCAGGATTATTGTACACCACACTTTCGTATGGGGGAGGCGGATGATCTGGGCGGTGTCAAACAAATTCAAGTTTGCAAAGAACTTCGAAAATCGTCAAGTGCTATTCTGAGGCATTTGTTTCGACCGCAGCGGTAGTATGGCTACAACACCAAGCTAATACCACAAAAGACCGAGTCCAGGGGATTCCTTCCTTCTTCCCTTCAGCTTTCGTTTCATATTAATTATTGTTTGACGGGAGGAATCTACGAATGAATGGCGCTCCTGTGGACTCCATCGGGGATGGATCGGATAGAGGCTATCATATCGACGGTGGAGTGATAATCAGGCTAACCTGAAAGGGGTGAGCCGCAGCTCCACTCGCTCCGCTGAGGAAGGGTTAGCGTGCTGTCTAACTTTGACATTTCCATGCTCCGTGTCACGCTATACTAAATACGGAATGGAAAACGGTATACGGCGTACGGTATACGAGGACGCTAACGTTACAGGTTCACGATAACGCCCCGTTGTCGGTCTTTAACAAAGTACCTTTGTATACACGAGCCAATGGAATCCCCGACAAATAATAGAGCAGGCGGTTACTTCATTCGCAATCCCCTTCGCTTCGACTTCCCGACATCATGCCAAGGCACTCTACAGTCCGTTTTAAGTTCTAGATCTCGCTAAAGTTAGCGGAAAAGGCAATCGATGCAAGAAATTCAAACAACACTCCGTTTCAATGTGGACTTCCACTAATTTGATTGAAACGCAAGCCACGCACTGTTTCTTTTTACAGCAGTTCAACACGGTCAATAATCAACTGGCAAAGAGGTACAAAAGGACCCAAGGTCGCCATGCTACAGTTCAATCCAGCAGCTTCTACACATTCACTCATTCATCCACCTTGACGGTCGTTCACATTCGTTAGCGCCAGCCGCAACATTCATTCATTCGATTCACCCAACCACCACCACCATGTTCTTCTCCCAAAAGCTCATCGCGGCCGTCGCCGCCCTCCCCGCCATGACTTCGGCCCACTACTTCTGGCCGCAACTCATCGTCAACGGCGAAACCTCCGAGCAATGGGAATACGTCCGCGAAACCTCCCAGGGCTACGAACCCCAATACACCCCCGACATCCTCACGTCCAACGACCTTCGCTGCAACACGGACAGCCTCGCCGCCGCCGCCAACACCAAAGTCGCCTCCGTCGCGGCCGGCGACACGGTCTCCTTCGTCACCGACTACGGCGCCAAGGTGCAGCACCCGGGCCCGCTGACGTTCTGGATGTCGCAGGCGCCGGGCGGCGACGTAACTACGTACGATGGCTCTGGCGACTGGTTCAAGATCGGCGTCGTGGGTTACGACACGCCGTTCGACTCGACGGGCACCAACTGGCGCGCCTACGATGAGGGCACGTTCAACGTGTCCATCCCGACGACGGTGCCGAATGGCCAGTACTTGCTGCGCATCGAGCATATCGGCCTGCATCGCCCGTCGACGCGTGAGATGTTCTTCAACTGCGCGCAGATTGAGGTGACGGGGTCGACGGCGACGGCGGTGCCGGGCGAGACGGCGAAGATCCCCGGCATTTACAGTGAGAGCGATGAGTGGGTGTCCAAGTGGAGCATGTACAGCAGCCCGACCAGCTTCCCGTACTCTGGCCCGGCTACTGTTGATGGTGGTGTTTTTGATTCTCAGGGCTCTGATTCTGCTTAAATGGGCGGGATTTTTTCCCTTTCCATATGTTCTATTCTTGTATAGCTTAGCTCTATTTATCTGTAAATAGAACCAACTTACTTTGGGAATTTTAACAATTTCATAACATGTAGCTGGAAATATAGGAACATTCATTTTCCCAATTGAATCTCACTCCAACAACTAGCGTGATTCAGGTGCCACAGTGATGCTTGATGACAGACCGTCTGGATGTTTCCAATCCAACGAGCTCTATTTTACGTAATTGAAGCTACTGATAAGCGGCCCAAAATCGGAGATGCGGGGTAATTCTACGAGAACGATATAAAGTCGGATGTGCCGATGGGAACGATCCGACGCCGTACCTTTCCACGCCGCTCGGTTTCGCGGTTCACCAATTGCCCAATGGCGAAGGATAGGTGTCTCAGAGCGTAAGCCCGACCAAATCAGTCACTTCTGACTCGGTCCTGACAAGTTGCAGATGTACGCGATGTCGGAACATGAAGGTGCGGTGCTCGGGAACGTTTCCGTGTTCTCGGTGCGCTCGCAAAAAGCGAGAATGTCGGTTCGCCACCGACGAAGGCCGAGTATCTGTTTCGGAAAGGGAAGCACCCACGTCTCAACGCGGACCTCGTGCGTGTTGCTAATGGCCTGGCAGCTACATACGAGAGCTCGAAAGAAGAGCTAAGGAGATAGAAGACGACGCCGCGGGTAGCAGACCCCGTCCGCGCGAGCTGCCAAGAGACCCCGAGAACGTAACACCAGCCGTCGATTCATCCGTACGTGCCCAGGAAAGCGTAGTTACGGCAATCGCTAGCAGCGAAGCCGTCAATACATCGCCGAACCGTATGTTGATCAAAAACAGCCGCGCTTCCGGTAATTGACAGTTTGATCAGCGACTGGCGTTAACGAGCCTGTAAACGAAGAGGGCTCGGATGCTTTATTCAGCCGTAACCCGCTGGCAGATGCTGATGCCGAGACAACATTCGTCCAGCATCCAGACGGGCGATATTGTAAGATCATGTGCAGAACAGTTTGACCAGGAGTACTCACAAAACATACCAGGGTACATGGGTCCCACCTCATCATGGTCTTTTTGTCGACGCGTCCTTTCGATGATTGATCGACACATCCCGGACACCGGTAACCCTCCCGATCCGTGGAACCTGGATGGAGTCGCTTTCAAGCTTGACTGGCAGCGTCTTGGACCCAATGAGGAACCAAGTGTTGATGATCTTCCATCTCACGAATACGCCACTTTGCTTTTCAACACCTTCAAATATCATCTTGGATACTTCTCGGGGATAATCGATGAGCGCTATTTCCTCCGCTGCTTGAATGAGTTCTACCAGCAGCCGAGACTTGTTGTATCCCGTTCGCGCCAATGGTTTGCACAGTACCTTTTAGTTCTTGCCTTCGGCGAGGCATTTGTAAACCCGTCTACTTCGGAATTCGGATCTCAATACGCATCAAGAGCAATACCGCTACTACCGGACTTGCATTTTGTGGACAAAGACCCGTTGTCGGGAATCGAGAGTCTCTGTCTGGCAGCGTTGTATCTCCATTCCATTGATCTGAGAATCACTGCTTTCCACCACGTGAGGCCTGAGTCAAACATCTTCTTGATTGTATGAATACTGACAGGATGCATTTCCAGATAGGCCATGCTCTCCACCTGAGCATTTTCGAAGGAATCCACAGACACCAGCCAGCCGAGGTTGTTGGTCAGCATCGCTCCCTACGATGCAACCGTATATTCTGGATCGTCTACGTCCTAGAACTCGAGTTTTCAGCTCTGGGTGGGGCAATGGGCTCGATCAGGGAAACCGACATTACAACGAAGATGCCGTCTGACATGGAGAAAACCTTGTACACTGAGGCAATGGACCTTCAGATAAGCATCTCTCGGCTGGTATCGACAATCCTCACAAGTGGGTAGTGCCGAAATCTTTTGGGGGGCGATGCCGATGCTAATTCTCCTCGACTCAGCCGTATACGGCGTCGGCGACGGCTCGAGCGGTCCCCTCTCTCTTATTAAAAAGATCCAGTCGGTGCTACACAAGCTGGCGGGTATCTCCCAGGAACTAAACAGCTTTCTCGGAGCTCGTTTCCAAGGCACATCAAGCCGCACGTCGAAAGTTGCCTCCCGTCTGATACTGTCATATCATCGCGTACGTTTCTCACGCAGACGGACCATGGGGTCTCAGGCTGACTGTATAGTGCGTCGTGCTCACGACTCGGCCGTTGGTAATGTGCATTTTACAGAGCCGTCTCGCACATCGTCACTCAGGAAGCTCATGGAACACAGTCGGGTCATTGTTGAACACCAGTGTCGACTCGGCGACGAGCGTGATAAAGACGCTCAGGGGACTCGGTGACCATAACCTCCTCGGTACGTACGGCCGTGCCAGCACCTCAGAGCGCGAATGGTGGCTGACGCGAAAAAAAAAAAAACCACAGACAGCTTCCTGCCGTTCCAACTCGAAGATGTCTTCTCCTCGGCTTTCCTCCTTCACATAATCAGCGCCGTGACACCCAGCCTGGTGCCCGACCAAACATGGACCGTCAACGCGCACGAGGTGCTCGATTTGATGATCGCCAAGGGCAGTCCCGCCGCGCGCCTCCGGAAGCTGGAGCTCGAGCACCTGCAAAAGCTCATCTCTCCGATCGTGGAGGCCGGTGGGCAGGGCGAGCCGTCTAGGTCGAATGCCAACGACAGGTCGCCGGCCGCTAATGTTGAAAATGCAGATGACTTGCTCTCTGCGGCGGAAGATGGGGTTTCTCCCTGGGATCTTCTGGGTGCGGACGGAATGCATGCGCTTTCGCCGCAGCAGATTCTGGGGTTTGCTAACGAATTCGACATGGACAGTGTTATTCAGAGCATGTTTGCGTGAACGGTTATGGTGTCATGGTTAGGGAGGATGGGGGCCTGGTAGGCAGGAAATTGATTTACAAGTATAGATAGCCGGATCGTGACCTCATCATCATCATCATCTATGCATTTGGCCTCGCGGATCGTATTCCACCCTGCTTCGTGATCCAGGTGCATGACATATGGCCAGACCCAGGGCAGCCACTCATTGTGATAGTAGAAACTCCCATCGTCGGTGAATTAAATCCATTAGCAAAAGCCGTTTCATAGGTGACCAAGTGATGTAGTTCGGTCCATCCGAAGTGCAGCAGCACCATCTGTTTCCGAAACATCGGACATGCCGACGCCAACAATCGGCTCAACCCAGCGATCAGTCTACGCAGCACACTCTCTATTTCTTCTCACCACCTTGGTTCAATTCGAAAAACAAACACCCTTCATTTCCCTTACCTCACCCAAAGTCCAAAACCATGCGCCTCCCCACAACCACCCGCACCCTCTCCATCATCGGCTGCCACGCCGAAGGCGAAGTCGGCGACGTCGTCATCGGCGGCGTGCTCGACCCGCCCAACTGCGCCACCATGTACGACAAACTCGTCCACTTCCACACGCACGCCGACTCGCTGCGGTCCCTCCTCCTCAACGAGCCGCGCGGCCGCTCCTCGATGAACACCAACGTCGTGCTGCCGCCCTGCCACCCCGCCGCCGCCGCCGGCTTCCTGACCATGGAGAGCGAGGAGTACGCACCCATGTCCGGCTCCAACACCATCTGCACGACGACGGTGCTGCTCGAGACGGGGATGGTGCCGATGCAAGAGCCTGTGACTGAGATGGCGCTGGATACGGCGGCGGGGTTGGTGCGCGTGAGGGCGGAGTGCGCGGGGGGCAAGTGTCGCGCGGTTGAGTTCGCGAACGTGCCGGCGTTTGTGTTTGAGTTGGATTATCCGGTTGATGTGGCCGGGCTGGGATGCGTCAAGGTCGACGTCGCGTGGGGCGGGATGATGTACGCGCTGGTCGATGCGCGGAGTGTCGGGCTGTCGATTGAGAACCGCAACGGGCCGCGGTTGGTCGAGGTCGGCGAGCGGATTAAGCGCGCGGTGCAGGCGCAGTACACGCCTGTGCATCCGGAGAATCCGCGGATACGGGGCGTGAGTATTCTGGCGTTTACGGAGCCGCTGGAGGAGGGGGACGGGTGCAAGATGGCGGTTAATGCGGTGGTCGTGGCGCCGGGGAGGTTTGATCGTAGTCCGTGCGGGACGGGGTCGTCGGCGAGGATGGCGGTGTTGCATGCGCGGGGGCAGTTGGCCGTGGGGGAGACGCTGAGGCATCACAGTATTATTGGGACCGAGTTCGTTTGCCGTATCACGGGGACAACTATGGTTGGGGAGTACGACGCGGTGCTGCCGACTGTCAAGGGGAGGGCTTGGATTACGAGCTTCAAGCAGATCGTGCTGGATGCTACTGATCCGTTCCCTGAAGGGTTCAGGGTGGGTGATCAGTGGCACATGGTTGATGATGAGCCTACGAGTAACGCTGGAAACTGAAGATACTGGTGTTGTTTACTTGAGTATTCACTGTATCATCGTGCTCCAGCAGAATCATCTGACACTGCCACATCTCTAATACCTCCGCACCGCCATCGCTACAGACCAGACATATCTTGTCCCATCGCTTCAATGAAATAAACTGTAAACCTTCTCGAGAGCAGCCGCCCACGTCCAGTGACACGGAATATCCAACGCCTGATCCAAATCCCTGTCATATCAACTCAGGCTGTTCTCCTACCCGACGATCATGGCCAGACACATCGCGGCTTAAAGAGCCGCCACGTTCGGCTCATCGTAATTGATACGCATCCAATTTACACTCAGCTGAAGCAAGGTTAACAGCTACCATGTGCATGAGTTTACTGTCATATCCGTTTGATTCTGAGTCATCATCCTTGATCTAACATGGCAATATATATACGTATGTATACATTGTGCATTCATAACCACAGGGTTCCTCATCCTTTACCATAATTTCCGAGCATATCCCCCCAGCGCACGGCGTAACAAATACACCAGTCCCCCGCAGGCACCCAGTCCAACGGAGACGAGCAACACTCCGCGGATGATGAACCTCCGCTTCACCACAACCTGGAACGGATCCATTCTCTGCCTCGTATTCTCGCGCGGAAACTCAACTTCAGGAACCGGCAGCCCCAGTATATCGCACAGCGGCTTCCACCCATCCCTGACATCAACAAAGTGCAGCTGCCCCTCCGGCACCACCCTGCGCACATACGCCTCATGCGCATCATACAGCCAATCCCGGTTCCCATCCACCACCTCGACCTCCCCCTCCGTGATGCCCACAGCCTGCGGCGTGCGCCTGAAGAGAAAGCCGTACTGGATATCGAGGAAGCGCCGCAGCGTCGGCGACACCCAGCCCAGCGCGGCGAGGTCGTCGATGCGCCACCACAGATTCTTGTAGCTCAGCCACCACGACTCGCGCTCGCGCCGCGTGCACACGACCGTCGCGCGCGGGTACAGCTGCAGCAGCTCCTCGACAAAGTAGCAGAACGGCACGTCCGTCGCCGCGACGCAGCCTTCGGTCAGCCGCGCCAGGCTGTACATGGCGAAGGTGCGGTCCACCAGCGTGCGCAGTGGGCACGGCCGAATCACCTCGAGAAGTAGACGTTGCTGACGCGCGCTGCCCATCCATGCGAGCGCCCCGCCGTCGACGACTGGCCCGTTCAGGAGGATGGACAGCGCCGCGCCCACGGACGTGGTGCCTGTCCGGGGCAGGCCGACGTTGATAACCTTGAGGGTGTGGTTGTGCTGGAGCGAGAGAGAGGGACGGCCGGAGGAAGCCCCGTTGGTGAGAGGGGTGGGAGATGCTTTGGGAGTCGCCATGATGAGCCTCACGCGTGTCCGTTGTGGTGTGTTTGTCCGAGATGCGCGAGGGGAAAAGCGGGGGGCTCAGGACTGGAGCCCCGGGAGTTGCGGGAATTGCGGGGGTTCCATGTGAATCCGCGCCTACCAAAGTTGCTTGTATGTCTGGTGGAAAGCTTATTGTTGCCCCGTTCGTGGCTCTGGTCCAGGGATCCCCCCGGTTAAGGTTTGCATTCCTGCTGAGAAGTCGTTGCCGCAAACTGTCCAATCATTGAAGTCACCAAGCCTGTCTGCTGGCAAATGGGCAGTCGTGTTTCAGGAAATGATAAAGGCTCGGGGTGGTGGTGTTATGCCACGATGGTGCGTGAGCAAGAAGTGACAATAGGGACCAGGAAGAAAGCGCGGACAAAGATATGCTGTTCCAACACGCGAGATTGTCTCGTGCCCAAGATTTGGTAAGGGAAAGCAAATGGTCGGAGAGTTGGGCCAAAAGTTGAACACGTGTTCAGTCTTGCAGATACGACCGGTGCGAAGGTTGTAGGGATGCCGGAGGAGGTTGGGAGACTGGCTATGGTCTTCAAAGCGGAGGTACTCGTGTTCGATGGAAACGGCCCCGCTATGTTCGTAGCTGCGGGAGAGGATCCGCTCGCAGCAGTCGTGTTGAACTCAAGCATACTTGATTTACAAACAGTGACCATTGATGGCATCATCAGAAAGGAGGAAGAGCGCATGCAAGATGTTGAAGTGGAAAGACCAAGTAGCTCGCATCTCGGTATATCAGAAGGACAAAAACTTCGTTGGGAGGATATCCGCCGTAAAGTCACGAGGAGTTGCAACGTACTTTATGAAAGGATTAGTGGAACCGACACGAGTGCTGCTGAGGAAGCGATCATGGATGCTTTTGGCATGGACAGACAATCTTTGGTACTGTAGATATCAAGTACAGGAATTCAACATCGTTACAGTGATAGCAGCTTTTATAAGGCTTGAACCTTCAGCCCTCGCCGATCTACGGAATAGGCGAAGTTGAAGCTCCAGTATTAGGTGTATACGATGCACCAACTGGCGACCAGGCGCGTAAGTAGGCAAGCAGGGCGGCGTGGGCGGCATAACCGTTTTACTGATTTCCTCGTTATGAAGTTGTAATGCAGCATTATCTACATTTTCAATTGCGTAAAGTCTTACAAGTTTATGCTCTCTATTCTTGACAAAGATATTTTCTCCGTAAAATAATTTAGTCGAAAATATTCATCACGCAGCTTATGATTACGTTTAACTCACGCCTATTTGCTACACGAGCGGAAGTCGAGACGGCGTTGCTTACATTTGCAACCAGCCACCTTAATTTTTATGAATTGTTATCCGCTTAAGATTCGTGCTACGTGCTACCAAGTCGACCACCCGGACGAGGAATGTATTGGCCGGGTGGTCGACGCCACGTTCATCAGGCCTCGGCAAGGCAAGGCAGGGGCAGAAAGCGACATGGAAAACCAAAAAAAGCAAAACAAAAAAACGCGGAGCAGCTCGGCCCGCAGCCGCCTAAAGCAGGGGCCTTTAAACGGCGCGCGCCACCGCTGTCTCTCGTTCTCTAGCTCGCTAAACAAGAGCCTGCCCGAACTCTGTCATGTTTCCGCTTACTTCACAGTACTTGTCGGCGGTGGAGGACCGCATCGCTGGGGAGATCATACCCAACGTTGACGTAAGTATTGCCGGTCCCCCAGATTATGAGTGCATAACGCTGACGGTGAGCAAGGCCTGTAAACGTTGGGTTGAGGCGACAGGCGGCGGCGGCGGCGACGTGGAGCTGGCTCGGGCCGCGCGGAGCCTGCGATGGCGTCTGGATCAGCTCTGCGGCCGCTTGGACGCCTTGCAGCACGCTGCTCGGGTCATCGATAGGCATGGCGGGCCGGAACAAGAATGCGGGTCGTCTGCAACGGCAACGACAACGGAGAATCTGTCGCACACATCCGCGTTCCGCCACGGCATCCCTGCTCGCCCTGTTCGTGTCTCACAGCCAGCCAATAGCGCCGTGCCTGGTATGGCAGCCGTTGATTCTGGAGATTTTGCGCGACTCACTGACGGCTCGCATGGCTCGTCCCATGACGTTGCTATGCAGAGCTTCCAAGGACCCGACTATTCTACGATGCAGCGAATTCCTTGCTTTGAAGGCGTCGACCAATGTGATCAGATACTTCCATCACCTTTTTCGGATAAGGTCGCTTCTATCTTCCCAAACCATTTGAACGCGAATATCGGGGTTGCATGTGCTGAAGCTTCCCTGGGTGCTGCCTCAGGATCACTCGCTGCACATCCGCTGAATGGGTTGGAGAATGAGTTACCTATAAACAACCCGAATGGACCGGAGCCCAATTCCATCCAGCCCCCAGAAATGGAGAACTCATATTTCGTGGCCACTAAGGACGCTATTTCCGCCCCAGCAGAGACACAAGCCGTGATTAGAAACAGCCGCTGTGCCAGGCAACGAACGAACAACTGTAACATGCTTGCAGGAGCAAATGTCGCTGGAAGCGGCTATGATTTCGGAGTGACGAAGATCCAGTCTGCCGCACTTGGTGCTCGCCGCAGCGGCAGGACGCCCATAGAAATTGATTCAGGCTCCGAATCAGAGGCCACTTCTGAGAGTTCCGCCTCAGATGATCAAGATTTGGCGCTACCTGGTGTGGACCCGCATTTGCTGCGTCTTGTCGACAAAGCAAATGGTTTTCATGATTTTCCTGAAGGGATTCTGAGGGGCTTTCTCCCTGAGCGTTGGTTGAATGATATGAACATTACTGAGACCATCCGGATGCTAGTCCCTGAAAAAGCAGAACCGCTGATAGCGGAACATGAAATCCAGAATTTTCCGGAAGGCGGCCTTGCTCGACCGTATATGCCGGCGGAGGTGTCGAACACAACCTTGAGACATCGAATAGACTCTACGCACCTTCTCATTGCTTACAATGTCCCCAAAGGCAGTCTGAACTGTACCAAAAAGGACCGGAAGAATCATTGGGTCCTGATCGTTGTCAGTGTATTGGCGAGCGAAATACATATATTTGGATCCGAGGTAGGACTGGAGGATCAGGCTGAATCGTTAGCGAAAAATATCGGCACATTTGTGAATAATCATCGTACTCGCTCCGATGATTGTCATCTTCCGTTGAAATGGTCGGAGCCTAAGTTGGAGCCTGTGAGTCATATTCCATAAGAGCTTGGGCAAAGCTAATCATTTGTAAGCTCTACCCTTTCGATATCACACCAGATACCTACAACTGCGGTATTGCCGTGATTTCCCGCGCCGAAGCGTTTTTTTACCCCGAGAAGGCGCTTAACGCGCAAGAAAACACCACCCCATTCGAGCTAGCTCAGCAGCTAAACCAGAAGCGATCCGAGTATCTTCGTCTCTTTACAGATATATACAAGTCTGTGCATACAACTGAGATGCTGTATGATCAAATCACTCAGCCAACTATGACTCCAGCTAAGCGGCTGGCATTGGATCATCCACTCACGAGCCGACCCAAAAAAGCTACCAAGAGGTGCATTGAGTGGCTTTCAAGCTATGCAAAACCACAATCCTTGTCTGAGCCTAGACTGTCTAAATCCGAACTGTGGAAAAAGTGCATCATGGATTGTGCGGACGCATACGGCTTCAGTGCAGAAGGACTTTTCCAGGCGTTTCAAAATGCCCCAGAGTACCCTGCTGAAGATGTGACCAGAGTTCTGCAATTCTTTTGCGAGGTTGCGAATCCCGAAAAGCTCATTATTCTCAAGCGGCTTGTGGACCAAGGACGCCTGGATCCGTTTCTCAGGGAGGCGACTTTCACTTCTTCCGACGCAGAAAGCCTATGGAAACTTCATTGCTTGATCAACAAATTTGCTACAGTTGACAAGCCAATTCTCTTATTTAAATCGCTGTTCTGTTTGTTTTGCTATTACGAGTGCCACGAGTTTGCTGTTTCCTCGCGGAGGAAAGAGCTGGAATTTGGGCGGGCAAATCACAAACGTAAACGGGACCGAGAGCGGGGCCGGAATAGACCACAAGCTCCTCCAAAACAAGATTTGAGTCGCCCTGCCCTCACCGCGGAACAGCAGATCAGGGCATCGTTGGTGGAGAGACTGCAAGAGGCGGGAGTCTCGCTTAAGGAGGCACAAGAGCAGATCAGGAAAAATCTACAATACGGGAAACGCCTGAAGCTTCTACTAAACGGTCGCAATCCGCTCTGGTTATTTCTCATGCTGATTCAAGCCGATGGAAGTTCCATCCTGCGCGGAGGTAAAACGCCACCTGCGTTGAATTTAACAGACTTTAAGCCACCAACGGAATGCAGAAAATTCTCAGAACCGATATCTACTGATGAGTAAGTTACAAGTGTTGATTTACATTTCTCCTTATGATTTTAGCTCACGAAATGGCATAGGTTGCTCGGCCTCACGGAAAAGCTTGCCACTTGGTTCGGCAAATACCTTTTCATTGCACGCCCCGAGCTTAGAGATATCGATTTGAGCTATATTGATATATTCCGCAATATCCCCAGCCCCATCAGGTTGTGCGTAACACCAGATGAGGAGATATATGGGACTGCGCCAAAGGATATCGGGAACCTTTTCCACTCAACGGTTGACGGAGAAAGTTGAGGGAGGCCTCATAGCGGGGCGATGTTATTAATTTCAAAGTGAGGTATATTCTATTACGTTCCGACGTTTGCACACGCATGATCATCTTCTACAGGTCTGGCTGTATCATATTTCCTCTGTGGTAATACAGTCAGATATAAAGCTGTACAAGAATCCAACCGAACGAGCAAATGTATATAACGGATCGATTTATAGCATCTCATTCAATTGATAGAGTTGCTTTTATTCTCAGGAACCCACAGTACAGTTCAAGGCATGATTTCTCCAATTGCCACAGGAGAAGACCCAAGCAGTAGGTGTTATATCATTCCACACTCCCAGGTGGTCTGATCCTCTCCGATAATCCTTCCATACAAAATGTCATCCACACCGAAAATCCAAGTCATTCCAAACTGCAAAACCACCTCATCACACCAACCCTTCCCCTCCACACCCCGGCCACCTCCTCCACACCATGGCCTCCCAACACCGCGCCATCACCCTCACAATAACAAGACCCGACACCACCTACACCACCACAATCACCCTGGCCCGTCCCGCCTCGCCCCCCAGTCCACCTGATGTCGACGACCGCACATCATTATCCTCTTCCAGCCACGCCAACGCGCCCAGTAGCGACGCTGCCACCATCGGCCTCGCAACCGGTCTGTCCATTGCTGTGCTTGTCCTAATCGTCTGGTGTGCGGCACGGCGACCGGGCCCTGCGGGTGCCCCGGGGCGCCACGGCCGTGACGGCCGTGATGGAGTCGATGGGCTACCAGGCCCGCGCGGCCGGCGGGGAGCCAGGGGCCGTGCTGGGCACGATGGTGTGGCGGGACCGCCAGGGCCGCCGGGGCAGGAAGGCTTGCGAGGCGCCATGGGGCCGGAGGGAGTGGCGGGGCGGGAGGGGCGGGAAGGACGCGAGGGACGCGCTGGGCGTGATGGGCGCGATGGGCGCGATGGACGGGACGGACGGGATGGCGTTGTCGGGCCTCGCGGTGAACGAGGGGACCTGGGTGAGCAAGGGGTTCGTGGCGAGCGGGGCCTTCGTGGCGATGAGGGCCCTCGTGGGTTGCAAGGACTTCGTGGTGAACGGGGAGTTGGTGGTGAACGAGGTCATCGTGGTGAGCAAGGTCTCCCTAGTGAGCGGGGCCCTCCCGGTGAACAGGGTCCTCGTGGTCTCCAAGGTCCTTGTGGCGAGCAAGGGCCTCAAGGCCTCGAGGTGATGACGGAAATGTTAGGAATGGAATCTTGCTTGTAAATAACCATATAAGTGATAGAGGAAACGTCTAGAAACCCTCTATCTCCGCATTGAAACCTCCAGCACAGCACAGAAGAATGTGTTCTGTGTCCCTCCGCTTCGGTACAGCTGTGTCAATGGCATGATGTGTAGGGCGCACCGCATGCGAAGCATTTCAGGAAGCCCCATTCTCGCTACTGAATCCAGGAGCCCCTCTTCTGGGATGATTGTCCCGAAACATCTTTTTTTTTTACCTCAAAGGCTTTTACTCGTTGCATTGTGGGTTCTGAACAGTAAAAGAAATGAGCAAGGAAGCCATCTCTTACAATTCCATACCCTCGAGCATCGCATCACTTATCCAATTGACTTTCCCGGGGCATCCCTTTCTCTATCAAACGCACACAGGGTAATACTTAAACAACTTGACTGCGGGAAAGCCAGCCACCCCTTCGTTTCCGAGTCTAGTTCACTGTGTTCGCACATGTGACATCGTTTTGATCTAAGCTCAATCTTTGTAAGCCCCATCCACTTTGTACAAAATTCAATTCGTCGTTCTAGTTCACGCCTCATCCCAATTGCGCAAGACACCCCACAGCCAGAATGGGGCAAATTGTCACGAGGATACGACAAATGGCCGCACGATCCATTGCTTGGATCAGAGAACACCCATCGAAGGCCGTCATCTGTGCCATCAACACGGTAATCATAGCCGTACCGACCATTGTTTTCACTCCAGTCCTTGGATTGTTGGGTTTCACAAGTCTCGGGCCAGCAGCTGGTAACTCTCCACCGCATCCGGCCTCAGAGCCCCTGGCCCACCACGAAGCATTCAACAAGCTGATCTAGCTTCAGGTTCCATCGCCGCAGCTCTGCATTCATCTCTTTCCCCTCTGGCAGCAGGTGGGGCCTTTTCTGTTCTCCAAAGCGCCGCGATGGGCGGCTACGGTGTCGGCGTTGCGGCTGGCGCTGTCCGCGTCGGCGCTGCAGCCATCATCCGCCGCACAGCTCGGTGAGTCAGTGCATATGCGGAGGAATAATCAGAATCCGGGGGATATCTGGCGAGGAATGAGATACATCATTGCAGAGGTACACAAACAGAAGTTTTGATGTCTGCTGGTCCTTTGGGCTTGTTTATGGGTTTTGGGATTTGTAACTATATGTTGATTCTGCGTCAGCTATTGCCTCGTCTTTTGTATGCGATGCTCAACTGTGGGCTTCATTGAATGAAAAGCCTCTCTTGTAGCCTGAGCGCAATGGTCGAATATTCAGAGCATTGGCACTCTGAGCAGTGAACCAAACTTGACGAATGCGCCCCGTATATCCTACCACTCCACGATAGGTATGTTTATTCATAAAAACAAAATAAATGATGCAATTAACGGAAAGAGGTCTACGAATGCAGTGCGTTATTCGAGCGCAGTTGAAATAGCTATCTGGAGCCTTGGATCATAGAAATAGTCATCCGATTCTCTTTTGATAGGCCAACGAATGCAGGTTGGACATTCGAGGAAATCCCTTCACTTGGCCTCGAAAACGGAAGTCCATGATGACTGACTGCACCGAGTAAGGTGTGGCATCACATGGTACATTTGTCCTTCGACTTAAATATGTGACCCAAAAGTGCACGTCGATGGAGCCTCAGACAACCTTCACATCCTATCCAGCCTCCTTGAATTATCAATCTCTCCCAGCCACCCCAACAAGATGCCGGAAGTTGAATGTGTTCTTGGTTACGAGTTCGCGAACAAAGAACTCAGGGATGAAGCCCTCCTCGCAGCTGGAACAGCTATCGCTGACCCCACAGTCGACGGAGATCCTCGCGGAAATAAACGGCTTGCGTTGGTAGGGGACGCGGTCCTCCAACTCGTTATTCTCGACCGGTGGTACGGGGATAATACGGACCCAGGTAGGCAATCCTTGATTTTTAGCATACACTCGCTTACTAATCACACGAGAAGCGGTCGGAAACAAACTACTCAAACAAAACGTTTCGAACGCTGCACTTCGAGTTCAGGCATCGAAGGCACACCTAGAAACGATGATCCGCTTGAACCCGTGTCAAAAAGGGAAGGCACCCCAAGAGACACTTGCTTCGACGGTTGAGGCTTTGGTGGGTGCCGTATGGTTCGATTGCGGGGGTGACATCGATGTGGTTCGGGGGATCATGGAAAGGCTGGGTATATTCCGTCACGAATAGCTGTCAAACGCTGAGAATAGGGGTTGCTGCTCAATAAAGTTCCCCGGGGAGTATTACTAGGTGTAACGGCTTGTGTCATTCTCAGTCAGGAATAACTGAGGCAGCTCTCGGTTGAACTTCCAAGGTATTTAGACTATGCTATATGACGAGATTCTAATTAACCGAAACCGAGGTCCGTGATGAGTACTGCCTGTAGTTGTGATGACTCATATTGTGATTCAAGGGAATCCAGCAAGAGTGCATGCCGTCCCTGAATTAAACATTATGCCAGTGGCAGGGGCTCCCTGCTGTGCACTCTAATTCATGTCTCCTCGCTTTTATCATCGAGGTAAACCAACAGATTGATGTAAGGGTATTTATACGGGCACACCACAGCCCACAGCATGGCGATGATGATGCATCTTGAATGTGCCCTTGCTTATCGATCATCTATATATTCAGAAAAGCCCAGCCCTCGGCTTCAGTGCCATCCATCCTCAACGGAGCATCTCTATCTGCCCAGCACTTTGGAAATCTCTTCAACAAAACCATCGCATTCTCAATCATGTCCGCAACATCAACCCACACACTGGCAGACCCATCCATGCTCGCCAAAATCGACAAGCTCTTCGCCTGTAACGTGGGGCATTACATCGACCTCCCCCAGATCGTCGTCGTCGGCGACCAGTCAAGCGGCAAGTCATCCGTCCTGGAAGGGCTGACCCGTCTCCCCTTTCCACGCGACAGCGGGCTGTGCACGCGTTTCGCGACCCAGATTACGTTCCGACGCGCCACGGTCAAATCGATTTCGGTGTCGGTCATACCCGGCAAGGATGCCCCGCCCGACCACGTCGATGCCCTGCGCGGCTGGAAGCGAGCGGACGTCGATAACCTGGGCGGAGAACAATTCGCACAGATCATGCGTGAGGCTCAGCAGTTGATGGGGATCATGCCGCGCAGCGATGACAACGGCAATAAGGAGAGCATGCCGACCAGGGCGCGCAAGACCTTCTCCTCCGACGTGTTATCTATCCAGGTATCGGGCCCGGATGAAGAACATCTCACAGTCATTGATGTTCCTGGAATCTTCCAACGGGTGACCAAGGACGTGACTACGAAAGAAGACAAGGAGTTCGTCCGAGAGATGGTTGCAGGGTACATGAGAAATCCTCGATCTATCATGCTGACGGTCGTGCCGGCAAATGTTGACGTCGCTACCCAGGTGATTTTAGAAATGGCGGAAGAGGTGGACAAACATGGACAGCGGACATTGGGAGTACTAACGAAGCCCGATCTTGTTGACAAGGGCGCCGAGAAAAGCGTGATGGATATGATTGAAGGAAGAACTCATCAGTTGCTTCTAGGATGGTGTTTAGTAAGAAACCCTGGTCAAAAAGAGGTGGAAAGTGCTGGCTTCGATCGGTATGCCGAAGAAGAAAGGTTCTTCCGCATTGCACCACTTTGGAGCAGGCTTCCAAAAGATCGTGTTGGTGTGACTGCATTGCGATCGAGGTTGCAGGAAGTTTTGGCCAGACACATTCGACAGGAATTTCCGAAAGTAAGTTATGACAGCTTTTGGGGGGAGAAATTAACATTCTGATTGACCTCGCAGGTGAAGGTCGAGATCAACAAGAAGCTCAAGAAGAGCAGGGCGGAACTTGAAGCCCTGGGATCAAAACGCGACACGCCGGCTGAACAATCGAGATTCCTCATCGACATGGCCGACAAATTCCAGAACATTGTTGGCAAGGCTCTGGCTGCGAGATATTCCGACGAGTGTTTCGCGGAACACCCGGAGCTCAAGATTGCGACACTAGTCGTTCAGCGCGATGAGGTTTTCTCGAAAGATTTTGCAACCCATGGCCACACTTACAGGTTCAAGGACTTTTGGGACGATGATGAGAAAGAGGCGGACGCTGTCTCTTGCTTCACACAGGACGATGACGATATTGACTCGACTAACCACATCGAAAATGGATGTAATGGGGCGGACGGGCAGCTGAAGAACATCTTCACGAGACATTTCGAAGATGCCGGAGATCTCGTCGATATTCTTCATCCGACAAAAGCCATTGTCCAGCCGAAGGCCCGCGGTATCTTAGACTGGATCACAGATCTCTATGAAGACTCACGTGGGTTTGAGCTTGGGCAATTTGATCCATCGCTACTTGCGACGTTGCTGAAAGCACAGACCAAAAATTGGCAAGGCTTAGCTCTTGGATACACCTCTGATGTTGTCGCTCTGACTCATACTTTCATCCAAACCCTCCTCGAGTACATCTGTCCCGGACCCGGCACTTACCAGAATCTTAACTCCATGATCATGGACCACCTGATGGATCGGTATCAGAAGGCATTGAACGAGGTGGAGTTCATTCTCGTTGTCGAGCGGTTTGGAACACCAGCAACGCAGAACCACTACTTCAATGAAAACTTACAGCAGTGGTAAGCCAACAAACACCTGCCCATTGAGTAGGCAAAATGGAGCTAATAGATTGAGTGAAGCCGACAAGACCGCGACTTGAAGGCAGCGTGTGACAAGGCCTTCTACTCTTCAGAAGCCAAGCAGCGTGTGGTCAGGGTGAACGACCTCAAATCTTCTCGTTCAATGAGCAACAAAGAGCACACCGTTCGGGATCTCCATGACATCCTTGCATCCTACTATAAAGTAGCGCGAAAGCGGATTGTTGATAACATTTGCATGCAGGCTGCGTCCTATCACCTGGTGACTGGCCCAGATACACCACTCAAGGTTTTCTCTCCGGGATTTGTCAGCCAGCTCTCTGATGAGCAACTGGAGGAAATCGCCGGTGAGGATGCCCTAGTGAGAGGGACACGAGCGCGGCTTCTGAAGGAGGTAGAAGACCTCCAGAGTGGGAAAAGGATTTTGGGATAGGTGTTTACGACTGTTTTTTGCTTCTTCGTTGAAGTTTGGTTCATTCAAGTACCCACCATGCCAGCAGTTATGATATAGCGATAACATGTGAATGCGCTTTAGATCGTTGTGCCTTCTTTTGTTCGATTGAGTGACTAGTTTGACGCCAAAGATTTTACTTCGCGCTGGTATCTCAATAAAAAGTTAGATGATCACTCTTCTAAAGCCTGTGATACCTGGCATTCTGTAAAAGCTAACCACCATGCAGCCTTATCAAGCCGGAGTCCTGCTAGAACTGGAATTTTGAGTTTTGCAATACCCGAAATTGCTACGATCGAGAATTCAAGTATAAGTTTGTTACTCCCTTAAAGTCTCCCAATGTCCCTTTTCATCTTAAATGGACCATGATCATCAATCGAAAGCCGTTAGAAAATTCATTGGAAAGCTGAATTCCGTACAGCTCGTGTACTGTACAATATCTTATAACCTCCTAAGACCTGTTTGGTATTTCGGTGGAGCCAGGCTGGGCTTACAAGAGCTTGTTCCAAGTACTTTTGTAGATTCCGCGAAAGCACATGTCTTAGTATCATTTGCTTAAACGCGTGGCATGACATCACAGATTTACCAACGGGTCTATGTCGACATGACTAGCAATAAATCATGACAAGAACGTATTTCAACTTAAAGCCCAGGGATGGCAGAGAGAAGAGATAATTTCATTTTCAATTTAGATAAAAAGCAAATCGTACCAACAGAAGTCTCGGTAAAGACTGTAACGAAGCCCCGTAAGCTCTCTTGTTCTCCCGACAAAATGCGACTTTTGCAAGCCGACACCACAACACCCTGATCATTGCATGGATGGTGATATTTGGCAGTTTTGTCCATGCACGCCTGACGAAGTGTAAGGGTCTTATTTCTTGGTTGAGCCTGTGTTGCCCCCGCCGGTGTTCGCATTGCGGTCTCCCGCGCTCTGGGCACGCGCAGCGAATCCGCCAGCCGACATGTCGCCACCGCCCCGAGCCTTCCCATGTTTTAGTGACTAAGTGACCTCGGATTGTACGGTGATCTTACTTGCGAGGATTGAATCCGAGCGGCGTCGGATTGCGTCATGGGCGAGAAGCTGCCCTTGGATGAGGTGTTGTTGTCCTTGGAAGACATTTTCAGTTGGAGTAGTTGACGGAGATTTCTTTTCGTTCTGAAGTGTTTGATGATGAGTTAGGAAGAATATTTATCTCCCTTTAAATATCACTCACTGGTGACCTGTGCACAGGCTTCCTACGTCCCCAAAGAGCATACCAGACTTGATTGCATGTCTCTCGACCCTTTCAAGTCGATCAACCCTTTCGCTTGGTGCACAAGAGCCAAGCTCTGCACCCCCTTAGAAATTCTTCGAAGAAAAAAGAACAGTAGAATGCGTTAGAATACTAAGGCTACCAATCCGCATTGGAATAAGCGCGGCATCACACTTTTTCCTGGGACAATAATTGGTGATGCTCGTCGAGAATCATTGTGACTCATTCGGTCAGGCATGTTAAACCTCAAGGCCTGTCCTGGAAGATCGAAGATCGGAAGTATATTTTCATCTCCACAATTCCAAATCGGAACTCTAGATTTTACTCAAAGTTGAAACCAACCGGTGTTCAACAATCAGTAATAACAGTCTCAATTTGTTGTACTTACAAAAGATATATCCCTCGCGTCTTACAAGTCCTGCAAAGTGGCTTGTAGTCATCGCTGGGGAAAAAGCCAACCCGCTGGAACTGCGGTCGAATCCTTGGCAGATTAACGTACCAAAACACCCATGCCAGTTCGTTTGTTAGCATGAACACAGCATAAACCTCCCTCTGGAATGCTTTGGTGGTCTCGCGATTAGTTTATCTTAACCCTACTTGATCATCACCACCCTGGATGAGGTTAATGTTATGGTGAAGATGTTCCTCTTTCGTTTTTCTGGCCTCGACCGATCCACTTTTGGCAAGGCTCCAGTGACGTGTACTTTCCTCTTAGGCTGTAAAGAGCTAACCAACGGCATCTTCCCGATGCGTAGGGATACAGATAGCTTAGCGAAGCTTGATTTGAGGCCTCGGATCAAACAGGATGGGAAACTTAACTGGGCCGTCTTCAGCACTCCAACTCCAGGACGGCGCTCGGTACGATGGCGTGTCTGAGTATCGTGGATTGATTCTCAGTTGTATCCCGACTCACGGCATGGGTCTAATAACTCTGCAGCTCCCAAATCAGCTTAAGCGCGAGGCTTTGCACTCAATTTATAAAATTGCATCTTAACTTGGCCTTTCCGTTTCAATTTTCCTTTCTAAAAATGAGTGCTTTTTAGACAGTGAATAAGTGTCATAACAATTTGATTTATGAGTGTCAATTCGGGGATGTATGTTTAAAATTCATGGCAACTTATTCAGATATTTTCTCATTTCGTCGCCGTGGCTGACCAAAGCTTCCAGGCGCTTCGACTTTCCACTTTGCCTTTAGTTTTGTACTACAGGTAAACTCTTACCGAAATCCGAAAGATGGTGTCATTGTGGCCGATGTGTTCGCAACCATGTGATAGAGTTGCAAATACTAGTATTCAGACACAACCGGACGGACAAATTTCACGTCTCGGGGGTTCGGCTTCAAGAGCTATCGCTACCCGCGATCATCTCATTTGCCAACTTTATCAATAATCGGCCCGTGATCTACCAGGAGCGGCGAGGATACTATTTCCTTTAGCAACAATTATTGTAAAAACTATGCTGACTTACAACCGGAATGTTTATTTAAGCAATTTCGCGCGTAATCGGACGGACGAATAGCACGTCCCCACTAAAATTCGGCTTCGAAAACTGCCGCTAACCGTGATCGTCATGGTTGCCTACTTCAGCAATATTCGGTACAAACCTACAAGTAGCCGCATGGACGCTTTCACTTCAGGAACACTTATTGTGGAACCCACAATTGCCTGCCATCATAATGATTACTCAAGCAACGTTCGGGACGGAGCCTTTGACTACCGTCAGCCATGATCGTCAATCCAAAGAGTACAAATACTTAGCCCAAACGATAGAACGGTAGATTAGAGCATCATTCACTACAATCCCCATTAAACTACCAAGCTCCAAGATCATGAAGGTCGCAGTTGCAGGAGGAAACACCAGCGTTGGCCTTGCCATCGTCGACGGCATTAAAGCCCGCGGAAAATACGAATGCATCATCCTCGGCCGCAGGCCGCACGCCGAGCACGATGTCCTCGTAGTCGACTACGCTAACATCAACAGTCTGGCAGCGAAACTGGAAGAAGCGCAGGTTAATGTTGTCATTTCCGCCCTCTCCATGGAAGACGACGCCTGCGGCCAGGCGCAGCTCAACCTCATCGAAGCCGCCAACCGTTCCAAGTGCACCAAGCGTTTCTTGCCCTGCGAATTCGGCATCCAGTACACCGCTGAGTAAGTCGACTGACCCCACAACGTACCATCTAGCTAACGCATCCCCAGACGAGTCAAGAACCTGACCGGCCTCTCCTTCCACTACAAACTTACAGCAGTTGAAGCGCTTGAGAACACAGATCTGGAGTTCTCTCTCGTCTCCTGCGGCATCTACCTCGACTACTGGGCGACATCCGTCATCCCGTCTCGGCTCCGGTTCTGCCAGCCCTACTGGCTCGATTTCGGCCACCGCCTCGCCGCCATCCCCGGCGACGGTAACGCGCCTCTCGTGCTGACGCACACGCGCGATGTGGGGCGCTTCACCGCCGCGCTGCTCGAACTCCCGCGTTGGGAGCGCAGGTACACCATCCGTGGCGATCGCTTGACGCTGAACGAGGCCGTGCGCACGGCTGAGGAGGTTATGGGCGTGAAGTTCGCCGTCGTGCACGAATCGGCGGAGAAGTTGCGGGAGGAGGGCGCCACGATTTTGCCTGGAATGGATGGTTTAGACGAGGCCGCTCAGGCCGTTATGAAGTCCAGGTTGGCGCAGCTGGGTATCAATTGTTTGGAGGGATGCATGGATCTGGATGGGTCGGCTAGCCTCAACGCCATCTTCCTTGACATTAAGCCACTTACGGTGCGGGACGTGGCCGAGGCCTGGAAAGAAAAGTTGCAATGATCGTGTTTGTTTCCGATGTAATGCATGCCGGAAATTAAGGATACCGGGATCCGGATGAGATTTCGATCCTGCCATCAAGCAAACACAGACAGTGCAAGTAGGAGGATTCCATTGTTGATGACGGAGATCACTACTATACTTATCCATAGGTTTTAACACAGAATAATGGAGTGGGATATTTCATTGCGCATGCAAGGGAAGCAGCGATAAAGAAAACAAGATGGAAAACAGTCGAACTTCATGCGAGTGTTCTGACCGACTTTCTTTGCTTTTTGCTCAACATGAAAAATCATCCTTGTTCATGCATATATTGCGAAACACCAACACGCAATGTACCCCTTTTCTGATCACGCGTCTGTTCAGAGTTCTGTGTATATAGTCAGGTAGATTTGCCGCTTCTTCTCAAGTAGCAGCAGCCCACAACTCATACAATCTTTACTTCAACAAAATCAAGGGAAAAAAATCAAAAAAAAACCTATTCCCAAAATCAAGAAAAACAAACTGAAAACCTCATCCCCAAATAAACCAAAAAACAAAAAAAAAAGTCAAAAGAACTGGAAGAAGTCATTCAGAACAGGGCCTACGAATGGCGTGCTCTACCACTTCCTTTCCTCTCGGTTGTCCTCCAAACGAGAGCTCACCCGACGTCCTTGTCTTCGCACAAGACGCCTCGTAGTACGTAGTGGCCAATTTCAAGATTGACGAGTAAACAGCGCTGACTGCAACAGGCGAAGCTCTGCAAGAGGCGAAGCTCTCCAAGGGCCAGGCGCACTTGACGAGGCCATCGCATGGTGCGGTGCTCCATTGTCATCCTTGGGCCGGGCGGAGGGCTGTCAAGGTGCAAGCAAACACCATCCCAACCGAGGGTTCACATCCTGGCAGATGAAATTTGGCTGCGCCGGCTGCGAGGATGGGTGAGGGAGGCTCTGATGATGATACAGATGATGTATCATATCAACTTTGATGTGGCAACCCCGCCATCCGGACGATTGCCGAAGGTACGACCCCCCGCTTCCAGAGCCCGTTCGGGTATACGCCACGTGAAGCGTATACCTGATAGATCCATCATTCTCGGCAGCTACAGGGACTTTGCCGGGGATGTGGAGGCAGTGGCGAATTGCCAAAACACCCAAGGGCTGCACTCGGCGGAGCTGGTTCAGAAGTGTCGAAGAGACAGCCTCAATGGGATATGTAAGTGCACCCTTATCCCCACCCCACGCAACTCGATTCTCACATGTGGCAGGTCAGAAGCCTTCGCCACGACATCGCCCCCTATGTGGGCAATACCGAGGAGATCCGGCTTCCTTCACTGAGAAGCCTCGAAGAGGAATACTGGGACACGTTTCCGACTTCCGTCATTCTCTTGCGTATCGGAACCGGCATCGCACGATCCATCATGTATTCGGCCTGAGACAAACAGGCTAGATACATCAGGCAGCCTCTTACCGGACATCGAAAACAGGCTGGATAAGCTTTAATCCAGCACATCTGAGAGGGGGCTTTCTGAAGTCGATTCGGAGTCCACATCCACGACAAAGTCCGAATCTACTTTAGAATCTGAGTCCACTTTAGAGTGAGTCGAGTTCAACGCCTGAAAATTCCATAGAACGGACGGTAGCGAACGGCCGCTTCCTATTGGCCTAGTAGTTTCCAGTAGTTTGAGCTCCCGGTCGAAAACACTAATTTTGGGAGAACGGCCACCAGCCCTGGCTCCCCATTCAATGCACGCATATTCCAGAGAACCAAGTTCAGAGTCCGAGTCCGGTTCAAAGTCCGCGTCCGATTCAGACTCCAAGTCTAATCTAACGCCCATGCCTAACTTTGAACCAGACGACTTCGCGCTGGTGTGTGTCCATTGCAAGACGCATACCATCCATGTATATATGCAAATACTACAAGCGTCTCTTAAAAGGCAATCGATTGTACTGAATGCACTGGATGGGTGACATGAAGACTGAGATTCTGGCTAACGATGCACACCCTGCTGAGAACCTTGACTCCATTTTCCTGTACAGTACATTCTACAATTAGAAACCTTATGGGTTGCTTGGAATGGGATAAATACATCCTCGATATGACTTTTATCTCAAAAGCACGCAACACTGAAATAGCACGTGGATTGTTGGTGTTCAGTATTACACGGCATATATTGTAGGGCGTGCAGCTAGTGTAAGAAATTTTAGTATGATAATTCGTCAAGAAGGCACACATCTCCAGCTATTCGAGTACCACAGTCTTGAGCTCCTTCTCAGTCTCCCCCCATAGCTTCAGATAGACATGGCCAAGACCAAGACGACGAGCTACTGGTCCGCATCTGTGAATCAGCATCACGACCACCTGCGGCGGCGATTCGCGTTCCAACTCAAAATCAGATGCAGATTCCATAGCGCAAACATGGTTCATCTCTTTACTGAATGCTTCGTTGTTCTCGAAATCAGGGTCTCCCGGCTCCCATGTCCCGCTCGAAGTTTTCTTCAGCCCATCAGCCCGAGCAAAGGTGAAATCCACACCAAAGTAAATTCCCAATGCAAGAAATTCCACGCAAATCTCAGCATCCTGTATGCCGATAGATGATAAGATCTCTTGAGATTCCTGAGATAGCTCTACAAGGCCAATCCACTGACCGTTAGGTCGCCGGATATGGAAATACGATGTAGATCCCTCCACTCCTTGAAGCTGCAAAAGTGCGCATTGAGTGTGCACCAATACTCTCCCAGGCTGAATAGATGCGGTCTTGAGGTCTTGTTGCGAGAACATTTCCTGTTGCCAATTTTCTCCCCGAGAGATTCTCCAGAAATCGTCGTATGTAGGGAATTGCTCGTCTATCTGTCGTTGAATTGAAGATAGAGAAGAATCCGGAGTGAAATGAAACAGCGGCGGCCTTGCAAAGCAGCCTTGTAGCCAGGCAATCATCATGAGAACCCTCACATCAAGCCCTTTTTGAACTCCCCAGCTGTCGCAGTACCGTTTTGGTCGAGACATCACTGGCACCAAACACAGTTGGTCGTTTGCAGCCGGTTCGCAGAACGCCCAAGTCGCCAGTGAGCCGCAGGTCATTACAGTCTCGCCGTAATCCACAAAGTTCTCCATAGAGGCCCATGACCAGGAAGGGAATTTCTGTGGGCTTGCTGGGCTGCGTTTGTGCGAAGTGTTTCCCGTTTTCCACTGGATTGCCTCGTCGAATTCTTCGAATGGTATCCCGAACCGGTGATTCTTGTCGATGTAGCAGTCCTTCTCAATAACCCAATTGAGAACGCCTTGGAATGCTAGGAGGACATCAGTCGAGTGGGTGAATTTGCGGTGCAGGATTTCCCAGACGGCATCGTAATAACTCGGGCTAGAGCGACGCGCTTTCTTTCTTTGAGATACACGTGTATCTCCCTCCGCCAGAAGTACGGAATTGCCCTTGATCTCCAGGAAGGCTCCTTCTTCGGTAAAATAGAGCAACCGTTCCGATACAACGGCTTCTTGATACGTCCATCCGCGGTTGTACCATTTGGAATCCGAGTCACGCATTAGCCATCTCCAGGGCTTAGGCTTACGGAGAGAAGCACTGCGAGAAGTAGCTCCCAAGCCACCTATATCGGGCCTGTAGGGAAACGCTACAGTCAAGCCGTTCCAATGTACAGAATACTTGACTTCCCGTCTGTCAACTCGGACGCCGGGGAGGCCGGACATTGCGTCTCGGCCTAAAGCTGCAACTAAAGTAACGTAAGAAGTTGCGTAAATTCTGTCCATTTGAGAAATCTGGTGCAGTTTGTTGTTCTCGTCATCTTGCACGATGCAAATGCGGTCGACCCAGAGGTACCGCAAGCCCAACATTTTCGTTGCAACTATGGCGTCGTAAATAGTGGTCGGAACATCCGCTGAAAGTAGACTTCCTTCTTGCTCCAGGATCGCAATGGTGCGTTTTCTTGCCTCGAGTTGGACCTCCGTAGATGCTCCCCAAACGTAGCTGAGGGTTGCGTAGTCATGGGGTTCTGATACGCGGACGACGCAATTTCGGACAACATCGATGAGTCTGAAATCGTCGAATATTTTGCCAGGCCATGTGCCTTGGGTAGTGGGCTGCTTTGGATGCTCTGCCAGCCAGCCTTTGATTAGGTCCCACTGAATTTTCCCACAGTCGGGTGGCGTAGGAGCGGTTTCAGGGTCCAGAAGAAGGTCGCCGACGTATTCTTCATTCTTGAAAAGCATAACTCCGGTTTCGTCAAAAGCCATGCCTATCATGGTCGACGGAGCTGAATTGGAAAATTGAGGACGCGTGGCGAGAAAATTGCAAAATCCGCATTGGAATGCGCGACTGCGCAACTCCCTGAGTTCTCCCAGAAGAATGAAAAACACGCTCTGAAACCCGTCTGAACCGAGTTTTGGTATTGATGCGTACTTGGGAAGGGCGTGGAAAAACAGATGTCGAGGACGAAGATGCGTGCAGAATGAACAGATCGAAGCTCCAGACGCGGGAAACTCGGAGCATCTGGCGCACTCTTCGTGGAAGGAGGCTGAGAATATTTCCCGTGGTAGGGCCACTGGCTTGTACCTAAAAATCGTGCCACTTTCGCTCAACCTCACAGCGGAAAGGAATTGACATAGTTCGCAATGGTCTTCGCACGACGCATGGAGAGCAGCGGTGTTATCCGATGATTGATCTCCATCTCGAGGATAGACAGTAGTACTGTATAGCTGGTTAGAGCTTCGGGGGGTGTCCTGGACGCCGGTATGCGTTTCTGATGTCTGCCCGGACCCCTGAATTGCCATGTCTGTAGGTATCGCTAGGGTATCTCGATGCCTGAATGGCGAAGTTCAAGGTGTTCAGAAAACCTCTCATTTCCAGCGAGCAATAAGCCAACGCTTGTTAGGCAGCAGTATCGTTCGTCTACCCCACTTTCTGTGAATCCTTCAATGGAACTTTAAGTGGGTCTCGCCGGGTAATGCTTGCGTACCTCGGATCAAGTTACTGCAGAGGGGTGCCGTAGCCGATGGCTAGCGCGAAGAATAGCAGAGCCTTTGTACATGGCGTAAGTATGCTTCGATTCTTTTTTTCTTCCATAATTGAAAAGAACATGTGTGGATAGTTGAAGCCATCTTCCGAAAGTCAACGAATATCTATTAATTCCACATTGAAATTCGCATAATACCTTCAACTACCAATGATACGAGCGAGAAGAGGATTCACATTAATCGTCGGCTGTAATACACCCTTGTATAATCATGCTTGTTAGGCAGTGGCATGTAAGTCTCATATATTTCACAACTGTGTGTGCGTACTTCTCAATATTCCACTATACCCCCGCCAACTCCGCAGGCTTCGCACCACTTTGCCCCCTCTCCCCTTCCTTATCCACCGGCGCCTCCAGCAGCGCATTCCCATGCAGCTCCTGCGGCCGCCGCTCCAGCGGTTCTTCCGCCGGTAACTCTGCAATCGGAGGAGCAGCCATGTCGGCGCCGGCACCCACAGAGTCGTCGTCCATCGGAGGCAGGGTGTGATCCCGTTGCCTCCGCCTCCGCCTTCTCCTCCTCAGCACGCACGCAGCGATGACAAGCAGGCCAGCAACAGCCGCGCCAACGCCAATGCCAGCTTTAGCACCGGTGCTCAGCGACGTGGACAATCCCGATCCGGATTCTGCAGCGGTGGTCGTGGTTGTGCTTGCGGCGGCGGCGGCGGCGATGGTGGTCGAATCGGAGGAGGAGGTTGTGGATGATGATGATGACGACGAGGCTGCCGCCGTGGCGGTGCGGGTGGTGGGCCAGGTAGGGTCGCCAGATGCGCGGCGCACGATGGGGCCCCACGCAAAGGCCGACAGGCCCTTTGTAGCGTGGGCGACGGTGGTGCCGCCGGTGATGAGGCGGGTGGTGGATGCTGTGGCTCCAGTCGGCGTGGACATCTCGTAGCTGCCGATGGTGAGGTCCGTGGCGGCCGTGAGGACGGAGACGCAGGCGTATGCGGCGGAGGGGTCGTTGCGGCATGCCCAGCCACTGTAGTGTGTGTGCGCAGTGTCAGTCGTTGTGCCAACGCGCGCATATGGACGTTTTTTTTTTTACCTTGGGCAGCAGGTTGCTATCGTTGTTTCTTCGCCGGAGCGTGTGGCGGTCGATGTGCATCCATAGGAGTAGCCCGCTGGACAGATGCCTGGGGAATAGTAGTTGGTTGCTCCGTAGCGAAAGTCGGGTGGCAGACACCATGTTGAGGAGGTGCCGGGCAAGCCCAGAACGAGGTCGCCACCCCTACTTGGATAGCCTCTGTACCACAGAGATGTGGTGCAGGCGGGATAGCCCGGAGTGAAAGTTGTGACCAAGCTTCCCAAGTTTGACATTGTGCTGAAGGCATGGAGTTGGACTGGAGAACAAATTGACGGACGAGGTGCGGTAGTAGTAGTCAGGAAATGAATTTCATACCTAGCCTGTCCGATCGTCACGTCAAGCCAATCCAGGTACTACTGTTTGACATTAGACGGATTGGGAAAGAGTACAAGCTGAACATGGATGGCTGCCGATACGGAAGATTTGATTGGTCGATCTCGTCCTTCCTTCTGTGGGGCATACCATCAGGCCATCCCAGGTACAGGGGGGTGTTGCAGCCGACGGCTATCGTGAATTTATTTTCCGCTCATACCGTGAGTAGCTCGAGCTCTGGTCTGGAAGTGAATGTATAGCTATTAGTTCCGTATTTCCATCCGGATGATAGCTTCAGCCACCCAGATGCTACAGCACTCGGTTCAACAGTGGACACTCGGCCAAGATATTGGATCAGTAAACTCCTTGGCAATTTATCGTTAGCAAGATCGATGGGGGCGCCTAGTAAGCGCTAGCGCAAACGGGCCCGGCTTGAAGGTATTTATTACCTCGTGTTCGCCCCGCTGCTGAACCCATCCTGCTGAAACTGAAGTGGCACGTTTTTTTCCTTTAAGAACCCATATGGAATATATAACACGATACAAAATTAGTTATTTACTTCCCAACATCCCTCGACTCACCGGTATGCTGCCGGCAACTCCGCCGGCTTGTCCTTCTCCACCTCCTCCACTGGCATCTCCTGCCTCGACTCCGCATGCAGCTCCCCCGGCGGTCCCACCCATGGCGGTGCCTGATTAACCGGCATTTCCTGCACCGCAGGGACTTTTGTGCTCTGCTTCTGCCTCCGCCTCCTCCGCAGCACAAACGCCGCGATACACGCAGAAATCAACAGCAACCCTCCGACCGCAACACCCACGCCGATCCCCGCTTTTGCACCCGTGCTGAGACCAGAAGACCCGTTGAATGTTGATGTCGAGCTCGTGGCGGCAGCAGCGGCCGCATTACTGCTCAGAAGAAGCGACGACGAGGCCGTAGACGAGGCCCCTCCTGCTGTGGATGATGCTCCTGCCGTAGCGGTGCGGGCGGGCCAGGTCTCGTCTGTGGATTGGCGGCGCACGACAGGACCCCATGCGTACGCTTGAAACCCAGCGGAAAGCGTGAGGTCCTGCGGGGTACCTTCTCTCAACACGGTCGTGGAGCCGCCCGAGGGCGTGCTGACCTGGTAGCTGCCGACGTCGTACAGCGTCGTCTGTGTCGGGAAGCGCAGAACGCAGGCGAAAGCGGCGTTTTTGTCGTTGCGGCAAACCCAGCCACTTGCAGTGCTGTGAGCTGTTTTTGTTTTTTTTTTTTGCATGGGGGAGTTGGGTTTATTACCTGGGGCAGCAGGTGGCTATTGTTGTTGTTTCATCTCCGATTGCGTCGGTTTCGGTGCATGCGTAGGTGTGGCCGGAGGGGCAGATGCCGGGGGAGTAGTAGGCGCTCGACCAGGTGAAAGACGTTGGCAGGCAGGACGATGAGTGGGATCCGGGTAATCCGAGGACGAGGTCCCATCCTGCAGTATCTTTTCTCCGAATATGCAACGACGAAACGCAATCAGGCGAGGCGGGCGTGAATGTTGTGGTTAACGGGCCGAGATTTGACATTATGGATGCGGTTTGCGGAGGAAAAGAAAACCGAACAACAACCGGCACGCGACGCCAGGGACAGCTGATATATTTACTGTGCAGCCCGGCCGGAAGTCATGTTGAAAAGAATTCAGCAGCCAAGCTACCGATCATTTAGAAGCGAGAACAGGTACAACGGTAGCGGCGAAGAAGAGCAGGGGTGCAATAGGGAGCGATTGCCGAAACAGACGGTATGCTTAGTTGGATTCGCGAGGCACTGCTGTTTTTGGCCAAAGAAAAGGCTGAATTCCGAATCCTTCGGCGGGGCTAATGTAAATCCCGGCAGAACTTACATTCAACAGTGGGCACTCGGCCCCCAAAATTCAAGAAGCTGGGACAGTTGATCTTGGCACATTATGCTTGGCAATTTGCGGTCTTGAGACCAATGACACTTTCAGTAAGCGCTAGGGCAACGGCCGCTCGGCTTGAACGGATGTCGTGTTCGCACCCCTGCACCACCCGTTCTGCCGGGACCACAGCGGGGGTTTTACCACCAGTCGCCTTTCCCCGCCTATTTATATGACGTCTGCAGGCTTCTGCCTTACAGCTGTGCCGAAGCATCCGATTTACCCATAGTAAAAAGGTACCAACATCCCACTTTCATGTTTGTCCCATAGTAAAACTGTTCCCTTTTCAACCCCGTACGCTCTACCTCTCCCATAGGTGGCTCACCATACATGCGCATCGCTTTCGAGGTTGTCTCTACACAGGTAGGAAACAGTACCCTGTTCTGCTGGCGAACGCCTCAAAAGCCCGTAAGAACAATACGATGTGGCAGAATCCTCTGGAGGGCCAAGCCCCCCAAGCATCTGGAATTTTATGGTGTGGAACGAATAATACGAATTCCAGGCGAAAGTGGGTGTGGGAAAGATTCCAAGGGATTGGAGGACCAAGTGACACGGGAATAATCACACGAAGAGATTACTCGGATGAGGTTGAGGACTGGTTCGGCCGAGGATTCTATCAGCAAGCATTGGGCCAGAGCAAGAGCGATGATCGTAAGCACCAGGTATATGCGGGGTAAAGTGCCATCTGCGGCTGGGAAACATGCGCACCAAAAAGGCAGCAGTTGCGAGGCGAAGAGACGAATGCTCACCTCGAAAGGGAGGAAAAGAACACACAGTGAGCCTGTTTTAGAGAATGTATGATGCTTACTTTTTGCGCCACAGGATAAAAAAAGAAACGCGATGTAAAGCGTAGGAGCATCCGATCTGTAGAAACGCTGAAGTAGATGACCATTTTCCGTTCGTTGGACTCTGTAGGAACACCAAGAATTTGCGAATACGCTGACACAATTATTGCACTTTTCATAGACCTGAAACATCATGAGAACCCGTGCCAAATCATGTGTGTGATAGTTATTGAACAATAGCATTACACGACCAAGGTTTCTGCCGCCTGGTTGCTTACGGGCCGCTCACGGTAGTCGGCATCGGCACTTGGGCTGACACGGAACGGCACGGCCCTCGGCCCGGTGGTCTGACCTACTCCTGTGCACTCCGTTGGTCCGCCGACGTCCTTCGCAGTGGAAGCGCCGTGATCAAAGACCTCGCCGATGCCGTGATGCTGAATCATCAATACGATTTACTGCCTCACCTTCCTTTGAGACGTTGGTACTGTTGGATCTACTTGTTGTCATGCTTGCGTAACTTGCCGCACCGGAACCAGTTCCTTTCATTTTTCACCGACAACATGACGGAGACAATTCTGCAACAACGTGCGCCGAGAGTGCCGCCGAACAAGCGAGACGGACACATCTCGAACCATACTTCTTGATAGCAATGGGCTTCTCTACCTGTTGTAGACAAATGTAGGCTTCGATGAAGTGTTTGGGTTGACGTTCTCTATACAGGGAAAAAGGAAAAGCGGCTATAGCATTGGTTGACTATGGTCCACACAGCGTTACGGGCGGAGCCGCAGCATACTAATCAAAGTAGGCGGGTGGCCTCAGCACAAGGAAGATCCTGCTCTCCTCGTCAATGAAGTGGAGCCATGCATGTGTTGGAGCTCCGCAGCTCGGTAGGGGGTCGTCACCCGATGCTCCGTCGAGTTACATTGCCGTGCCAACGACCCACCATCTGGTCTTTTCTCCCCAAAATAAATCCATCTGGTTCGCTCATCACAACGTCGCGAACCGTGAAATCCCAGCGTGGAAAGAGAGAACGTGCGGGAACCCAAGGTTTCAGCCACAGGAACAGTCCAATCATCGCCACCCGCTCCCGAAAAAATGCCTCCCCGCCCGGCCGACCAAGTGCGGCTGTCCTTGATCGAAAAGGTCAAGCTGGTGCTGTTCTACGCCGTCGTCATCACCAAGACGTGCGGTTCGGCTCTGACGGCTCCCTTTGCCGCGCCTGCGAACCGGTCGAAGGTGTACAAGCGGCACGTTGCATACTCCTTAGTCCGGCATCTGTTCACGAACAGCAATACCAGGATCGACCAGTATGACCAAGCACCCGCACCGTATCACTAAACATCGCTAACCACGTGCGGCCACCAGGGCCATCACCGAGGACACGGACTCGGTCTACTACCAATGGGCGAAGAAGCACAAGGTCGCCACGGCCCGGGAAGTGCTTCCTGACGGCACTGAGGCCTTCTGGATCGGCTCCAAGGACGCGAAGACGGTGCTGCTCTTCTTCCACGGTAAGACCTTCGCCCTCCACTGCTCCCAACCCCCATGCTAAAAATAAAACACACAGGCGGCGGCTTCAACCTCCCCGCGCTCCCCGCACACATCAACTTCGCCGCCCGGCTAGTCGACGAGCTCAACCCCCCCTCGCCCTCGTCCTCGTCCTCGGCCAACTTCGCCGTCCTCTTCCTCCAATACGACTTCGGCCCCTGGGGCCACTACCCGCGGCAGCTGGCGCAAGCCGCGGCGCTGTACAAGCACGTCGTCGAGGACCTGCGCATCCCGAACATCCTGATCGGCGGCGACAGCGCCGGCGGCAACATCTCGATCAGCCTGCTGAGCCACCTGCTGCACCCGCACCCGGACGCGTCCGTTCCGAGGATCGATGTTCGGAGCGTGCGGGCGCTCAAGGGCGCGCTGCTGATCTCGCCGTGGGCGGATCCGTTCGGCACGGAGGAGGAGTATCCGTCGTTGAAAAGGAATGAGTTCAAGGATTTGCTGCATGCGCGGTTCTTGAAGCGGTGGGCGGATGGGTGGGTTGATGGGAAGCCGTTGGATGCGTATAATCGGCCGACGCAGGCGCCGAAGGGGTGGTGGGCGGGGGTGGATAAGGTGCTTGAGCGGTTTTTGTTGGTGGTGGGGGCGGACGATGTGTTGGTTGATGGGGCGTTGAAGTTTGCGGAGACGTTTAGGAAGGAGTGGAGGGATGAGCGGGATGCGACGGTGGTGGTGTTTGAGGATGAGGGTCACATTTCCGGGGTCATGGATCCGGATATGGGGTTTAAGCCGGAGGAGGTGCGCATGTGGGTGCAGATTCGGGATTGGATGAAGGGTGTTGTGGGCGTGTCGGATGGTCAGTAGCGCTTGTTCCGGTGTTCAGCTAGTGGTAGTGCCGGAGGTGGCTCCACGGGGTTCACCCAGATCGAAGGGTATCAGGTCGACGGCAGACATGGTGTCAGTCTCTGTAGGATACGGATCAAGATGTCTGGAAGTGAGGCGGCATGGTATGACCATTAGTAGCAGATCGAGTCAGTATAGATACTCATGGCAGTGACAAGAGGAAGGAAATAGCTAGGGCGGAGTGCACGGCCCGATCGGGGAATAAGGCCATGACTGTCATACGACACAGTGGGGCTTGGCCGGCCAGACGCCACTGATGAAAAACAAGATGGATAAGGGGCCGAGGCTGTGGGGCACAAGTTCTTGACTCGCAATTGCCGTCTGCATTCCATACATACTGTGTGCGTAACGGCCGGGAGTCAGGCACACCGCATGCCCAAATTTTCCGATCTGCTCCAACTCTTCCTCTCCTTCCATATCGAGCACCGTACATACACGGCCAAGACTAAAATTTAGTGAGAATATGCACATTTACGACAGCTAGCCTCCGGTTTTTCTTGGCTGCAGCAGCTCCCCAGACCTCCCCCCACAATGGAGATCTCAGATATCTTCGGTCCTCCACCTGACGGGCTCGATCTATCCGAGGACCAATCAGGCACTGTCATTGCTCCTATCGCTGTGGTGTTGGTCTTGGCCATTACTGCTGTTTGTCTCCGCTTCACTACAAGACATGTGGTCGAGGCGCAACGCATGGCGGCTGACGATGTGTGGATCGCCTTTGCATTGGTAAGCGCTAATGTTATGAACTTGATTCGTGCAGGCTAACCCGCGACTCAGTTCTTTAGCTTCGGAACAGCTGCCTGTGTCTTTGCTGGTACGTTGAATGCAAACTGGTGGAAGGAAATGAACAAAGCTAAATGTAACAAGCATTATCATTCGGATGTGGGAAACATATCTGGGTTCTCAGCACCGATCAGTTCAAGAAAATACAACAGGTAGAACCTCACTCTGCTCACAGTCAGCGCACACGCTAACATAAGCACAGGTCGTCTACGCAGCCGCCCAGATCTATGCCGTAACGGTGACGTGCACTAAGACATCGATCGTATGCTATTACCGGCGCATCTTTGACTTCTCAATCATCTTCTACGTTCTCATGTTTCTTATCGTAAGCGTATACTCGTGACTATGCCACATCTTCGATATTGACCCCAACAGATTGGCTATTGTATTACAATCATCACCGTTATGAACACCGGCTGCCACCCAGTCACCTACATGTGGGATCAATACGTCGACCCAACCGCCGAAGGGAAATGCGTCGACCTGCTCACCTTCTACTACGCCAACGCCATCGCCGCAACCCTGATCGACATCTTCATCCTCATCACCCCCATATACCCCGTCTGCAAGCTGCAGATGCCGACGACCAAGAAGATTGCCGTGCTGGGCATCTTCCTCCTTGGTGGCGTGTACGCATTTTACATATTCTCGCACTTCCCATCCCTTATCCCCCGTCACCTGTACCCGTCTAACTGACCTCTGCACAGCGTCATCGGCGCCAGCATCGCCCGCATCGTCTCCCTCCTCAAAATGGCCACCATGAAAGACCAATCCTGGGGCCTATGCTCGGGCCTCATCTGGACCTGCCTCGAACCCTGCGTCGGCATCGTCAGCGCGTGCCTTCCAACCCTCGGCCCGCTCGTCCGGCACTGCAGAGGTAAGATGTCGCACGCGTCGCACAGCTACCCGCAAGAGTCCGGCGAAGCGAACCACACCACCTCGTCGTCTCGCCACAAACACCACACATACTCGTCGTCGAAGAAAGTCAAGACCGGCACGGGGCCGGCGATAGTGGACGAACAGTTAGTGACCCTCGAGTCCGATGAGTACGAGTTGAGGGGCTGCGAGGTCATGACGGCTCACAGGACGAATAGCGTCCGCACGTCCGAGGAGGTTGATTTGGGCGGCGGCGCGGTGACGCAGGAGTTGGGGTTGAATCGGAAGTGAGGGGGGGCATAATGTGATATGAGATTTCTTTTGTGTTGCGCGATGTGCGCTAGATTCCACTCCGAAACGTGCCATGGCCTGGACGTGGTGTCATGAGGGAGATTACCGAATGGTATGAGTAATGACTTATCTGAGGCTGGCTGTATCTGTTACATTTTTATTGACGTCTTGTGTAGGGTATCATCAAGCTTTCGGCACGGACCCTGCCGAGCTGCCAACGGAGATCCTTCAACGAGGCAACGAATCATGGCGAATAATGACACCAATCTGTATTTTTTTTCTTGCGCCTGATGCAGAAGGGTTATTGCAGCCAAATGGCAACAGGGACCCCAAACGCGGGGTAATTGTACCTCAAAGAATAACAACATATGTGGGGACGTGAAGCTATCGTCCAGACGTATATGTACAATTATTAATTCAACATATGCGTCCGGACGATAGCTTCAACTACCCATGACATGTTCTTTTTTTTATTCCACCCATCCATTAGTTGCAATTTCCTCCGCCTATCCATCTCGAAGTGCTGTATGGAGGTTCGTGCCTAAAGTCTCGTACGCCATGGCGCGGAATTTCAAGGCAGCGATTGCCGGACGGAACTTTCAGTAAGAACCTCCGTACACCATCTACACTGGTTCTAATCCTCACAGCAAGAATCTGTTACCGATCTGCAACGCTACGGACAGGCTCAATCCTCGTCTGCCAGCACCGGTATTGTCCCCCGGACCCAGTCAGGGTATTCACCAACCGTGACGTACGCGGTCCCCGCTGGTACACGTCTTTAGCAATTTCCGTCTTCGGGGGGTTGGTCCTATCCAATGGAAAGCTTCGTACCTTAGACGCAGCATGCTTGGACAGCAGATGCGCGTACACGCTCCTTGAGAGCCCTCCGAGTTATTGGCAGTACGGGCCATGGACGTACACCAACACGCAAGGCGGTCATCATGGATGGGAGCAAGGGTACGTCGACCAAGTCGGCCACCGAAGACGACCCAAACCGGCGTACACGGAGGGGCAGCGGCGACCAATTTCCGTACGGCGACTTCAACAACTCTGAGCAGCACCATGGAGGTTCGTACCAAAAGTCTCGTCTGCACTGGCGCGGAATTCGGCAGCGGTCGGTGTACGGGGCTCTTGGTACGTACCTCCGTACAGCACATCGAAGTGGCTTGTTAAACTGCTGCAGATATGGAGAGTATTGCAGCCGAAAGCTATCGTGGATTGAATTTCTATACATGGTATGGGTAGATGAAGCTATCGTCCGGATGCATATGTCGAATTAATAATTTTACATATACGTCCGGACAATGGCTTCATATCCCCACATATGTTTAATTTCTTAGGCTTGCTGTGTGGTTACTCCGTATTCTCGAATACCTCGAACCCCGGTAGCCGCTTTGGGAGCTTGGCACTGGGCCTGTTACCAGCCCGTCAGCCCCCGCCGCAATGCGAGGCTCCAGACGCGGGATAGGAGGTGCATATTCCAAGGACTCTTTCTTTCTTTCAAGCTCAAGTCCTTCGGACGTGGCGAACCATCCCAACCAACGTTTACACCAACCAATCCACAAACTTCTCCCACAACGTCTCCGGCTCCTTCGTCTCCACCTTCTCCGCCGGCGGCAGGCGTCCGGACCACAAATCAATATTCTTCGCCCTCACAAACGTCGTCTTATGCCACAGCTTCCAGCACACAATCGGCACAATAAAAATCGGAATTCCAACATACGACGCCACGAAATCGGCCGCGTTCCAGTTGCCCTTGAGGAAGACGGGAAAGCCCGCGACCAGCGTGATGATGACGCTGCCGACGAAGCCGTACCACGCCGCGTACGGCTGCCACGGCGCGCGCCAGGGGAGCGTCTCCCGCGGCACGCCTTGCACCGCCATCGCCCGGTGGAAGCGGATGTAGCAGAAGCAGAGCGTCGCCCACGCGATGAGGCCGGCGACGGTGCTGAGGTTGAGGAGCCAGGTGAAGGCTTGCGAGGCGCCGCCGGAGCCGAGGCCTGGTTGGGACGTTAGTATATGGGTTTCATGGGAGAAAGGGAAGGCGTTGGAACTTACTGAGGTACGCGAGAGGGCCGAAGAGCCAGGCGACGATGACGGCGACGTAGGGCACGCCGTGCTTGGTGGTGCGGCCGAAGATTTGGGGGAGCTGGTGGTCCGTCGTCATGGCGACGATCATGCGGCTGCCAACCCAGCAGTACGCATTGCTGAACTTATTTTAGCCATATGTACTTGGATAGTAGTGTAGGAAGATAGTTCTTACCCCGCGGACCACGCTGAGACCAAGATACAGGCGTTGACGATGGACGGCAGCGCCTCGATGCCGGCCTGCTTGATCGCGATGACCCAGGGCGCCGAGTTCGCGTTGCCGCTGTCCGACACGAGGTCACTGTTGCGGGGGTCGACAATCAGGCCGATCAGGAAGGCACCAAGGATGTAGAAAAACCCAATGCGGTACGTAACACGGCTAGTCGCCTTCGGAATCGCGCGGTGCGGGTCCATGGACTCAGCAGCACCAATGACAACAGTCTCAACACCAATAAAGGAGAAAGACGCGTTGACGAAAGCCGACAGGAAACCCAGGAAGTGCCCGGTGCTGCCAGTAATACCATTATAGTCAACCCAGGCCCCGGGGTTGTTCCAGTACCGGAAGCCGATGGCCTCGCCCGTCGGCCCGCCGCCGGAGGTGATGACGATGGACACGATGACCAGGCCGAGGAAGCAGAGCACCTTGATGGCGCCGCTGACGACCTCGCTCTCGCCGTAGATGCGGACGGACATCAGGTTCAGGGCCAGGATGAGCACCAGGCTGATGGTGATGACGACGGCGGGCGAGATGTCGGTCCAGAACGAGACCAGCACGGCGGCGGCGGAGCATTCGGACGCGATGGCGATGGTGTAGCAGTAGCCGTACGAAATGGCCAGCGAGAAGCCGACGGCCGGGTCGATGAAGCGGGTCGCCCAGTGGGGGAAGGAGCCGGCGGTGGGAATCTGCAGGACGGATGAGCGTGCGTTTTCTTCCCCGTGGGGAAACAGTTCCAAGGAGTGGAGCACTCACCACTGTCGCCAATTCGCCAATGCTCTGCATCACGCACCACAGCACCGAGCCGATCACCAGGTAAGCAAGCAGCAAGCCGGCCGGACCGGCCTTGGCGTAGGCTGAGCCGGTTCCGATGAACAGGCCCGTCCCGATGCCGCTGGAGAAGCCGATCATGGTCACTTGGTAGTTACGCAGCCGGCGCTGGGTGCCGCCATGGCCGCCGACGTTGAGCTGCGGCTCTTGGATCGAGGCCTCCTTGTTCTGGTAGTCGGGGAAGGGCTCCTTCTCGACATCCTTGACTGAGGCGGCGTCCGTCTGTACTCCCATCTTTGTTTTAGTCGACAACTTTTAACCTGGTTGGGATCAGGGAGGGGGTGGAGGATGGGAGGAGAGGATCGTAGAAACAGAAAAAAAGTCCGAGGTCGTAATGCTCTTTTGACATCTTTTGCTCTATACTGACGAGCGCGGCTCCAAGGTCGTTTCAAGTTAGATTGTGAAATTTTTCTACAGTCAACGGTTACTGTAGCTGGTCAAGCGGCGCAGCACGTCATGCCGAGCCCCGCTTATTTGGGAGACCTGACCAATAGGTATGCCTGCCGAAGCGGTTTCCCGCCTTTAACGCTGAGCGGCCGTGCGTGGGCCGACGCCGGAGCGACCGACTCTGTCGTTCTTGCCCCAGTGCAGTATAGCCCCCGAGCGATGATGAGTCGTCCATCGCCACCTGAAGAATCTCGCTTTTCGCAACCACGCCATCAGCTCATTCTATGATCCGTGACTGATCGTATTCAGTCTGGATGTCGTGTACTGAGGAAACGCCAAGATATCGAGTGTACCACCTTATGCCGGGCTGCTTGAAGACTGCTGCAGCGGCACAGTGCAAGGAAGATTATTCTCAACGGCGTGACAGAGAAAAAAAGGGATGCAGCGCATGAGCATATGTACATATTCGAACCATTACCTCCCACCGTTGCTCTGCTGTGCGACGGTCGATTATGCACCACCTTCCCGTTCCAGCAAAGATGAACCGACAGATCATGTCGTGCAGCCAGAGGCGGGGCAACGTCGCCCAACTGCAAGGTACCATCTGTCCAACCTGCCAGACTGACCCTCTTTGTTCTGAGCCCTCGTATCTGGAACCGACTCATCCTTCGAGGTCGACGTCTCGCGCCTCCAGTCCCGCTGGAGCCTGCACTTGTTGCCATCCGTTCGACTGCCTCAGAATCGTCCATGGCGATAGTAATAGAGATACACTCCACGCATCGTCGCCGGGTTGCTGCGGCGTGCGGAGGTTCTGATTGGCTGTTGGTCGCATGCAAACCGTTCAACTGCCACCACACTGTCAACCTTGGACTCAAACGCAAACGCATCCCAAAGCCACTCACCTACCTTCAAGCCCCACGCTTCCTCCCCTTTGCCCCAGTCTTCCCCCTCCCCCCTCCTTTTGCCTTTCCCCCGGTCTTCCCTCTCCCCTCCCCCACCCTCTTCCTATCCCCCTTCCCCTTCTCCATCCTAACCATCCTCCTCAACCGCCCAACCTCCCTCCCCCCCTCCACCACCTTCCTCTTCACCCCCTCCACCAACCCTCTCATCTCCCTCACGCTCTCCTCCCCCTCGCGCACCGCATCCGCCAACCTGCCACAACTCTCGTCCGCGTACACGTCCATGGGCAGCGCCAGGCTCTTGCACGGCGGAATGTCGGCCATGCTCAGCTCGAGGTAGCGGCAGATGATGCGTTTGGACTCGCGGGCTTGCGTGGTGGCGTCGCGCAGGTGTTGTTTTGTGAGGGCGAGGTTGTGCTCGGCGGAGGTGAGGCGCGCGGTTAGGGAGGCGAGGGTGTGGCGGAGGGAGGTGGTGTGGGTGAGGGTGGTGTGGAGGTGGTGTTGGAGGGTGGAGGTCGGGGAGGAGGAGGAGGAGGAGGGTGGACGGGTGCGTGGGCGTGGGGGTTTGCGAGCTCGAGGTGGAGTGTTCCGGGGAGGAGGTGGAGTGTGGTGGGTTGGAGAACGAGGCAGGGCGGCGGCGTGGGGGGCGGAGAGGTGGGTTTTGCGGGTGCTGCTGCGCTGTGGGTTAAGAGAGTCAGTTGGATGTTGATGGAGGAAAAGACCGACTCGGCCGAGCGAGACGGAAGGACAACGGGATGATTGTTGATGAAATGGATTGGAAAGATACTCACCGTTTGCACCGGCATGATGGGAAGTTGCCGACGTGCTTGGTTTTTTGCCGTATAACCCTCGTGTCGATCAGCAGAGAGGGCGCAGGCTGGGGACTCGGGCGTAATATATCGATGGAAGACGGGACGCTACAGGTGCGTGATCAGACGCGCAGCCATCATGTCTCAAACCAGGAAGAAAGACGGAAAGCTCAGACAAGAGCTACCAGCACCCGCCTCGATGGGCCACCGGCTCGCCACAGGCTGAGATTAAATCCAGCGCTAGAAGGCGGCCGCCCCAGGTATTTTGGGGGCTGCGCGGCACAAAACAGGGCGAGCGACACGGGGAAGTGGGTGTGCGGCAGCCAGTCAGCTGGCCCCCTCCCTGCCACCACTAACCCCATCGGGCATGCAACCACCCCCTGTGCCGTGTCTCAGGTTGGTCAGAAGACGAAGTGTGCCGAGGCCGCTGGTCGGGAAGATAAGCGTTTGGCCCGCCCTGATGCGCTTGCGCGGCGGCTCGGCCCTTTCGACGTACAGCACGGCTGTTGTGACTGCACCTGCGTATGTGGGATGCAAGAAACGGGCCGCCCGGTGATGTGAGCGCTGGGGGATCGATTGGCGGGATGCGCTGCAGCTAGTGCTCCCTTGCGCCATGCATGTCAGCGAGACGAGTCGTCGGAGAACTGCTGCTGGTGTGCCGCGTGGTTGCTGTCGAGAACACCACCATCAAGCAAAAACGATGAGTAGTCAGCTGAGAAGAAGTTTTGCAGGCTGAGTGATGGGCGGACGGCAGCGCGGGGAAGTCTGGCCGAACCCCGAGCCGACCCATGGCGCCATCCCGCGACTCGTGTGGGGAAGGGTGCCGAAGTGTGCCGACATTTGACGGAGATGCGTTCCGACGTTCGTGCCAAAAGTTTCGGCCGCCCGGGCGGCCATCGTGGACACGATCGGCGGACAGGACTTTTGATGTAAACTCAGAGATACGTAAATTCAACAGCGCGATTCATTCCGCCCCGCAAGCAAAGGTTGATGGGGAAAAGACGCAGAGCTACTCATGGACCATATCCACCGATACCTGTTTGACGTCACGGATTACAAATGTGCCTGGTCTCGCTGTGTACATAACTCGCCGACGCCCGCGGAGGTGAAGCTAAAATCTTCTTCTCACCACTCCCGCCATTTATTGCCCAAAAGAAATAGAAAATGGCAGGAAAGTCCGTCCTCATCATCGGCCCGGGCTTCATCGGCTGGCCCGTCCTTGATCTCCTCGTAGCCGAAGGCTATCACGTCACCGGACTCGTGCGCCGCGACGAGCACGCCAACGCCATCCGCAAATCCCGGGCCAGAGCCGTCCTCGGCGATCTGCACAACGCAGACCTCATCGCACAGGAAACCACCAACGCTGACGTATGTACTACCTTCCCATTTCCATCTCCCATTTCGAAACCAAAATCCCCATTTTTAGAACAACCCCTTCCTCTCAACGCCCTGCAGCCTTCTAACCTCCCGCATAGATCGTCATCCACACCGCCACCGCCGACGACCTCCCCTCCGCCACCGCCGTCCTAACCGGCATCCGCCGCCGCGCCGCCATCGGCCGGCGCACCATCTACATCCACACCTCGGGCACCGGCGTCCTCGACGACGGAGCCGCCGGCGCCTTTTCCTCCTCCACCATCTACGCCGACGACGACCCCTCCGCCATCGACGCTCTCCCCGACTCCGCGCCGCACCGCGCCATCGACCTGGCCGTCACGCAGGCCGCAAAGGAGCTCGGCGAGAAAGCGAAGATCGCGATCATCCTACCGCCGGTCGTGTACGGGTACGTCGAGCAGCACGACAGGCTGAGCATCCAAATCCCGACGCTCGCGCGGTTCGCGCTGGTGAATGGGTGGGCGGGGCATGTGGGGAAGGGGCTCGGGGTGGAGTCGTGCGTGCATGTGCGGGATTTGGCGCGGGGGTACGTCGTGTTGCTGCATGCGTTGGAAAAGCAGAGTGCGGAGTGGGTGTTGGGGAATCCGTATTTCTTCTGCGAGAACGGGGCGGAGGGGGAGTTTGAGTGGCGGGAGGCGGCGCGGCGGGTGGCGGAGGGGTTGCATAAGGCGGGGAAGCTGTATAAGGCGGATGTGGGGGAGTTCAGGAGGGAGGATTATAAGCAGTTGTTTGGGGAGGTGACGGAGAAGGTGCTCGGGCATAATTCGAGGAGTCGCGCGAGGAGGTTGAGGGCGTTGGGGTGGGAGGCGCGGGAGAAGGGGGTTTGGGAGAGTTGGGAGGAGGATGAGTTGCCGGCGTTGTTGAGGGAGTGGGATGCGAGGAAGGGCGAGAAGAAGAGTGCTTATGAGAAGTTGGCGGCGTGAATGAGGAACGCTCCATCTTGCATTCATCCCCTAGCAAATGCTGGAAGAATTAGTGTGGGGAGCGCTCGCAATGATTCCAATGAGAGCGCTTATCTTGAAAAATGCAATATTGATCGGAGCCCAATCTAGCGATGATAGAAAGTACCAGCGGCTTGACAATGCGCTGTGGAAGAAGCACGGGGCCGCTGTGCGTGTGGCAAGCAAGGCTCCAGGGAGAGTGGAAAAGTTGATTCGGATTGCCCGAATTTGCGGTAATACAAAAAGGGTGCTAAGTCAAATCCCTCTTTTCCCCTCGTAGTCTTTCTCCATGACCCTCTTGTCACCTCAACTCACCGTCTATGACTTCCTCTCTGCCGCTGCACCACTTTATTAGAGCATCACCTTGCAGGCGTCATCAATGTTCCTCTCCCGTAAGGCCAGCGCGCCCGTCGCGTACCAGGTCAACCCCCTGAAAAGTCTTAGCACATTCTATCTTCTTCAGCGATATCTCTACCGATTTCTACAATCAGAGATCAAACTATAGGGAATTTCGCGCTCTACATTATATATAGTCAATCGACTACTCGGGATTCTGGGCGTGCATCTAAGCGAAGACCTTGAGCTTAAAAAGAAAAGAAAGGGAAAGAAAGTTACAATCGAGTAATAGATTTTCATTCGATTGGTGACCACTGCAATGTTAATACGTAGAATCTACCGGCCACTTTCAGAATTTAATTGTTTATCTCCTACTTATTGGTACCCTGGCAGCCGTGAGTCCATGTCATTCCCTTTTCCTCCACCTTTTACGACTGCGCCGCAATATTAGTAAAACCTTGCCACGTCGTTCAGCGTTCGACCCCGCATCTCAACAGCTATCTACCAGGAAAGCTTACGTTCAAACCACGAACCTTTACGCTTCTCGGTCCATCATCAATTGTGCACCATTGGCGAGTTTCCACATTGGTGTAAGACTATTTTTTCCATGGACGGAGCAAAGTCCAGCAAGCTTGCGGAGTTTACAGCCTTGGCCCATCTCCTGTCTCTCCGAAATGGCGGGCCCATCGAACAACCTTCATTAGATGATTCGGAAGATGCGTACGACGTCTGCGAAGGCGAGAGTGAGGTGTCGAATGTGACGGCGCGTCCTGAGCTCCTCTCCTCTTTCCGCAGTGAAGGCATCCTTAGGCGGTTTCTCGACCGACTGTCAGAAATACTGGCGGTCGAGAAAGGTGGTCGATTCGTCTCTGCTGCTGTATTACGGGAAGGCGAAAAAGAGGAATGCGTAGACATCTGGGTGGCTCGGAATTCGGCTTTCCGCGCCGAGGATTACAACCTGTTGACGACTTTTGAGAGAGCGATGACCTCTATTGCAAAGGGCAGAGAAGGTGGGGGCTCCGCAGTGTGTTACTTACGCAATGGTGTGCTTATTGTTGAGAGTCAGACACGGAAAGTACTGCACACAGCCTTTGGAATGCGATCCTCTTGTATTCCAAACCACGTGCCATAACCTGTCGCAACGATGTCTTGCGGCTTTTCCAAAGCAACCGAAGAGCGATCAACAAAGCACTCTCGAAGACTCAGAGTGCAGGCTCCGAATTATGCAGCGTTCTCCAGCAGATCGTCAATGAATTGACAGACCGTGCCCCAAGCTCGAGCAAAGGCAGCGAAGACGAAAGGCTGGATCGGCTTGTGTGCATGGCCTTCCAGGTGCGGAAGCTAGCCAGGTCAAAGGAAGACCTGGTGGCCCTTCTGGCAGACCCGATATTGGCAGGAAGAATCTATACGGGATTATGCTTTCTGGGTCGCGTGCGTGCGGCATACGAGACTTTCACCACAGTGCTCTCAACCGTATGGCAAGGATATGAAGTGCGAATAAGCCCAATCGAGATACCGCAGCCTATAAAGCTTTACGGTCGCCGGCTCAGCCTGAGTGATACACTCGGCCTTCTTGGCTTACCTCTAGACGACAATACTTTGAAGATGTACATCAATCGGAAAAAGTACACGCAGCGACAAGCAGTCAAGGACTTCAACAAGCTTCAAGCACAGAAAGGCGGCATCCATGCTGAAGTCCAGCTGGTATTTCATTTGTACAAACACAACATTCATGACCACTTGCCGTACATTGGAAGTAGCAAGTTGAACTGCTTTCTCTGTAGCCAGTTCCTATCCGTTGCTGGGGGTTTCGCGAGTCGTGGATGCCACGGGCGGCCATGGTCCGCATGGTTCATTCCAGATACTTCTGGTCTCTGTCCTAATAGTGAGGAAATGATATGGGACATCATCAAAAATATCGAGGAAAGCATGAGAAAGCAGTTGCTTTTGCCGCTTACCAGGGCAAAGAATTTCAAAGCAGAGTCCACCATTGGCTTGACAGAAGCTTCTGCTTCTTTGGACCGCTTTCACCAACTCGATTCTCTCAAAGACCCTGGGGTGCAGATGTTTCTGCGCAACCGAGACAATCAGATTCGGCAACAGCAACTGGCAGATATTTTCCTGTCCCAGCAAGCAGCAGAGGAGAAGGATGAGGACCATTCGAGCCTGGCCCACCATGAGAAAGCCGGCTTCCACCAGTCGATTACCGAGGTACTTACGGAGTACGAGTGTTACGGCTGTGGCAGAATGACGTCTCGGCGTTGCGGTAAATGCAGGAGGGACTTCTTCTGCTCTGAAAGCTGCGAGGCCAAGAGAAGCCCACGTCATGCATTCCAGTGCAAACTAGGCCGTCCTCTCACAACGGCAGACTACCTTCTTCTAGACGTCGTCGCCGATAAGATGCCAGAAGATCCAGATGTTCTAAGCGACTTCGGATTCAAGAATCTCATGACGCCGGACCGATCCAAGCTGATGGGTCTCTACCAGGGTCTCGAATACCTCGGAATTTCAGCTGAAGAACTTCACGAGTGGCAGCAATCCGGGTGTTTGGTTGACCGTATTCAGAGAACCTACTTGAAGATCCCAGAGAGAAGCCGTGGTGGTTACTTTCCTTGGTTCATGGAGAACCATCATGAAATCTTTAGGTCTCAATCGGAGCAGAGGTCATCGGGCAAAGACCTACTTCAGAAATACCTGGACAATGTGAGCATTCATCTGGAACCTCAAGACCGGGGGAAACCTCTAGAGCAGTTCGAGCCTCAGAGCAAACGAGACGCCCTTTTGTTCTTCGCCATTCTTGCGCAACAGTGTCGTCCAAATCCCAGCTTCGCAATGTACCTCGATTTCGGCTTCTGCGTCTGTCATAACTCAAATATGGAGCAAAACCTTGCTGTTCTCTATCAGCACCTTCTGTTTGGTACCACTCTTCACGAGGAATGGACGTCAGGGATGGAAATGGAACTCAATCTTTCGTCGAGCCCTCCATTGCGCACCTTCATGGAGTTCTGGCGGGCATTTGACGAGAGCCGCCTGATCAATCTGATGGACGATAGAGGGTTGAAGTCTAAGAGAGAAGAGTTCCCCCATCTGGATTCTGTGCTCAGCCGCAAAGCTGGCGAACCATTGCCACACGTCTGGATCTTGCAGACCTTCCTGAACGATGACAATGCAACTGTTGCTCCGGATTGCATTCTGTTTCAGTACGGATTCATTGGTTGCGCGAATTCTGTCGACCTTACAGAACTGAAAGACTTTTACCAGGAAGTTCTGATGCATGCGGATGCTCTGGAGTTAGAAAAAGCTTCAAAGGAGCAGCGGTTGTTAACTTTTGCAAAGTCTTACATTGACGTAAGCGGAAAAGTCACGAAGATTCTTGAAAAGTCCTTTCAGCTCAGCCTGTCTTCTATCAACTAGATCAGAGTTAAAAGGCAACAAGAGCGGAATTGAACTTTTTCAAACGGTGGCTAAAGGATTCGCTTTACTTGATTTCTTGGCTGGGAATCCAGTCTCATACCGCGGGCGCGGACCCTTCGCTCTTCTCCTCCTTCGAGGCTGTATTCAGAATTTTCCATGTTCTTGCGGTATACGTACCTTATGCAAATGCCCACATGAGAACAACCAGCGAATAGGAATCCATTCCGATAGTATTCGGCTCCCTTGTCCGTGTTAGATCATGCGTTAAGCGAGGCCTGGGCGGCAAAGGACATGGGCATAATTGGATGACGAAGGAGTGGGGGCGCGCCAAGAATGAGCAATCATCAGCGTTTATCGCAACAATCCCTACAACACCGTGCAGCTGGAGCCGCCATACTTTTTCCTCTGGCCAATCGTAACAGTAGAACTATAACATTAATGGACAGCAGGCGCTAGACTTTCTATTTATCTCTCGGTCGCATGCCTGATTTTTAGGTGTCGTCTGTCATTCCACACAAGCCTCCTCTCGACCACCGTGAACCGCTGAAATCCCTCCGAGAATGAGCAATAATACAGAATGTTTCCGAGTGCGAGGCATACCGTTCGACTTCAGCGATTCCGAGGCTGCAAAGCACGTAAAACATGCTTTGGGCTTACCTGCCGACGCAAAGATGCGCATTCGCTCGCTCGCTCCCGAGCCTTATCCTTGTGATGAACAAATGGCCACAGTAGATTTCGATGCAAGGCCTGAATGCCTTTCCAGAGACAATTCTACTCAGGAATGGAGCTTTTCCTGTGATTGCGACACATGTACGACCGATTACAACGGCCTTTCTTTAACGGTAGACTCTCATTTCAAAGACATAACCGTCCTTCACTGGCCAAAGCAGGAACAATGGGAGATGGAGTAAGTGTTCATGTATCCTTCCGCATTTGTCACGTCTGCTTACACAGAAGGCTAGTCTTGTGGCAGTTACAGGACTCGGTGGGCATGCATTTGGATCCTTCAAAGCAAGAGGAGGAACAGAAATGTGGCTCCGAGATTATCTCCCCAAGCAGCTTCCAGGGGCGCGTATTCTCATATACGGGTACGATTCTCATTTGCCGGGAAGCCATTCCTTCCAGAATCTTGGAGATCTCGGGATGAAATTACGAGGCGCAATGAATCGGATCAGAAGACACTCAGGAAAATCTATTATGAGGAAACCGGTTGTCCTCCTTGGGCATAGCCTCGGTGGGATCGTTGTAAAAGAGGTCAGTCACACTTTCCCTCGCAGCTTCTGTGCGGCCGCTTTCCTGAACGTTGTTACTAAAATTGCACAGGCCATTCTGAAAATGATGGATGCTGAACAGCCTCGCGACGAGGAAGTTTTAAAATCAATCACAGGGATTCTGCTTTTCGGCGTGCCAAATCAGGGAATGGAGATCGAATCTTTACTTCCCATGGTCCAGAATCAACCAAACGAAAGCCTTATTCGTACACTTCGACACAACTCAGAACGGCTCATTGAGCAGTCCCAGCAGTTCCTCAAGCGGTTCCAGGGTGAATGGCGTGGGATTGACCTTGACATTGTCAAGATATTTTGCTTTTATGAAACGCGAAGATCTCCAACAGCCCAAAAGGTGAGACATCATATATTAATTGTCCCTCCGATGATGATTTCACAAACTATACTCAAGCTAACGTTGGGGAAAGATCGATGGCATTTGGAAAATGAATGGTCCAGCTACTCTTCTAGTGAAGAAATCATCCGCGACACACGGGCGGCCGTGGGAAACCGGCAACAACTTCGTGCGGCCGTTTGACACCGACCATTCTGGGCTGGTAAAGTTCCCCTCTCTTCATGATGAGCATTACCTTACCGTCTTATCTATATTGAGAGATTTAATGATGGAGCGAAAAGAGTGGGGAGAAAAACAACCAGATGATCATGCAACCCCAGATGATGCTACAGCTTCTATGGTGACCGACGGCACTACACTTGGGACGCCGATAGAATCGAGTTGGTGGTTACACTTGTGGATGTTACCATGGTGGCCCAAATGGTAGTAGTTTCGATTGATGCAAGAAGCTCAACTTGAAGGAGCTCTTTAATGACTTCAGGAATCAGTGCAGGATCAATGACATTAAAAAAAAAAAAAAAAGACAGTCAAGTTTCTCGGTGCATGACTTCAGAGATTGCGCCCGGCGGAGGAAATGTGCAAATTATGCAGTCCTGACAGGGAGATTGATCAAAGACGAAAGTAATTATATATCTGGGTATAGACTCTTTCTCGGATTGTTTGATAATAGCTGTGAGCATTCATTCGTTTCCATCTGAAACTTCCAATGATTCGCCCAGTTGGGTCTTACTCCGCACTAATAATCTTGACCATCCCAAATGGATGGGTCCCCACAATTTAATGACGCTGTGTTCGCTGATTGGCGAAAATCGTGCATGTCGTTAGGCAGCAATAACTACAACAAGAAAACAGGGACGTGTGGAGAGGTGCGATGCGTTGTATTGCGGGGTAAACGTACCAGTCATATTATATCTACAACAGCTCTCTGCAACTCTAACGATAAACATCGACCGTCTAGATACACCACCCGAACCGTCAACGCATCCCACACTCCACCAACCAGAGATCAGAAGCTAGGGACGCTTTCAAGATCTCCTCTTCTAAGCCCGAGAGAGATGTATTTTGGACACAAGGAAGCTCAAGTTGTGAGAGACTTGAATCACACACAAGGCTCTCATCGTGAAGGACCCACAAGACCTCACTTATGCAACGAATGTAGAGCATTCTCATGTGAGCAGTTGCGTTACGATGCACTCGATGCTGGCCCGGGCAGATTCCATGATCCTTCGAAAGGAAAATTCTTACGACGCATCAGCTCCGCAGTCCTGGACCTTTTGGCATCACAATGCGAAGTCTATCGCCTGTTCCGCTGGCAGTTACTCAGGCACTCGGATGCCGTAAAGCTAGTCCTTGATTGGATTGAGCTTGAAGATCCGAAGCACGTGTGGGAAGACGGCAATCCCAGTTTGACGGTTCAATGCCTAGCCAAATATCAGGAGAAGGAGGAGCCGGAGAAATACAACTTGCGCTTCAATATCTCTGATTCTTCCGGTAAGACTTCCAATATTCATCATCATGAGAGCAGCTGCTAACCCTCGTGAGAATCCCCTGCCCTGTCACTGGATTATACTGTCGGGCACGTACACAGTGCATCACGCCGCATTAGAAGTAGAGCGGCAATTCTGGTCGGCCTCATCCCAGCAGTCATTATTGTAGGACTCCTCACACTTGCTGCAGGGGTCGGAAAACTCGGCACTAGTGTAGGAAGTTGCCTTGTCGGATTGTGCTTGTATAAGCTCCAGATGAGGGTTGATTCAGCAAGTAAAACGCACATGCGCGATGGTCAAGACATTTGTGTCAAACGACACTCATCAACGGCACATAGCCTGTCTCCAGCAAGGGTATCCAAAATAAAAAATTGGGTATTCTCCTCTTACAAAAAACAGTGGCAACCGGCTACCCACTCAGTCGCACCAGCCCGACTTATCTATGTCGGTAGAGACTATTGTCGTCTCATCGGAACTTCGCATTTGAAGACAGTCCAGTACGCCACGTTGAGCTATTGTTGGGGAGATCCAACGAAGGGAAAAGCGCCTCTCAGGACCACAAAAAAGACGCTCAGGCGCTGGGAAAAAGAACAGATCCCTGAAGACCTTTTGCCTCAAACATTGAAAGATGCTCTCCATGTTGTCCGGTGCCTGGGTATTGAACACCTTTGGATCGATTCGCTGTGCATCATCCAAGACAGCGAAGAAGACTGGCAACGGGAATCTCAAAAGATGGCCGCCATATATCAGGACAGCTTAGTGACGATTGTCAGCCTCATGTCTGAATCCTGCCACGATGGTTTCCTAAAGTCATCCGCTTTACCAAAAGCCGAGCTCTTGTACGTCTTTAACGCTTCGTTAGTACCAAAAGGATATGGGTCATATTTTCTGGAAGCATGTCCCATATCCTTTCCGGCGTACGGTCACAACGAGCTGGACGACAAAATATCAAAATCGGTCTGGAATACAAGAGGTTGGACCTTTCAAGAGTTCCATTTCGCTCGGTAGCTTCTTATTTTTGCGGAGTCAGAAATGTTCTTTACCGAAGGGAACTTCGCGTTCTCTGAGGCCGGTGCGAGGTTGAGATGCCGTAGCGGTCCCCAATCGGTAAACTTTCAGCGACGTCGTAAGGTGAGCTGCCGCTGGGATCCCTTTGAATATTCCGGAAACTGGAATTCGGTTGTTGAAGACTATTCCAGTAGAAGCTTTACCAAGGAGACGGACCGATTGCCTGCCATCGCTTCGTACGCGGAGAGTGTGGCCCTGATAATTGGTGACGAATACCTGGCTGGGCTGTGGAGATCAGACTTTCATCGAGGCGTGCTATGGTCTACAATGCCATATTCGGAAAAGGAACTTCGATGCTTGCTCGAGAGAAACAGCCAACAAAGGGTGCAAACGCCGTCTTGGTCTTGGGCACGTCACGGACGGAAAGTAAGCTGGCCGGGTACGTGGGTGTTATGGACTGGGTTATCGCCCGCAAAGTCGAGGGCTTGCACATTGGAAGCTGCCGGGGTCTCTCAGCATGGATTGAACAAATTTGGGCAGTTCAACAGAGCATGGCTTGTGTTATCAGGGACAACAAGGAGACTCAGTGACTTGCGTCCGCGAACAGGCCTGCCGAATGTTTACGAAGGATGGGTTGGTGACACATTGGTGGCACTATGCTGGACCGACTGGGAGGTTCCAGTAGATTCCGGACAGTGGGTGAGAGAGTCCCCGACTGGACAAGTCGAAGAGTTGTTGATGCTTCACACATTTACCAAGGCATTAAAATCCAAAGGCCCGCCCTATCATCAACTGGGTGTTCTCCTACTTCCTACCGGGACCGAGGACGAGTATTGGAGAGTTGGGGTGTTTAAAGTCTGTTCTGATTTGTTCTTCGTGAATGCCGAGAACAGAACAGTGGTAATAGTTTGATACGGGGCGTGAGCACCTGTTATTGAGAGTATGAGAAGATCGTGAGCACAGAGCAGTGGCATAAGAGAGACCTTCGACTACTCCGCGAGTCCGGTTTGATTCTTTTCAGCGCCTAGGAAATCTTTCTCTTGAGCTTTCTCAGTCTCGCAACGTCGCATCGTCTACATCCTTCTACAGCATCGAACATATCCTTAAAATACACCATGCAGTTCTGTAACATCCTTAATAGTGTTTTTTTCAGCCACAATTACAGATAAAGTAGTTCCAAGTCAACGGTATCCTCTCCATACTGCTCGAATAATGGAAGAAGCTGGTTGAAAGCATCTAGCTGTGAGGTCATATGCTGAACCTCTTCAGCGGCGGCTACTGCGCTAGAGCAATTGTACAACATTGAGCAAAGGCCGACCATTGTCCTGACAGCCTTGACGATAGAACAAGGCTCCATTGAGTCAGGAGGAAGTGAATGGAAGGTGAATGGCAATGGAACACGTGTATGCAGGACCATCGGTTTACCATGGGCAAACATAGCCTACCCGATACTCCATCAAATATTTCCAGATGCCACTAAACTATTTTCCAATAGCTTTCCAGCCCTTCATAACATTGAGGAACAGCTCAGCTTCAAACGACCAGAAGCCGATTAGTAAGTACATCTTGGTACAGACAGTGTTGAGTACTAGCCAATGGAGAAGCTACGATAAAAGTTTAGCCATGAACCGGGGAACGTCCTAAATTATCGCACTGATCGAGGAGATAAGATCCCAATAACATGGACTCTTCGGTTCGACAGCGCTGATTCGATTGAGTGGCTTGCAGAAGCGCCGCACATGTGACACTACGGGCCACAGGCGCTTACTATTTTGGGGAGTTGACAAGCTGCCGACCTGAAGGAAAAACAAAACCACGGTAGCAATTTGTCGCAAAAGGGAACCGAGGTGCGGCTGAAAGGCGCATCATACAAGGGAAACAAAAAACACCCATTCAGGGAAAAAGCACCGATCTCTGCCTAACATAGCTGGGCCGCGCCCCACCCCCCACCCTCCAGGAGGAAATGCGGCGCTCAGCGCCGGGCGCTTCGGAAGCCGAGTCCACATAAGCGGGTCCCTTGATGTGACAAGGCTGCAAAACAAAGAGCGGTCCACGCCAATGTATTGGTCTTCTTTTCCGGCAACCTGCCTATTTCTGGTACATATTGCAGGTGACATACATGACCTTCATGCAGCCAGTGAGTCCATATGATCACCTGTTCAGCTGAGCCAGCAATGTCGCTCCATCTCTCTAATCACTTGGTTTTCCGATTTCTTATTATATAATGTTCTTCTTCCCCAACCCCTCATTTCTCAATCATGACAACACGCGACTTCGCACCAGCCACACAACAAAATTGAAAGTCGGATCTATCTACCCAAGAGTACAGCCACCATGTTGCCCGAGCAGTGGTTTGAACAAACTCTGAATGAAAGCGATACATTCCGTCCACAAAACTGCTCCTTCGTTGAGCTATGGGCTATGCCGTCTGGACAAGAGGCTATCAGACGATCTGGTGAGCTAGCGGCTGAAGAAGTCGGAGCTTGGGTCAAGAATGAACCTGAAATCTGCGGGGTGGGCCTTCTTGAAAATTAATAGTGTGTGCGCAAGGCTAACAAAGTTATGGTAGTTATTGAATTGTGGCCGACCAGACCATAGCTTGGGCGGGATCCGCTGTTTGTGAGATCCATCATGGCTGACCCATGTCGGAAAAAGCTAACGGGAACTTGTACAAGGGTTGGATCAGCGAATATTGAACATATTTCGCCGCTCCCTCTAGATCGTTCCACTTTTGGGACAGTGTCGCATGAATTTTCACTGCCTCCAAGCTTTTTGCAGTCATGCGTACGTAGAAAATTCGGAACCGTTGCCGATGATTCAAAAAGGAAACACAACAAAATTATCTGTAAGTTGTTTCGGTTGACGTGGTTGCTAAGCTATTTATTTCTAATTTTCTTAGCGTGGACATCCCGCCAATGGTTCAGTGCTGCAGCATGGTCATATGACGAGAGAACACGAACTGTACTGGCCCTCGTACTTGCTTGGGATGGCAGGGACATACGAAAAAGTTTCGTGAGCGATCTGCTCCATTGCAATGAGCATTCATTGCACCCAATGCTCATCCCCACCCTCCTTGCTACACGAGAGATTGAGCAGCTGAGGTCCATGGCGTATGAAGACGAGCTTGCTCTTATAGACTTTGAGGAACGCTTTGGCGCACAAGCGTGGAAGCCGTCCCATGCAGATGAACAGTTCTTTGAGAAAGCGCAGCAATCGACGAGGGGATTGATGGACTTGGTCATGAAAATGACTGATCGGGATGTCCAGAACCAAAGGTGTCTGCGCCATCTCCAGAACGCCATACTGACCTTCATGGGGGACCTAGAAAGCCTCACACAAGAATCAAATCTGGAACCCAGCGAATTCTTTGAAGAGTGGACACTCTTGATGGAACAATCGCATACCGACCTGACAGTCCGAATCAAATGCATCACTGAGGAGATTCAGTATGTTACACTTGAACTACGAGGCTGGAAAAGCCGAGCTGAGCTTCTTTTATCTGGGGTTAGTTATCTCTCGAGAAGACTGAAAGTAAGAAAAGACAGTACACGAGATCATCTAGCTGACAAATGTTTGATTCACATAGTTGCAAGCCATTCTTTCCCAGAGAGATACTAAATGGAACAAACAAATAGCTACCACAACCCTCCGATTGGGGAATGCGTCCAAAAGAGACAGTTCGTCGATGAAGGCGCTTGCCGTCGTAACCACAGTTTTTCTTCCGCCTTCATTTGTAGCAGTAAGTTACGGGGAATATAGTGCGCCGTATGCGTGCAGAATGAGACTAATTTCTTTTTTGCTTCGCAGACATTCCTTAGCATGCCCATTTTCGAGGAGAATCTGACAAATTTCTGGGTATTTTGGGCAGTTTGTGTCCCTTTAACCGCCCTTACGATCAGTATATGGATGTGTTGGATGGCGTGGATAGATAAGTGGAACGAAATTATGGATGTACATGCAGAGGAGAGTGGGGGGGATTTGGGAAGAATGAAGATACCATTCCGGCGGCAAGTGCTTTCGGGGTTGAAGTTTCTTTTCTGTCAATGGGAAACGGAGCGGAAAGATTTGAAGGAAGGCCTTCGTGACGGAAGGTGGCGCATCGCTGAGGATGAAGAAATGGGAAATATAGAGAATGGACCCAAGTGTAAGAAGGAGTGCTAAATGGCAACTTTGGGAATGGGCAACACAGTTGTTTCATATATACGCAAAATATGTGTGAGAATCATCACGTCTTAGTCTATTACAGTTGAGCAGCTCAAATATAACGTGGAGAAACCAGCATACTCTACGATTCTAGTTAAGATATTTCTTTTGAGGGTTCCCAGTTTTGAAATTTTATAGTCTGTACCCTTCAACAGCATCAAACAAGCTTCTAAAATCCAGCGCGGAATTGTGCGATTGCCAGGTAATTTCCACATTCAAAGCTAGCGACTATCTTGATGCCCGATTCTAGAAGACGAAAAGGTTGCCGATTACCGCGCGGGGGAGAGTTTTCGTCGAAGGTACATGAAGTCTATCTACGCTTATGCCGCAGAGCACCTCGCATTGCGCTACTAAATCTTGAGCTACCGTACGCGCCTTCTGTCATGGTTGCAGTGGCAAGGTCAGCTAATTTTTATAGCGCATGACTGATTAGCACGCTCCATATTCCGGAGATATTAGCCTTGCATCGCGGCTCGCGGGTTTGCTTTGTTACAGGCGAGATAGAATGTCTCCAATTTGGCCTATACGCAAAAATGATTATGATCTCGATGATAGGTAGATACATCCGGCGGCCTCCGCCAGCCGTGGGGACAGGAAAGGCTTATCTATGTTAAGCTACGCTAAGGTTTCAGTTCATTCAAAGCTTGATAAACGCTGTATGCAATCATGTAACAATACATGAAGTAATTATCGGCCATAAGAGGGTTCGCTGGTACGTGCACAATGTCGTAGTTGTCTCCTTTAAGAAGATTATTCAGACGTCCTTATCGCGGTATGCTGATCGTTACGATGCCTACATCTCGAGGGAAGGCGTTGGGGAGGATGATCCGTGAGTGGCGCGGGGCCTCGGGTTCGTACGCCTCGGATCCGTACCCAACAAAACACATTCCTCTTCCTTGCAAGCGGACCAGTCCTTCTTATCAAATCGGTTATCTTGGAGCGTCGAAAGGTCTGCCTGTCCCTGCACCGCCGTTCCGTCACGAGCCGGGCCCCCGCTCGTCCACCAACTTGACTTTGCTCTAGTAAGCCACCTGAGTTGCAGCCGTGTTCTTCACCCCGTTGGACATCTTAATTTATTTTCTCCTGCGCGGTTGGCTTATAATTCTGCCATATCTTCTTACCCCGCGCATCAGCGTTGCCAACCCACTCGTACACTTCCAGTCTTATCACTCCTCATGGCGAGCAAGCGGACAAACGTACTGGTCTACACTGGTAAAGCAATACCTAATCTTGTGTTAATCATAAAAAAACATTACTGACGCACTTCAGGCAGCGGCAGTGCCGCTGAAAGCGTGCGGCACTGTATGTGGACGTTACGGCGGCTACTCTCGCCCAACTATGCCGTCGTCCCAATCGACAATGCCGCACTCATACAGGAACCGTGGAGCGCGTCGTGTGCACTGCTCGTCATGCCAGGCGGCGCGGACCTGAGCTATTGCCGTACGCTAAATGGCGAGGGCAATCGCCGCATCGCCCAGTACGTGAACGGCGGTGGCCACTACCTCGGCTTCTGCGCAGGCGGTTACTACGCCTGCGCCCGCTGCGAATTCGAAGTTGGTGGCGAGATGGAGGTCGTCGGCGACCGCGAGCTCGCTTTCTACCCGGGAATATGCCGCGGCCTCGCCTTTCCTGGGTTTGTGTACCGGAGCGAAGCTGGTGCGCGAGCGGTGAGGTTGGAGGTCAACAAGAAGGCGCTGGCTGGTAGCACCGTCCCCGAGACGTTCCGCTGTTACTACAACGGAGGCGGTGTCTTCGTCGATGCAAGGAAGTTTGAAGACCGCGGCGTTAAGATTCTTGCGAGCTATACTGAACAGCTGCGTGTCGACTCCGGCGAGGGAGCTGCAGCTATTGTATACCGCAAGGTTGGAGAAGGAGGTGTGATTTTAACCGGCTTACACCCAGAGATAGTACCGTACGATTTAGAACAGCAAAGAACCGCACTGACCGCGTATCATAGATTCGCTGCTGTCAATCTCACTAAGGGCGCGGATGTTCCTGGCTACGGTAAGCTGGTTAAAGCCTTGGAAGACGACGACAAGCGACGCACCGATTTCATTACGGCATGTCTCACCAAATTAGACCTGCGGGTAAACACGGAACCCCAAGCGGTACCTCACCTTTCCTACCTTCACCTTACTTCTGCCAATCCCTCGGATGTTGCTCAGCTGGTGGCTTCATGGCGTGATATTATCACTACTCTTGAGGACGGGCAAGAGTGTATCAAGGACGAACATGACACCTTCCACCTGGGGAAATCCATGGGATCTCTCTCTCAACACGCTCTTGCAAGGTTTGGCGAAGAGAGTGACAAGACTGATGACTCTTCTGGTAACGGCGATAGGATCCTCGACTATGACAAAGCTGTCAAACATGTCGTCGTGCATGAGTCGGACCGTCCGTCCAGCAAAGAGACGCCCTACTGGAATCACGACACCTTTTTCTCGAACCTCGATCACTACCACGCGCAGTCAACAAATTCTCACACCGAATTCGGGAGATACTTACTCTACGGAGAGGTAGTCACCAGCACCAGCACAATGATTGAGAAGTACTATGCTCGGAAACACTCGAGCGTCCCTCGTCTCTAATCCCAAACAGAAACCCAGCGCTACTCAAGCACCTCCCCTCCGGCTTCACCGCCACAGCAACCACCCAAATCTCCGCTCGCGGCCGCGGCACCAACGTCTGGGTCGCACCGCCCGGCGCCTTGATGTTCACCACCGTGCTGCGCCACCCCATCACGCTCTCCCACGCGCCCATCGTCTTCATCCAGTACGTCGCCGCGATGGCCATCGTCCGCGCCGTGCAGACGTACGAGCCGGGCTATGCGAAGCTTCCCATCAGGCTAAAATGGCCCAACGACATCTACGCACTCGACCCTTCCTCGCCCGCGTTCGCATCATCGGGCAGCAGCAGCAGTAGCAGCCCTTCGCCGTCCGACTACGTCAAGATCAGCGGGGTGCTCGTGAACTCGTCGTACCAGAATTCGGAGTTCACCGTCGTTGTGGGCGTGGGGTTCAACTTGGCCAATGCGGCGCCGACGACGAGGGTAGATGCGCTGGCGAAGGCGCACGGGCTGCTGCCGGTCAAGGCTGAGAAGCTGCTGGCGTGTATTATGACGCGGTTTCAAGAGCTGTATACGAAGTTCTGTAGGGATGGGTGGGACGGGGAATTGCAGGAGATGTATTATCGGCTGTGGTTGCATCAGTGAGCGTTTCCCACTGGTCTGAGTGTGTTCTGGCTGTTCCGCTGACTACTCCACTTGTCCAGGGACCAGGTCGTCGTTCTCGAGAATGAAGGTGGTATCAAAGCCCAGATCAAAGGCATTACAAGCGATTGGGGATTGCTGCTGGCGGAAGAGCTGGGGTGGGAGGACCGGAAGACGGGGAAAATGTGGGCACTGCAAAGCGACAGTAACAGTTTCGACTTCTTTAAGGGCCTTCTCAAGAGGAAAGTTTAGAATACCTTTTCTGGCGTTGAAGAAGAACAGAGACAACGTTGACAATCTTACGGCTCTTTTTCTTCTCTCAAGAAATAAAAAAGAACAAACTAGGGTATTTGAAGCCAACGTCCGGATGTAAATGTAGAATTAATAATTAGATTCACGTCCGGACAGTAATTTCAACTACCCACGGCATGAGCGGAAATAAATTTACGCTAGCCGTCGGCTGCAATACCCAGAGCAAAGGTGATGAGACGTGAGTGGGAATGAAGGGAGGAGGCTGCTGATCACTATCTGATTGGCTGGGAGGACAACTCGGTGACTGGGGAGTCATACGAGCCAACCTGGGAGCCAAAGGACTTTGGCAATGAGGCACTGGTGGAGGAATGGGAGGAGAAGGAGGACAGTGACTCTGAGGAGTAAAGCGAGGAACTTTGAACTGGGGTTGTGAACCTTGGAGGATTGGCCAAGGCTGGAGGTGCCGAGGGAGTTCCTCGGGATCTTAGACTAGTGCCCAAGTGGCCTGTCGATCGCCGAGGGAGATCTTCGGGGAGTGCATATCCAGTGCGCCGACTGCCCAGGAGGTGCCGATGGCAGGCGCTCGTGCAGTTTCGGCTACGCCTAGCTCTTTTCGCCTTCTAGATCAATCGAAATAGGCGATGGAGATATCCGTTAGGTTTTTGGAGCAATCGAGGCTGGTGTAAGCCGACGGAGGTAGGTACAGGTGTTATCGGATCGGCGCGAGATGCGTTGAGGATGCGCAGGAACCCGGCCCCGCCTCCGCCGCTCTAAACGGCAAAAACGTCGCGAGGCCCTCATCTCAACAACTGCCGCTCCGCAGCTGTTGGCTTCCAGTTCCTCTCAACCCATTTATCCGGCTCCCCGGCCACCCTGCGCGCTCTCACACCCCCTCGTACATCATCTCTGCTATACCATCTACCCAACTTATTGTCATGGATGTTACAACGTAACACTTACCCAGCCCACGCTAGTAATAGGGCTAGTAATGTATACACATAGGACTGTCCGCGAATACCGGAACCATATATCCTCTCCTCAATAGTCTCAGGTGGGGTTTTCTCAGTGCTGGCGAAGCCGTGAGCAAAGCTGTAGCGTCGAACATTGTCCTATGTATTCCATTACGCTTAACCTTCGATTCCCCATAAAAGAGGCATTTTGCCTTCTGAGCAAAATTCAGTTCTCTTCATATGGGGGATTGACCACTTATTCTTTGATTGATTAGTGAATTACGTCATATTTTTAGGAGTTTAGGGATCAGTTTTAATAAGCTTCGTGTTCATCAGCTGCAATACACGGAGACTCTGCGGACGTTAGTGAAAGATTTCTTATCATTTCAAAACAATGCTCTTGCGACGCTGCTTTCTTTCTAAATTTTTACGGGCTACTATCATGCTAAATGGAAGCATTGGTTCTTTTCTAGTAGTACAACACGCTCAAATCTTTGCGGAACCATCCATTAACGTTTCCGTTCCACCACCCCCCGATGCAGCTTTCACACCCCGCCAATTTTTCCATGAGTTGTTCAGATCGTCAAGTAAGCAACAGAGGCGTAGAATTGAAGAAATTTAAGCTAAGTATTGTCCAAAACACTTAAATCTCGCCTCCGTTTGCGCGAAACCGTCCCCTCCACCCCCTCTCACTGACCCCCCAAATCGTTTCATAAGCTCTCCCGGTCGTGTGCCAACCATCAGAGCACGTAGAAACTGTCAAACGAAGGAGCGCAACATATACTACGAGGTAAAGACAGCATCCGGCCTCGACCCATCATTAACGTACGAACCGTTCTTCAACTCTTCCGCAACCTTCTTGAAACCCTCGGCCATCTTCTCGTTCCCATCGTCGTCGAAACGGGCCTGCAGACTATCCCACGTCGCCTGCTGAAAGACCTTGGCCCTGGGGAACATGTCCCTCTCGTACTCCTCGGCCGCGGCATCGACCTCGTCCCGCGGGCGACCTATAATGCTCCGCGCCAGCAACAGAGCGTCGTGCATAGCGACGTTGACGCCCTCGCCCGCGAACGGGGTCATGAGGTGCGCGGCGTCACCGATGAGCGTCAAGCCCGCCTTGTGCCTCCACCTCGTGCCGACATGCAGCATATACAACGAGCGCGGAATAACAGCGCCGTCAACCGCCTCAATCGCGCGGCGGAACTGCGGCGCCCAGTCGGCGTACTCGCGCAGGACGACGTCCTTCGCCTCAGTAGGGTCGGAAGGGTCGACGATGCCGCTGTTGGCGTGCCACGCCTCGTGCTTGCGCATGAGGGCGTAGATCTGGATGCTCCGGTCCGTCTGCCGCTGCAGGCTGAGCATCCGCCCATCCTGGCCGACGGCCCAGTGCGAGCCGTCGCCCGCGAGCGCGGACACGTCCGGGCACGCGGCGTCCGGATCCGTGATCCACATCTCGTAGCCGCACAGCCCGGCGTAGAAGGGCGGCACGGTGCACAGGCGCTCGCGCACCTTGGACCACGCGCCGTCGGCGCCGACGACGAGGTCGAAGCCGCTCTCGACGCGGCCGCCGGCGAAGTGCAGCGTCGGCGCGGTGCCTTCGGTGACGCTGGAGAGCTTGTGGTCCCAGCGTACGGTGCCGGGCCGGAGAGAGTCGAGCAGCATGCGGCGCAGGTGCGGTCGGTCGATTTCGGGGCGCCCGAGGTCGAGGTCGCGGATGTTGAGGTACTCGCGGCCCGTGGAGTCGCTGATGATGTAGGCCTGGCCAGAGTAGCGGGCGTACTTCTGGTACGCATCCCATAGGCCGGCTTCCTTGACGGCTTCCTGCCCGGAGCCGACGTGCAGGTCGAGACAGCCGCCGTTGGTGGCTCGATCAGATGGCGTGGGGTCTTTTTCGAAGACGGTGCACGGGATGTTGTGCACTTGCAAGAGGCGGGCCAGCGTCAGCCCGGCGGGACCAGCGCCGATGATGGCAATGTTTGGAAGGGCCATTGTTGGTGAGAAGAGACACGATATGTTGGGTTCTGAAGTCGGAGTGGCTTTTTTTACTCCAGCAACGAACACTCCGGGTTGTGCGATATATATATACTTCGCCCGAAACCATGTCCGTCCTCCATCTGGAGCTCGATACTATGTGCCTCAACGAGGACGCCTGGTGCACACGACCACCCAACGCTGTTGTGGAGACGCAAGAGCTTCCGGGCGGATCCGTGAGAAAGCTTTCCAGATAGGACGCGTACGGATTGACTTCAGAGGCACGCCACTCACGCGCAACAAGAGTGGAGATGCTGAATCGAGGCACTTCATCGAGTCATTATCTTGCAGACGAGCATACCTTCAGGCCGGATGCTCTCCTCGGTGTTTGAGATCGGTGTTGAACCGCTGCGGGCATTCAGCGCCATCATGCTCGGCCTTTGACCAATTTCCCGATCCTGCATCGGACTCGGCCAAAACCCCCCCGGACATAATCGGCCACGTCGTGTCATGGGCCTGATGCTGTCGGAATATGGAAAATGGAACTGAATTGATAGTTAAGAGTCGAGTATAAAGTTGATGCGTCCACGACTTGGATTTCAAACAGACACTGCGTATCTCGAGCTTCCAAACGACTTTCATATTGCCTTGCACAACAGAGATGTCGAAAGTCTGTCTCGTCACTGGAGGAACCCAAGGCATCGGTCGCGCTGCGGCTGAGCTGCTGGCACGTCAAGGATGGAAAGTCGTCGTCTCCGGCCGTAACGCCCAGAACGGCCAAAAGGTTGGAAACCCGAACAAACCAAACCCGTTTTATCAGCCAAGTTACTCACGCAGCTCAAAACCAGGTGGTCGAAACGATCCGAAGTGAAGGGGGAGAAGCAATGTTCGTCGAGGCTGACATGTGCAGCCGAGAGGACATCAGTGCGCTCCACAGGCGTATCATTGCAGTCTATGGACGTCTTGACGCTGCTGTGAACAACGCTGGCATCATGAACGACATGAAACCTTTTACAGACCTGTCCTCGGATAATTTCGAACGCATGTGGCAGATCAACGTGCTTGGTCTGTTCTGGTGTATGCAAGAGCAAATCCGTCTCATGGTGCCGCAGAATTCGGGCCACATCATCAACATGTCATCTGCCGCGGGGTTGCATGGGACGCCTGGCGCCGCCACGTATGCCGCCACGAAGCATGCTGTAAGTACCGTTTCCGTCACCTCAAACATAAAACTCACTTTTGTCTCACCAGGTCGTCGGATTGACTCGTACCGCGGCGGCTGAGTACGCGCAGGCTGGACTCTATATCACTGCAATTGCACCTGGAGTCATCAAAACCGAAATTCTTGATGGGATGATCAAGACTGGAGCTATGACCGAGGAAAGCCTGTGTGAGATGATGCCAGTTAAGAAACTTGGCGATCCTGCTGAGATAGCAAGGGCTGTCTCCTTCTTGCTAAACTCCAAGTTCACCACTGGAAGTGTGCTTGAGGTGGACGGAGGCCATGGGGCTACCTGAATCTTCCACAATACAACGAGGTCGCGGTCGCCAGTTAGATAGGAGCGTAATGCAGCATTCAATCTACTTATTGCATTACAAACGTGTGAAGATAAAAAGGGCCATTTAACAACACTGGTAACCATTGCGCAAGATCCGCCCCTTAGGATCTTCTTACATTTTTATCCTCGGCTAGCCCTCGCTCTTTTGAATTTTGCAAATCAGAGCGGGTGACTAAGGGCCAGATCGCTGGAAGCGCTGGCAAGTTGGGGACAGAGTTTTCACCTTAGCCCTCATGGCCACTATCATTGAGTACATCCGGTAGCTTTGGTATCATTCATTCAATCATGCAGCAGTGCATTCAATTCCCAGCGTGCTTAGAAATTAACCTACCATATAGGATAGGAGAGCGTAGTTACATTCGATCCCCCTTTCATCTCCTATACCACATCCTTGTGATTTTCCTCTGCCTCATCTTCTTCTGTAGCTGAAAAACGCCATACATCAACGCCTCCGGTGTTGGCGGACATCCCGGCACATATATATCCACTGGCACAATCCGGTCCACGCCCCTTACCACGCTATAACTATAATGATAGTAGCCACCTCCATTGGCACAGCTCCCCATGCTGATGACCCACTTCGGCTCAGGCATCTGATCGTATACCTGACGGAGCGCCGGCCCCATCTTGTTCGTGACCGTCCCAGAGACGATGAGCACATCGGATTGCCGAGGCGACGCGCGGAAGATGATACCGAGGCGATCTTGGTCGTATCGCGGCATCGAAACATGCATCATCTCGATGGCGCAGCATGCTAGGCCGAAGGTCATGGGCCACAGGGAGCCCTGGCATGCCCAATTGGTCATCTTGTCCAACGTCGTCCTACGCAAGCCGTAAATTAGTATAGTGCGAAACGCGGGGAGAACGCTGCTCTTACAAGACATGTTCAGCAGCGGTGCTCTTCACACGCCTCGTCGATAAGTCAACCGACTTGCTGGGGGTGGCTGTTGGAGCGTTTGGATGGGATGGCAGCTGGTGCTTGGGTCGACTACTGAAGAGTCGAGCATTATGAAGCCCCGCCGCGTATATTGGACTGACCGAGGGAACGACTGCGACTGTCAATCTGAAAGCATTTGCTTAATCTGAGGTTGGCGTTACCATTTCGCAAATTACGTCCCAGGAGCTTGTCCATCTTAGCTTTTAAGCAGAGATAATCGATTAGGTTCGATGAGTACTGGTAAGAAGTATGTGGCAAATAAGTTAGCGGCACTTCTTATACGACCGTCTATGTGGAGTCTTCAAGTTTATGGCCGACCCCCGAGTCCGAGCCCGAAGGCCAGGATAAGCGTATACCGTATCAGACCCATTAATGTAAATTACACTTTGTCAGCTGTATCCGGGGTCTCTCATTTGCCCGCCAGCTTTACGTTCCTATTAGGGAAACCCTGGCCTGTGCATTCTTGACTTGTCCGGACAGTACGATTGTCATACATAGTCCATTACATACAACCTGTTGGACTTAAAAAGAGTATTTTACCTTCGGAATAAAATCCACTTCTCTTTGTATAGGGGAATTGACTATTCGTTCTTCTATAGAGCAGTGAAGTAGGTCGCCTTAATTAGTTCTAGTAAGATTCATGTTCATCAGTTGCAATACATAAAGACTATAGAAGACTTCAGTAAAGAATCCCTTGTCATCACCGAGTAGTTTCAGATCAATGGTCTTGAAATGTCACGCTCTCCCCATATTTTCACGGGCCAGTATCATGATAAATGGAAGCATTGATGCTTCTCTAGCAGTATAACACGCTCAAGTCCCGTTCCATTGATTGCGGAACCGTCCCGCAAAGTTCCCACTCCGTCACCTCCCTCTAACCCCACCAATCGTTTCATAAGTTCTCTCAGTCGTTAGAAAACCATCAGAGCACGTAGAAAAAGCCAGCGTTGGTGGTTTAGTGGTAAAATTGATCGTTGCCAACAGTTGTAGCCTCCTCAGGACCTCCTCCATCAGGGGAAGTCATCCCAGGAGCTCAACAACAAGTTTCGATCAGCCCCGGGTTCGATTCCCGGCCGACGCATTCTCTTTTGCTCTCCTGGAGACCATTGTTTTGCTGCGGAGACGGTGGGGTTGTGGCGTGGTGGAGGTGGTGAAAGAAAAGGAGGGGCGGCGCCGGCAGAAAATTTTTGACCCTTGAAGGTCCGTGCGGCCGGCATTAAAGCAAAACACAAGGCCTCGGCGCTTCTGAACTCCTTCGGCCTCTCTCAGAAGTCCATATGCTTCGCTTTCGTACCTCGTGGATTTTTATTGAGCCGACATGCCGCCATCCACTGCCAACGTTGTGCCGGTCACCCAGGCCGCATCGTCAGATGCCAAGTAGCAAACGGATCTCGCCTGATCAATAGCGCGGCCGAAGCGCTTCATGGGGTACATAGCTGCAATGGCATCATGGCCGATGGTGCTGAAGGCGCCTTTGAGGGCTTCGTCCAACATTGTGCTGTAGCAAGCTGTGTATCTCCGTCAGCTCTTTCCGTGGCAAGCGAGAATTTCTCTCGCCGGGTGACTGCGGCGTGCGGAGGTTCTGATTGGCTGGAAGGGGGTACTTACATCCGGGGCAGATGGCATTGCAGGTGATGCCAAACTGGCCAACGTCGACGGCAACGGTCTTGGTGAGGGAGACGATGGCGCCTTTTGACGCATTGTAGCAGACTGTCTCAACGTTAGCTACCGTCGCGTCTCCAGATCTTTCGAGATTGATCCTACCCAACCCCGGTATCCCGACCGTGGCTCCCAGAGACGCCACATTCACAATCCAACCCCGCACCCCGCACGCATGCGGCTCCTGCTTCTTCATCTGCTCGACAGCGTACTTGCAGCCAAGGTACGCGCCCTTGGTGTTGATCTGCAAGTGGCGGTCGAACGCCTCCTCGCTGCTCTCGTCGACGGGCGCCGGGTTGGCGGCTTCGGTGCAGATGCCCGCGTTGTTCACCATGCTGTATCGACACCCCAATCATCAGCATCATACCTCAATCTTTCCGCTCCATCCCCTCTGGGGCCCTACTCACATATCAACCCTCCCAAACTCCTCCACCGCCTTCGCCACCGCAGCCTTCACATCCGCGGCCTTGCTCACATCGACCTTGACGAACAGCGCTTTCGCATCGTACTCCTTCTGCAGCAGTTCGTGCGTAGGGATGTTGTCTGCGTTGCCAGAGGTGGGTTGCAGGTCCGCGCACACGACCGCTGCGCCTTCGATGGCGAATTGCTTGCAGATTTCGCGGCCGAAGCCGGATGACGCGCCCGTGACGATGGCGACGCGGTTGAGCAGGCGGCGGTTGGCGGAGTAGGCGGGTTGGATTTGAGACGCGAGGGCCTGGAGGCGCTGGGTTGGCGGCGTCATGGTGTTGGATTGTGTGGGTGCGGGGGATTTTGGAGGGAAGAACGTGGAATCGACGGTTCAATTGTACTGAGAAGCGGGGGTTTGTAGGTGCTTTAAGTGGGCGGTTGCGCGTTGTCTGCAGGGTAGGTTGACGATGCATGCATGGGTGGGTTGGTTAGTGTTGTTTGGAGATTGTTGATCCTGCTTGTTTCAGGGAATCATCGCCGGCGTTTTTGAGGGGTTGGCCCCCATCTTCAACCGGGGGCATGGATGCAGCTACTGCAAGCGCTGATATACGGGCGGACTTTCCTCTCGAGAAGGATACTTTCCGCGAGAGTGTGGAAAGCAATAGCATCAATGACTTGGCACCATTAAAGAGCCAAGGCCGATGACTGATTACGGGGAAGAGAGTGGAGGTCCAGAACTCGAGACCTGGGATGCGTTGCTTATTTATCCGTAGATTTTGTGGGTATTAAAACTTGATTCTGACTATTCTTTAGCCGCGGAGAATACCATTGCAGCTGTAGGCTAGCGTAAAGAATAGTGCCCCAGAACAGGGGTAATCATGCCACCGAAAAGGCTAACACATGTAGGTATCTGAAACTATCATCCGGATGCAAATGTATGTACAATTTTTAATTCAACATTCATGTCCGGACAAGTGCTTCAACTACCCATGGCACGAGCGAAATACGAACCCACGCTAGCCCAATAAGATGGGCGGGCGGAGAATGCGGGGCACAGCTATAAGACCGCGGGATCGGAATCACCCTTAACGCTATTACCCCACAAAATATGAGGGGACATAAGTATATCGCGTGCAAAGCAGCGTAAATGCTTGATGAATGCCGATAAAAAAGAGAGCCTTGTCATCCGGACGTTCCATTTTTGCAAGCCGCACCGAAGAATAGTAACAACACTTCCAGTTTCTCCCTGAATTTTTCAACGATATGTCAAAACCAGTGGCCATTGTCACCGGCGCTGCATCCGGCATTGGCCTTGCGGTCAGCAAACACCTGCTCACACGGGGTTTCCGTGTCGTCATGGCCGACGTCAACGCCAACGAGGGAGAGCGTATTGCCTCAGAACTCGGTGATGACGCCGTGTTCCAGAAAGCCGACGTTTCGATTTACGCCGAACAAGCTGCGCTGTTCCAGAAAGCCTTCACGTGGGGCGAAGGCCGCCTCGACTTTCTGGCAGCAAACGCCGGGATCGATGACCGGCAGAGCCTTTACGAAACGGATGAGAGCGTGGACGAGAATGGCCTCCCGAAACCACTCAACCTGAAGACCATCGAAGTTGACTTGCTGGCCGTTATTCAAGGCATTTGGCTGTTCAAGCATTACGCACGCAAAAGTCCGGGCGGCAAAGGGAAAATCGTGATCACCTCGTCTGCTGCAGGCCTGTAGTGAGTTCATTCCTTCCGGCCGCGGGAACCTTGGGTCAATGGCTGACAGGTCCAGTTCAATGGACACCAATCCTCTTTACAGTTCAGCCAAACACGGGCTGGTCGGGCTCACGCGCTCTTGCGGACCTGTATTCTTGAAGGAGAACATCACTGTGAACTGCATCTGCCCGGCATTCGTCCCGACCAACTTGTGCCCGCCCCACATGCTGGCCAAGTTCCCGAAAGAGCATATTACCCCCATGTCGACCGTCCTGAAAGCATTTGACACTTTCTTGGATGACGATGGAATGACGGGCCAGACAGTGGAGCTGAGCATTGGGGATCTGTTTTTCCGCAAACAGGTGGACTATCCGAATGAGAGCCAGAGGAAATTGGCAGCACTGGGAGAGACATTCTGGGCGGAAGCTTACGAAACGGTGCCTCCTGCCAAGAACGGGGTTTGAGAGTCTCATATAGCAACTACTTTTCCACTACTATCAATAATTCAGGCCTTCTTTCTCCGCCTCCTCGAATGATGTCCGAATAATCTCAGCGTGTTTCTCCGATCGAGGCTTGATGTCCGTAAGGAAGGGGTTGGGAACGGACAAGAAACCTCTAACCATGCCGCAATCAGGCTCGATCTCCTTCCCCTCCGAGTCTATCTTTTTCGTGATATTGAAACCCCACAAAGTCCGCACAATGTTGATGTACAAAGAACGTTCGGCCAGATGAATACCTTGGCAAACGCGCCGCCCGGCACCGTAGGTGAAATGATCTCGCTCGTACGGATCACTGGTATTGAGGTACTCTGCGGCCCCAAGCGGCTTGTTGAGGTACCTTGCCGGGTCGAAGTGCTCTGGATCTTTGTGGATGGAAGGGTCCATGTGGATTGCCCTGCCCGTTGTCAGCGTTGAACATGATCCTGTGAAGAGAGAAACTCTTACCACCAATTCAGCACAACCACGGATCCTTTGGGAATGAAGAACCCCTCATACCAGTCATCCTCCGAGCTCGCATGCGTCATGCCGAACTTGTTGACGGGTCGCCATCTCAGAACCTCCTTGATCAGTGCTCTCGTATACGGCAGCTTCTGCTCGTCTTCCCACTGCGGCAGCCGATCCGGACCCACAACTCGGTCGATCTCCTCTTGCGCCGTCCGCATCGCCTCCGGAAACAACGTCATACAAAGAATGAAGTTGTTCAACGTCGACGCCGTCGTCTCGGACCCCGCCTCCACCAACCCCCCACACGTATACGCCGCCGACAGCTCATCAATCCCACTCTTCTCCGGATCATTCAGATAAAACTCCTTGCAAAAGCAATCCCTCGCCACGCCCCTATCCACCTCCTCCTTCAACTCCCTCCACAACCCCAAATACACCTCACTATCATGCTCAAACACTCTCCTCCCAAACCGCCTCCAACCCCCCAACAACCACTCCGGCCACCCCGCCAACCCCGGAAAACTATCCACCGCATGCGCCCCCGGCGCCGTCATCTCGGTCAAATTATCAATAACCGCAAACACCCTCCTCATCACCGGCTCATCCCACGACCTCACGCGCTTCCCATACGTCGACAGCATAATCACGCTCGCCGCATACCGCCGATTGATCTGATAAAACTCCCCCGGTGCGGCGAGCATCTCCGCCAGCAGCTGCTTCGACTCGTAGTCCTGGATCGGCTGGTAGCGCGTCGCGGCCGTCGCGCTGAGCAGCGCGTGCCCGTGCCTGCGTATCTGGCGCCAGCGCGGGCCGTACGGCAGGAACAGCTGGCGCCGTCCGCCGCTGGCCACGTCCTGCGCGAGCGGCAGGGCCGCGCGCGACGAGTAGATGGACGAGCGCTTGTCCATCAGGTCTTTGACGGTGCGTGGTGAGGACAGCCAGATGTAGTCGCTGCCGCCGATCTTGGTGTGGAAGATGGCGCCGTAGCGCGCGTGCCAGCCGCGCACTTTGTGGCGGACCTGGTCCGAGTCGGCGAGGTCGAGCATGTTGCCGATGAAGGGGAGGCCGCGCGGGCCGGGGGGGAGGTGCCGGCGGCGGGGGTCCTGGGGCGTGGTGTTAGTGGTTGGAGGGGGGAGAGGGGGGAGGGGGAGGAGACGGACTTTGATGGTGTTTGGGACGTAGTAGAAGTATGCTAGAAGGAATGAGAGGATGGGTGCGGCGAGGATTCCGGCGAGCCAGGCGTAGAGGCCGGGTCGGGGTGCTTCGAACGAGATGGGAAACATTGTAGAACTCATGACGAAGAAAGGATCACGGGATTGTTACTACACTACAGCCGATTGTGCGCATACATTATATGTAGGCAGTAACTTGACGCTTGGACAGTTCACTTCAGAGTGAGCTCCAGGAAGTTCGTGGGCAAGCGATGAGGGGTAAATTTGCTTCGCTGCAACGCCAGTTTCATCTTAGTGCTGCATGAGTTCCCCGGCCAATGCTCTCACTTCCCCCAAACCCCAGATTCGGTTACCCCACAGCAACCCCACATTCACGCCGGGTAGGTGCATCGACACTGGCCAATGTCCCCAACTCGCCACTACATGGCAACAGTATATAGAGTTATATCCAATAAGTGTAGTTATCAAAAGCATGCAAAAGCTTGTCATTGAGTAAATCCATCTTATCAAACATCTGAACAATCTCCCCCCAATGGCTATCACCTCCGTCATCGTCGTCGGTGCCGGCCCCTCTGGCCTCCTCCTCGCCCTCCTCCTCGCCCGCGCCAACATCCCCGTCACCGTGCTCGAGCAAAACCACGCCCTCGACCCGTCCCCCCGCGCAACCCACTTCGCCCCGCCGGCCGTCTACGAGCTGCGCCGGGCCGGCGTCGCGGACCAGCTGCGCGCCGAGGGCTTCACGCCCAAGACCGTGTGCTGGCGCAAGCCCGACGGCACGTACATCGCCGGATTGGACGGCAGCGTGCAAGATGGCCAGCCGGACCGCATGATCTGCTTGTCGCTGGAACGCGTCGGGCAGGTTCTGTACGAGAACCTTGTGAAACAGCCGTGTGCGGAGGTGAAGTATGGGCATAAGGTGCTGGCGCTCGGGCAGGATGAGGGGAGGGCGTGGGTGGAGGTGCAGGTTGAGGGGGAGGGTGGGGAGGGGGGGACGAAGAAGAGGATGGAGGCGGATTATATTGTTGGGTGTGATGGGGCGAATAGCCAGATTCGAAGGAGCTTGTTTGGAGATCTGAATTTTCCGGGAAGGACGTGGGATGAGCAGATTGTGGCGACGAACGTGAGTTGTGCCCGTCAAGCTTTTATCCCCCTGCATCTCTTCGCTCTGGTACCGACGGAACTTGTCGCTGACCAGCAGCCCCCGGCAACCAGACTTACTACGACTTCGACCAGTTCGGCTGGGAAGACTCGAACTTCATTGTCCATCCAGAGGACTACTACATGGCCGCCCGCATCTCCAAGGACGGCATGTGGCGTGTCACCTACGGCGATACGGCTGGGCTGACCCGCGAGGAGCTGTTGGCGCGCCAGCCCGCCAAGTTCGAGAAGATGCTGCCAGGGAACCCGAAGCCTGACCAGTACAGGATTGCCAGCATCAGCCCGTACAAGATCCACCAGCGCATAGCCGAGAAAATGCGAGTGGGGAGATTCTTGTTGGCGGCTGATGCTGCACATCTCTGCAATCCTTTGTAAGTCTCTTAAATAGCATAACCGTGAATCCCGGGTTGACTAATGACCGCAGTGGCGGGATGGGGCTCATGGGCGGGATTGTGGATGTTGGTGGTCTGTATGATTGTTTGGTGGGCATCCATGAGGGGAAGGCAGACGACACGATTCTCGACAAGTACAATGATATTCGGCGGCAGAAATGGTTTGACTTCAGCGACCCCATCTCTTGTGAGAATCTGCGGAGGCTGTGGAAGGATCCGGAAACCATTGGCGATGAGGATGAGTTCCTCCTTGCCTTGAAGAGAACTGCTGTGGATCCCGAGTTCTCGAACGAGTTCCAAAAGGTCAGTTGGGTTCTTCCAGTTAAGGTTTGCTCTTGCTGACGTGTTGAGCTGTAGGGAATATACGCTCTTCAGCATGACTTCACTCAATATTACCGAGAGGAGAAGCCTGTGGCGGAAGTGGCGAGAACAGACGCCAAGGTTGATTCTGGACCAGCAGCAGATTACGTCAGGATCATGGCTGCTGTGAGATGAGCGGGAGTCTGTTACACTCTGTATTTATGTTCTATCGAATGAATATACTCTTTCAATTCCTGGTTTGAGCTGTATGCCTGCTCGCGGTATGAAGTCTGGGATTCTCTGTGCACCATGTTCAGCCCTTTTTTGTCAGGAAATTGACTTTATCACTCGTATGATATCATTGGACTGTGTCTTTGAAGAAACGTGCTTGTTATCTAGACCTACAAGTGGAGGCGTTGATCAATTGCCACGGCAGTGATCTGAACCAAATTGATTCAAAGATAGGTTCCAGTTCTAACGCAATGATATACAACAGCCACTCCTACGAGGAATTACTATCAACGTAAATAGGCAGTGAAATCTGTGATCCTGATGGTGAACCTTTTGAGACCGCTGTTTTGTAACAATTACAAGACCATTGCAAAATGACAGGAAGAACAAATTGGTAAAACCCATCAACAAGTCAACAAGACACACGCTACCGATTTTACCCCACCACCATCCCCTCAGCATTAACCTTCCTCTCCCCCAACCAAAACCCCTCCTCCAGCGCCCTCTCCCACTCCTCCCTCACCACCCTCTCCCTCTCCTCACTCCTCGGCCTAAACTCCAACACATACGGCTTCGGCAGCGTATTCACCCCCGGCTCAAACCCCTCATCCGACAAATCGACCCCCTCCCCCTCCCTCGGCGCGATCTCAAACGCCCACACAATCTTCGCGATCGTGATAAACAAGCTATTCTCCGCCAAATGCATCCCCGAGCAAATCCTTCTCCCCGCCCCAAAACTCCAGTGATCCCGCCCCTCCGCATCCGCCCCCGCCGCGTACACCCCGCTCTTGTGCGGATACGCCAGGTACCTCTCCGGCCGGAATGCCTCTGGCTCCGCGTACCGAGTGGCGTCGTAGTGCAAGGCGTACTGGTTAATCGTGACGACGGTGTTGGCCGGGATCCAGTAGTCCTTGTAGCGCACGGCTTCGGTCGTGTAGTGCGGCGTGCCGAAGTTCGTGATGGGGCGTAGCCGCAGGACTTCCTTCGCGATGGCGCGGATGTAGGGCAGCGCGGGCTCGTCGGCGAAGGTGGGCGTGCGGGTGGAGCCGATGGCGGCGTCGAGTTCGGCGGCGGCGCGGGATTGGGCGTGGGGATGCGCGGCGAGGTATTTGAGGGTGGTGTTGAGGGTGCTGGAGGTGGTTTCGGAGCCGGCTTCGATCATGGCTGGGGTGAAGGCGTTAGTGGGGGGAAGGAGGGAGGAGGAGGGGGGAGACGGACTGCCGGCGACCCAGGCGGCTTGCATTTCGCTGATGTCTTGTTTTTGGTACTCAGTTTCGATGAATTGCTTTACGAAGCATTCGGGGGCTTTGCCTTCTTCCATTTGCTGGAGGAGTGTGCGCCAGTACCTGGTCCAGATGGCGGTTTGGCGCTTTTGCATGGCGAGTGCTGGCTTTCTCCACCACTGCATCCAGGTTGGCAGCTTGGCGAGCGGGGGAACCAGATCCGGGAGGAAGGCGTTGGTCGGGGGCATATTCTCGGTGAAGTCCTTCATCAGCCCGTAGATCTCCTTCGTGTCTTCGCAATCCTGTTGCAGTCAGCACAGTATCCGAACAAGATGCCGACGAACTCACAAACTCAGGTATCCTCCTTCCATAAGTCGAGGTCATCACAACCGAAGTGGTGTAGCGTCTACAATGGTCGTACGTCTTCTCCGGCTCCTTCAAGATGTCATGCAGCAACTGCTTCGCTTCAAACTCCTGACTCGGCTTGAACGTATCCGACGCCTTTGGAGTCAGCAGCTTGTGCACGATCGCCCGCAACCGCCGCCAGCGCGGACTGTAGGTCATGAGCAAGAAGCGCATGTCGCCGGAGATGATGTCGGCGCCAACGGGCATTGGTGGCCGGCCAGACGTCGAGGCCGACTGCTTGTCCATAATTTCCTTCACCGCCGAAGGACTGTTGAGGAAAATCCAGTTCTCCCACCCCAGCTGCAGCGAGAAGACTTCACCGTACTGGTTTGCCCAGTCGATGAATTGGCGTTGAGAGCCTGTGGGTTTCAGGAGGTGGGCATGGCCAATGATGGGAACTTTTCCGCCGGGACCAGGGACGGTTCGAAGTCCTTTAGGTGGAATTGATCCGCGGCGTGACAGCAGATGATAGAGGAGAAAGCCGACGACGGGGAATAGCAAAAGTGTGATGAGGGCCATGGTTCAATTCAATTGAGGTATTGTGTAGTGTGGATGGAGATAGAAATGCTCCAATCCGTGGAAGCGGTTTTCTGAGCACGTTTATTGGGGCTTACCGCGGGGCTGAATTAGCCTTTACGGTGGGTGCCCTCTAGCCTTTTATAGCAGGTGGGGGTGGATTGCGGGGTATTTTGCACTACCTGAGAAGGTGGTTGCAATACATCCTGTGTACCACTTTTCCCACATCCTGCATTCGTTTGACAGCTTGTGGTTGAACAGAAGTCATGCCGGACTTCCACCAGACCTATGGAATTCTAATTACATGCGGGATAAAGCTGGGTGTCTGCACGCACTTTTAAGGTTTTAAAGTTTAATTTGCGTCCGAATACCACCAAGACTATCAATGACCAAGAACTGTATCGTCTTTCATATGCCACAAGATGCCCAACTCACCACCACGAACCACTGTCAGACCATGGCTCATCAATATTCACTCACACATCCGCCAACGTAACATAACTCGGCGCCGGCTCATCATCCCCCATATCCGCCACCCACGCCGACCAATGCCTGCCAACCCTCTCCCTCCCCTCCGCCTCATCCGCCACCGCAATCGCCAAATCCGCCGCCGAAATGCCCTGCAACCTCCCCTCCAACACCCGCCCATCCATCGGGTCCTCCCCCTTCAACGGCAAGTAATCCACCCCCCACTCATACCCCCCCATCCGCCTCCCCGCCCGATACAGCGCCGGCGGCGACACATACGTCCAGTCAAACGCCCTATTCCCATCAAAAAACATAAAACTCGTCCGCGCCCCCGTCACGAACTCCTTCGCCGCATCATCACCCCTCCTAATCCCCTCCTCCACCTCCCGAATCACCTTCTCCGTCTCAGCCGTCGCTGTCCCCGTGCGGGCGGCGATGCGGGCGTTGCGGTACGAGCGCAGGCGCGCGCCGATGGGGCCGAGCCGCTCTTCCATGTACGCCGTGTGCGCGGCGCTGTCGGCGATGCCGCGGCGGTAGGCGAGCCAGAAGTCCGGGGTTTCGGCGACCGTCTGGAACGAGGCGTTGCGGCCCGGGATGTGCAGGCTGCCTGTGCCGCCGATTTGGATGAGGTAGGGGCGGGTGGCGACGCGGGTGGCGAGGATGATTTTGCGGGTTACTTCGAGGAAGGGCACTTGTGGTGTTTGCGGTTAGAACAGGTGGTGGGGAATAGGTGGATATAGCGGGGGCGTAGTACTGTATTTCAGGGCGCCGGCGCCGGCCGTGTGCGGGCCGTAGGCGTTGATGAGGACGTCGAGGTCTTTGAAGGAGGCGGCCAGCTCGTCGATGGTTTGGGAGTCGACGTCGAGTTTGCGCGGGGTGTAGAGCGGGTGCGTGCCGATTTTCTCTGGGCTGCGGGAGAGGCCGATGACGTGGTGGCCGCGGCGGATCAGCTCGACGCAGAGGTGGGAGCCTGTGAAGCCCGCGGGGCCAATGACGCCGACGGTTAGAGATTTGGTCATTTTGGGTTGCGTGAATATATGTTAAGCTTTGTCGATTGAGTTGATGATGTACTTGTCGACGCCTGCAGTCATTCGTCGGGTTTTATGGTCTCAACGTACCCCGCTCTGGATTGCAGCTTGACCCCACCTGTTGCACATATTTTCGTCTGTTGAGACGATTTCGTGGATGGATTTGTACTATGGTAAACTGGTAGAAATCCAATTACGGCCGCTCATCGTTGGGTATCCTCTCTACTGCGGCACGCTTCATATCATCTCCCAGCAAAGTCATAAGAACCTGATTGGAGCCTTCCTTCATCCACTCAGCATCATGAGCAAGCGCTACATGGGCTCCCATGTTCTGAAATTCCTTGATCCTTCTCAAGGTATCTTTAGCTGCGGGAATGTCGTGCTGTAGACACATCTTCTGACCAGTGGGGCTCTCGAAGACGGCGAAGTCGCATAGTCCATCAAGCAGTTTCCTGGATAATCCTGTTAGCCATAATTCTTCTCGCTGGAGGAAGCCCTACTTTGAATGACAGCAGTCACTGCCCAACAAGACCCAATCGCCTCCCTGCACGCGTGCAGCGGCGCAGAGGTTCCCCGGCATGTGGCCCGGGGCTTGGATCACGTAGAAACTGCCATCTCCGAAGAAATCCATGGCCTTCTCAAAGGGACCAAAAGGGGCCCAGGGCCCAGCAAGTTCTTCCCAATTTTCTGTCGCATTCGCAGGATCGAAGAACCTGCCATCCCACTGCATTGACGGATCTTGCATGTGACCAGGGGAACAAAAGTCCTTGGTACCGGGGCCGAAGTACCCCTTTGCCTTGGGAAATACCTTTGCAATAGGCCTGCAATGGTCCCAGTGTGCATGACTATCGCATCGTCAGCCCAGCCGCATCGCAGCCACTAGAGGATCAGCCCAAGCCCCACCTAAACACCACCGCATCCACGCGCTCAGCCGGCACGCCTTGCCCGCTTAACTGCTCATCAATCGGCACCCTCGGGCCCACGGGATTGACCAGCCCGAAAATGACCTTCTGCACCCACGTCGAGTACATCTCCGGGTCCTGTTGTTGCTATGTTAGCGCAACACGATCGACAGGGATCCCCGCCGCCAATGCGGAGGCGGAGGCGGAGGCGGGGGAGAGGGGAGGTTAATCTTACCCCTTCGACCCCCAGGTCCCACAACACGTGCCGATCCGTCGCCGGGTGGTGGACGTGGAAGGCCCAGTCGTACATGCGGAAGCGGTTGTTGGGCGCGCCGGCGTGCAGCTTGTCTTCTTCGGCGACGAAGCTGCCGCCGTCCAGCAGGCGGAGTTGGACGGTTGGGCCGGCGCAGGGAAGGGTTGAACTGGCCATGTGGGCGGGTCGTGCGTTGATGCTCGCAATTGGGTTTGTTCTGGTAGGTGGAGTACTGGGTGATGGAGGATAGTTTGGTTGGTTGCCTGGCTTTGCGCCCCCACAACGGTCCGGCAGTTCGGCCATCTGCCGGCCGAAGGAGAAATGAGGGGCGCGATTCAGGGACCACTGCCGAAAGAGGCAAAATGAGGGGTATGCTTAAATCCGGGTGCCCCTCTTTTCGAACCACAACGGCACCATCATTCCGCTGTTTCCCGATTGGCGTGCATTCGGGGTAAGGTTGTGGTGGGCATGTGCTACTCCGCAACGGTCGAGCTACTTTTGGAGAAAGCGAGGCTTGGAGAGAGCTTGGAAGCAACACTGCTACACCATCCCGAATCATCAACCACCGTCCAGTAGAACCCATCCCACAATGCCAGACACAACACCAGCACTATCCTCTCCCTTCGGCTTCATCGGTACGCCCACCCCAATCCACCACCACCACCACCACCCCCACTAACCCAACGACCTTCTCCACCCCCCAGGCCTCGGCGCAATGGGCTTCCCCATGGCCTCCAACATCCGCCGCCACCTGCCTGCGTCTACACCGCTCTACATCTTCGACCTCAACACCGCCGCGTGCGAGCGTTTCGTCCGCGAGCACGCGCCCCTCCCCGTAGTGATTGCGCAGTCTGCCCGCGCTGTTGCTGCTCACGCCCGTACTATCGTCTCCATCGTCACTGCGGCGCCGCACGTGCGGGCGGTGTATCTAGACGGGGATAAGGGCGTGATTGCTGCGGGGAAGGACGATGGTGGCAATCATGGCGAGGGGAGCGGGCAGAAGGTGGAAAGGCTGATGCTCGAATGCAGCACCATCGACGTCGAGACGACGCGCGACGTCGGCACCGCGCTGGCCGCCGCGGGACAGGGCGTCTACATCGACGCGCCGGTGTCAGGCGGGGTGCCAGGTGCGGCGGCGGGGACGCTGTCATTCCTGATCGGCGCAGCAGCCGACGCAGCAATGCGGGCACGGGTCGACGCGGTGGTGGGCATGATGGGGGATCCGGCAAAGGTGTTTTACCTGGGCGGCTTGGGCAACGGGTTGGCGGCGAAGCTGGCGAACAACTACTGCTCGTGCATCATCAACCTCGTCACGTCCGAGGCGCTGAACTTCGGTATCCGCGCCGGCCTCGACAAGCGCGATTTGGTCAACGTCATTCGCGCGTCGACCGGGAATTCGTTTATGCTCGAGAAGGTGTGCCCCGTGCCGGGGGTGGATCCGGATGCGCCGAGTAGCAGGGATTATGAGGGTGGGTTTAAGATGGTGATGATGCCGAAGGATGTGAGGTTGGCGGTTGAGGCGGCGGAGAGGTTGGGAGCGAGGGCGGCGACGGGGAGGGCGGCGTTGGGGGTGTATGAGGAAGCGGCAAAGGATGAGAGGATAAGGGAGAAGGATGCTAGTAGTGTGTATCGTTTCTTGGGAGGGCCAGAGTAGTAGTGCTGGAAATGATTCAATTTGTTCGAAGTGACTCTGTATGCTTGCATGTTTTGCCTACTCTGTGCACATCCTCGTTCATCAGCGAAGTTCCCACATCTGCGGGGAAGTTCAAGTAGCGTGGGGTACGGAGGTGGGGCGCAGCAGTCAAAAGAGCATGTAAAGAACGATCATTGAACGACTTCAAAACATACACAACGCTTGCACGCTATTCAGCCAGATAACCAAGCAAACAGTCAACACAAAAACAAAACAAGAAAAAGGTACAGAAGATCCACAATGCCCCCCACCACCGACTCCCAGGGCCGCACCTTCATCCACCATCCCAACGGCCAAACAACCCACTACATCCTCTCCGACTACACCGACCCCTGGAAATCATCCACCACCACCACCACCACCACCGCACCCCAAACCATCCTCCTCCAGCCCGGCTTCGCCCGCCACTCCGCCTTCTGGTACCACTGGATCCCGCGCCTCTCCTGCGCCGGCTACCGCATCATCCGGCGCGACCTCCGCGGGCACGGCCTGTCCAGCGTGCCTGAGTCGGGCTCCTCCTACGCCTACACCCTCTCCACCATCCTGTCCGAAATCATCGACACCCTCGACCAACTCGGCCTGCGCAAAGTCCACTTCGTCGGCGAATCCACCTCCGGCATCCTGGCCCTCGCCCTGGCCGCCCGCTTCCCCTCCCGCCTCCACAGCATCACCCTCATCTCGACACCCCTTTACCTACCCCCCGCCGCGCAGACCCTCTTCGCTTTCGGCGAGCCAAGCTGGCCGGCGGCGCTGCGCACGCTCGGCGCGCGCGGCTGGGCGCAGCGACTGGCGGCCGTGCCGGGCACGATGGCGCACCCCGATCCGGGGTACGAGAGCTGGTGGCTGGAGCAGATAGGCGTGCAGAGCGGGGAGGGGTTGGCGGGGTATGCGGAGTTCCTCTGCAGGGAGGAGGTGGATGCGAGGGGGTGGGTGGAAGGGGGAGAGGTGGCGGGGGGCGGGGTGCCGGTGTTGGTGCTTGTGCCGGAGAGGAGTGCGGCGGTCAAGGTGGAGGAGGCGGGGTGGTTGGGGGAAAGGGTGCCAAGGGCGACGGTGGTGGTGGTGAAGGGACGGGGGCATGAGATTGTGAGTTCTCCCTTGCCTGTTGTTCTTCTTTTTCTTGTTGGCTGACGGGCGGTAGTATACGGAGATGGCGGAGGAGTGTCAGACGGAGTTTTTGAAGTTCTTGAAGGATGTGGATGGAAGTAGGGAGAAGGGGGAGTGAGAACGATGGGCGTTTGTTCCTGGAGTTCATGAAAGGGCTGCTTGGTACGCGTTGTCGTACGCAGTAGCGAGCTGCATCAGGATGTAGCCCATCCGCGGCGTCACTGCCACACGCACAAATATCAGCCACCATCCCCCAAATCATCTTCCCGCAAAGAAAAGAGCAACTCACCACCCCAAACCCACGTATCCGTCAAAAACCCCGCCCACGCCCTCGTCACCGCCGCCGCCAACGACCCCACCCCATCATACCCATACTCCATCTCCTCCAACAACCCCTCCAACTGCGCCACAATCCGCTCCTCCTCCCCATCCGCCGCACCGCCCTCCATCTGCACCGCATGCACCCACTTCGACACGAACAACACGCTATCCCACGCCGCCACCGCGTGCTCGACGCTCCAGCTCAGCGCCGCCGTCTTCTTAATCAACAAATGGCCCAGCCTGACGGGGGTAATGAACCCCTCATACGCCTTCGCAATCGACTTCGTCAGGAACGCGTTGCGCGGCTGCGGCGCCGCGACGTAGTTTGCCATGGCAGCCGCGATCTCGCCGTCGTCGGACGCGAGCAGGATCATCTTGGGGAATGCGCAGCTGTTGCCGAAGAGCCGCACGTACGCGATGCGCAGCAGCGCGTGGCAGTTGAAGACGAGCGGGATGCTGGACGCGTTGTTGTAGTACGCGGCCTCGGGCGTCTCGACGCTGTCGTGGCCGAGGGCTGTGTGCCACCGGACGAGCGAGGCGAAGGTTGTGGTGAGGATGGAGTGGGAGAGCGGCGCAGGGAAGGACGCGGAGAATTGGATGATGCTCCACATGTGGACGTTGGCGGCGTGCGTGATGAGCAGGGCTGTGAAGCCTGAGATTTGGGGTGGCGGTGCAGGGCCGGAGTCGGGAGGCTGGTTGAAGAAGGTGGCGACAATGGCTTCCCGTAGGGTTGTTGGTGCGGAGGCGGCATGGCGGGATGCGCGGGCGTCTTCCCATAGCTCGGCGGTGCGCGCGTCCCAGAGCTTCTCTTCGCTGGGCGTTTCGAAGGTGAGGTCCTGCTCGATGGAGAAGAGGGGCGTCGTGCCGTACGTGACGGAGAACAGGTTGGTCATGATGAAGATGCCGCAGAGGAGGCGCTTCGACGATTCTCGCCGGATCCATTCGTCCCAGCAGGGGCTGGACTGCTCCAGTGCGGATTTCTGTAGCGCAGTCCGCTTGAGCTGGAACTCGATCTTGAAGAAGCCCATCTTCTCCACCGTGGATAGGACTGCAGCTGACTGCCCGCTGAATGCGGCGTACATGGACAATAAGAGGCAGCTCTGGACAACCCAGAGCGGCCGCGCCGAAGCCGGACTGGAGAAGCTGGATGGCTGGCTGGAGACGGAGCGGTGGAGAGAGGAGCTGGCGATGTTGTGGAGCTGCACCGCGCGTCGCCGGTCAAGCCTGTATAGGGCACCGATGGCGCATATCGACAGTATGAGAGGTCCCGGAGCAGTCGACAGATCCAGAGATGCGATGTGGATGATGGGAAAGTGGCAGTGAAAACAGGAGACGTAGGCTTCCATGAGTCTTTCCAGCTCTTTACTCTTTGGTATTGCCGTGAGATCAGGCTCCTCCTTGGTTCGGCTGCGGATGTCTCCGCATAGATGCTCGTAGACAGCATCATCTGCTGTCAACTTTGGGGGGCTGGTGACTTTCTCTCGCATTACCCGAGGAAGAGGTTGAGAAGCAGCATCGTTTTCCTGATGCATACTGGGAAACGGACCGCCTGGTGGTTGCGGGATTGTTGAGGGGAAATTTGACAATTGTGGGATTGCCAGTGGGCTGTCCGGGATAAAGTAGAGATCCCGGAGGACATCCAATGAGACACCATCGGGTACCATTTGAGCTGTATGGTTTACGAAAAGATCATTCATCTCCGTATCCAGCAGAAGATCTTGTCCAGTCGACGCGTGTGCGGTGTGGCGAGAATCTTCTGTTTCGTCTGTTTCGGGAATGATGGAAAGGGTCTCAGATGCTCGTCTCTCAACAGCTATGTCTGCCAGCGGCTGGGATATATTATTGGCCGCGTCCGATAATGACATTGTTGTTGTAGGAGAAGAATGCGCCGAGGCAACTTGTTTTTCACCTGACCCAGAACTCTGCGTTTGCAGACCATTACTGCCAAGGTCTTGATCTACATCCCATGTCGGAAAATCCATATCGTTGAAGAACGATGGGCTCATCATTCGAGATAAAGTGATGGGGTATGAGTTTCGTCTGGCATGGGGGACGCTGGAATCCTCTGGTGTTGGTGGCCCGTCTTGCGAAAGAACATCGTCTGTCGAGGTGCTTTCACCAGGGCTTTCATGAGACGTTGCTTGCGCCTGCCGTTGAGCTTTGTTGTTGGACGGTCCGGTAGATCCGCTGTAGGACGACCTGCGTGGTCTAGGATCTCCGGCAGCGGCATGCTCCTCTGCGTGAAGAGAGCGTTCATGCCGACTGACAAGGTCTTTTCGTGCGTAGCTCTTCTTGCAGAACCGGCAGGCGAACGGACGCTCTCTGGTATGGACGCGTTCGTGGCGCGCACAGTGCTCGCTGCGCTTGAAGATCCGGGAACACTCTCGGCACTTGTAGACGCGTCTGGCTCTGCCGGTCTTGGTGAAGCCAAATGGATGATCATTTCCGCCGGCCGCTGTGGGGATGAGGGGAGCTTCCATGGTTGCCGTTGAAGGTAGAATAGCACAAAGTCCAAAGGAAACGATGTTGAGGGTAGAATCAGTAGGTGAAGAGCGCATCCGATGGGAGCGTGGGGAAATGCGGGGAAAGACTGTTTCGGTACTGCCCGCCGATGAGCCGCACATCCAATGCGGGGAAAAGCGCTACGAATTAAGATCCGGGCAGGATCATTATCCATTCGGCACTTTGCATAAATCCGATGGCTTTAACTGTGCTCTGATTGGATTAAAACCCAAGGTTGTGGTCCAGTGGCGACCAGTTCATTGGTCATCGCGTCTCATCCTTCGGCCAAGTCCAGATCTTGCCAGCCGTAGGCTCACCGAATGGACCCTTCGGAAGTGAGCATTTCCGAAACGTAGATCGGTGAAAATAAAGTGTGATCTGTCCTGTGAGATGGTCCAGGATGCTACCCAAACTTCCCACTACAACACCAACCATTCCGACGAATCTCCCCTAAGACGCGCAAGCGTGAGGCTTGCTAGTACTGGCTTTTGGAGAGCTTCTGATATTGCTTGAATTGTTATTGTGACTGGAGAACTTCCAGACTAACAAAGGCCTGTAGAGTTTTGGATGAGCTCTTTTAAGCCAGAACATTGTTTGAAATATCAGCGGCTTGAATAATTCCCTGTTTAACATATTCCAATTCTAAAGTAAGCAATTTATAGCCCAGTTCCGTCTGTTTCGCCGTCACCGGCTAGCAAAGATGGAGTGCAACAGGTGACAAGATATTATTTTAACAATTCCCTCCTACTGAACTCGCAGCGCCTGTTTTGTCACGACTTAGGGCAAATTATAAGGTACAATTTAGGAGATACTCTCATAATTTGAAAACTACCTGTATGCCTTACTGTTTTCTTCGAGTTCCTATGAGTATGAAACAAAGCATCATCTGAACGTGTGAAGCTTAATGAGGTCAGAACTCTCCCATATTATTGCGGCTAATCATTCAAGCCGTCTGGTCATGACAGCGCCAGTACCACTGGCTAGCGCTATGTCACCTGCCACCTGCATCACCTCTGTTGCGGAGTACCACTGCAAGCATACACTTTCCTCTGAGCCGAGTAATTGAAGCCGTACTTTCTATCACTTGTCGATATTCCATTGGCAAGCGGTGAGAGCTTAATTAAATCTACATGGCATCTTCCTACACCGCCAACTCTCAATCCTCACCGAGACGAACTGCCGGATACGCTGTGATATTTCCCCTTGTGACTCTGCAAGCGAGCCCGGTATTGAGTCAAGCTTTATCGATCGCTAACAGAGGATAGACGTTATGCTGCACGGAGCTTCTAAGTAAAAGCCGCATAGAGGTACGCTACGTGTGTAGTACTTAGCTAGCAAAAGTAACGAAGCAAAGCAAAGCCACATCTCTACTCATAAACCATGTAGAGCACGATGCCACGTGGAAAGTACGCAATGGTGGTGACGATTCAGTTCTCGTATTGAGGAGATTTTCTAGAGGCTGGCAACGGTTTCTAGTCTCCTTCTCTACTTCTTTGACTTTTCCTTTTGTTCAATGTGTATCCTGTGATGTTCTGGATGTGAAGAGCGTATTATATAGGATTGAAGAGTTCTTAAAGGTCTCCGTGACAAGCTTCAACATATACTGGACTATATAGACTAGAGTTTCGGCACTTGAGATTCATGAAAGAGTTCTAGAGGACTAGACTATCAATAGCCGAGCTAAAAGCTGTCACTAATCAGTATACGACGTCATGCGAGCCGCAGATGCTTCTCATCGGGTTGTTGTTCTTCACTTTTCTTTCTTTTTTTGCTTCCTTATCATTCTTGATTTGACGGAAGAAGCTCCTTGCAAAAGATACGAATACGGATGGCAATCACCGATGGTTGAAAAATAACAGGGCGAGCAAAAGTTCACAGCAAGTCAAGACCAGCGGAGGGAATTCCGGTCAGCACGAAAGCGTATGTCCGCTCGGTCTCGGAGTTACCGAGCTGCTGAAGGAGCAGAATCGTTTCATCTGTCAGCAACAGGCAATACGAACATAGGCCTGGTACTGCTGTCGCATCGAGCCGAAAGGGGTATCGGCACTGTGGATGCAAAAAGAAAAAAGCGGGTGTTGTTGAAGAGTGTGGATAATCGGGTGGTCTGATGAGTGCTGGCCTGACGACGAAAAAAAAGCAGGGGGTCGATCATACATCAACGCCACGCGCGGGTCCGACACGCGAAAATTGCGAGCTCTCTTGCGAGTGCGCGGGAGTGGCCGAGATACGAGGCGCGGAACATGGCGACAAAGGATCCAGGAGCACGGAATCGCTTTCGCAAAAAGCTTTTGAATGAGAGAGCATGGCTGTGCTTCAGGCCAGCAAGGCACGCAATCCGGCTGTTGCATGTATGTTAAGTCATTATTTTCCCAACTGCTCTAAAGCCGCAGCGTTGCAAGACTAACAAATGGTGGGCCAAGAATTGTAAGCCTGCGGAGCCGCTTGCCACACCACAATGCACTGCCACGGAGGTCGTCCCGCAGCTCCATTCGCCACAATCCCTCCAGCAGCCGTCACACTTCGTTTCGCGCTCCTCCTTGGCGCCGTCTCGAACCCCTCCATCATGCCATGGGTAATCGAGGCCGCTGCTGTGGGACCAGGATCATCCGTTCATGCTCGTCACCGTGCACTGACAGTCTGGGTAGCAATGCGTTACTAGTTCGCAAACACCGGCAGTTGGTGCAAAAGCCGACAGCCGTGTGGCTTGAACGACCAGTCCCAAAAGAAGACAAGTGAAGAACCCCGTGCTGCTTCTCCTGTTGAATCCTTTACGGCGTACTCCGAGGGCTGTGACAGAAAACAGTTCCTGCGGCTGATGCGCCGGCACCAATAGAGCGCTCTGAAATAAAGACGAGGGATCGACGCTCTCCAATCGGAATGCGGGAGGTGAGATTGGGCTGGCGATTGACTCGTGGAGCAGCCGTGTGGGGCGGCTTCGGCATGTGGGGTTCCTCTTCTCCTTTCGGCCTGTTGATCGAAACACCCCGGTGTCCTCCTTCTGTAAAAAGTGCTGCTCATCGGTATAGCATCACAATTAATAGCTAGGGATTCCATTTCGCGACATTACCTATCGCTGCTCTGTCGTTTATCACAGTCAAACTTTGGATCTACAGCGGGGAGATTTGTGCTTGTGGGTTCGGTAGGAGTGGGGTGTTCGCTGGACGCCACGGAAGTGCATCGCTGGGTAGGAGCGAAGCGATTTCAACGAAATTAGATGCTAGGCCTGGATATCTTTATCCTGAAATACAATGCGTATTAAATATGATACCGATGAACTCTTGGACGTCTCCACCTTTCATGATTGGTAATGCTCTTGGTTTTGAGAGAAAGGCAGGTGTAATTCAACTATTAAGACTCGTGACTTGACCGAAATAGAGCTGAACGAGTTGCTAAACGTTAGCGCTACCCGTCGCACTATGACTGCTGTTCTGCCCAATAATTTAGAGATGTAATTCATGCCCTCGGCTCTGTTCCGGCTGGGCGTCAAGGGTCTGGCTCTCCCCGGTAAAGGTTACCAATCGGCTCATTTTGCTGCCGAGGTTGTGGTGAAAAGCCATGTAGTCCTAGCCTGCATGTAAGCTTCCCCTCCCCCTTCCAAGACAGCGGGGGGAAAGACATCCGACCGCGGGGGGGAGGCGGCACGAAAGCATAGCCCCAACTCTATTCATCGAACCTTCTTCGTGCATTCCGGCCGCAACGGACATAAGATGGCGCAAGAGAATGGACGTTGCACCATTGGCGCAGGGGCATTCGACCGTACGTTCTGGGCCGGAGAATGCCCCACAGGATTGCAGCCCCAGCTGGATCATTGGTCTGGCCCTCGTAAGACGCGGCACGGCAGCGCGGAGCCACGGCAGGCGGACACTAGTGCGAATGGCAGGTAAGAGGTAGAGGATTCGTGCCTTGAGTCAGGGCGCTGCATTCTTCTTAAATGGCTTGAAGGACGTAGCATCCGAGTATAGCGCCGACGGTATGAGCCGCGTAAAAAATGATCCTAAACACGTGTTGATGGCGTGAGATTGTGGGAGACGGGATGTGTGTGAGGAAGCGGATGACGGTATCAAGAACCGCTGCGATCTCAGTGGGCAGCTTTGGAACAGGAAGGTAGCTGCAAAGTAGGTGGAAGACGTCACCACGAGTGCCTCAAAATAGGATCAGAATCCCGCATCAGATCAACAGCTAAGACTTCGTAGCGAGAAGCATGAGTCGGTCAACCGAACCTGCCAAAAAATCACGTTTGAAAAAGAACAACAAGTTCATGCAGGGGCACAGCAGCTGAGTTCCGCACCACGTGGAAGATGCCAGGGTAAATTCCAGGGCAAGTGCCAGGGGGTCGGGACCAATGTGGCCGAGGAGGCGCGTCTGGCGCTGGGGAACGCCATCCCGACATGCCGACGGTTTTCAGAACAGGGGCGGAAAAGGCTGACCTCTCGGGGCCGAAAATGCTCCCTACTCGGAGCTGAACTATCAACATTTTTCATAGACCGAAGAGTTGTAGCAACTTTTTGCAGAGCGACATTGACGGAAAAAAAGACCGTAGGTATGTGCCGTCGGGAGACAATTCCATTTGGGCGTTGCAAAAATGGGACCTAACGAAGAACGATGGAAGATCGCTTCCTTTCGCTGCAGGGTGATGTAGTAGATCCTTCGGAAAACAACCGAGGGCCTAAACTCGTGGGGTATGAAAGCCGAGGAGTAGCGGCAGAACTATCAGCGGCAGTGCCTGGCCCGTAGACACAGCAGCTGGAAACTAAATCCGCCGTCCTTAAACCGTCGTCTCGAAAAAGCGCTCATAAATGCAATGCCGAATCACAGCGGCATTATTTTTGTGGACGCACTGCCGTCGGCTTTGGGAGGGAAATAATTGGATCTTGGATCTATAGAAGTGGCAGAGATGGAAGGGGTATTGCAGCATTCATCTACATAACGAAGATAATCAATCGCTTACCGGAGAAACCACCAAAATGGTGGAGAGATGCGAACGGCCGGATGGGGAAATGGAATGTGGGGCTCTAATCACTAGCACTGTGACGCTACCTGGAGAGTCATGAACCATGGCCTCGCACACACCAGCGCTTCCTTGAACTTCAGCTGACGCGCGGCACACATGTTTTTCTGCGGCAGGTGGCTGGATCGCGATCCTGCAGCGCCCCTGTGGTGCCTGGTTGGGAGATAGGGGAGGCGTGCGCAAAGATTCTACTGATGGCAGGAAGCTGGAAGCAAGTCGACCTAGTGCATCACCATGATTGTCGTATCGATAGTGTCGGCAGTTGACGATCGTTGACGATCGCAGCAGGGCGCCCAGCAGCGTCAACAGCGAGCGCCCTGACGAGTCGACGGCTAAGCTTCTCCGGGATTGGTGGGTCGTTGGTTGGGCTGGTACCGAAAGCGCCGAACGCTCACGAGGCGGCCAGGATCACCCTCGGAGTGTGGGAGTCTCGAGCTGACTACCAAATCTGCACCCGAGGCGAATCAGCAGGCCCCATGTGCATGCGGGGAGCTTGCCGCCGCCCTGACTACCCCTACTGCGCATCTTCATCATCCAATGCACCTCGCTTGGCTGACGATAGTACCAACGCCACCCCGTACCCAAGCCCAGCCCGTACTTTACGGCGGGCGCCGCGCCCTGCCGTCTAGTTAGTGCTGGGCTTGCCGGGGCGTCGAATTTCTGGATGCCGCACGTTCAAGCCACCCCAAGGAACGCCCTGCTGTCCCGCAGAATCAGGGTGTTCCGTGCTCTCTCATTTTCTTAGCCCCAGGCTGCTCATCCATAACACTGTTGCGTGCCGCTTCCTTGGGAATCCACAACTGACTCTTTCCCCACAAACTTGAGCTACTCTCGACCACATCCGCAGCTTTCAGCCAAGCGGCGAGCTTGCATTCTCTCCGCCATGTCTGAGAACAGGGGCCCGGGTGCGCTGGCCACTTCGGTGACAGTCACCTGTGTCGCTGCCGCCATCGTCCTCATACGTCTATGGATCCGCATACGCATTGTGCGCGCGTCGGGCTGGGACGACTGGATGATCACCATCGCCTGTGTAAGTTGGATCTTGAGAAGACATCGGGACGTGATAACTGACAGTTGTAGGCTGGTATTGCTGGAATGACCATCTGCATCACCCAACGTAAGTCATCTCCTCAACCCACCGCTCGCAAGACATGCTAACCACCATCCAGAGGTCAAGTACGGACTCGGAAGGCATATGAATGAACTTGACGACCACGAGAAGGAGTATTTATACTTCGTAAGCCATGCATCCGACCATCCCAACACCAGCATCCGTCACTGACGCCAGCACAGTACTTCTGGCTCTCCATCATCTTCTACAACATCGCCCTGGGCCTCACCAAGGTCTCAATCCTGATGCAATACCTCCGCATCTTCGCCACCGCCCGGGCGATGCGCATGGCCATCCTAGCCACCATGGCCTTCATCGTCCTCTACGCCTTGGAAGCAATCCTGCTCAGCGTCTTCAGCTGCACGCCCATCCGCCGCTTCTGGAACCGGCCCATAGCCGGCACCTGCGTCGACTTCAAAGCCCTGTGGTTCGCCCACGCCGCCATCAACATCTTCTCCGACGTCCTCATCATCTCGCTGCCCATGCCCGTCATCAAGGGCCTCAACATCCCCACCAAGCAAAAGCTCGCTCTGATGGGCATCTTCGCGCTCGGCGCCTTGTACGTATACCCCAACAACACACTCCCCTCCCCGACCCCAGCTAACCACCACCCAACAGCGGCTGCGTCACCTCCATCCTCCGTCTCAAATCCCTCTACGCCGTCGCCGACAGCGTCGACCAATCCTACGACAACGTCGACGCCGCCGTCTGGTCCAACGTCGAGATCAACGTCGCCATCATGTGCGCCTCGCTGCCCACCTTCAAAGCCCTCATCAAACGCATTTTCCCGCACCTGCTCTCGACCGACCCGGCCTCCTCGCGTTCGCCCGCCGGCAAGTACGGCAACACCATCGGCGGCGGCACGAACGGTGCATGGCAGCGTTCGCGGAACACGCGGAAGAACGGGACCGTTATTTCGCTCGATTGCATGGAGAGGGGCGAGGGCGGTGGTGGGGTGATGGGAGGCGTGGTAAAGCAGAAGAAGGAGATGTTTACGACGACGATCGAGAAGGGGGTGAGGCATCATGGGTATGGGGGTGATGGGTCGGATGGGGAGAGTGAGGGGAGTGGTGAGGGAATTAAGGTGACGACGGTCGTGTCGCAGCGGGAGGACTCGAGCTCGGATAAGAATATGCTGGATCCGGATGATGTGCACAGCATTAGTGAGAGTGAGAGGAAGTTCTTTCCGCATGGGCATGCATGACGGGAGGAGGAGGAGGGGGTTCGGTGACGCATTATGGGAGTTCTACTTGGCGGCATTTTCCTTTGTTATTTTTTTTGTATTGATCGGGAAGGACGAAGTACGGACTATATCAGCTTGGAGTCAAGAAGAGGCCAGACTTGGATAGCGCTGGAGGGAAAGCGCGCGGAGTAACGATCTTTCCATTCTTGCATTGATAGCGGGAGCGAGAAAAGGATACCCGAGACATCATGCTAGATATATACACTGCTATAATAGCGCAACAGTGCGTCATTTCAGACATGTTCCTTGTCGGAAACAGGCTTTGCGGCATCTCTCGCCGTAATGAAGCAGCAATAGTGCGGTCTCCCCTGATAAGAGGCCCAACGCCATCCGCGCAGTCTGAATTATAAGCCCGCAGCCTTGTTCAAGCACATAATCCATGTATTCGTGCAGGGAAAATGCAGCAGCTTTGCTGCCCGTTCGCGATAAGGGGATGCAACTCTACGAATTTCGTAAAGTTATTTTTCACACGGTGAGAGCGCCTCATTCTCACTTTCTATCGAGTAGTTACGCGAACGGTGAAATAAAGCCAAATTACATTCTTGCTATCAAAAGAGAATGGTGCGCTATTAACTAAAACTTTTTCCGGTGCCGTCTTGGTATACTTCTGAAAAGCTCGGGTATCTAACGTCTGTCGCAGTAGTGAAACAAAAGCGCCCCGGGCTCAGTTCGTCGGTTGGGACGTCAGTAACAAAACCCCAAGTTAGGGGGAGGAAAGAAGCATCTGTATCTTGCTTGTGTTTGTGGCACGCGGCGCTGATGGCAGCACTGCAGGTGGACACAAGAGGCATAGGGTACGCCTCTTTACCATTTTCAAGCCTCTTCGCTCTATACCTCTTAAATGCCCCCACCCCGAGTACCGCGATGACCAACGTGATACCAATCGATAAGGAGAACACAATACCAAGGCTGGAAAAGCCAACAACAGATGCATCCATGGCCGGTGCCTTTTCGAATTCAGCTTTCGCAAGTTTCCCTACATCCGGCTGTGAATACCCAATTGTCTGAATGACGAAGACGCTCTGTGAAATCATCCAATGAAGGAGTCCAGAGCTGACGATGAGGGGGATCCCGTAGGCGAAAGGTAGCGAGAGGAAATATGATGACCGCTGTATCCCCTGAGGAAACGAGAGACGAAGGGTCTGCCGCCCTAAAATAAAGCCATTCCATTCTTCAGCGATTAATAGTACCGTGAGAAGGTTGTTGATCAGTAGATAGAGGCCACTGACGACAACCTGGAATACGTTAGCGAAGAGCAGAGCTACGAAAAAGCCCGTGGTCTGGTCCAATTTCCGCATAAAGCTCGCAAAAGCAATTGCCCAAGTTTTTGCGTCACCAAGACCGTAACGCCATATGGAGAAAAAGCCACCTAGATTCGTTTTTGTTTTTTGTTCATTGATTGCGATGGATAGAAGGACAATTGAAATAGCGATCATGATGCTGCACCTATTTCGAGTCAGCATACTTCTTACACTAAGTTGGAAGTCTTACAAAGAAATGGTGACAAGCCATCGTCTTTTGCTTGCCGCATAATTCCATTGCATAGACACTGGTTCTCTGGCTGTCGTGGAATCGTCGGGCCAGTTTCCAGTGAAGTCGTCTTTACCAACAACAGGCATTTTAATAGTGTTAGTGTCCTCGACCTCTAGAAAGCTGGCGATGGCATCTCCGATTGTTACTAAGTAGTCCGGGCCACGGCTAGTGGGGCTTTGAAGTTGCTGAGGAGCCTCGGTGGAAATGACTCTAGCCCAAGGCGACAAGAGTGCGAAAGCGCGTCTGTAAGATGATGTATGATTCGGATTGGTAGCTTTACTAGTCTGGCCATGGATATGTGCTACCCAACAAATGCATATGCATTTGAAAAGATTCAGAATGCACACTGTGAATAAAATGACAGTGCTTACTCTGAGGGCGCAACTCCCGTCCATGTCATGTGCATCTCCTGCTGGTATGCAATGGTCGATCTTTGCCCAGAACTCCTTGGAGCCCGTTCGGAAATCAGATTGATCCCCGTGGTACGTCCAATTATGCGATTGTGGCCCCAAAAATTGGTCGGTGCACCAAACCCGCAACCGTTCGCCCGGCATTTTCCAAGCTGAGCAAAGCCAATTGTTGCTAGCGTACCAGTCAGTCGGTGGACCGGGAGTGGTGAAGTTTGACAGCAGAGATGAAGTATTGTCAACAGCAAAAGATTGCTGGTCTTCCATGGTCAGGTTCGAAGTGACAACTATAAGGTCCGTCAAGCCACCGTCACGTCCAGCATAGCGCTTGATGCACTCAGCGTTGTTGATGGGTTCTACTTCGGAGGCGTTTGCCATCTCTCGTAGGCGTTGCAGCCGTGGACTTGTGTATTCCCAAGGGATTGGATCCAAGTAGAAGTCTTTAGTAACAATTGCAACTTTGTAAGAGCTGATAGGAAGGGCGGCAAATATTGCAGAGTTCCATCTGTTGAAAGAAGGAGGAATATCAGAACAAGAACTCCGCAGCAGTATTTACAAACTTACATAAGATGTAGAAGAGCCGAACTAATCATCAAACAACACCAGAGAGTCTTCCGTTTGAGGTCAATCTTACGAAGATTTCTTAGACTTTGGACTCCGATATCGTACCATTGTTTCTCACCGTGAGCTTTATCTAGCTCCGATCGTGTTGGTGCCACCAGAATCTGAGCGCAGTAGTTGCTCGAGCCTAAGAGAATTGTTGACATGACGTTGATAGCAAGATGCAGGAGTTTGTTGTAAAGCTTCACATCGTCGCAGGTGGTAGTGCCGTCGGGGCCTAGGAGGTCTCCGCCATTGCTTCTAAACCCGTGCTCGTGGATGGCGAAAGACGCGAAGACAAGGTTGAAAAGGAAGACAATACATGCAATGATTTGATGAATAAGAAGAGCAGCGTCTCTGTCTGAAAGCCTCTTGAGGTAATTTTGCTCTAACACGCTCTTAGGCTCAACCTTCGGAAACCAAAGTTTGAAGTTATCGATCAACGCAAAACGGTCACGATAACTCGGCTCATGGGGGGTTTTTGACGAGGAAAAAGTGTAAGATGAGGCATTAAGCAAAGGAGACTCGTCGGTTGGTTCAGGGCTCGGTGCACGCTCCGGGCTCGCTTCCAAGCAAGACATTTCGTGCGACGCCATAGCAGGCAGATTTCAGAAGGAATTGTGATAATGCACTGCTTATAAGTAGCCTCAGAAGACGTCTCGGATCTAAAAGCAGCTGTTGCAGCCTTGCTTCAAAGACAAACCTAGACTATCACGCAAATTTAGTAATGCTTGATCAGCATTGTGGCTGGATCACAAGGCAGCAGCATGCAGGAATACGGGAACGCCAAGGCCCACACCGAAGGCGTTGGTGAGAGACATGCGTCGTCGAGAACGCAAGGCTGGCCAATTGTAGCACACTACGTGATTGCATCAGCTACCATATTATTAACTTGATACGGCTCGGAGCCTGAACCCATTGAGGTACAGTCTGGTCGGATAGAGAGGATTGAGTAAGGTTGTGAATAACAAACACCTGCTGCCTTCGGATCTCACTTCATCCTGAGTCCGCAGTCTAGTACTAGAGGTAAGTACCCTCCCTCGTTGCCACTTTATTTCACTCTTGTGATGGGAATCTGTTTTTCGGTTCACATTTGCATGTAGATACGGATACCGGGGACTCACATAGTAGTGTGCGCTTGTCTGTATGTAAGAGAGTGACGGCCTTGTGTGCAGACGTCGGGGCCTGATTACGACACTTGTAACTGGCTTAAGCGCATCTGTCACTTTTGCGCCAGCTTTAAGCGAATCATTTCCTATTTATATCAGCTTTGCAGCACCTGACGTGAGATTTCAGCTTGTGTAACTCCATGTCCAGTTGCTCCCATGCCATTTCAGTCCCCCGTTTTCACGCCGACTGTTTGATTCACGCACCTACTACGTTCACTCCACCGTTCACGTCTCCACCGTTTCAGCCTCGCTGGCATAGAGTGAGCCCTAACACGACCAATTGTGTGCCTACACGTAGCCGTAGGGCAGCTTAATAAGCAAAGTGCAAAACACCGGCCCTGGGTATGAAGTAGTCTCGCTGCCTCCTTTCATTTGAGATCTACCCATTACAAGGCTCTAATAGGCGGAATTTTGGAAAGACTATACCGCGAGCTTTCAAGTCTGTGCAAGACAGCCGAAGATCTTGCAAGTTTTGCGACCTTATCTACCGCAGGGTTCCCCGAAATCCAGATTTGATTGACCAACAGCTTGAGTATGACTTTAACTTTAATTCATCAAACGGGGTCCCACACCATCGCAACCTGTGGTCCGGATAACATGAGACGGGGCACTGGAGTATCTCAGTTCATTTTTATTCCCACAAGCTGTGAACCAAGCCAGAAAATGAAAAGTATAACTGACTAGACGTAAATCTGCGGCAGGTGTCCAAGCTGGGTAGCTTTTCCCTGGAAGGCTTGACTTGACAAAAAGAGCCTGGACGAGCGCAAGAGTTGGTCAACAAGTGGATGGACGACTGCACGAGAAAACATGTCAACTGTGGTAATTTCGCCGACAGGAAGTGGCGCCCAATAAGACTGTTAGATATAGGCGAAAGTCCTGACTTCAATTCCTTGCAACTTTGCGAAGGAGACGAAATCAAGCCAGGTGTCATTTACACGACTCTGAGTCCCTGTTGGGGCGGTACCCAGCCTACCAAACTTACGCATGAAGCACATCCCCATTTCCGGAACCCCACCGCTTTTAACAGCCTGTCTACGACATTTTAAAATGTCTTAGAAGTTGTGAGAAAGCCCGGAAAGCGCTAAATTTGGATCTATTCTATATATATACTGCAGGTAGGGGTCCCACTTAAACCCGCTTGCAAGTTTAAGCGGGGACCTAGGCCCCGCTTATAAGTAAAAAGCCATCAGCAGATCGATTGATTAAGCAGCCCTACTTACGCTTAGCTTGCTTAACTGCTTAGTAAGCGCTTGTTAAGCGTAAATACGTTCTATCTCTTAGATTTAGTATATACTATAAGAGATATACTCGGATATCTTAGATATCTTGAATATTTTCGAATATCGTAATATCTAAAAATATATATCTAAGAATACTTCTTCTAGCACGCGCTAAATCTAGTATAGTAGAAATATACTACTTAATATATACTTGTTAAGCGTTAAGTAAGCGGGGGTATTTACCTCGCTTGCAAGCTTAAGCGCTTAATCTAAGTAAATCGATTAAGCGGGTCTAAAATGCCCGCTTGCAAGCCGCTTGATTGATCGCTTGTCAAGCCGCTTGCGCTTGCTGGGACCCCTGACTACAGGATTCCATTGAGGATTGGAACAAGGAAGCTGGCATGATGTGCTCTGTCTATCGCAACCCATTCTGCAACCTCCCGGCGACAGGCGCATCTTTCCCAACTGAGGGCTTCCTCATCGAAAGCACTGATGAAGTATTCCGTATTTCTGCGGACTGGGAAGGAACGTACTCAAAGTCTGACCGAACTGAGTTTTACCATTTTGACCAACAAGAATGGGAACAAAACATTCCAAACAGCCCCTCTCCACAAGCCAGCATGACGCTTGCAAGAGAGATTATTGGCTCCCCGGATGCTTCACTTTGGTCTTTCTCAAGTTGCCTGGGAGTGCAATGAACTCCATGCAACTGAGCGCTTCCCTGTCCATACCTCACAATTCTGGCCTCTCGACTTCATCGCCAAGCGTCTCAATCCTAGCCAATGGGGGAATTCACCGCCACAATTTTCTTCCTAATTGAAGGGGCAGTTCCGGAAGACTTGGAGTGGAACAATCGCAGCATACTCAGAAAATCGTCTGACAGTAGATTCGACCGGATTCCTGCGTTCACAGATATTGTCGACAAGTACAAGGAATTAACCTCGGACGACATCTTAGGCAAGCTTTAGAGATTAAACATTGAGTGGAATCTTGTTTGGAGGGCCGAGGAACCAGGACAGCGTTACGATTCTTACGTCGCTCCGTCATGGTCAGGGCTCTCACTGAAAGAAACACCTATTCGCGGTGGACCAGAATTGACAATATTGGAAGTGGAACTGGGTCATGTCTTGCAAGCCGAGGTGACCCCCTCTCCTGGTAAATTCAAGTATTGTTAAATATTAACCTAAAGAGGCAAGAATATAATGTAAGAAGATAGAACAAAGGGAAAAGAGTCAACTATTTAACTACAGGGTAATGACTAGATATTTATATACAACGAGTGAAGCTTAAACACGTCACTAGCATGTAACTTGCTACTTCAACAAGTATACTATCATGGATGGTCATATTCGGTGCTGGGGCAGAGTAGCTTTGGCGACCTTGTCTTCGAACGGACCAGGCGACTCAAAAGGAAAACTTCTGGTTCAGACAGATGCGAATACGACAAAACCATTGTACGCTCACTTTGATGCTAATACACCCGAGGCGATAAGTGCTACGGAGTTGCTTTTATTTCCTGTTTTCCTTTACCCTTTCCACTTGGAAGACAATATCATTATTTTCCTTTCCACCATTAAGCCACAGTGTTTCCCCACCGTTAACCAAATACCGGACCCATACAAGTGAATGAGTCTAAATCTAGAGAAAACAAGTCATTCCGTGACGGGAGGCCAAGCCGCGATATTCAAATTACCAGGAGCAGAAAATGGACGCGGCTGCCGCTGAGCTGGATTCATTGATCTCCCGCATCACTGGTAGACACCAGCGTAGTGCTTGCGCAACTGCCGCGACGGGTGGCTGTCTGGAGCAGCCTAGCGCGGCGACGGCGGCAGCCGTGGCGACGAACCGGCAGCACTGGCGCCATTCCGACTCCTCCAGGGGTCGAGAATCTCTCGGACCCAGCAAAATGGCGTCTCAGACGCATCGAGAACTGCGCAACCGTGGGAGTTTCCCATGGCGATGGAGTTGGCTCCGGGAATGTTGACGACATGACGGGAGGTCGTTGGGCCGGCTCAACGTTGAGGGCGCGGGGGCCGTCTCTGCTCATTTGCTGGAACACGGGGGCGCTGACGACAGCGCTTGCGCTCGAGGCCGCGTGCGTGCGCGCGCGAACGTTGGAAGGTCGAACGTAGCGGACCTCGTGTTCGGTCGATTTTGCCGGCCCCCGCTGCGTGTCTGTCGTGGTGGTTACGTGGTCATGCGACCAGATTTGGTCGTGGTGTTTGCGTGGCGCGTGGCTGGAAGGTTCTCCCGTTAGTCTACCGGCCCCCTCACCGAGCTTGAATCAGCAACACCACGGATACGACTTGGCTGATTTTGTTGTCGCTCCGCATTTTTCATGACCTGCTATTTCTGCTGCGACTTCAATTTGCTTCGCGCCAACTCATTATCATCCTTCTTTCCTTCATCCTCGTGCTCCTCCCTCCCCCCAGTTTTGCTCTCTATTGCGCCATTCGAATTTAACCTTTCATGCGCTAGTCTTTTTCCATCTTCATGTCGACCATGAGCACATATACCAACCATTTGAATGTTCCCCTTTCTCTTCCCCGAGACATCCGCCGTATCTTCTTCTCCACATAGCTGTATTTTGCTTTCTCTTACCTCCTCCTTTCCTCAAGCGTAATAGTTCCACAACTGGCATAAGTACCAACCCCAATTCAGCTCCTCAAGACAAGCTCATCCTTCTCGAAGGGGTACCGAAGGTTTCAGTAGTCAGACGGTTAAAAGTTTGTTTGTCTCCTATCGATTTGGTGGAGAGATATCGTTTGCTGGGCTTTGATCGGGCCGCATGCCAAGTGAATGCCGAGCCGACGACTTCCGAGCGGTAGATAAGAGCTGGGCTGACAGTAGATCTGCTTCTACCGAAACAAGGAGGCTCTCCGGCAGTGGCTTATGCCAAGATCCACCTCACCGTGGGATGTTACTGTAGGCGTACTTCAAAGCATCGAGAATGCCAGGTTTCAAGTGGGCCAAGCTGAGATTGTCTCGTGAACGATGACTAGTGAGATGATTGGAAGGCCGGAGGACGCACTCGGGTCTTTAAGTACTAAATTGGCGCCATGTTTCGTGCTTCGGTCCACAACAGGAATTAGCTGTAGTCAACAACTTGAACGCGTTAGGCCACCCAGGTGCTTACTTGCATGTCATCGTCGACTGCGATGGCAAACCCCACTTTCGCGTGGTGCGCACAGGGCATGATCTGCGGGCAATCGGTGGTGGTTCCTGCCCCTCATTCGGTGCAAAAAGCATTGCGGCGAACATCCCAGCCCGTCGGAACCAGGTGCCAGGATATGCGGCAGGGTAGTCATAATGACGAAGCATTTTTGGCGTCCTTGCTGAGCTGAGAATCCATCAATCCTTAGCTGAATGCAAGCTGTTCGTAGAATAGTACTGTACTCGAACATAGGGCTACAAACTATTGCGGAGAGGGTGTGACAAGGTGTTACCGTTGCGGGCTAGACTGGCCGAAACATGTTCGCTGCCAAGAGACAAATCACGCCCGCCGCGCTGCAACAAGCAATTCATCCGCGTGGGAAGAAGCACACTCACGCCGTCTTCCGAGCACCTGGTCCATCCACGCCGAAGGCCGCGTCACGCACTCGGACTCAATCAAGCCTCGGCAAAGCTGTGCCGATGGACTGCTCCAGTGCAACGGCCCGGGAGATGCCAAGACCATTCGAATCTGCGAAAGCAAGCCTTATCAACACTGTAACACGTTGTACGGCCGTTCCTGAACAGGTTTAAGTAAATTATTTGCGCCTTTGAGTCTCATTTAGACGCAAAACTAAGTAGAGTACCTGATGCATCTGTCGTGCCTGCTGTCGTGTTCTTGTCTGACTCTGCGACATTCCAAAGTATGGGCCTTATCGCACCATACTGCTCGAATATTGCAGCGGAAGCACGCCGCACGTTCCCCACACAACCGCCACCGTTTTCTTCCTGAGGCCAATGTGACCTGCCACATCCAGCGACGCGCTCTATACTCTTGGATTCTGTGCAACCTGCTTCCCAGAGATAAGGAGCGGAGGTGCATGTCTTGTCGTTTCTTGGCTTTGGGCCCATGTCTCGCCATACCGATAGGATGCTTGGCTGCCAAACTTAAAACATTGCCCTCCCCGAACACCGGCGGCGTGCTCGCATGGCCGATATTCTCGATCCGCAAACGTGATCCTTGCCCTTTTGACATCCCGCTCACCCGCGTCCGGGTGACCGTCAACCCCACATGGCGGACACGAACGAGAAAAGAGATGCGGGAGGTCTAGACGCCCCCGCATACGAGAGTGGAGGGAAAGACCCACTTGTATGCCGCCGAACACGAATGGCTCCTTGCACGCACAGCAAGCTCACGAGGCAAAGTTTACCACGGCAGCTGTAGAACTCGACGCCAACCAGGTTGAGACGGATCTGAACATCACAGGAGATGACCTGGCCATTGCGGAAGAGTACGCCAGGACGCTTAGCCTGGAAGACGTGCGAAAGGTGAGAAGTACGCGTACTTGCAGCGTCGTGGTTGTGGTGCTTACTTGGGGGCGATGCAGATCTTCGAACAAGTCGTCAAAATCCACGAGAACGACCAAAACTTCCCCGTCGCCGTACTGGAGAAAATGAAGGAGTTCCTCGGCAACGACGACATCTTCTCAAACCCCGATGCGCATGAGAAGCTTATCCACGAGATGAAGGTCGAGGCTGCTCTGATCTACAACAACAGGTTGGCTGGGATGTGTGGAAGGATCATTAGAGTGCTTGCTAATCTTGGTTAGTCCTTACGCCGAGGTCCGCGCTGTTGTGGACAATACGGATGATACGTCCGTGCCTAGCGTAAGCATCCCCGCAGTCACAGGTGCGAATGCGCGCTGACTCGACATAGTCTACAATCCGGTCCTGGACTATCGGCATCTTCTTCGTCATTGCAGGCGCGTTTGTGAACCAGTTGTTCAGCATTCGTCAACCTACCATCAACATTGAAGCAAATGTTGCTCAACTGCTTGCTTGTAAGCGAATCCCAGACGCGCATGTGCCGTTGACTGATGCGCGATAGTCCCACTGGGTAAGGCTTGGGAAAGGTTCCTGCCTGATTGGCGCTTTCGAGTTTTCGGCAACGAACTCAGCCTCAACCCCGGCCGTTTTTCCAAGAAGGAGCACATGCTTATCACCATCATGGCAAACGTTGGTTTCAATGTGCCCTACACCAACTACGTCAGTAAGTGTCGACTCCCACCACTCTTTTGCTGCAAGGTACTGATAACTTCAAGTCTGGAGTCAATACCTGCCCAGGTTCTTCAATCAAAGCTACGCAGGCAATTTCCTATACCAGATCCTCATTGCATTGGGCACCAACTACATCGGATACGGTGTCGCAGGAATTTGCAGGCGCTTCCTGGTGTACCCGGCGCATTGCGTGTGGCCATCTTCTCTGGTCACTATTGCTTTGAACGCGTCTTTCCATGATGGTCAGCTTCTCCGATGGTTTTGTGCAACTTCTTCCATGTTGCAAATTTACTGACTCAGCATTACAGAGAAGAACATGCCCGTCACGGGTCCATTCAGGCGAGTGTTTGCAGCCTCCCGCCTGAGGTGCTTTCTCTTCTGTTTCGCCGGCATGTTCTGCTACTTCTGGTTCCCCAACTACATCTTCCAAGCGCTGAGCTACTTCAACTGGATGTCCTGGATTGCGCCCGATAACCTCAACCTCAACACTGTTACCGGCATGGTCAACGGCCTCGGCATCAACCCCATCCCGACTTTTGACTGGAATACGCTCCTATTCATCGAGGGCAACTCTCCGCTGGTCTTGAGCTTCTTCTACTGGGCCAACCAACTGGGTGGAATGCTCGCAACGGTACCCGTCGTTCTGGGCATGTGGTACACCAATATCTGGAACACGGGATACTTGCCGATCAACTCGAACAGAATCTGGGACAACACGGGCCAGGAGTACAACATCAGCCGGGCCATCGATGAGCGCGGTATGTTCGATGCCAGCAAGTACGAGAACTACTCTCCAGCGCTTATGTCGGCTTCAAGTTTGATCAAGTATCTTGCCTTCTTTTCCATCTACGCAGCCACGATATCGTACGCCTATCTGTGGCATCGCCATGAGATCTGGATGGGACTGAAGGGCATGTTCAAACGCGGCGAGAAGACGGCATACCAGGACGTCCACAACAGATTGATGTCAGCCTATCCGGAGGTATCCGAGTGGTGGTACCTTGCGGTACTGCTGTTCGCTGTCGGATGCTCAATCGGCGGAGTGGCTGGATGGGATACTTATACAACCGTCGGCGTTGTGTTTTACGGCTTGGCTCTTTGCCTCGTCTTCGTCATTCCTGTCGGCCTCATCTTCGCCATCACCGGCCTGGAGGTAACACTGAACGTGCTCGCCGAGTTCATTGGCGGATCCTGGGTTGCTGGAAATGCTCTGGCTATGAATTATTTCAAGTCTTTCGGGTAAGTACAACCGCCGATGACAACACTTCCGCATTGAAGCTTACAGAGCCACCAGATATGTCACCTGCGCCCACGCACTTCGCTTCTGCAACGACCTCAAGATGGCCCACTACGTCAAGATCCCACCCCGCCACACCTTCTGGGCACAGATCGTCGGCACCCTCGTCTCGAGCTTCATCTGCACAGCTGTCATGAACTTCCAGATGAACAACATCGCCGACGTCTGCGAGTCTTACCAGGCCAACCACTTCACCTGCCCAGGCATCAACACCTTCTTCACCGGTAAGCAATCGGATTCTTCTCTCTGCAATATACCAGGGAGTGCTGACCACCTCCATAGCTGCCGTTCTCTGGGGCACCATCGGCCCGATAAAGGTCTTCGGCAAGGGCGGCCAGTACACCTGGCTTCTGATCGGGTTCCCAATAGGCTTCTTCCTGCCCATCCTCGTTTACTACGCTAGGAAGAAGTGGCCCAAGACGCACTGGCTGCGGTTCATTCATCCTGTTTGCATCTTCAACGGGCCCATCCAATGGGCGCCGGTACGTGGATCCCCCCTGCCCCTTCCGTCCGAAGCAAACGCGGTCATGAGTTGAGTGAAAATCTAACGATAAGTCTGCACTACAGTACAACGTCAGCTACATGTGGCCCACCGTGCCAGTGGCGTGGCTCTCGCACGTCTACCTCAAGACGCGGTACACGGCCTTCTGGTCCAAGTACAACTACGTTGTTTCCGCCGCATTCTCAGCCGCCATTGCCATTGCCGCCATCGTCATTTTCTTTGCGCTGCAGTGGTCTTCCGTGTCGCTTAACTGGTGGGGCAACAGCGTCTCATTCCAGGGCTGCGAGGACGATGCTTGCACGAGGTACACGGTGGCGGATGGAGAGTACTTTGGGCCTAGGATTGGGCAGTTTCACTGAAAGAGGGTTGGAGATATGTCTAGTCACGAATATCATGAAATCGAGATGAATGATGATCCTTTGGTGGAATACTTGTAGTAGTGACATTTTTACACAATCTATCTGCAAAGTGAAACAATTCCAAGCAAACAGCTGACCCTAATCCTGGAGATCTCTCCACCAAGCCGTCAAACAAGATGACGGCTGACTCGACTCGAATTCGCACCTCACGCCGAAGCAGAGGCCTCGCTCGGCGGAGCGCCACCCGCACCAGGCCCATCCGCATTCGCATACCCACCATTAGCGGAGTAGTATGCAGCCGGCGAAACCGTATAATTCGCCGTCGGGTCAATCCCGACCGCAATCCAGCTAAAAATGCCATCCGCAACCGAGTCGCCGAGCAGGACGTACTCCGCCACCGGATCCACCTCCTCCGCCTCCCCCTCCATGATACTGTCCTCCTCATTCAACGTCAGCGTCTGCTCGTTCGAGCTATACGGCGCCTCCGCCTCGACCGCGTAGATCAAATCCTGATCGAAGAACAGTTGCCCCACGTGCGCCGTGCTATCACCGCCGGTGATGGTGCCGTTCGGCAGCAACGACCACGTGCCGGCCGGGTGCGCCGCGATGTGAATGTGCGTCGTGCGCCCCGTGTAGTGACCCGGGAAGATGGATTGGAATTGCAGGGACCCGTCGGAGTCGGTCGCTTGGATGCCGCGGCCGTAGGTGGCGTTGAGGTTGGAGGTGTCGCTGTCGGAGTTGCCGTTGCCGCTGGCGGAGACGCCGGAGTAGACGCCTGTCGCGTTGCAGTGCCTGGGGGGAGAGCGGGGGTTAGCGGGGGAGTAAGGGGAGAGGGAGAGGAGGAAGGGGGCTGGCGGACCAGAAGTCGAGGGCGACGCCCGGGAGGGGCTCGCAGGTGTTCGTGTCGATGAGCTGGATGTCCATGTAGAGCGGGACGCCGGCCATGTCGTCGGTGACGTTGGAGCGGAAGAGCTCGCCAACTACGTCTTTGGGGTTGTCAGTGATCCACCGGAGCCCGGATGCGTTTTCTCGTGCTTACAGTATGGACCCTCGGTCGTCTCAGGCGCAAGGATGCAGGAGTTGTTCCCCACGAAAAGCGTAGCTGGGTCGGTGCTGGGTGTGATTCCAGTGAGGTCGGAGTGGTGGGTGGTGTTCAGAACCGTGTCGAAGTCGCGCTTGGCCAGGGCGGTCTTGCGGAGCTGCTGATGCATGGCATGGCGACGCTGGACATTCTTGGCTTCGACACCGCGAGCGGCCAACTTGTCCTGACAGTGGGAAAGTGAGCGTTTGCTCATGTTAGACACGGCAGCTCTGCGCTGGACAGCCTCAGCTTTGTGGTTGTGTCCCGGGTGAGCCATAACCTCAGTGGCACTAAGGAGAGACAGTGCCGTAGCACCGAAGAGCTTCATGTTGACCATTTTGAAATGAAAGTCGATTAATTGGGAGCGAATGAAGAGAGAGTGGATTGTTGAAGATGAAAGGAGCAAGTATGACAGCGACGACTTATATACATCTTCTGCGGCTGAAACCTTCAAGTATGCATCGTTGTTAATGCCTAATGCCTTGATCTCCAATGAACAGGGTTCAGATGCGCAACACGTAAGCCTTTTACCTATGATAGAGAGTTGTCGAGAAAGCATAGACGGTTTCGAAACGTTCGCGGAGGAAGCAAAGATAGCGGTATGGCGTATGCTTACGCTGTCCAATCATGTCTCTCGCATTGTGCCTAATAGTCGAATAAGCTAAGAGATCCGCAGTACAGCAAGATATTGATTAGGGTCCCGAAAAAAGATAGTAAAACACGCGGCCTTGATCGGCAGACAGGGTTCCGGGGGAAACCTACATCTTTCACGGGATATGTATGTAGGTCTTTTGTAAACACCCGAGGCTACTCAGCATACTCCAAAGTAATTCCTCCTTCTTAAACCCTGAGTCTTAGTCCTCTTGGGGTTTTGTCGAAGGGAAAATTCCCCTGCTGACACGCAGCAGTAGTTGTTGAGCGGAATATTTAGCCAGCAGTTCTATAAACTACAACTTGAAACAGGGAAGCACACCACGTCGTCAGCATTCTTGGCAAAGATTTGATTGGTCAATATACGGATAGCAGGGGCAGCGGATCCACCGAATGCCACCGAATCGATGATAGCGTAAAAAAGTGCACACTAGTACTCGAGCTCGAAGCTGCTGATTACCAACCCGCTGATTGGTTGCATATGTCGGAATCTGCAAGGAATGCATTCGAATGCAGCATCGCTTGTGCCTATGCTTATTTTACTCACCGCTAAAGTTGCTTGAACAGTCCTCATCGCATCGTATCGTGTGAGGTACTTGCGGGATCTGAATTGAATGCTGAATGGGCGGCAGACAGATAAGAATACTACTCTACGTATATGCTCCTGGCTTGAATTCAAACATTCTATCCATGTTGTTGAGCTTGTAACACCGTTTTCCATCCAACTGGCGGACGCTGTCCCCCGCATGGCCAGTGCTGAAAAGTCGTAAGCTGTCCGCGTAAGCGTCCGCATTGGGCACAAGCCAAGACCGCGATCCCACCGCGTCGCAAATGTGGTACTACATACGGTATACGGTGCTCACACAGGTCTTGCCAAGAGAGATCTTCACAGATAATAGTCTCATCGCATCTTAAAGACCGAGATCCGATCAACTCCCACAACGCTGCGTAATTCAAACACGCGTTCACTTCCATGCTCTCTGCCGCGTTTCAACCTATTCAGGAAACCCATTTTGGTTCTGCTTACATAATGCAGAGGCTCCCGGCATATTGAAGTCCAGCTTGACCAGATGCACGGTTCGAGAAGTAGCGGTTCGTCTAAGGAGAAGATACAACATCATACCGCTCTTCCTTGAAAGAATGCAGTTACGCGTCACTCAAGGCAGTGCTTTCGCTCTGTTGTTGCTGTAGCTGCAGCCAGCAAAAGGGATAAGGGATTCCAATCAGATCGGTATTTAAAGAGGACATGGCTCGTCGTTTGATTTCTACAGCAAACCATCCTCAATCCGACCAAGATGATGTTTCTGAAACAGGTTGTGGGCATTATACTTTCCGCATCCCTTGCAGCTGGGAGCAGCTGCACGACAAAAGCCCAGCGCAAGGCCTGGTGGGTGCTACAACTGGTAAAAAGAATTATGAGCTAATAAAATGCAGGCACAGCCTTACTACCGCGGAAAGACATGCATACATTGATGCAGAACTTTGTCTGATGTCCTCTCCACCAAAGTCGGGGTTGGAAGGGGCCAAGTATCGATGGGATGAGCTCCACTGGGTTCATGTAGTCCAGTCCAACGTAATCCACGGAGTGGTCAGTAAAATCGACAAATGGCGTGTCTGAAAGCTCACTGATACAGGGCGGATTCCTTCCGTGGCACCGCTACTACGTGCACTTACACGAACACCTCCTAAGAACCGAGTGTAACTACACAGGATACCAGCCGTAAGGATTCAGCTCGCGCTGTCACTGCTTGACTGACAGAGTTCAGGTATTGGTATGAAGTCGAAGATGCAAACAACCTGACTGCATCCATCGTGTGGGATGTGGATACAGGTTTCGGCGGCAACGGTGTTGGAGATGATGGTTGTGTCGTCGATGGACCATTCGCGAACCACACCCTCAACATCTCGCCAGCCACAAACAACACCCCGTACTGCCTCAGCCGTGATTTCAATGCAGATATATTCACCGGAGCCAACCAGACCTACCTGGATGAATGCTTCGCCATGACCAACTACTCGGTCGCCTGGGACTGCTGGGCCACACAGCCCCACGGCTCGGCGCACGCCGGCATCGGTGGAACCATGCAAGATGCTATTCTCAGCCCCGGAGGTAATGTTGCTCTTGCGAAGTGAACCAAGCTCCTTCTGATTGTGATACAGACAGCATCTTCTTTCTTCATCATGCGAACCTTGACAGGCTGTGGTGGGAGTGGCAGTCGGCAAACTTGTCCAGCCGGCTTTACGACATCGCCGGCCAGAATATACCTACCGATGAATTCCTGTCTGTCAATAACTTTACCTCTCCGCCGGCATCTATGACGGATTATTTCGGAGACGATGGGAATGTGACGACGTTGAACCACAATCTTTGGATGGCCGGTCTGATTCCCAACGTTACGGTTGGTGATGTTATGGATTTGGGAGGCGAGGTGATTTGTGCAGAGTATATTTGAGCGTGTATCGTTTTGTTATGTGAATGTTCCGCGCAAAATATAGTTTAAGGCCATGTTCCATTCCTCTACCACTTATGTAATAGCGGCTCGAGGAGGTAGCTTATTAGTCTTACCTTAACCCTTATGCGTAATGGCAGTCTCTGGATTAACAGTAATTCTGTAGTTACGTGCTACGGTCAGCAAATTATCAAATGGGCGGCTTTCCATCGTCTTTCTTTCTCCATCTAAGTTGGGTCACTTACTTCATGTCTCAGTGCTGCTTGAGGAGTCCGTGGGTCTGTAGAAAAGCCTACCCATCTTATTAAAGCGAAGAGTGTAACAGCCACTTAAACGCAGGGGCGAAATTTGGGCGTCCGCCTCAAGTGGCCGTGGAATGTTTTCAGCCAGTAGGCGTGTTCGAAGGAGATGACCATTGGCCGGAGTTTCCGGACAGTGTGAGGGATAGGCCGCATGTCGAGTTTGAGATGCCGGAGCGGATGGGGATTTTTGACTGAGTAAGCTGCTCCTCGGGTCCGTTAAATTATATACTAAAATAGGTTTTCAAGAACTTGACAGATTGTTGAATACGAGTAGTTGTTCCTTTTCTTTTTTCGGGGCGATCACATGGACTTGGCTTCTTGGTTGAGATTGTCCCTACTGATGCGCGTGATTATAATCCCTCTATTGCGAAACCAAAAGTTACTACATATACAACGATGGATCACGATGCCAACTGCATCGGTAGAAGCCTCAATTCCATATCCAGTCGTGATCCAAGATGCCAAGAGAAACTACGTCAGAATCCAGCGCACGAAAAAATCGTAAAGGGGGCTTCGTCTCCGTTCTTTTCAGGATGTAGTCGTAGATGTCAGACGAGTACCCTATTACCAAGTGCACTCCTACAGAATCAACCATTATGTGTTTAACCTGCCCAGAAATATCTTCATTTTCCGGTGGAGACCAATCTGAACTCTCAAGCAGGTCTGTGTGGACAGTCTTCTGATAACACCACTTGAAATTTAGATCGTACAAGGCTCGGAAGGAAATAAGCCTCATTTTATCGTAAACCTTTGACCACGAGCTCTTTTCATCCAGGTTTTCATCCCAGTCGTCATCCGAGTCCGGGTTATCCAACAGAAGGCAGTTCTTTAGTGATAATTTCTCCAATGTGGGTGCAACAAGGGAAAGCATACGGAGGATGGATCCTTCCATGAATTGGACACTGTCCAAATTCAAATGCCGAATCATTGGCCATCGCGCAAAATTGTTGATTTTGGTGAGCATGTCAAAGTGTGCGACATTCCATAGGACGTCATGCCCAAATGCGGAGAGGTCAAGACGGTCGAGCTTTTTTGCCTTCTCCAGGCACCGGCCCAGGGCTTCCAAGAACACATGATTGTCGTCCTGTAGCCCGAAGCCAATGCGGATATCGGTGAGATGAATGAAGGCCTTCTCTGCCATGTGACAGTTTTTCTGTATAATAGACTCAGAACGGCCCCCGAAGGTTTCCATTCCCTCATCTTCATCCTCGTATTCATCCGCGTTCGGTGCCGTCCAAGCATAGTCGATATCCTGCAGGCCCCACCACTTGTCCCCATTCAAATGCATCCGGATTGAGGTCAGGCTGTCGCTGGAAGAATTGCGTTTGCCAAGAATTCGCAAGATGAAGGCGAGAGGGGCTATCTCCTCCGCTATGGCCATGTCCCAGTCGAGTCCGAAGCAAGTAGCATATGAGACATCGAAAACATAGCCCCGCCAATGTAGGAAATGGCCAGACTCACGACCTTTGATGCAGACCCGGAGCTGCCGTATGTTACGCAGGCTGAGAAGCGCTTCCTCGAAGTCGACACAAGCCCTCTGTAGCCGTCGCCCTTGTTCGTGCCAGTTTCTCGGGCTCGAAGTATACGTGTCCTCGTCTGGAGACGACATTGTGAGAAGGCTCTCAGCGACACTGGGGGCCGGTGCGTGCAGGGCCATCCAGAGACTTTGTTCCATCCGCTGGTCCTCAAACTCTTGAAAGAGTTGTCTTGTTAAAAGAGGCACATTGCCATTTTCTTGGCGCCTTGAGACACGTTTATTCAACTCTGCTCTCGCTGTCAGCTTCCTCGTCACGTTGGATTGAAGGATTCGCGGAAAATCTTTATTCTAGTGGCTTTACTTACTCCCAGGCAATCTTGCGGTTGCTTTCCATTCCTTGTACGTGAGCTCTGGCAGTCGCGGAACCTGTTCAAGGTGGAGTTCTTTAACGACATCGGCTGTCGTGCTGCAATTCGCTATGGCAATCACCCGCTCCATTTCGACCGCACGCATGTGAAAAGTGACTGTTGCGAAGAGATGCTTTGTAGCTTCTTTCGAGAGCCATTTGCAACAGAGTCGGACCTGCTTCAGCGCAGGCCTGTCCAGCATGCTGACAATAATCACCAACACATCGTATGGAAGTGTTGAAGAGGCTGAGCCAGACACAGGGGGTGGCATCTTCTGTGTTTGTCGAATCCGATCAAGTCGGCCGCAGGAAATGACACTTGAGCCAACGCCAAAAGGCTGGGTGGAGCCAAGATGCGACGAATGCAGCTGATGAGTGGGGATGAAGGAAGCGGCAGGTGGACGCGAAAAACGAAATTCCAGACGCGTTGGGCCTTGAGTCAGGTTCACGCTTAGTGATCACGATGCCTTGTCATGTAGCGTATCTACAGGAAGCTGGGGACAGCCCTCGTTCCAGTCCTGCAACTTTTTCATGCTTGATTCCGATGAGAACGTCTTAATAGAAGTTGGAATCAATGACGCCTTAGACTGGATGGTTGTCTAAAATGCTGGACTGAGATTGATGTTCAGAGAGCATTTGAAACTCGGAGAGGCTACACTACTTGGTTCGGAGATTCCACGGCGATACATCAAGAAGTACAGTATATTTGTTTTCATCCCACCGCGGCCGAGCAATACTTTTCACATCCAAAAAAGGTACCGTTCAGCTAAGGGTCTCTGTTGCGACCTTATAAATAGACCGCAAGAGCGACAGGCTTTAGTTACTGCGCAATCTTGGCTCCGGCGAAGCACGCAGATTCCTCGGACTCCGTGTATCCGTGACAATATCTCCAGTAAAAACTCAGGCACCAGCGGTCTAGCACATTTACAGGGCTCTATGCCCTACTGGAGAAACGTTTGGAGGATAGACATTCCGTTAAGGCAGACCCCCACAATTAGCGTGGCCCCCACACGTGCAATACGAAGTCCCGCAGGAGCCGAACCGGTGTACACGTACCAAGTTAGGGCCAGAGAGTACCCGCTTCTTACTTATTCCGGACGTCTGGGGTTCTGAGCCACCCTTTTAAGATCATTTGGCTGAACACATCACCTTATCTCAGAGGTGGCGCAGCCACAACGTGCAACTGTAACCGTGCGAGATCACAAGTGTAGCTGTGGCTGTGGATTGTCATGACACATCACCAACACCGCGTTTAAGGCTGTTTCGCCTGAACGTCTACCCTGGTGTCCGCTTCGTTCGTTTCTGCATCATCCCGGCCGCTCTTCCATCCCGCGGCGCAGCCTCCCGCAAAGGCGGGCGGGTGGAATATTGCGGGTCCTTCGGTGACCGAGGGAATGAGGCGAGTGCGGCGGCTGAGCCGCACCGTGCCGGAGTTCCTGGACCCTTGCATTTCGTTTTCTCGCCTGTCTGGGGCTGCACCACCTCTATGCCTACACCATTTTTCCTTATGGGAGATGCCTACGTATCTGGAATGTGTACAAGTCAGAGTTTGTGGTTCGCTTCACGAGACGGATATTATTAGAGGGTAGAAACTTCTAATTGATCTAGAGGCTCTAAGCAAAGCGGAAGTTGCTTTACAGAACGTAGTCCCAACCCTGTCAAACCCACCCTACCGATAAAAACGACCGTGTCCTGAATCATCACTCATAGTTTCGTAAACAGCTGCTAGAATCCCTTCTCAGCTATCCTGACCGTTTAACTCGATCCCAGCCTGTTCATTTTGTCAGCTCAGTTGCTAGACGCCGAGATTATACTGTAGGGAACACCAACCTATTGGCAAGTGTAAGTTGCCCTGCCCTTGTCCATTATACAATTCGAGCCAGCGCAGCATGGGCCGTCGTTGATGATGCAGTCCGCTGAATCACCAAATGTCGTTAGTAGATGTATCAAACTAGGAATTCGGAATGATAAAAGGTCAACGTACTGCCCTTGGCAAGGCACCTCGGCATCAAGAGGCTGGCGTCCTCCGATGGCTCGCCCGTTGGAGCGGCAATGGCGGCGGCAAGGAAGAGGGTGATGACGGAGAAGGTGAAGCGCATGTTGGCGGATGATTTTTTGGATTGGAGGGTGTTGGAAGATGTTTGATGGACTGTGATTGAGCTGGAGAACTTGGTGAGGATGAAGTTCAATTCGAGGGGAGAGGTAGGCTGCAATTTATATTCATCTTTTGAGGGCCAGCATACCATCAGATGTGACTTTGGATGACAGTATCCCGTGGTCTCAGCGGGGCGAAGGATGCAGTTGGGGGCAGTTAATGCATCCCTACTGCCGTAATAGTAAGATGACTTGCTCTACGGATTCACATCCTCGAGGTACACTAGCTAGCAAGTCAATGAGAAGACCCGACTCACTGGAATGCAACAGTAAGAATCGATATTTCTGACCAGATCACTACTCTACTTGGAGAAAGACACGAAGGGCTGAACCATAACCATCCCAGGAAAAGGTCTTGTGCTGCCAAGCCAACACTGAGACCTCGCCTTGTATCTCAGGATTCCATCAGAGACACAGAATATTGTCTCAGTCACCTCAAGCACCACGTATATGAAGAAGGACGACGTATCCTATAATTGATTCTCGTAGAGGAACCTGCTTTGAGGAACGTAGCCGTAACATATGCGTTTCTGTAAACCCCATCGAATTTCGATCCCGCTGGATATGGTACCCAAAGCGTGCCAAGTGAAAGTGAGGGAACATTCGACGTGGGTGATGCTTACGGCGGCCTTACATCTGGTGGGGATGGTGTTCAGGCAGCAGTGGGGAAAGGCGTGGCTATGGCATATCACACGCAGCGTGAAGCTATACTAACGACTCAGTGCCGAATCCTTAGCCAAGAACAAGCAACCCCGGACAAGCACCCTAGAGCCCGTATTGACCTTCACTCATGTTACATTCTGGAATCGATGGTTCTGTGACATATTGGAATATCAGAGCTGCGCATGCTCGCTCTTTGCTGCCTAACTTCGTGCCAGTTTGAAACATGTGTGTCCGCACACCTCACACACATAATTGACCATAATTTCGCATCATCAGGTATCTTGAATGGAGCCAGCCATTTCAATTTTTGAGTGACCTCCGCGTGTATCAGCCTCTGCAGCTGCAGCGCTCCATCCGCGCCGTTCCGTCCGCACTCAACTTCAGCTGAATGTATGCAGCGTGCATCTGATCCTTTGACGTTGTTAACCTTGGCTTGGGCGGCTTGGCATTGGTCCTTCCTCTCCCCGGATAGCCGGAGAGGGCATACACTACTCTTCTCTTGGGATCAACTGTTCCAATGGTGATATGAAAAAGAAGACTAAACCAGGAACCCGGAACAGAAACATAGATTTGCAACAAATAGGCGCCCATAGCGTGACTGCACGTGGGGATCTTACAGATATTCCCGTCTGAGGCATGATCGTCTGGATTAGGGCTTGATCCATCTCCGTAAAATTTTCTTTATTTTTAAATGCCGACCCCACATTATTCGTACGAGGCTTGCGCCTCAGCCGGTGCAGAAGAATCATTACCTGCGAATCAGTAAGCAATGCTGAGGAGTGATCAGCGCTGATCAAGTGGGCCGAGCCGAAGCCTCGCCGCCAATCGCTCAGCCACCATCGCCGACGGAACGCCGGCAGCTGACGGAAGACCAACCTCCAAGCCCTTCCTGTCCTTGGCATTGAAACACTCCAGAATCTCAAATCAACATACGCCAGACAACAATGATTCATAGAGATCGGCCGCTGACTACCTATTCGGAATCAACGGAATCAAGTATACGAGCGTGGACAGATTCATTCACGGATTGCCTGTTCAGGTCTACATTCAGGCTCATCGTATTTTGCTTCAGTGGTGAAACCACGGAATACCTGATTGGGTACTTGCAGAGTCTGGCATCAGAGGGGGTGCTGTGGAATATGAAAGCGAGATGTTTTTACGTCTACAAACGACACCATTAATCAACACCAACTACCCATTAAGCATTACGTAACTCACCATCCTCTAAGCCATGCTTTATTTCTCAGAACGCTAAAGTTGGATTGGTATTTAGAAGGCTTTTGTAAGTCCGGTCGCTATAACATATTAAATGAAGTACTTTGAGAGACGGGGAAATGGTAAAGCCAAAGATGTGCTGCGATCCCACAGGGGGGATTTTCTCGGGTTTTCAGTGAAACTCTTCTTAAGTGACTAATTATTGCTTTTTAATTGGTTGTCCCACTTGCCAGTTTGACCCAGGACTCCGTCCGCTACGCTACTAAGATATCACGGCGATATACAAGTAGTATTGCATAGCAGCTCCGACCTCGCTAGCGCTACTAATAGTGTAATGCTTTCTGCAACTTAGAAAGATGACATTTGAGTTGGGGCATGAGTTTCGACCTTAATATTAAACCTGAGAGAAACGGGGGGATGTTTCCCTCTACACCGTCTTGGTTTAAATGCAACACGAGAGAAATTTAATTGATGCTCACCGCAGGACTGATTCCACAGAAGCTTTGTTCGTCGTTCTCTCGGTTCAATAGTGTCCGACAGTTTTGGGTAGGTGGTTGCGGCTAGAGTAGTTCTTAGTACAGTCCGTGCATCGTAAACTCTCGTACTCGTACATCTCAACCCCTGCCATCATGACGCCAGTATATAGAGGTCTGCTTCGATACCACTATTTAAGAGGGCAAGAATAGAGCCCGATAGCCGTATCTCTGCAAACTGCTCACCAGTCGTTGGTTTGACAAGACCATCAAGATGCGGGAGTTGATCGTCACCGCAGCAGGCTTTCTCGTCACGTTCCCCCTTGTGACAGCTTCTAATGCTGTCGATATCTTTAAGTCTCCCCCTCTCGAGTATCGGCCCAAGTTTCGCTACTGGTAAGCACCTGATGGCCCCAGTCTCTGTACATCCAGGGTGCGGTTGTAAGCTGACAGGCTCTATGCGATAGGCTTCCCGATGCGAGCGCCTCGGTTGACGCAGTAAAACGAGACGTTGCCGCGGTGGCAGCGATCGGAGGCGGCGGGCTCGAGCTGATCCCCTTCTACAACTACGGATGCGCCGTGTGTACCCCCGACGTACTTCCGGAAGATTGGTCGACCTATGCCTTCGGCACCGAACCTCTCCACAATATTTACAGGGGCGCTCTGGAAGCGAGCAGAGACCACGGCGTCTTGTTGGACTTTGCTCAGGGAGGTAATCAAGGACAAGGGGTTCCGGCTGAGCCCCAAACTACCGGTCTCGCCAAACATATGGTCAGTCGATCATTGCGTTGCCTGGGCTGGCTTCTGCGAACGCTGACATCTCTCAGGCATATTCCAACGTCACTGTCAAAGCTGGAACAACCTTTAACGGCACCCTCCCCCTATCGACTCAGCCTCTAGACCAGTCTGGAGGCGGAAGACACCAGATGGAGGACTGGGGTGAGCAGAAGCTCTTTGCTGTCCTCGCTGCCGAAGTTCTGGAAGGTATGAGAGATTTCTCATGCGTGGAGGAGTGCCTATCTAACTGTAGTCATCTTTAGACACGAATCGCGTCGTCCTTGGGGAGCCTTTGGACTTGACTCAAGATGTCTTCGACGGCCGTACCCTCTCATGGACACCACCTGCAGGAAATTCCACTTGGCGGATATTCTCATGGTACGAGCGATACACCAACCAGCGGTCCGTCGCTGCTGGGCAAAAAATAACGAACTTCATCCACAATGGCTCCTGGATCGTGGACCATTTTAGTGCTGAGGGTGAGTGCATTTGGCGTGTCGTTATGTGACAAGTGCTGAGATGGGTCGGCTCAGGTGCAAAGCTCATGACCGACTTCTTTGATGAATACGTCATCAGGGACGATGAAACTGCCCAGCTGGTTGCCTCTGCTGGAAGATACGGTATGTTTCACCCAGCCTGGTGTTAGCTTCCAAGAACTTTGCTGAGGACCTCTTGCGAGCGTAGCATGGGAGGATTCCCACGAGATGGACAGCTGTGTCTGGTGGACGGAAGGTATGGACGAAATGTTCCGCAAGCGGAACAACTACAACATTGCCAAGTGCCTCCCCTTTCTGGTCATCAAAGGCAACGGGTGGGCTGGCCAGGAGGTCCCATACGGCGAGGAATTCGTTTCGTCCAACTCAACCTTTCAGTCAACCTGCAACGGCGACTTTCGTGCCACACTCAATGATGGCTACCGGAGCTATCTCGCCAGCCGCATGTCATGGGCGCACAGTCATGGCATTAAATTCTCAACACAGGTCGGGTACAACGTCCCAGTTGACGTGGTACGTATTACATATGACAGATCCAAGGCGAAACGTTGACTAAATTCTGTTAGCTTTCTGATATTCACCTGGTTGACGTACCCGAAGGAGAATCTTACGGATGGAAAGACAACCCGGATTTGTATCGGCAGTACTCTGGACCCGCTCACTTGGCGGATATCTCAGTTGTATCATCAGAAGCCGGTGCTGTCGTTGGCAATCCGTATGGATCATCGGTGAATGACCTGCTCTTCACCGTTCGGCGCGGACTGGCTACCGGCATCAACATGAATGTCCTCCATGGATTTCCGTATTCTGGACCATACAAGAATACCACATGGCCAAACTGGACACCATTTAATTTTTACTTGAAAGAAATGTGGTCTCCGAACCTCCCCTCCTGGACACACCTAACCGAAACAATGCAATACATCTCGAGGAACCAATACATTTCGCAAGCAGGAACTCCCAAACTCGACCTGGCATTCTACAAATACACGATTCCCTGGTCTGACGCGACGGGCTACAAAAGTTCGAACCTGGAGACTGTCGGCTACACCTACGACTACCTGGGCCTCGAGAACCTACAAAACGCTTCCGTCAGTGACAGAGTTCTGGCTCCACAAGGACCAGCGTATCAAGCCTTGATTTTCTCGAACGCGACACAGATAAGCAACGAAGCGGCCAGCAAGTCGAAAGAGTTTGCCGAAGCTGGTCTCCCGGTTTTCTTCGTCGGCAATGCCACTTTCACAGGCATCCGCTCAGCCGACGCAGCGGCGGCAAGCACCATGGCGGATATCATTTCCAGCGGTCTGGAAAACGTCTTCAACGTGGGCTCCGCAAACGAACTCCCTACCGCTCTCTCGAAGGCCGCGATCAAACCCAGGGCCGCGCTATCCAACGGCACCGCTCCATGGTACTCGTTCTGGCGCGAACAAGACGACTTCACCCACGTCTTCCTCTACAACGACGGCCCGGACACCCAAACCCTGCGCGTCGACTTCGCCATCACAGACTCACCACCATACACCTTCAACGCCTGGACCGGCGCCGTCGCCCCGATCCTGCACTACACCACCACCCCCACCCACACCACCATCCCCATCACCCTCGCCGCCAACCAAACCACCATCATCGGCTTCGCCAAACCCAACGGCGCCGCCGCATCCAACCTCACCACCCCCCACACCCACGCAACCAGCACCGCCGGCGCCCTCGCCAACCTCGTCTACGCGGATGGCCACCTCCTCGCCCAGCTCTCCGGCCCGACCGCCTCCGTCACCCTCGCCAACGGCACGCGCGTCGACCTGACCGCCTCCGCCGGCGGGCCGCTACCCCCCTCGCACCTCACGTCCTGGAACCTGACTGTCAGCGACTGGCAGCCCTCCGCCGCCGACCGCACCAGCATGGCCAGCACCGTCACCAACCACACCTACACCGATGTCCCACCAGGCTCTTGGCTGGCGCTGGACCCTGCTCTGGCCAACGTGAGCGGGACGGGGCGGTACGTTACAACGTTCTTCACACCCGCATCGTCGTCGGAGCAACCGAGTAGTCTCGGCGCCATCCTGCACCTCGGCCCCGTGCAGCACACGCTGCGGGCGACGCTGAACGGGCGGGCGCTGCCGGCTGTTGACGTGGCGGACGCTGTTGTGGATATTAGTGGTTTCCTGAGTGAGGAGGGAGAGGAGAACGAGCTGGTGGTCGAGGTGTCGACGAACTTGTTCAACAGGGTGCGGGTGGAGGCGGGGTGGCTGGGAACGTCGGGCGCGACGGCGGACGGGGCGACGGGGGGTGCGTATGGGAACGCGGCGCCGCAGGGGTATGGGTTGCTCGGGCCGGTGTGGGTGGAGTGGGTGGAGGTGGTGAGGGTTGTTTAGGGTGGGTGGACTGTGGACGTGAAAGCGAAGTGTTTTGAACGAAACCATTGGTAATCACCACCACCTTCAGCTTCATTGAACTTGATCAACCCGCACAAACCTTTAGCTATTATGTAGCTCTTCATCCTCGTCGCTATGCTTTGACATCTTGGAACGCTAAACTGAGATCAAAATTCCGGAGGGATTGCAAAGTTTTTCCCACAAAGTGACAGCGACCAACATGGAAGTGGATGAAAGGGCTCGCCAAATACAAGGGAGCTAATCTTATAATTAGAGCTTTTGAAACTGCTTTGGTGCTCCGGTTTTGATTTGACACAAGTATACCACAGCAAAACCAGGAAAACTGGGTTTCGAAAGGACTTCGAATATGGTTGCTATCTCGTCTAAAGACATAATTTAATGTTTCTGGGTTATCGAAACGCTCGTGAAATCAGTGCAGTGCATTTACATAGCCCATGTTTGGACGTGCCATAGTTCCAGCTTTGTGCATATCGAGAATTGTTGCTCAATTTTCACGATGACAACAACCACAACTGTAACCGCGCCCTTGGAGTCGGCAGTCTTCAATGATTTTGAAAAGTCTTCTGCGGATCCATTGAAGTGAACGCGTTCGTAAATCTTCATGATTTCTGCTCACAAAGCTTGAAGGCTTGTTGTGTATCTCGGTCATCATTGAGATCTCTGTGCCGCAACGTTGTTGTTCGCATTGCAAGCGAACATGCGCCGGCGGCGCGACTGACAACACCAATTTGGATCATTTCAATGTCTGCAAGGTGAGCCACCATCTGGAGTATTTTTAAACAGATGAGGGAATGACTCCTTTCAAGGAGCTTGGAGTAGCTCGGCCTTTTACTAGTCATTCGGCCGAGAGGACTGATGGCCTGAACAAAATTCCGCCAGTAGGAGATAGATTGCAACTAGCAGTCGGTCGACTTTTCGTATTGTCCTATTTTACGTATTGATCAGTACATGGTTGGACGCGCCCGTCGCTTTCGCGTAGCGACTTAACCATACGGAGTAGCTACGGCAACATCTCCCGAAGCTCAAGCTTTCATTCGACGGAAACATTAAAGGCGGCTCCAGAGCTTGTTTCAGCCATCCACCAATACGAGATGATTGCGCCCTCGTCTCCGCGGAAGTGGCCTGCAATCTGGCCCCTGCACCCGCTCGCCTACTCGATCCCCACCTATCTCTATTTCCACTCACCTAATAGATGCACTTGAAACAAACACACACCACGTTCCGGGCTTTTCGGGGCCTCCCGTCCGCAGAAGTTTCTCCGGTCGGTCCTGAAGGGATGAAACGGTTGATCAGAACCACAACCCCGTTGGCCTTATGTAGGTATAAGGAAACACAGTGACTCCTCTTGTTGAGCCTCCATCCCACAATACAGTCTCTCGTTCTTCACCACCAGCCTCTCGTTCTATCCAAAATTCGCAATAATGGTCCGCTACACTCCCGCAGCTCTCCTCGCCCTGGCGGCAGGCGCCTCGGCCGCAGACTACTCTGCTTGGGCGTTCGGCAACATGTTCTCCGTCGGCCCGTCGTCCGGCGACGCCTACATCACCAAGGCAACCTGGTCGGTCGTTCCGCCTGCGGTGCCTACTGATGCCACCGAGGGCGCGAGCGATCACCCCTTCCTGTCGCTGTGGATTGGTATTTCCAAGTCTATTTCGGACCAAAGCGCTGCGCTTGTTCAGCCCCTGCTGAACTGGTCGACCAACCAGGAGTCTCAGTGAGCACAAACACCTCAATTCACGCAATCGTTTTCCATCCCCGCTGACAGTGAGGACAGAGGATGCCCGGCTTCGGCTACGGAGTGGTGCGTCGATGCGTCCACCTTCTCGAACGGTATGAGCCAGATCAGAATGCATCATACCTATTACATTTTTCTGACATGGCCCTGTAGACCAGCAGACTGCGCAGCCGTACGTCCGTGTGGCAAATGGGCAGAAGGTCGACTTTGAGGGTAAGCAACAGAAGTTCTTCCGCTCTTATCGCTTTGCAAGGGATGTTCTACTAACAGGCAAATATAGTCACGGCAACCGCCCAGAAGACCACCCACCAGAAGGTTTACATTAACGGCGAGGTCATCAGCGAGCAGGATGACGGCAATGTGGGCTTCCTCCCGACCTACCTCTACTCCAGCAACGAGTGCTACCAGAACACCTGCGGCAGCGTTGACGGCTACAGTAAGCAAAGTCTTTCTGATTTGTGAACGCAACTATGCTAATCCTTTAATCTTACAGCTTGGGAGGACATCACCATCACGCTAAGCACCGCCGACAAATCTTTCGGCGATACGCTGGAGCTCCGCGGCGCGTCCGGAAGCCTGGACTCTTCCGATGGTGGCAAGACCTGGACCGGTTCCATCAAGATCGACGCGGACCACTTCCCCCGCGACTAGACAGTGAATACAAGATCTATCGTACAAGGGGCTATCAAGTGGGTCTGTAGACGTCACACTGACTCGCGGCAAGCCTTTGGACGTTGTTTCTGCATTCTTCTATGACTGGGCTTGAGTCAACAATCAAACAAAATCCAAAAGCGGAATTGATTTTCCCGCATCGATGTTCCAAGACTTAGCCCTGCTACGTACATTGCAATCCACATCATCCATCGAAAGCTTCGCCAAAGCCCCAGTACTACCATGAAACTCGGAGTGACTCACGCAAACTCCACCGGCACGTCTGCCTTCCTCGCAGGATCTCCCCTCTTACAACGTCTATTTGGTTGCACCCGTCGATGGTGCCACTGTACAACCCACAGTTCAGGCACCAGTACACCCGCACTTTGTGTCCTGAAACGTCAAAGTTAGTGGTTTTCGGCGTAACACCAGCAGTAGCTTCGAGCCTATCGCAGCGCCCCCAGGTCAGGTGGTCGGAGCTCGCCGCAAGGTAAGCCGGAGACATGGGCATGCCGGAACGACGAGGTGCAGCCGGGTGGTGACATGCGGCTGATGAATGACTTCGGCTTTGCTCCGCCCCCGGTCGATCCCTCACTGCGCAAGCGGCTCCTGCGGCGGCTCGGCGACCTTGACGCCTGAAATGCGCCCCAACGTCCTTTTTTTTTTGCGGGCCCGTCAACGAGTTCCGCACTAACGGTTCAGCACGTGGCTGATCTTCACTAGTGGTACAGCGCGCTGGGGAGGCCGCCGTGGCGGCCTCCGGGCGAACATGCCGCAACATCGTACCATTATGTAACACGGCATGTGGGCCCGCATCATGTAGCCGTTTTTGATCAGGCTGAATTCACCTTACACATGCTTTGAACCATTGTTCCAATGTAATGAAATTAAATTAAGTATTTAACAATTTGCCACAATTGACGCGTATAGACCCCCTTTACACAGCCTCGTAACCATCTGTCTGGATTAGCCTTGTCCGCACACGATACATGGAGGTTGGCTACCTTAGTATTGTCTGTTCGGGCTAGCTCTGTTGGACCGGTTGGACGTCGCGCGGCTCTCCTTGACAGGTCGCTCGTCGGTTAAGAGACTCAATCGGAAGAGAGTTTGAGTAAAAGGTGCCTCTTTCTCCCCCTCGTGCATGAATCTCTCCATCGGCGTCTGGTCGCTCTGGACGCTAGAGAATGCGGTTGCGGGGGCTACCATGTTGGCTTATGGCGAATGAGATGATGGAGTATGCACGCGGGCAAGTTCTGCACGGCGGAGCCGTAGATTCGCGTCCACTCGAGTGAGCGGAGCAAGGTGGCGTGGGTAGTATGCGTGGATGCAACTGATTCTCGCCGAATCGTCGCGGGTATCGTAAAACGGCGGTCGCTGACCGATGAAACAAAAGGGCCAGCCTTGGGGGGTGAAGGGAATGTGTCTCAGGAGGTTTTGCCACGGACTAAGAAAAAAACGGAAAATCAGTTTAGCTTTCGATTCTTATGTACGCAAGAGGTCCACCGCGCTCTCCCGTTGCTGCCTCGACGTGGCCGGCAGTAGAGCTGCAGCCATGTCCTTTGCCGGTTTGCTCTGATTGGGCGAGGCGCAATCGGCCAAGCATCGATTCTCGCCGGTCGGCGCTGATTGGCGGGGGGCAACCATGACCCTGCCGCCGATCAACAAAGGGCTGAGATGGGAATTCTCGCCGGTCAGCTGTGATTGGCGCAGCCGCCAACCGGCGAGAAGCCGATTCTGGCCGCCACCAATCAACAACTGCTCCGTAGTCGTCCAAGCCACATCAGATTTCACGACGAGAATAGATTTCTGATGATGATTGCATGTGAAGGGCTTGGGGCTACACAGTGGGAGTGCCTTGACCGCTCCTTGCACTTCGGGGCCCCGACCTTTCTTTTCTATCCCGCCGCTGACCGCCTCGGTTGCGTGCAAATTGGCCCCGGTGCCTGGCTGTGCTACATATTCTCCTGTCGGGCAACCCCGGTGAGCTAAAATCTGTTTCCGCCCTTGGAACAGCTATGATGACGCGCAAAACTAGGCAACTCTCTATAGCGTCGGTGTGGAAATGCGCAAGCGTGCAATACGCAGCGCGCCGGGCACGCTCTCGCGATGTTGCGAGATGCAAAACCCACATAATATTTCGCCTCATTTCTCAATCCGCAGGTGCGAACTCCCGTTTTAGAACAACAGCTCATACTTACAGATGAATACAGTCCCTTTACACCGCTGAAGCCTGGAATAGTCTTGAATCGACCAATCATGCCCACAGCCGTCCGCATCGCGAGTGTTTTCCTGCGTATGGAATTAGTTACGGGACACTCCCAAGGTATGCCTCGCGAGGCGCAGGATAGTTACTCCGCCGCGCTGCCTCCTTAGTCTCCTCGTGGCGATGACAGAGTCCGCCCCAGCGTCACCTTCTCAGTGGACAGTGGTCGGTGATTGATGCCTACCCTGCCTTTCCCCCTTGTGGCTGTGGTGACAGTGGTCCGAGGGAGGACGGCCTCAGACGTTGTTCATGGTTTCCAGTCACCGTTCGCCTCATGCACCTGAGGCTCAACAGGCAACGAGGGAATATACATAAAAAGCTCTGGATATTCCCTTGGCTCAGAGGTTCACCATCACACAATCACTGGCGATCTACACCACCACATTCGCATCTTCCTCACCAAGCACGATATGAACTTTCCAGAGGTCCTTTTCCCGCAATGCTTCAGTCCTGAAGTTTTGGCGGGCAAGATTTTCTCGTCCATTGAATCCACGAAGCCTGTAAAGAACACACTTCGAGGATTTCCTTTACATCTTGACGCAGATCTCTGCTGGACTCCCGCCGACATCACGCCTGAGCAGTACTTGATCCTGCTCAGTGTTGAGGATATTGTGGCAATCGAAAATGCCATGGAGAGCTTCAAAAGTAGGACCCAACCATTCGGCTCTAGGACAGGAATCGAAAATCTGACATATAGAACTAGGCTTGGCATTGCCACTACCCGCTCTCGAACCGTCTACCTTCGTTCTGCCCGCTGAACTTGCTGATCGCCTTCGCGTTGTGAGCAAAATCGTTCACACTGGGATCGGATTCGCTGTCCTCCGCGGCCTGGATCCAAAGAAGTACAGCGAAGAAGAGAACACCATCATTTATTGCGGTATCGCCAGCCACATCGGCATCCAAAGGAACGCCAACTCACGCGGAATGGCCATGGGTATGTTTTAATTCTCTGAAAGTTGTAATCATACACTAACTGGATATAGTTCACATTCGCGACGCCACAAATGATGCAAAGCCCAAGGACATCGCAGACGGAGAAGAACTTGCCCCGTCGAAGCAGAAACGCGGAATGAAGTTTCATGCAGACCGCATGTATGCTGACATGCTTAGCCTCTACGTTAGGGGCCAGGCAGCAGAGGGAGGGGAGCAGTACATCGCAAGCTCTTGGACGATCTACAATAAGCTGATGCAGCAAGCACCGGAGGTCCTCCGGATCCTTGCTGGTGACTGGAAGTGGGCTCCCGAAGACAAGTACGTTCCTTCCACCTTTATTCCGCCGCAGTCCGACAGGTTACTAATTTATCACAAAGCTCTGAGCCGGGCACACCAAACCGGATGCCTGCCCTCTTCCACAAGGATGGACGAATCATTCTTCAGCTCGTCCGGACGCCGTTCCTCAAGAACCCTGGCCTCGCGACTCCAGCTCAGCATTTCGCTCTCGACACCGTACAGCAACTTGCCGAGGAGAACTGCATCGAGCTGGATCAGCAGCTCGGCGACATTCAGATTATCAACAACCTCGCCATCCTCCACACTCGCTCCAAGTTTCACGATTCCCCGTCGCAGAAACGCCACTTGATGCGCCTCGGCCTCCGAGACCCAACTGAGGCGTGGAGTCTGCCGGATCGCTACGACGAGCTGTTTGGGAAGGCTTTCGTCATTCCCACCGACAAGCAGACCATCCCCGTCACTGATTTTGATGCTTGGCGCGAGACCACCACTGAGGACGCCAACCACGGCTAAATGAGCATCACCCGCTCCTTGTACGATATGGAGTTGCATGAGGTCCGGGCCCTTTCGTTTCTTGCCTGTTTTTTCGCAACCTCGTTTGGCTGTTTGGGTGCTTCGGGCCTTGGTGAGATCTCTAGTCCCGCCAGGGCTCGAACAGCCGCCGAATCCATTTATCGTCCGGATTTTCGCTCGCTTTATTAGATGCATTGTTTGATTTTTCTGTCAACCAACCTGTACATAGACAGACTTAGCATTTGATCTTTGGTAGCGTTTGCTTATTAACTAGATTGGAATATCATTACCTTTTTTCTCTAGCAATCTCACTGCTCTTTCCAAATACGAAACACCATGGCCGTCTAGGCTGCCCAGCTTCTTGACATCGGCCATATTTTCTTTCTGAAACGGGAGGAAGGCACGAAGGACGTAGCGGAAGTGGTAGAGCATATTTCCCGCCGAATTCTCCCATTCGTGAACCATTGATCTGACAACGAAGCTGACTTTCACTTCTGTATTCTAAGAGCCAACAATCAGTAAGAACCTGATGCGAGTACGTTTGAGCGAAGTCGCCTCATATGCGCCGACGGCACAATCGGGGAAGTCGACCTCTTCGAGTTCTTCATTTGGGAACTTACTGTCTGTTCTTGGGACTTCATGAATCCCACAGCTTGCCCATGAATGTATTTCAAATGCCACATAATGACGAAATAGGTCAGGAAGATTTCGTACCACGGCTTGGGATTCTTGCGGAAAATAGCCTTCTTCAACTCCTTGACCAGCCTCTGTTCGTCACGTTCCATCATCCTAAGAAATACAACATCCAGCTGATGGCAGAGTGCGGGCGAGATTGGCCGGGTGCCACAGTAGCCTTCCTCAGCGTTATCGACCTCCGGCGTGCCTAGAGTTTCGGGCCCAGTTATACTACCCCAGCCCTGGCAAAACGCTGCCGTCGAACGGATACGTAATGCCAGTTTGATCATCTCGCTATTGTGCTCGTGTGCATATCGGTGCGCTTCATCGAATGTTACTCGAGCGAGTGGGTCGGTGATACTCTCCTTCAATTTCTCTTCCACGGCTGCACGGTTCTTTTCAACCATCTCCTCGACAATCTTTGCGAGTTTACTATTATCTGCACAGGCAAAGCGGGGTAGGTCAACAGTAATAACCTTGCCGCCGACCTGCCAATTCTCTGCCGTTATGTCGTCGTTTGATAAGATGAACTCATGGCAGGGCACACTTAATGTCAAGTCTTGCATCGATTGCGAGATCTTGCCAGGGAGGGTCCAGTATATCTCGATTGTCCTCGGCCTTGACCTCAAGTTGATCCAATAATACTTTCGAAAGGAGACTCTTTCCTGGCCGAACTTTCCGTTTCCTTTGCAGAAAGTTGTTAGCTTGAGACACAACACTAATGAAAATAAGTAACCTACCATGACGGACCAAAATAGCATCAAGTATTTCCTGCCGTGAGCACGGCTGGAAGAAGAGACGGTGAGTTGTCTCGTCGCGGCAGCATCTCTGGCAGGGATTGCCCTCATCACACTTTTACATCGTCAGTAGCCCTTCCAGAACTTCTCTTAAGAATCATACCTTGAACTTGTACATGTGGCATCTAACGCAGGCTCCGATTTTCCTGACTCGTTTTGCATCTTCACGGGACTCTTCGGCCTTTTCCTCTTTCTTGCGTTTTACTGCTGATGCCTTACGCTCCCAATCCTGGCGAATAAGCGGTTGCGAAGATCCACTCTGTTTGTGCGATACTGGAGGAGCGGAAACATCCGGATTGTGAAAGATCGGCTTTGGGACGATGCGTGTGACTCTTGATTCCGACACGACTCTTTGCTCATGGGATGCAGGTGAGCTCGTATCAGAGGCTTCGTGTACAGACTGGGGACGTGAAATATGGACAAAACTATTCGGAGTGTTCCCTTCGCTACCCCCAGTTGACAACGATGCACTCTGGCTTCCCTGGGGGGATAACATGTACCAGGGAGAAGTGCCTTCCGATGTGACAGACAAATGAGTGGATAGGTTCTCTCCTGGTGTGCCACTGGGCGTGCCAAATGGCGTCAGGTTGACCCATTCATCGAAACGGAAGTCTTGTCCACTGGAGATAGGCGACGATTGTGGATCGGAAAGCTGGCTTTCATCGAAGCCTCCACTCGGAACAATGTTGTTCGCATTTTCTTCAAATTGAGGTTGGAGGGTCACCATCGGCGGATCAATTCGAGGCACGATGAGGCTCTCCGTCGATATTTCATCGCTACCAAGTGTGGCATCATCAAAATCGAATGTGCGTAGCTGACTGGTATTGTCCTGAAGCTGAAAGCAATTCTCAAGGATGGGAGGGAAATCGTTGAGCGACCAATCGAGCTGTGCCGATGAATTGTCCCCCATTGGATTTGCCAGTGGGTCAAGAGTGGAAGAAATGTCGGTCAATGTTGTGGCCGCCTGATGGTCTTGTACGGCGCAGAATCGTGCCGCCAATAGGTTCAGGTAAGTCTCGTGAGACAAGCCATCGACGTCATCGATAAGCGGAAATGGCGCACCATATGGGAAGCCTTGTTGTGTGCTCATGGTGGAAATGGCCCCTTGACCCTCGGCAAGCCGACTTGGCACCACAAGGTCGTTGCGATGATCGTGGTCCATCGCCAAAAGCTAAGGTGCGATTCTGAGAGAGACGACGTTGAAAAGATGAAGACGTGGAATGTTGAGGAGCTGGACAGTGCGCGTATTATTACCCCGCTCAGAGCAGTGAGGCTGTGTTGCCTGGAGGTGCCAACACATCCCTGCATGACGCTCTGCACATTCTAATTCGTGAAAGCACATTTTTAGGAAGATCACTCGGAACAGCCTCAGCTTATCTGCAAGGCGACCCCACCTTCCGTGTCGTGCGACGTGCATTCTCAGAGTTTCGCTGACTGGGTGTTAGGCTGACCGGTCGACTGGGTGGAATGGAGCCCTTTTATTGGTCGGCTCAAGTCAGCCAGAGGGCATGCTCACTTAAAGCCTTAACAACGGGGCGTCACCGCGTGCGGAGAGGTCCATTGATGGCGTTGATGCTGGACGCCGCTAGAAACTTGGAATGGCCTGCCGGGGAGCAATTGCTGCCTGAGCCATCCGCATCCGGCGAAGATGTCCACAAGCTTCTATAAAGCCAGCCAGTCCTGCAATGGAGTAACCAGCGAGATTGTCAATTGCATTCTCCAGCATGCCATTTCCACCTCTGCCAGAAAATCTTCGGTTCGCGAGACTTTCCGATCTGAAACGAATTGGCATTGTCTCTACGGCGGCATTCTTCAATTCCCCCGTGTTCCATTACTTCCGGCCCGAATACAAGGATCACCTCCAAGACACGGTGGCCAGTTATCGGGCCAGCTGTGCGAAAGAAATTTTGGATCCTGACACCGTTGTTGTCGTGGCTGAAGACACCCTGAAAGAAGATGAATCGGACTCGGTGTTTGATGAGTTGAGGCGTGCATACCCTCCTTTCCATGATCAGATTCCAACATACTCTTCGGAAACACGGAGAGTGATCGTCGGAGTCGCTTCCCTTTCTTTGAAGGCAGTCCCAGCGCTATCAGGTCTATTTCTGCCCGACGGTAAGAAATACAGATGCCGTTCGGGGAGAAAGGCTGCGGGGGTTGACCATTACTATAGATGAAAACCGGGAGGAACACTACCATGACCCAGAGGATCTTGGTCGCGACAAATACTCTGAGGTATTCAAACTTTCATTTGTGACAGAGGAGGAAAGGGCCAAAGAAACGTGAGTCTCATTTGCGCCAAAAGGCACCATTGGTACAACGAAAGTGCTGAACGATGCTCAATCTCCTAGATGGAAGTTCTGCGAAAAGATGGAAATTGCTTCTATAGCAGTGCATCCGGCTTACTGGCGCCAAGGAAATGGTAAAAGGATGGCTGAATGGTTCATGGCGCTTGCTGATAGATACGACCGTGCCATCTGTGTCTCTGCGGCACCAATGGGAGAGATGCTCGCTAAGCATCTCGAATTCCAGGAATGTGCCGTGGTCACTATTGACGGTTACGAGAGATATCCAAAGGCAATCCACTTGTGGTTTGGGTTTCGCTTAAAAGCTGAGCAAATCCCGAGAAGGAAGCCGCATTGTGTGTTTGATGTCTGCCACATGGTTGTAAAGCAGCCGAACAGGTTTGACGGTCTCGAAGCCTCGAGTGGTTGTATAGCGGCGTAGGAAACAGAGCTGATAGCGAAGGACATGTACAGTTAAGCAACAAATACGTAGCTCGATGGCTATCCCGTACAGCAGTAATATCTCCACCATGTATAGAACTTCAACTGTGTTCTGCACGTTAACATGTCCTTCACCCATACACCGCATCACCAAACCAGTTTGCTGCGTCATCAACGCAAAGACCTGCTTGAAATCAGATTTTCCCAGCCTTTAGGCACATTTTCAATCGTTGTTCTACCTACCAAGCTTCAATTTTCCACTTCAACCTGCGCCCACGGTGATTCTTACAGGGTTTTAATAAACCTCAATGTCAGATGTATCCCGCTCATTGCATGGTATTTACCAGCAAGTATTCTTGAAGTCAAGCAATTCAAGTGACACTTGCGTTGGGCGGCTACAATGCGACTACGAAACAAAGCTTGGTCCTCAAACAGAAATCAGGCGCTGGCCATCTAAACACACTCTTGCTATGGGAACCCTGGCTCACGGCGCAGTCTGTTCACGCCTTGCCTTCCTGATCCTGTGTTTCATCCGTTGTCCCCCTATTCTTTCTCGTAAGCTCCCCATATACGGCAACGGCGACGTACAGAAACCACACAATGCCCGCCACAACCCCATAGGCGATGTAGGCACCCTTGCCTTGATCTGCCAGCTCCAGCCCGAGGCCGCCATTAACTATTCCAAGAGTTATCACAATGCGCCCAAGCCACAGATGTCCGTGTGACCAATATCCCCGCCGGGTATTTTTCTTGAAAAATCTGTGGTGGAGGTGGCCAAGAATAAATTGGATGAAGAGCATGACAAGGACGACTTTGCCGATCGTAGGGTGCGTTTCACTTGCCTGAGAAGCCGGTCAGCACAGCCCGAGGGAAACAAGCTCCAAACTCACATAATTATCCTTTGTAAGGTAAATGCCCATTCCGAACGCGATGATGAACATCAAGAACGCAAAGCCTTGCATACCCACGTGGACCCATACGGCGCCGCGGAAATGTAGCATGCGCAGGCTAATTGCGCCAGTAGGGAAGAATATGATGAATGCCATGCACGCGAGCACGCCGTGAGCCGTTAGGATACGACGTTTTGTTGATCTGAGGTCCTTATTGTCGATCTGTGTTCCAGTGTTTGAGTTTTCTTCTGCCGAAGTGAACGGGTTTGGACTGTCGCCTCCCTTAGCATCAGCAAAATCCCACTCGAAGGTGCCATATGATGGGCCATGAAATGGGATTCCTTGATTAGGATCATCCGAGTTCAAAGGGTCTCCTGCTGCTTTTGCGTGCATCCATGTTGCCGACGCACTCTGAAAAGACATCGATCCGCTATCGGACCAGTTCTGGCAGTTGGTGCCTGATTCAAGGTTTAGCATGAGACGCTTACGTGGTAGAGAGCAACTGACATCGAATATTTGCCGTCATGGTTCCATCAGTCACCCCCGACCCTTCGAGAACAGACAGTTGAGTTGCGTTGTCGAATTGTGGAAGATTGTAACCCGTTCCAAGCCGCGGTGAGACTGTCACATTGCTGCCATCTGCAGAAGTATACATGACAAAGAGGCGTGACCCCGTCATTGAAGACCCTTGACCAAGCCCGATCCAGGTGTAGTTTGTGGGGCCAGTGATCTGGAAGTAGATATCTCCCACACCAGAAGAGGCCGTCTCTTGAGGTATATTCAAACTGTAGCAGACGTCATCCTTGCACTGGCGAGAGACTCGGGCGTAAGTCGTAAGGACTGGGAGAAATTAGTATCGCGAAGGCTGTGAGAAGAAATTCGCAATGCAGACTCACCAAAGCCAAAAAGGGCAAGCTTTGACCACATGGTGTGTCTTCAAGTGAGAAGAGAGTCGTTGGTCGGTCTGTGGTTCAGAAAAGGACTGACAGTGACCAGCTGCCTGACCTTATATACTCGCGTACAAAGCGGGATTTACTGGGCGGTAATTCCTCCACAAACTTAACTTTATTAAGCGAGGCAGTGCTTCTATCATTCATGTTCTCTGTTTCCGCTTGGCTTCCTCGCGGATTGCAGCGGTTATGATGCTGCGCAGTCTTTAGATTGCCGAATGGGGAATGGTGCCAAGGAGGTCGCTCAACTTGCCAAGCTCTAAGGGGAGGACTTAAAAGGCAACTCCTCGTAATTACAATGCTCTCATTTGTCGGCGGATCTGTTCATGAACGCTGGAGCAGCCTAGATAATCCACACGTGCAGAGCCTGGCCTTGGGCATTACTTAGCAGACAGTGGCTGGGTTGGCACCGAACCATGTAGTCGCTTAAGGCTCGTCTTTCTCTTATAACTGGTGCTGATTGGCTAGTGTTAAACGAGCGAGCATAAGGTTTCCCGCATCGCTTATCCTCTGATCCGCACGGACAGAGTCTAGCCTCAATTATTTCTTGACAGACAGTGGCTGAGCCGGTACCCGTCGTTTAACCCTCGTATCTCTTTTGTAACCTGAGTTAATTGGCTAGTGCTAAACGAGAGAACATAAAGCTGCCCGCGTCGTATCCCCACCTCATCCTCCAATCCGCCCGGTCATCCACTGTTTGGAATCAACGTCATGATGGGTGCCACGCGACGGCCGCATAAGAAGTCCAAGAACGGCTGTATCCGCTGCAGACAGCGACGAGTCAAGGTGAGTCGGAAGTTTGTACCGACGTTGGAGCGTGCCAACGACCACCGTCTTTTTGTGGAGATGCACCTTTCATTTTTAGGCAAGGGGAAAAAAAAAGAACGCAGTATGGAGAGCGGAAATGGATTGCATCATCTGCGTCGTTCAGCTTGTGTCTGATACTTCTCCGTAGTGTGACGAAAAGGTGCCCTGTGGCAACTGCATCCGACATGGAATTGAGTGCAGCTTATTGCGCCCGTCAGCACCTCAAGCAACAAAAGGCACAGCACAAACGGGATTGGGAGCGCATGCCTCCGAACTCCAAAAGAGCGGCAATCAACAGACAAGACCGATTGTCGTAATCAAACCCGCTTCCCCTCGACGTCTTTCCCGGTTGCTTCCGGCGAGCTCGTCCAAGATTCAAGATCAGGCCATCAAAGACCGTGTAAAGAGTCTGGTTAACCAGGCCACAGCACTGGAAACACACTTGAAAAAGTCAGAAGCGATCACTCTTCCGCGGTCATTAGACCCCATCCCTTCCATAACTTGGACACAGGACTTGCAGCTTGTCTCGCATTATCACGATGTCACATGCGAGTCATTCTCGAAGGATGATTTGCTGCACGATCTGTGGAAACACACAGTGCCGAGGCTAGCATTCGCCAATGTAGGTTTTACCCGCCATGTCGAAAACACAAGAACTCAGCCCGTTTCCAGGCTCCGTTGATGCATGGACTCCTTGCCGTCACGGCTCTTCACCTCGCGCATGTCAAAGCGGAAAAACGCAGTGTTCTGAGTATTGTTGCCGCGAGGCATCAATCTAAAGCGTTGTCATCTTTCACGTCTCGGGCGCAGAATGTGACAGCGGAGAACTACCCTGCCTACATAATCCTGGCTTCATTTATCTTCATAGCGGATGTATACATGATTGTTGATTCGCGTCGGCATGGGAACTTGATGACTGTCAAGGACGTTGTTCAGTCTTTCCGCCTCATCCGAGGTATGTAAATGCCAGCTCACGCATTTCATGGAACGTCAGATCTGGATACCAACTGATTCTGAACCCAGGTGTGAAGGGGATTGTTTCGCATCCGGGCACATCGAACTGGGCGAAAAGTGGTCCTCTTTCAGATCTCTTGAAACGGCAGGATCTGGCGGTGAACCCGCTGGATGAATTCCCGCTCCGCATTGAGCAACTCGCTTCTTACATCCGCAGCACCTCCATCGGCAGCAAAGTGCAACAGGTGTGCTTGAGCGCACTCGCAGCTCTGAAACTTACCTTGGCTACCATTTCAGCACCTGGAGGACGGATGGCCCAAGTCTGGAGATGGGCGGTACTTTTAGATCCACTCTACCTGGGGTTGCTCGAAGAATGCGAACCGACTGCACTAGTAGCCTTAGCGCACTTTGCTGCACTTGTGGGGCGTTGTGAAAACAAGCAGTGGTATTCGCAAGGTTGGAGCGAGGGTGTTATCGCTGCTGTGCACAGATCTGTTGACCAGGACGAATGGAGGGAGTGGCTCAAATGGCCGATGAACTATAGCAAGTCTGGATGAGTTTGTTGTTAAGCGAGACTTGAATTGGCCAGTTTCTATCTCTGGATTTTAGCTCTACCCTAGTTTCGAATACCGTACCTATCCGTTCTCTCGACAACGCTTAGATCTACCTACCGCCGACATCCTCGCGACAAGGTAGAGCTAAGCCGGAAGTAGAGGTGGAGTAGCATCTCCTGGACGTGCCTTTAGCGACCATCGATCCACGTTGGCCCGACGGGGAAAACGCGGGCCAGCTTCACATGCAGGCCACGGTACCACGCTAAGGTACGATCCTGTAGGATCGTCGCCACAGCGGCACAGCGGCTGAAAGCTGGGGCGCAGTCGGGACTCTTGTTCTGGCTACGGGTTGTGGCTGATGAGGCCTAGACCGATCGCTTCGAGCGGCTGTGCATAGCGGCCGCGTGCTTGTGGTAAACCTTCTTCTGGACGGTCTTGACCCGAGGATGTGGAACGAGATGACCCCATTCCTTGGTGTTTGATTCGGGCTGTCAGCATCTCTAAGGTACGACGCGGGCTTCCCATTGCTGCTCTGTCTTCTCCGAGGATGAGTTCTGTGGCGTCTCGGACTCTACGTATAATTCTTATATACGATCTAGATTCTTCTTCAGGCGTAGTGTATACTACATGTAGCTAGTGTTGGATAATTAAGCGTCTATAAGGAAGCGCTTACGGGGAAAATCTTTTTTTAAGTGAGCTAATAAGAGCGCTTGTAGCAAGCGTTTACCAGCAAAATATTCTTAAGCGAGCGAATAAGAGCGCTTATTAAGCGCTTGCTTAATGCCTTAGCGCAGCTGAGGCAGTGCACGCCAGCCACTTGAGCTGGAGCGGAGGGCTAAGCTAGAGTGGCTGGAAGCTTGTCGTTTGTCTGCATGCGAGCTGCAGCAAGGTGTTCTCCCAGTGTTGCCTAATTAAGGTGGCGCACTTTTCATGCGGTTAGGAACACTTGTTCTACGGATCCGCATCCTTCGCGCAAAGTTTCGGACGTGTAACACCTCTGTTCAATTGGATGGATGGAGAAATTTTCTGTTATAGGCTGAGGTGAGAGCAGCGTAGTAATACGGTGTTTCCGTCAATGGTGGTACTTCTCACGGCAATCGGTGAGGCGCAGTGAAGCCCCTCTGACATGCTTCGTCAACCACATCCTGCTAGGATACGGTAGACGGCAGGCGTAGCTGGGTTTGCTTTGGCAATAATGGTCTTTGAGAGTTGTTATAGACCTGGAAGAGTATTTAACGGGCTTCGTCGCCGCTCCAAATCCGCCATCCAGCACTTCACATTCTACAGCCTTCCAGCACTTCACATACTACAGCCATCCAGCCAACGCATCAGAACCCGACAGATCTATCCCGATAATCACTCAACTCGTCCTCAAGATGCAGTTTTCCACCATCATCATCTCCACCGCCCTCTTCCTTGTGAGTGGCTCTCACGCTTGGACCGACGGGGTCGCCAACAACGTCTTCTACAACATCGGGGGCAGTAAGTAGTAACCTTACGCCGACGACGAGATGATGTAAGGTTCAACCAGGTTCAAGACTAATATTGTATATAGTTACTGTTCATGAGGCATGCACCTATGCGAACACGAACACGATCCACTACGGTGACTGTGAGTACTGGACTGACGATGCTGGTCACACATTCAAAGGAAGTATGTATCCCTTAACCATGAAGACCTACAACAACTTCGCATACTTACAAAGTCTCTTAGCCTGCACTCCGTACGCGAGCCAGAGCCAGCTTCTTTGTATTTGAGAAAATGTCGCAGGGGTGGTGGGCATTCTAGACGATGGTTGGGTGCCTACCACTCCGAGGGATTAATGTTACCCGGATTACGCATGGGGCAAACTCGAGTCTCTCTTTTACACGCGGCCTTCTTTTCGAGTCTCTCATTTCCGTGCTGTCTTCTTTTTAAGTCTCTATTTTACACGCTGCCTTCTTTTTAATCCCCCTTAAAGGTGAACAGTTGTAGACTAGTACTTACTTAGAAAACATTCATTACTTCAACTACTATATTCGCCTATATGACACCCTAGCGACTCTATGAGGAGGGGCCTAAGATCCATCAGACATCGATGCAAGCATGCTGTTCTAATTGCATCTCCCCGATCTCCACGTTGCCATCAATGCCATCTCTGGAGGATGCCAAGCATGGAAGGGGCCGCTTCACGTTGAACAATCAATCGAAAATGCGGCTTGGGGGCTTCTTTGGAGCCTGAAAGGAGAACGGGAGATGAGCTTGAAGCATTCTCTATATGCCACATCAAGCTGATAAGAGAACAGAACGCTATGCAACGGCGCATCGTGTTCATCGGCCATAGCCCACTGCGTCATTAATGACAATGAAGTATTTTCCCATATAATTATAGTAGAGTCTCTCCTAGCGCGCAGCGCAATATAGAGCAGCCTGCTCGGACGGTTTTATCCACTTCCTTTTAAATAGATCAGTCTGGAGACTCTGCAAGTAAATAGGACAACGCACCTCTGGAGCAATGGTCGGGTTAATCTCAACCAAATCAAGGCCAACCAAGTTGCCTGTCGCGGCGATAGTTTCGGCGATGAAGTTTCCCTCGCGCAGCGTCAGGCCTTCCCACACTGGAAAGCCGGTGCTGGGCGCAAACGAGGGATCCAAGCTGTCAATGTCAAACGACAAGTGGATAGGCGTGTCGTGCCCCAGCCATGCCAGCGCCCTCTCCATGACTTCTCCAATCCCGTACCTACATCCCGTCAGCAACGCCGCCATCAAAACCACCTCGGTCCAACTCTTACCTCTCCACATCCCTCATCGTATACGCTTTGATCCCATTCTCCCGGATAGCCCGCTTCTCCGCCTCGTCCAGATCGCGCAACCCGATATACACCAGCTTCCGCGGACTGACGCGATGCTCCTGCCCCATCCACCCAAACACGTCCTCCTCCTCCTCCCCCTCCTCCCCTGTCTTCTCGACCAGCCCGAGCAGGAACGCCAAAGGCATCCCGTGCACATTCCCGCTCGCCGACGTCGCCGGCGTGTTGATATCGCCGTGCGCATCCACCCACACCACGCCCAACTCTTTCCCCGCGCCGAACGTCCCCTCGCTCACCGCTCGCGCCACCCCCGACACCGTCCCCATCCCGATCGAGTGGTCGCCGCCCAGCGTCAGCGCGACGCGGCCGCCCAAAACGTGCGCGTGCACCTGGGCGCTGAGCGCGCGCGTCGCGGCCGACACGGCGCGCGGCCGGTGCATGCCGCGCACGTCTGGATCGTTGTCCGGGATGAGGCTGGAATAGTCGTGGAACTGTCCGTCCCAGTGTACGGAGAGGCCGAGGTCGTGGCGGAGTTGGGAGAGGAGGCCGCCGGCGAGGAGGGCGGCGGGGCCGCGGTCGACGCCTTGCTTGGCCTGCCGTGGTTGTGATTAGTATATGGGTGAGGCGGGGAGGAATGGTAGTGGAGGTAGAGCGTGTGTACCTGGCCTCCAGAAAATGCTGCGGCGGTGAGACCGACGGGCCGACGGGTGGAGGGGGATGGTAGTTTGGCGGCGGTCATTTCGGTTGTGGTCAGGCAACGGCGCAGTGGGGAGGTGAAGCGAGGGAAGTATTTCGTGACCATTGCGAGGACGAGAGGAGAAGACGGCAGAAGAGGAAAAGAGCCGCTTTATCGTCCGTTCATCGTCAGCTCATTCGCCGAGTATCCCGGGCGTCTGCCTACCCGTTTCGGCAAGGCGGCCCGCTTCGGCCCTTAGCGCCCGCTTCTACTTAACTTTAACGGACATCTGCCTTGTAGCGCGTTTACGGTAATTGCACTACCGCGTCTACTTAACTTTAGAGGACAACCTTCCACGGATGTCTGAAAAATTTTCACCCGAGGGTAATAGTATCCGGATGCCGGATGCTGACTGGATCCGCATCTAAAGGGGAGGGTTTCCATGCCGGCCCAAAGAGAAACAAACTCATGTAAGATCTATGTTCTGCCGTAGAGGCAATTGGTCAAATAGTGGCTAGACTATTTCGACGCGTACTCTAAGCTTCAGTAAAGCGGTGCTGAGAGTGCGCATAATTAACCGCATCTCCGCTTTCGCACCATGCACACATGCAAGGGCTTTACCGGTCTTGCCCGAGCTGCCGAAACCAGAAATTAGTCATCTGAATCAGGGTTGGATAACTGGCGGGTTCGCCTTTTTGTCCTGTGGGCTGGACTTGGCGCACACTTTCTAGGCAGAAGGCAGCCTCAACTACATCCATCTCCTCTTCGACCGCGGCGCAGACACTCTTCGCCCTCGCTCCCACCGCCGCCCCCCTACGACTCCGTCCTCGCCGCAGCTCCTCACCTCCAACGACCACATATCCATCTCCCGCATCCTCAGCGCCCTCCGTATCGCGAGCGCGCCACTCCCCATGTCCCGCGACCCTACCACCCGCGGCACCACCATGCACATCGCCGCCGCTACGCCCCTGACAAGCGCTTCCTGGCCTAGCTCCTCGACTACACTGTCGATTACATCACGACAACCACCACATCAACGCTATCGCCGGCCCCCACGACACGCCTGCTTCGCCGCCTGCCACCGCAACGTCTCCATCCTACTCGCCCGCGGCACCAAACCCGGCACCACTGGTTTGCGGCAAGCACGACAGCGCACTACAAGCGGCGGCGACGCCAAAACGGCGATGGTGGGCAGCACGCGGAAGCGCGGCCTGCGGGGCAAGGACGGAAGCGCGCTGGGGGCGGCGGCGGTAAGGGCGGATAGCAGTACGGAGGTGTTGGAGCTGTTATTAGGCAAGTGCGGGTGCCGAGGGCGGTGAAGGTGGCGATGGAGGTGGCGGTCGAGTGGGGGAGGGAGAAGGCGTTTGAGGTGGTTAGGGAGAGTGAGGTGGGGAGGAAGGTTGGGAGCGGGGTGGTTGAGGAGGTGGAGGCGAGGACGGCGGAGATAGGTGATAAGGGCGAGAAGAGGGTGAATAGCAATTTTAAAGAGAATGGGGGTCAGGATTCAGAGAAGGAAGATAGCATTTAGGAGTCGGAGTTTAGTAACGATAAAAGCGGAGATAAGGATGAGGATGACATAGAGGGGAATAAAGGTAACGAGAAGATTGATAACGTAGTAAGCGAGCTCGCAGACGGCGTCTTTTATACAGTATAAAAAGATAATATCACAGCACGGATCTAGATGCCTCAGGATAGAGATGCCGTAGGCACCCAGCCAGCGTAGCTAGGGAACGCGATCCGCGCGGATCGTGATCTACTATGATCATCAGTTTCACTTTCATCACCCACGGATCCCAATCCGCTGTATTGTGATCCCTTGTCTGATATCTCCGCTTGAAAGTTTTACCATCGAAGCTTCTCTTTATTTGTCCTATCAAGTACGAATGAAATTCGCACTCAACCGCTACAATAATCTGATGAATGAGTGCGTTAGTTCTTGTTTCAATCTTCTTAGTGTTGAGCTCAGTATCGTCTGAGAATGCACGACTAAGCCAATGAACGTATTAAATAACAAACAACCGAGTGATTGAGCTCATTCTCGGTCAAGAAGTATATCCGGGCTGGAAATCCTTGGCTGCAGAGGGAGTTAGCTGAGTAGATAGCTATTAGCGAGGTAGGTGGGTAAGGTAAGGGTGAGGAGCCGTCGAAGAGGGTGCGCATGAGTGCAGGTGCGAGACGACAAAGGCGCTGTGAGCGCTGTGGTATTGCAGGATACAACTCACGTACCTGGTCTGTCTACGTGTCGAGAGGAATCTGTGACTTTAATCACGACCAGTAGGACCCGACTCGATGTGAGTATAATCGATTGTGGCGTTACCGGTTGGTCTACCGTGAGAATAGCTCTTGAACGCGAGGATTCCTTGTGTAGAGTTTACATCTGTCTTGACGACGAAGTCGAGTTCGCAAAATGTTTTACCGTAGGCCGGGTTATACCGCTTTCGAGACCGTTTCAAATCTTTCGAGGAGAAGTGAATGGTTATCTGGCCGACTCGTTCGGCACCACAACCCTGCGCATAGTCTGGCGGTTGGTCAAGGCTACAGCAATATAGCGTCACTTCGCACTCTGGGAAGAGTTCATCCTGTTCTGTCGTGAGGGCAAGGTTGAAACTTGCGTTTGTAGCCGGGGTAATGGCTTGACCCTGTTACCACGTGTCAGGCAGACTTTCAGGATACATGATTTTCCACGAATCCCCTGAATGCTAACCTTGTGTATGACCCAGTCCATCCTTTCTCTGCACATTTTCTCCATTGAGAACTTGTCGATAATGCCGTAGTCTTCTGGGTCCACTCCAGGGCGGAAGGGCCTACTAACAGCAAACCCATAGTGTCGACGAGCCTTACGGTGCAGTGGCACAAGGCTCTCAAGACCACGGAGTGCAGCACCCTTGACTACTGCTGCCTGGCATTGTGGGGGGCAAATCAGCTTCATGGTGGAGCTGCCGTTCTGCATGCACCAGATCCTCATACGCTCATTGAGATAATCGGAGTCGCCGAAGCCGCCGACAAGGATGATGCGACCGATGTGTTGATTTTTCTTTTTCGCAAGGTCGACTTGGGAACTGACGAGGCGAATGATGTCGTTGATCACGGGATCAAAGAATCCTTTCATCTCATGCCTTTGTAGGGTTAGTTCTTCTAAGCGTAGAAAAGTGATGGGGATGTACAACACATACCAAGTCAGCTTGACCACCCCTTCGTCGCTATCATAGTGTAAAGAAGGGTGAACACCCGCCATGTAGATGTTCTCAACCTCAATGAATTTCTGATCACCCACACTGAGAAGCTTGCTCCCGAAAGCTTTCTTGGCACTCTCAAAGGATCTCATGAACGAGCTCCCAGGGCCGCGTCTTTTTGGTGGAAGTGATGTGTAAGAGCAGCCAAAACGCTCGGCCATCCACTTGCTGAAGTTGCGATCAATGTAGGTGGAGCCACATTTGCCTCCAACACCGACGCAGAGTTCCTCAAATTGCAGCTTGGGTCTGGTAGCTAGCACTGTGTATGTGGTAATGTCGACCGTGCCACCTCCGCAGTCGCAAATCAGCACGCCGTCTCCTGGAGAGACAGGGTCAATCCCATGGTGAGAACCATAAACCTTGAGAGCTAGTATTGCTGCTGCTTCTGGCTCGGGGATGAGATTGACCTGGTCGAGCGGCCGGCATCCGAAACCGGCTTCCAGCGCTGCTGACCTGGTTGCATCTTTTGCTGCATCGCTCCATATTGCGGGAATAGTGATCCAGTATTCAACAGGGGTGATAGAGTACAAATCAGTTGAAAATCTCTTGCAGAGCGTGTCGACCATATAGGCATGCAAGCCCTTGAGATAATCGGAGCAAACCTGCCTTGCCGACCTGTTGGGTGGTAGCTTCAACATTCCCTCTCCAGAAATGTCCTTCAATGCAGGGTCATCGAACTCAGTGAGAGGAGTACTACCATCAAGTAGCAATTTGGTCCACATGTAGGACACCATTGTTGCGGTTACGGCGAAGCCCCACTTGTCAACGTTGATGTTATCATTTTGAGACGCGTACGCAATCTTGGTAGGGACCTTGGAAACCGTCTCAGAGGTACCGGGCCATTGATTGATGACTTCAATATTGTCAGCACCGGTCTCATTTGATGTAACGTAGCTGATCCCTGAGATGTGTTAGTAGATAATCAGTACCGCATGTGCAAAATCTCAATTTACAGAATGAAGATGAATGAAAAGGAAAAAGTATATTGTTTGTGCTGAGTTATGAGAGATGCTGTGAAAATATACTGAATTGTGCAACGATATCGAAAACAAGACACTGACTGATTGAAGTGGTCGAGGCGGTTGAAGTTCTACGCAGATAGCATATAGAGAGTAGAGATGAAGCATCGCAATGTAGCATACCAGAGAAGGTCGTGCCGTAGTCAAGCCCAACAATAATTCTGTGGCGGTCGTCTGCAGTCATGCTGAGGACAGTTTGGGTCCAGTATGGGTGGTAGGATGCTGCTAATGCTTCAAAAGCTGCTTTTGCGCTATTTATAGACTTCAGAGATGGAAGTCCTGTAGAATTGGATGACGCGGAAACCAGTACTGTCTGGAATTCAAGGGGGAAGGTTACGATTGCAAGGGATACATTCTTCTGTGTTAGCATGTAAGGGCAGCAGCCTTGAATTGAGAGGTACAGATGCCATCTCATCCTATAAACGATCAGTTTAGAATCCCTTTCCCAACAGTTCCGATCCCTTTTATCATGGCAAATTGGTCATTCGGCTACGTCTGATACCATAAGCCTCCACTGCTACCTGAACAAATCATGTTCGACTTTGTTTTACGATGGCTCGAGAACAGCTATCGCATCTTTCGCCAAGGCCAGCGTACGTTGATGCTACGATCAGTACTACGTTCACACTCACTAATATAAACAGGCATCACTTTTGAGTCCAACGCTGTCAAAGGACTCAGGATGAGCGACGAAGAGAATCCGGATTCGCTATGTTCACGATGCGCTGTGGCCGAAAGCAGAGTATCTGATTTACAACACCAGGTCAGGGACGTCACAAGAAAAAAAGAACGGCTAGCAGCAAAGGTGGAATCTCTTCAAGTATCTTACGAGAAAAGAGGGCGGGATGCTGTACATTTGGAGCGCCAGCTCGAGAAAGCACGATCCGATTATAAGGCCACTAAAACCGCGCATCGTCGGATCGAAAAGGACAATGAACGTCTTAGATGCGACCTTGAGGCAACAACACATCAGCTGGAATCCTGCAGAGCAGACCTCCGTGGAGCCCAGAACAGCGCCTTCAAACATGCCCGATCTGGTGGGTATGCCGAGGAAGATAACAGCGTTCAAGAATGCCTCGATGGGTTTTACAGGCATGTCCGCCAGTGGGCTAAGTCGCACTGCATTCAGTCATTCGAGAATGTCCCATCCTTTCCTGAAGACACGAGGCTTCGCCTTCAAAACGCCGTCTCTGAACGAGCACAGTTCCCAAACCAGGACGCACTCTTTGGCTTCAAGCACCCATTCCTCATACTAGCAGCCCTGCTGTCCTCTCATCTGGAAAATTTCATCTTTCGAAACCAGTTTTTCGTGTTCCAAGAGCTTGGATCAATGCAGAGCTCCGATTCCTTTTGCCGGAAGCTGCAACACACGTTCCATCAATTGGAGACAAGTAAGAGCCATATTGCGTCCCTTGGTTCCCGTTACCGGCTTGGCTGATACCAGATTCATTACAACGAAGTAGATCCCGAGGTCCATATGTGCCGTTCCCAGTTCATGAGATTGATTTTCCCCAAAGCGAGGAACAAAGACTACACCGTGGACGGCAATGCCATCACCATGGAGCGTCTCGACGCAGTTTACAAGGAAATCTGTGACGGTTTTCTTTCTGGCCCTGCCTGCCTTTTGATGGCAGGGCCGAGTGACTGCGGAGTTCAGGAGAGGGATCATGACCTTCTCCAGATCGTTCGTGATGCTGGGAGTATATATAGTCGCTTGTTGACTCAAGTTGTGAACTACAGCTGGCTCGATCCTGAATATCTTCTCAGAGAGCCGTTTTCTGTCCGTTCAACCACAATGAGAGCTGATCGTCTGCACAAGCTTGTTGACGAGGAAGATGAAACTTGTGATGGGTGGCGAGTTGGCATTGTTGTTAGTCCCACCATCGTCTGCCACGGAAACAGCAACGGAGAGAACTACACGGAGGGACGCATAATAACCAAGAGTGTTGTATTCCTAGATCACTGATGAAACTGCAGTCTGATTTTCGGTTAATTAATTCTTTATTATATGATTTAAGTTTCTCAAAGGGTGTTTAATCGTTATGACAGTGTGTGCTGTTCTATCTCTTATTGAGATCCCTATCATGAAGCGTGCCTGACCCGCCTTCTTACACTGGTGTTGGCCTTTGGGCACGCGCGTGCATCCATGCACATCCAGTCATAGTGACAGACCTGCCCAGTGTGCATTGTTGCCGCCGTCGTCCCCAAGAAGCCCCTGCCAGTCTCGGAGCACTGGCTCGGGCAGGGGGCTAAGGGTGCAGGATACGCATATGCGAGTACGCCCCGTCATGAGGGGGCTGGAGTGTGGCAAGAATCCGGTAATGTGTTCCTTGAGAGACGGAATGCGGCCAGAGTAAAGGATATATACGCGCTAGCTTGTTCAGATAAGAAAGAAGAGGAACTTTCCGCTGATGGCACGCGGAAGGGGCTCCGACGCAGAGGCTCCCCCCTTCATGTGCTCGGCTGCCGTGTGCGCAGCCAAGTCCAAGTCCGCATGGTTGCACAACGGGCACCCCTCGCGCTGCGCCGCTCGCACGTCCAGGCCCACGCTCTCTAGATCCTTAGGTAGCTCCTCAGCGAACGCAGCCTTGCTGCCGCCGAGCCCGAGCGCAGCGTGCGGCCAGTACAGCGGCAGTACCAGCGTTTCGCGATCGCCAAGGATTGTATCGAGTGCTTTCTTCGGGTAGCTTAATGCATCACCCGTTTGCCTCCTCAGTTTTGCGCCTTTGCCTGTGTCAATGGACCATGTCTTGCACTGGACGACCTGATCCACCTCTTCTACTAACCAAACCTGCATCCCCCCCTGTTATGAGCCGGCCTGCGTCTCCAGCTAGTTGAGGCTCCGTGTAAATAGAGTATGATTCACCAGGCGCCTCTCCTTACTACTGTCCAGTGCCATCGTTGTAGGTTGACTGCACGGGGGAACTACGTGACTGACGGGAGTATTGAGCGCATGGTCCACAAGGAGAAACTGCAGATCAAGCTCAACAGGCACGGCATAACAATTATCAGGACCGAGCACCGCATGCAGGAGAAGACGCAAGGCACCAGGCGGATTCTCGTTGATGTCATCAACCCTAAGGTCGTTCATACCATGGCGTGGTATTCCACTGACATAGAGATCGCCGTGCTGTCCTCTGCCTTCACATTTACGGTCTAGTGTATGAGCCCATCCATTTTTTGTTTGTAGCCCAGAACTATCTAAGTCTGCACAGTTTTGGAAGCATTCTAAACGGTATTGCCGTCGCCATCAGCTCGAGGGGCCGTCCGGCTGACACATTCGGCGCAGTGCATATCGCTGGTGACACCCCGTCTGTTATTTTTTCGTATAAGGCTGAAGAGATATCTTATTGGCGCATGCAAATAAAAGGGTAAATGTTACACCCTGCCGATAATGCAGTCATCTTATTTTGTATCAGCTTCCTATCACTACTATTTCTACGGACGACCTGGTGGTCTACGTCAGGCTTTTATTTATTTTTTTTTCCGACTCATAGCGGTCTAGAAATGTGACCTTAGGAAAATTGCAACCTTTGGAGTCGATGAAGAAGTGGTGGTTTCTCCATAATATTCAATTGAAGCTGGGAGTACAGGTACAAGTAATAAGTACTCAAACTTCGACGTCTTCACATTTTCCGTCCGTTGTTGTGGATCCTGCGCAGCAGCCATTTCAGGAGCCCGCCGGTGTAAGCATCTTCCCTTGGAAAGTATCGTCGGTTCTCTGTTGTATAACCTTTCAACTCAGCCTTTGACCTGAAATGATGCACTGATGATTAGGTCCGATAGCTATCAAGTAGATCCACCAAATTAACATATGTTTCAACAACCATCTAGGTCAGCTGTCAACCATCGCATTGCATCCAGATGGTTACTAGTACATACCTTAGGGCGATCTTCCATCCTTAGTGGCACAGGTACGATACAAATCTACACACAATGCCGGCACCAGGACTTGTTATCATTCGGATCTTGTCCAAAGGACGAATTGAAGATTTCGACAACTGCCACCCGAAACATCTTTCAGAAACCAATAAGGGTTTAGAAGTCAGTAACAAAACAAGGCACTACGCAAGATTAGTAGTGCAGGTTATTAGGATCGCCTCCAGATCTTATAAGAACTGGGCATGGCGAAGCATACTAGTCTTATATACCTTGAAGAGACTTTAGACCTAGAGGCTGCAAACCCCAATTTACATCCATGACGGTCTTGTTGAAAACGGCAGCTCCGAGAAAGGAAGTAGCTATGGCAGCCTTGCGGGGGACGACAGCTCTGAAGTGGGTAGTAACTATTAAGATGAAAAAGTGCCGCCTTGCGAAAGCTTCGGATATCTTAGATCTATGTTGTCCGTTGCACTTGCGGGCGACCCTGTGAAATCACCGCCTATACAGGCCATCCTCTTTCGGTTCCACTATGTAGGTTGCTCTGATACCAGAGACCGCATCTACGGCACGATGTACTCCACTGATTGGCAGGGCAAGCTATTGCTAAAATTCGACTATTTATTGTGAATGACAGCGCTTGCAGTGCATCTTTTCGTACTTTACGACGACGGCGAAACCGCTCTCTGGTTTGCACGGATACTATTTGAAATCAACGTCACACACGCATTTCCGATTCCATTCGACGCTGCGAAACATTTCGAGCAATAAATTATCGACCCGAACAGCACTAAGACATCATCTGACTACAATGATACCCTGTAGTTTCCGGATGCAGAAGCTCCAGCATTCTACTATACGAAGACATTGTCATGGTGAACTGCTTGAATTGTAACCATCCCGGGTTCGTTGCCAAGCCTTGTGGTGTGGCAAATCACTACGTATAGCTTGGCGATCTTCTTTTTTCTGATTCAACTCTTAACGTCCCCGCTGCTGGTATGGTCCTCGAGCTTCGGCACGGGGGTTAGTATGCGGTTGTGGATCTGGCCGCTTTATTTATCGTGCTCGCGGCCACTGTCAAGTTTACCTCTACCCAAAATTTCAGTACGGAGAGGATCAACGTCCCACGCCATGCACCACACTCACAGCATTTGACCTCTTCATGCTACTCTGTCGGGTCTGAGACGTGACAACACCGAGTGGTCATGAGATGAGTGGCCACTTAAGTCTTAGGATTGACTTGACGGCTCTAAGACGGTTGAAGTCTGCTGACCCAGAGAAAGTACGGCACCCCACTGAATCTAATGCTACCTATTAGCCTTAATATTCAGACATAAAACTAATGACAGACGCATCTCCATTGATCACAAATTGCACTAATAGTAGCAAATAAGAGCAATATGATCGAAAGTACACACTGGAGATTCTTAGCCGCGATTGTTCAGAAATCCCCCCTCGCGATCTCGAATTCTTCCTGTCTCTTGGCCAATAACTCTAGAAGTCGCGTAATCACTCCCCGGGATATCTCTTGTCTCGCCTTCTTTTTCCCAAATATCATCTTGATTTCACCAACTGGTTCGCTCGGCAGCGCGACAGCCGGGTCATTCCTGAAGTACGCCGCACCAGACCACATGCCTATGACACATGGGTCGGAGGTGAGTTTATAGGTAGGCTGAGCGCACCCAAGCTTTCGACAGAGGACTTGATTCACTGTGAGCCTGATTGCACCATGTATTTTGAAGTCGAGTTTGCGTGCGAAAAGATTGTGTAGATGTGGTAATTACACTCACCCATAATTTGATCTCCAAGACTCGGACCATCCTGGTCACGCATGTCTAGCCATGCTTCGAGCCCAGTGTCGCGAGTGTCCGAAGGAGACTGGCCGGCTTTGGTGACGTTTCCAGCAACGGAGTTTCCACTTCCGAGTTGGATAGTACCCGCTTGAACAGCGGTCGTGTCCACCGACGAACGGCTCTTTCTTGACATCTGCCCGATCTCACGAAGCCACATGACAGCCTCACGTGCCGCATGCATCTTGGCCGCCTTCTTGCTGCTGAAAAGGTTGTTGCGGCAACCAAAGGGCTCATCTGGGCGATCTTGTATCGTGACTTCCATTGAGTGACTCGAACCGAGTCCAAACTCTTGGAACATGGGCATGCGCTTGCGCCTACGCTGGCAATACTCTGTCATACGAAATTTGTCAGTGTGAAATCAGTGTGATACGTGCATTGGAATAGCGAACGTAGTCACCTCCAAGTAGACTAATCCAATCCTCATTCGCCGTGTCGTCGCTGTTGCTCTCCATTTCCTTGCTTATGCATTCTCTATTTCTCTTTGTTACGGCCTCAGTAAGGATCTTGAGTCCTTCTCCTGCAGCTGCAGCTTTGGCCTCCTTCTTGCTGTAAAAAGGGCCCGGAAGGTTAATGCTGAACTTCTCGCCTTCACCGCTTAGTGTCATGAACCCGAAAGTGAGCGACACTGCCCAACCTGGCGGCATCTCTCGTGTTTGTTCGAAATTGAAGGTGCTCGAGGCTGCATTCTTGATGCAAAGATTGCTGAAGTTAGAGACGGCCTCACTAGACCAGATTTCGCCAATCTGGAATTGTAGCTGACTGGAGTTTGACATCGACATCCCTTGATGTGTAGTGCGGTAGATTCACTCGATTAGCTCTAACAGATGGCATCCTTTCTTGCGTTATATATAGTGGCTAGCACTCAAAGCGTTGCGTCAAAGAAGAGAGCTCCTTGCTTACGATGTAAGTTCTTTGTGCTGTAGGTGCATATTTAATTTTACACGAGAAGTCGACCAGAAAGAATCGGGAATGTAAGGGGCGCAATCCTTTTGTGTCATTGAATAGCATACTTTGAAGTGGAGATTGCCGGCTTACTGTAAGGGATCCACAGAGATACGCAAGGCAGAATAATTATCAGAGCAATGCCGAAACGTACCAATCGTCGCATCGAGGTGGCTTATTGCCTGTATTGCTAATTGCGAGACCTCGTATGGCTAAACTACAAACAAGTGCGAAATATGTTTCCCTTTTATGGTTGTTCTTGTGAAGTCCATATGACTGTGGGTAGATATAGAAAGCTATAAGTGGACGGTTCTCTCACTTCCACGCCATACGCATAAAGTAGGTTAGATTCGATACGGACAACCTTAGTTGCTTGTCTACGAGTCCTTTCTTGCGCCCTAGGAGTGTATGTTAATTAGCTCATTATCGCTACTATAGCGCTTGTGCTTTCTTATTGGAATGTAGTAACGTTAGCGCTAACCTGAAATGAGATGTTGCGATTTGTGTCGAACACAACCCTTCGAAAAAGGAAAGGTGCATTGATGCTAGGAATGAATAAATTCTGTGTTACATTAATTTCGTTTCCTCCTGCATTGCTCTTAACATCCGCCCAACTGTTCCTGTCTTACATAACTTTAGTAATCTCGAGTCTGAATTTTACGTAAAAATACACATACCCGCCATCTAATCCGGACATACGTTCAAAGAAGATGCGACCGATCATGTACAGGTTTCTCTATCGATGGCATGAGATGCTCGGCCTCCCGCGACAATCACCACTAAAGTGGTATCGGGATCAACTTCGGGAGGAGTTTCGAGAATGCCACAATGCAACAAGGCACCGGCAGAGGCGTAGCGAAATATTGGACGTCTTCTTCTCTATGAGTTGAGCCCAGCATGACGGGTTCCCAGTCAGAAGGTTGCCGTCTCTTGATTCCCCACACCATGCGTCCGTATACGGTTATATGCTAGCAAAGTACACATTCCGATGGTAATTCTATCGGGTAGCTGTATTGCTCTGCCATGCCCCTCATTACGCTTTGGTACGCGAGGTTGCGTCTCGCCACCGAATAGTAAGCTGCGACGCTTTTAGCCTCTTTTACCATAGGTTATCGCTTTCGGAAACTGTTAGACCCAGCTGCGGGGCTATTCAGGTCATACTACAGATTAGAGCCTTACGTTGTAGGTGGCGATAGGTGAATAATTCCTCACTTAAAAGACCGGATGCATAAGGACGGAAGGGCGATCCAGTTAGGAGATTGTTATTTAAAGAGAAAGAGGTCGTGTTAATCATTCTATAGTATTGAAACATACTATTAGCCCAGCTAGCCAGTTGAGAAGTATATAAATGCGGGCTATTTCCTAACTCTGCTTGGTATTTTCATTTCCACTTCTAGACTCCTCGAGTTCAACTTTCACGACAATTTATCTATAATGTTTCGCATAACCCTTCGCAAGGACACAAAAGACATCTTATTATGCCTCATCTAGGAAAAACTGAAGCGGGCACCCACCCTAGCTCGACAGCGGTCCACTGCTCAAACCGACCGCCTAGCCTCAAATAAGGCCATTCTGCCGGTAGAAGGGCAAAAGTCATTGGCATCTACGGAACCCCCAGATCTGAGAAGGCGTTCCTGTTGAACTAGCTGAAGTATGTATTGAGCGATAAAATCTCCTCATCTTTAAAGGGTCTAAGGTCCTTGCATAGCTTGCTGCGGGGGGTCTAGACGCTTTTCAGAAATTAAACGAAGAATACAAAACGCATTTTTGGCAGCTTACTACCGAGAGTATCGGAAAAGAACAGACCATCAGAGGGAAGTCTACAGTCGTCATGGGATAAATTATGTTCTAGGTAGAATAAGAGAACGAATGGACAGTCTGTTGTTACAAATCCCAGGGGAAATGGGCTTCATGATCCCAAGGGCAGAAAGCCCGCACGGGAAAAGGCACCGCAGGGGCCAAGCAGCCTCATGGGCAAGAAAGCCGCACAGCCTCAAATTTCACACGGGAATCTAGAAGGCACAGGATAAGGGCGCGTACGGGAACACTAGTAGCCAATAGCCCAAGCTCGTACAGGAAGAATGCCGACAAGGATGCGACAATTCTTGAAAAAAAAAAAAATACGCACCAGAGAATCCCCTATCGGATAAAGAACCATAGGGCTAAGGTACTTCCGTACGAATCGTATAGTTACTCGTTTCCTACTTAGCGTGGTTTTCTTTACTACTTAAAATCAAGTTTTATGGAACTTTTTCTTCTTTTTCAGCAGCTTCTTTTCGTACGTAAAATCTAGTCGAATTCTTATGCACTACGTTTCGCAACAGTATCTACTACAAACGAGCATGTTATATATATACTAAGTGACCATGGTGATAAGGTCCTTCACTCGTACTTCGCGGATGGGTTTTCCAAGCCAATCTAGATTACGGGTAGACGTGCCCTATGCCTTACGTGGGCGTTAAGTCTTATAAGTTCCGAAGCCCCCGCCTGCGCTGGTTTCGCTACACTATAACAACTGGAAATGTTTTGAGTAGAATACATCAAGTCTTCAAATTACTCCAAGAGATCCGTTGAGGTTCTCTTAGCAACATCAAACCCAATTCAAACCTGAATCTCCTCGGCCGGAGCCAACCATTGCTGGGCAACCACATCTAGTACGACACATTCCTCCTCACAAACTCGACTCCTACAGACTTTGACTCACCGGGGGTGAGGAGAACCTTCTTAAAGCCGCGCAACTGCCATACTGGTGTTCCCTCAGGTGCCCACGCGGCCAAAAGGTTGAGGTACAATTGGGGTACTGCGGCACTTGCAACATCACCTACATGCGTGACCGTTGCGTTGACAGTATACACGACGGTCCAGAGATCCGCATTGCCACCTAAAACCATTGGCGCGTCGGCTACAGGCGCACTGCCTCTGATAGACGCCGCAGCGACGGCGGACGCGGTAATGTTGGATAGGGTAAAGGTCGTATAGCTGAGGCCATAGCTGGAAGGGTATAACACATTGGCAGAGCCGTTTCCTGCAGTCATGTAGTACCGGTAGTCGGTGAAGTTGCCATCTGTGAAGTCAGACTGCCATGAATCTGGATCGGTGGGATCCTCTGGTGCGGTAACAAGAGTGTGGGGAAGAGCGGCGGCGAAGGCGGGGATGGTGCGCGGGAGGTAGCCTAAGGGATCGATCGCCCTGTACAGCACGTCGATAAGCGAGTTGCCACTCTCCTAGCCCGGCATGTGGGCCATGATGATGGCGGACACGTTTTTGTGCGAAGTGAACGGCAGTAGCATGGGGCCGGTGTCGTGGTGGACAAAGATGGTGTCGTTGCAGCTAGCCGCGACAGTCTCGACAACTCCCGTACCGCTGTGGCCTGGAAGGAGAGATTGCCGGTCGATGCTCTCAGTCGCCCAGGACTTGATGAACAGGAGGCATACATCGGGTACGGGGTATATATTGGCACTAGAAATGCCGTACTTCGTCATCGTCTTGTTGTCAAGCATATACTGGATGAATGCACCATCCTGGTTCGCGCGTGCTTGGATGGCTTCAAGAAGGAAGACAAAGTACGAAAAGCGGCCAGTACCGCTGCCTCCGCCGGAAGCAGTATTTCCAAACTTAGAACCGTCGGGATTGAAGGGGTCGCCGCCAACCCACAAGTATAAGCCTTCAGCGTACTAGGGGGCACTGTTGCCAAACACGGCAATGCCTTTAATCTTTTCAGATGATAGCGGGATGGCTCCATTGGCATGTTTTTTCTTCGCAGAATGGTGTTGCTTGATGCTGATTCTCGGATGAACCTGGTGTGCCCCTCGCTGCGGACATTAATGATATTTCCGATCTCAAAATCGTAGTACCAGTCTCTGTCAGTATTCACAGCAGCTGAGGCTGCATCGGCCTTCGGGGAATCCTGGTCTTGGTTGAGATGGAAGTAAGGAGTCATGACTCTCAGCACCGTGCTATTGATCCTGCTTTCCGGAATGGTGCCGTTGGTCACGGCGGTCGTAGCGTTTTCGCCCCAGTATGGCGGCTTTGGCACGCCGAATTCCATTCCACAAGGCATATTCATGTCCAGACCAGACTCGATCGTTGCAGCCCCCGCATGTATGACTACCCAGTCGGATACAGCGTATCCCTGAAACCCGAGCTCTTCCTTTAGCAAGCCGTTTAGCAGTTTCGAATTCTAGCATGCGTATGATCCGTTCAGCCTGTTATACGAGCATATGATGCTTGCGCTGCCCGCCTGAACGGCGTTCGCGAACGGCCAGAGATATGTCTCATGCATACTCTTGTCATCGATGTTGAATGAAATGGCCTCCATGACCGTACCGATAGTGGTCTGTTTCCGTTTTGTTTACTGTTCATTGGCAATGAGGTGTTTCATGCAGGCCTGGATACTTGCATCCTGGATCCCTCGAATCGAATTCTCCACCGCGATAGCGCTGAGGTACGGGCCCGGGGAGAAACCTTCCCAATTGCCACCGCTGTACGGCTCCTTGCCCAACGGTCCAATACTTGGCCCAAATCTCTTCGTGGGCTCGAGATTTGTGAGCACGGCGCCATCGGCGTGGACGAGAATGGAAGAGTCAAATTTATAGAGCGAGGAGCAGCGAATGCACGATTAGACTCTGTGATCTCCAAACACCAACGCTGGTCCAACGCTGCTGTCATCCGAATCAAAGACCAAGGCTTTTTCTTTCCTGGATTTGTCGACGCGCACATGCGCACCGCACAGTTCCCAAGTGCAGGCATCGTTGGAAACATGAGCCTGATGGGATGGCTGGACAAATGCATATATCCAATGGAAGCATCCATGTCCGATCTGTTCGATGCACGCCGTGTTTACAGTCGTTGTGTCTCCCGCGCCCTCGCACACGGCATAAAGGCTGCCGCATATCACGTGGCGCTCGACGTTGAAGCCACCAAGCTGCTTGCAGACATATGTCTCGCAAAGGGGCAGCGCGCCCTAGTCGGCCGGGTGTGTATTGATTCAAATATCTGCCCCGAGTGGTATCGCGACGAGAGCCCACACAACGTGATTCGGAAGAGCAAGGAGGTTGTCGAGTACGTGTAGAAGATTGGCAAGGACATGGTCGCGCTAACCATTAATCCGCGTTTCGCGCCCAGCTGCCGCCACGAAACCATGTGCGAGTTAGCCAAACTCCAGCAGGAGAACGGTGCTATGGCCCAGACACATGTCTCCGAGAACATGGGCGAGGTGCTCCTCGTCAAGGATATGTTCTCGAGCTCGCAGCACTACGTCGATGTATACGACACGGCCGGCCTCCTAGGCCCCGAACACCATCTTTGCCCATGCTGTCCATCTAAGCGACCAGGAAAAACGCATAGTGAAGCAGGGTGGCGCTAAGATCGCCCATTCGCTTCTAGATGTTTTCTTCGGATCCAGCGATTTGTTTGACGTCAAGTCAATTGAGAGTTATCATCTCGTTCCATTTTGATCCCCTGTCTACCAATGTATCTCACACTAACTCTCTATATATCGTATAATTATATAATTCTTCTTTATCTAATTATTATCATCTCTCTTGATATACGAATCTCAGCTCTACCACTTTGCCAATTCTCTCCTGTGCGAGGTGCTCAACGTTGCGGACTCCAGGGGACAGATAGGAACACGAGAACCCGGCACGCACGGACTTAGTTAGGAAGCTACTGCCAGGTCGCACCTGCAGAAAGCCCGGACAGGACCTTGAAATACAGACGGACCGCTCATAACGCAATCCTGCAGGGGATGAGAACGCACAAGGGACGAAGATCCGCAGGGAAGGGAAACCCTAAGACACCTTCCTAGATACCGGCACAGCACGGCGATAAATGGCCAGTGGTCAAGGCGAATTATCCTCCTGAGTTAGCACGAGGAGGCAGGAAGCTGGAAAGCGGACAGACGAAGGGAACGAGTAAGATACAGGTCGTAATCATAACAGTGTTATCTCGGCTATGTCTCCCGATTTGCGGCACAGCATACTCGCCCCCAAAGTTTCGCTAAACGTGGGGTAGATATGGTTGCCTAGCAATACCTAGAATCCCGGTATCTTAAATGATACCAGACGTTCAAAAAAGCCGGAGCCGTTCGAGTCTCCCACAATCTGCTATTCCCTCAATTTTCTCACAAAAGTTTCACCAAGATGACTTCTACCTCTACGCCAGACGTCCGAATGAAACTAGCTCCACCAGCAATGGACATGATTCGTGCGCTCGGGTGTGTGGCTAAGAATCGCAAAATTAAATGCCACGCTGTTGTACCTGATGCCAACCACCGTTGCCGGAAAATGTACAAACCCTGGACCGAGGACCTTGAGCCCACGCTCAGTGCCATACGCAAGTCCAAACTGCCCTTCACCAAGGAGAACTCCGCAACTTTCGCTCAAATACTCCTTTGCCGGAAACATAGAAAAGAAGACAAGCACGTAACTCCCCTCAGCCTCGCGGTATTGCCTGTACAAAGGAGCCCGAAAGGAAGGATCTCGAAAGGATTTCACGATGATTCAGACCTCCCTAGTGATCATCAAAGTTCTTTGTATCCACAAAACTACACCAATCGAGAGAACAGATCGAAAAGTGCCGAGCCGGATCTGGAAACGCCGTCATCTTTCCCTGATACGGACCCTGTCGCGCTTGTCGACGCAGTTGGGGAGCTGAAGTGCCCAGAACATGTGAGATGCATCGCTTACGATATGGTGACTGGGCGCTGCCGTTTCCTTTTGGACAAGGCCAAACTCGCTACCGCTCGCAGGATCTGTCCCAGCATACCTGTGGACGGAGAGTCGGATAGCGAAGACGGAGACGAAGAATATCAAGAAGATGGCGACGACTACGTGTCACCACTAAGCCAACTCCGCCCGCTCATCTACCATCTGCTTTGCCATAAGCACCGTCACTGGTTCTGGCTGGAATTCTACTACAGCCAGTGGAAAGATTGTGTTGCATGTGCGGATGCTGCCGGTGGAGTTTCAGAGCTGTGCACGGATTTTGAGATGAACATCAACGGTTCTTCAGATGAAGAAAGCTTTCAAGAAGATGGTCCACTGGCCCAACGAGGTTCCAAATCCACTGTCAGCACCGCTAGCACCGCTTCTGAACTCCCCTTCACTCCAAAGCGACCCGCGTCAGAAGTTAAAAAGAAAGCCCATACCGCTCCTGGAAGAGTTCCCCAAGCAAATGGAGGACGCCGAAACCAGGATGATGAGACGACATCCCTTTCGTCGGATGAACCAAGCAGCCCCAGCATCCGTCGTCCACCAAGCAGTCAGCATGGCTCCGCAGCCATACGGAAACGACGATCAACAATACAACACACGAGAACACCATCCATCTGCATTTCCATGGCAGCTTCATCGCCTTCACTACCCTTAAGCCCAGTTCCTCAGCTCCGGCGCAGCCCCCGCCTTGCAGCGCGTAGATCACCCTCCTACAAGGAGGACAGCAGTCCATCTGTGTCGGAAGATGACTTGGTGGCTTGCTTGGACAATTTGACTATCGGTGACAGTCTTCCTGTTCTCTCGGAAGCCTGGTCACTGAAAATTGGAAATCTGCTGTATGAAGAAGTGAGAAAGCCTCTGCTCGGCAACAGCAAGCCCGCCTGTTTATACGTAGTGGTGTCTACGTCCCATCCAGGACTAGTCAAGGTGGGCAGGACGATACATCCGTACACACGCCGCCAGCAGATAAGGCAGGATTGCAAGCTTCACGACTTGGATGTAATCCAGGAGTTCAAGGATGTGAGCCACCACGATCGCGTCGAGTCGCTAGCGCATCGCCATCTAAGGCGTTTCCAAGAGATTTTGCCCTGTATTCACAAGAAAGGTGTGAAGGATCATCGAGAGTGGTTTAGATGCTCTCCAGAGCTCGCGACGCAAGTTGTTGAAGCTTGGGTTGAGTGGATGAAGATGATGCCGTACAACGAAGATTTTCTACGGCGACCATGGAAAGGCGCAGTGCAAAAGTTGAAGGAGGGCCCAGAGGGCAGTGAGCGGGAGACATTCGAGCAATTGTTCCAGAGGCATAAACGGTGGCTGTTACAATAGCACTCTCCTCGATAGTTGAAGGAGTAAGTGAAGTATCCCAATGATCAAAAATTGTCTCCGAGAATAGCCGGAGTCGTACGGGTAAAAGGTCGATCTTTCTTCGCGTTTTTTGGTGTGCAAGTCGAAGCTGCCGCCGATGAGGCTCTGCAATGCAGTAATCAGTGCAGCGAGCCAGTAGCCAGAGTGTGGCCACACGGCGTACAAGAAGCAATTGCAGTGAGGGGAGGTTACAAGCTTGAGGTTCGAGGGCGAAGACGGTGAAATTATAGGGCACTATTGCTTCACCAGCGACGAGGTTGTTCAACCGGAGGACGGAGGACTATATGCATAAATGCGCAGAGGCGACGATGAGTTGGTGAATTGGCAAATCATAACGTCGCCAGGGTGGCAGCGAAAGAATGTGGTGTCCCGTCACATCGCCTGCTCATGGCCGGCCCAGCAACGTTTCCACAAACCCCGCAACCGGCGCGCACTCCGCTTCCTATCAGCGTCATCGCTAAATCAGCCAACACCGAGCACGTGTCATCAACTCTGAAGCGAGATCAGCTCTGGTAACTATAGCAATTTCCGCGTCAACCACAGACACGCCCGCATCGGCTACTTTTCTTGCCATGCTCAGCTGTTATTCTTCTGACTAGATACTATGCGGATTCTACTATTACAGTCTTGGAAGGGTATTGGAAAGATGGCTACACGGCGCATCTATTGGACTTTCGCCAAAGCCGGGGCAGTACTCATAGTCAGACAAGGAAAATATATTTTCCTTGTGTATAGTTGAAGAATCAATGATTGAATTGACCAAAAAGGTCCTGTCATAAACGAGTGTGACCTTTCTCTGACATACTCTCTCAACCACTCTACCCGCTTTCCAGAGACTCAGCGTAACACGCTGCTTCTAGATAAGCCTGCCACAACTACTACTACTCTCGCCTCCTCCTACTTTAAGCTCGTCAAGCCCTCAGCGCGAGAAAGGACACTCGACACAGCGGATTTTCCAATAGCCCTTCTCATCGCCACAGTAGGTGCCGTCCCCGCCACGGCCTCCGCACTGCACGGAATGTCAGTATTCTTTTGTCTGACTCATTGCTACATCGTAGGTACCTACCCAGTTTTTCTGGCAGCATTTGAAGTTCATCCCCGAAATTTTGCAACTCCTCCCATTGCAGTGCTAGCCGAGTAGAGTGTTAGCTCTTTTCTAGATTGTAGGCATTATAAGGGGAACGTACACCGCAAGCTTCATGGTCGGGTTTGCAGGCTTGGACACCAACGGCAGCGCTGAGCAGGAAGAGAAGGGAGATAATATTATAACGCATATTGTCGTTGTTAGTAAAGACTAATTTTAGGGTAGTGATAAGTATCTAAGGATGTATTAGTAGAAAGCTTAGGTTAACAGCCTAGAGAGGGGCATATTTGTAGGAAAATTACCAATCCCAACACTTTTCTTTATTAAACGGACTTAACCTACTTAAGAAAAATCTCTTTTAAAATAATAAACATTTTTTTAAAGTACTATAAAGCGTTAATTTAGTTCGCGATAGTTGGGTTTAGTCCGTTTGGCGAAAAAAATGTTGGGTTTAGTAGTTACCCCGAAATGCGGAAGAGGCTGTGCTAAAACGGGAAGAGTCGCACCCTAAAATAGAAAAGGTAACCGTAATAAGCATTCGTCGTTGTTGCATGTGAGAAGAAGTATTTGCAAGATTCTCAGCCGGGCCTGACCAAAACGAAGCCCTAAACATCACAGTTCTTGGATTAGAAAAAGTGAGGGTGGGGCGGGCGTTACACCGGGGAGAGACTTCGCATGCACCGCCTAGCCGGATCAAGCTCCGGGTGAGGGTGGAGCAATACCGAGAGCTGAAGGACGGCGCTCGCAAGGAGGGACGATTTTCGCGGGAAGGACATCCCTGCGGCCCTCGATCCTGTATCCCGCATCCTATGAATAAATTGCTAACAATGGTTCGTACAATGACCACGCTAGGTTGATGTTTTTCTTCCTACTTGGGGGCTGGTCTCAGTATCAGTACGGGCGTGAAACTTGTCGAAGTCCCAGTCAACCACTGCAACGCTATCGCTTCGCACCAACTTGCTCGCAATAAATACGCCATGCCATCGCTCGATATGACTTGCAGTGCATGAGAAGACTTCTAAGCCCAGCGAAAACCAACCTACCAGTGAGTTCCAAAACTGTGCGCAGTGGGACAAGTGCCTGGCCTGTCTCGCTGTTTGAGAAGCTAACGAAACGCCATTGATCCCTCAAGCTGATTCCAATATTATCAGAACTAACTACAAGACTCATATTCGTGATGGTCGTATGTTGGATAGTAATTTGGACCGATATTTCACCCAACTTGTGAGGAGTTTCGACCATGTGAACCACACACCAATAGTGGCAGCCATGAGACAGACCGAAAGGATTACGAAGCTTACTATATGTCCTTGCGCAGCTTCTCCAGTGATATGACGAATATTCATTCCGTAGATCCCCTGGACCCCAAGACGCCGACACCGATTATTTAACAGTACAACTGAACGGGCAGTCACGGATGCTGAAGTGTCCGATCGCTTCTCAAAGATTCAGAAAGACACCCTTGCCGATGCACAGGCACTCATCACCTCGTCCAAGATTCGTGAATTTTCTCTTTCAGATAAAAAGTGGATATTTCTTCTTGTGGACTCCGTTCAGGAGATCGAACGGAAAGCCGACGCTCTGGAGAGACTGGAAGTTGACCAAGAGAAGAAAGACATCATGCAACCTTTGATTACGGCCCATGTAAATGCCGCCATTAACCGAGAAAAGAGATTCGATGACATCATTCCTGGGAAAGGCCTCGGTCTCGTGTTCCTGTTTGCTGGCGATCCTGGCCTGGGAAAGACACTTACGGCAAGTTAGATTCTTCTTCTCTTTCGAAAAGTAGTGATAGTGCTAATCTCAGAAGAGACACTCGCCGAGCCCAACCGAAAGCCTCTTTACGCTATCACGAGTGGTGAATTGGGCACGGATACAGAGAGAACTGACAAGACGCTACGAGACATATTCAACAGAGCAAAGTCCTGGGGGGCATATCTACTCCTGGATGAGGCGGATGTATTCTTGGCTAAACGTGATCGTGCGGACCTAGCAAGGAACGGATTGGTGACAGGTAAAAATATCCTTTAAGGAATCTACTTTTTCAACTAATGAACGCACAATAGTCTTCCTTCGCTTGATAGAGTACTACGAAGGTGAGCGAAGTCTTGAATCCAATTATCTTATTGCGTCAGCTTATCGTAAAACAGATGTCATCTTTTTGATGACGAATAGACTGGGTGAGTTCGATCCAGCTTTCGAGTCGCGGATTCAATTCAAGCTCTTCTACGATGCTCTCACTCCAGAGCAACGGAAACATATCTGGCGTTCGCTTCTTCCTGTCCCCGAATCTGGCCGGCCTTGGGGTGAAGATTTCCTTCAGCAGCTTGGAGACGACTATGAGGTCAATGGCAGAGAAATCAAGAACATGATCAAGACTGCACTCGCTCTGGCGGGCCAACTCAACATGAGCTTAGACAAATGTCATCTTGAGCAAGTTGTGCAATTGAACCGCAACTGAAGTGAAAAAATTCGGGGCGGTGGAAAGGATCCAAAGAAGATCTAATGTTGGAACATGTGAATCCGCACATACGAAGAGCATGACGGCGTGGAGTGGGCAGTATAATGGGGTTCATAACAGTGTGTGGTCAATGAACATCAGAAAAGAGCGATGGGCTCAAGTTTGTTCTATATCACGAGTGAGCAGAGCTGAATACGAGACTCTAAGGCTAGTAACTAAGGTGTTTAAAGCTTCAATACATGAGGCAAAAAAACATTTATTAGTTACGTATTCAGACTTATTCCCACCAAATACCCCCTAAAATAGCCGAAGAATGCTCCCATTCATCGTGGTCAAGGCAATACTTGGCGAATTCGGCCATTTCGCGACCTGCACAATCATCAGCATGTACTCAGAAATTCTTTGCCTGACGCACCTGTAGGGAGCTGGCCCTGCTTTCCTGAAAGGTCCCGCCCCCGTAGTCGAGTCATCCTGAGACAATTGTGCACTCGTTCGCTTCTGCATCTCTGAAAAAGCTCCAAGCGCGCAGGCACTTCAGCAGCAGTGGCCCCCATTGGGAGCAGTACAGCAATTGAAGCTGCATCCTCAATCGCCCTGAGGGCGTTAGCAATCATGTGTTGGACCCTTCCGGGCAAACTCACATCGCGCCGCCCTGGCCCATGTCTGCACGGCAGTCAGTAATGTAGTCGAAGACATCAGGAGAACCAGAGGAACTTACAGGGAAGAAATGGATGAGCAGCGTCACCGATAAGCGCGGCTCTACCCTTGGTCCACTCCTCAATCTCCGGGCAATCAAACAGATCCCATACTTTGATACCATGTTCTGGGGCTTTGGCCAACAGTTGTCGCATGGGAAGTGGAAAGTCGGAGAAAGAAGCAAGAAGGTCCGCCTTATTCCCCGAGCGGCCCCAGCCTTTGCCTATCGCGATATCAGCATGAATAAAGACATGAGGATACCTTATCCTACCTTCTTGTGTCGGCCCGACTTCTGAAGTGGGCAAGAATGCACCGACATACATGGACTCGTTGGAACATGGATAAAATGTGATCCTCCGATCATCGCCTATGATCTCGGTCATGGTTCCCGATGCCTCCACAAGCCTTGCAGTCTCCGGATCGCTCTTGATGTCAGCGATAGAGGCGAAACAACGGTAGCAGCTTTTCTCCGTGTGGATTGGTTGAATTTCACAGCCTGTGACATCTTTCCTGATCTTGGAATGACTGCCGTCAGCAACCACGACGACGTCTCCATACTTCTGCTGGCCATCGGCCAGCGTCACGATGCCCCTGTCGCAGTCAACTTGAGACACCGTGCACCCCGTACTCAGCTGGACAGGAGGCCCCTTGCCGTCAGCTGCCGTGGCCTTCCGCCTGAGTTCGTTGTGTAAGTCCACTCGACGTATACAAAAGTAATCCTGCTGGAGGTTAGGGACGGTATATTTGAAGTTTTGGTAGGTTTCATACCGCCTGTGTAGCATTTTTGACTTTCTCGTAGTCCGCCTCGAATAAAACCTCTCCCGTGGGAGTAATGAAGCAACCCTATGAGGACATAAGTTTTCTGCTAGTTCGCTGGCCGACTTGAACTGACCTTCCGAAGTTCTGTTCCGCCAGCAGACTTGAGGTCGACGTCGAATCGCTTGAGCAGAGTAGTGCAGTTTGGCGAAAGGGTTATCCCCGCGCCATTTTCTCTCGTTAGGTCTGATTTCTCGAAGATCTGATAACGTTAGGAAGCCATAGTAAGATGAAAAGGTTTCAGTGATACCTCGACGTGATGCCCCTGCCGACGGAGTCCAATTCCTGTCGTTAGCCCGCCGATACCTCCACCAACAATCAATACATTCAGCGGCTGTGAAACCATTTTCGACCGATTTATTAGAAGTGGGGCGTTGGTGAGTCCTAGCCCTAGAATGTATGCGTATTTAAAAGGCTCTCGTCACGAGTTGACATCCAGTTTCAATGTACCGGATACAGCGGAAGTTTAGAAAGTATACTTGGCGGAAGACGGCGGCAAATGGCGGTTTATGACGGAAAATAAGGTGTCCGGACAGGAGATGATTGTTGCTGGCACGCGCTAAAGTTTCTACTCGCCCTCGGACATGCCGCCCCCGAAGTATGTTTGGTGTAGTCCGCGTCTCGGGTTCGTAGTTCGTGTCTCGGAAAACCCGATCGGACGAGTAAGCAAACTAAAGCGATAGCAGCCAGTAGAGGTTCAAATGCCAGCGCTTGAACTGCTTCGGCAGAAGCGTCGGTGATGCAGCTAAGAATAAAGTTAGCAACAGCATAATTTATGACGGAACGACGCTGTACTAGACTCGATTCTTTGTGCCCGCTGGCTCCTTGCAGCGGCGTCAGTCGGATGACTCAACGATTACAGCAGATGTACGACCTGGCTTGTTGATAAGGCCTATTACAGCAGATGCTGATGTTGCAGTTTCAAAGGGCTGCCATAGCGATGATCCACTGGTTGCTGCTCCAGAAATGTAGACGTATTTGTCTACTTTGCAGTGGTCACCCGGATGTTGTTTGATGAAACTCTCCAAGACTTTGAACGACAATCGGCTGGTTGATTGGTTCCAAGGCCAAATTTTGTGCGGTTCTTGAGGACTTGAGCTTGCCGTCGGCTGTGGAGCTTGTGGCGATGACTGCATCCACCAGGCTCGTTGAAGCGCCATTTTGGGCTGAGAATCGCCACAGTGAAGGAACCAAAGTTGCAGCTTGCTTGAGGTGCAGTAAACTATATTTATAGGCGCGGAATCTGCCTTTACAAAGGCTCATCTCCATTATCACATCACATCGGGGCATGTATGGGCCGTGCACCAGACGTGGCGCGGCTGGAATCCCCAGCGAATGAATTATGCGATTTTGGAAAATATCTCAGCACACTCTTGACCCAGGCCGAGAGCAAAGGCAATGCATGTCGCACAAGCTGAAGTCAGATCGTGGAAGGCCAAGGCGCGGCACGGGCTGTGGAGCAAAGCGGGCACTGTGAGTGGCTGGCAACGTATCGACGGACATTCATTCCAAGAACAATGGCGCTCGAGGCTGAGCAGAAATTACATATGTATACTGATGTTTAGGACTGGCCCATCCAATAAACACGCGAGTAGAGCGCCTGCCAACCGCCAGCTGACCCTCATGCGATGTTGCGGTTTGAATCGGTCAGGTGGCAAAGCAAAGTCTGCGGCGGTAAGTCAGAAGTCTAAGGCTGTTGCCTGATGCTGCCTGCGTTTCCCTACTTCCACCGGCTTTTCTCTACTGCGGCCCGCTTTTTCCTGCTGCAGCCCTGAATTATACTGATGCATATAGATGAGAATAGAGGGCCCTTCTGAATATCCTTCTTAAACAAAAATTCGACGTCACCCCTCTCAGCGTTTACGTTGTGCACTATTGAGAACTTCAGCGCACGGGTTCCCACTTCGGATGTTGGGCTCCAATGAGTCCACCCATTTCCTCCGCACCTCCGCATCAACCCCGCAATGACGCATCTTCTTTGCCCACATCATCTTTGTAGACCGACGTGATCCCGTGCGATTACGCGCTTTCAACTTCTGTCCCCTCACGAGCCTCTCCGCCGTCCCACTTCCGCCCTTCCGCCATTTTTTCTCACGCGGCGCTGCAGTGCAATTCTCACGAACGGTCCCAAGTGTCCCAGTGCGGAGCAAGATTTAACTAAGAAATGTATGGCTCGGCCAATATCCTAAGCGTGAAGGCTTCGAGGCCTGGGCGAGCGGATATCTACACGCTGTCATCATGTGGAGCATGGCTTGGCAGCCGCCCCCGACCTTCCACGATGTTTTCTCTGTCGGCGGTAATTTCTTGAAGACCCTCGTTACTGTTTAATTAACGAGTGTACTGTCATGGAATGATCCGTTCCCGACGCCGGTCAGCACTGGTCAGAACTGCACAATAGGCTCCGCTTCATGCTCTAACAGACTGTTGACGTGACTTACATCTACGTTATGTTCCAATACTGTCCGCCTAGCTACTATCGAATCTCCCGAAAGGCTGATATTGAAGATACCAGTACTTGCGCACCAGGACAGAATCTTTAAACCTTATTGTTGGCTTTGAATGTTGAAGTACGAAAGAGAGAGAAAGAAGAATTAATTATTCTAAGACTAAGGTCTGCTGAGGATATATATATAATAAGTGAAGGCTCGATCACGTGTTAAAACCACGTTACTTCGTCACCTGATCTGATGTACCTCAACACTCCTTGCCCATCAGCTTCTTCAGCTGCTCCTTCGCGTTGCCTTTTTTCAGCCGTGCCCACCGGTCCAGCCGCTCCTCGTCCGCATCATCCTCGAACGTGCAGCGCTTTCTCTTCCTCAGCGCCGGCTCCTCACGCTTGAAAGCCGACTGGAAGCCCAAAAAGCGGTGCCAGTCGGTGCTAGAAGCGCGGAACAGCAGCCTCTTTTCCGCCACCACGCCCACCTGCTCCATCATCCCCCGCGCGTAGATCAAGCCGGCAATGTGGGTCGTGTGCCCGGCCTGCTCCTCCGCTATGGCTGCTGCTGCCTGCTCCTCCTCCATCTGCTGCTGCTGCTCGTCCTCCTCGCCCTCATCGGCCCGGAACGCGCTGGAGCCGCGCATAAACCGCCTACTGATGCCGATGGCAACGTCTCGGTACGCCCTGACTGTTAGCTCTTGGCCCAAGCCGATCCTGCTCTCCCGCTTCATCACCTCCCTCATCCGCTCCGCTGTCTACCGCTTTTCCCCGGCCTCTAGAGCCACATGTGGGCCGAGATCTGCTCGTTTCCTCGCACTGCTGCCAGCATGCGCTGGTGGAACGACAAGACCAGCCACAGATACTATACTACCAGCTCCCTAACCTCCCTGGGCAGATATCTATAGATGCCTTTTATATCCCCGGACATGGCGTAGCCCTTGTAGTAGCGCGTTGCGAAAACGACTAGCCCATCCTCGACGAAGATGTTGCGGTGCCCACCCTTAGCTATATTACTGTGCCGGATGCTCAAAATCTCCGGCCCTCTTGCTATCTGCCCACTAGTGATGCATTAGTAGCAGCAGCTTCTCCCTTAACTCGGCCACCTGCGCTGCGTAAGCGTCCACTGCCTGCCTGCTGACGCCAGACTCTGAATTCTCTCGCGTGAAATTGGCCCTTGTTTGGACATCTCCCATGATCCTGTTGAATAGCCAAGTTCTCCCATCCACTGGCAGCTGGGTGCGCTGGTCCTGTAGAAAGCTCCATCCCCTGCGCTCCTCAGCCGGGTTGTCTCTGATCGAGTCTCATGGCACTGCTGGCACGCCTGTCTTCCATCTCTGGCTGCTGCTGCTGCTGCCGCCGCAGCTTCCACCACCCATCAGCAAGTCGCTGATCAGCAGCTGGCGAGTGTCGTGCAGCAAGCCATGCACCATACCGCGGAACTTGGCCATGGTGAACTGGATTCCTTGGTACAGCAGCTGCTCCCGCCCGTTCCATCCAACATGGCACTTTGTTCTCCAAGCAGCTCATCTGGCCACGCCTGTTGCGCCCACTGCTGTCCCTGCTGGCCCTGCTATTGCCACCGTTGGCGCTGCATGGGCACGCATGCCGGCGGCGAAGCCAACACATACCGCAAATCCTGCCTCCTCCACAATCAGTCCATGAGGTCGGGGTGTCAGCCAATGTGTTTGCCGACGAGAGATGGGTCGCTACCCGGAGCCCGCCATGGAGGTGCAACCGAGCAGTGCGACCCTAGACGTAGCGAGAGGCTACCACGCCACTATATTTCTTGATACATATTGATCCTACGCATCCGAGTAAGTGGCTACGGGAAAGGGGCACGATTTCGGGGCATAGCCCAGGCTCGAAAATCCTGCATCCTGCGAAAATTTGGGGGTCGTATCTCAAGAGGGCATTGTATCTCAACAGGAGTTTCAATTGTTCTCGGCCACAGAAGCCGTTTCTGCCGTCCACGACTCTATTAATGGCAGGTGCTATAATTCGTCTCAGATCTTAGCCTGGAAGTCAAAGGGCAAATGCTCGCCAAAAGCGGAAAATAGCATCGATGTTTCGAGCGTAGAATTTGGGGGCGAAGACCCACTGGAATGTTCGCCCCACTCGTGTATACGCCCCACCCCAGCTATACGAGAAGCTGGTAAAGATGATTTACTAAGCGGTAAAAGTCACGCATAGTCACATATGGAACGCTTAGTTGGCATAATTTCTTTACATATACTCATACAGCCCGTACCAATACGCACCTGCTCATAGTGCCTGCAAATTCTATTTTTCTATACGCCCTACTCCTTACTCCCTCTTTTCAAGCCAAACCGTTGAAGCCCCGGGGATTATCGCCCAAACTATACAGTAAGCATTCGGCTGGGGAAGCGGCATTTAATGCAGAAATTTAGCCGACATGTCCATGCACGTCCCAGGTCAGGACAGCGCCCCACGCTAACACGCTGGCTGGCAGAATTCTAGACGGATGACACGAAGTCAGCACTGATCAGAATAGAACCAAGGCACCGGGAACATTCCGTGTTGTGATGTCCGAGCCGCTTCTGTCATGATGTGGGCGCCTGTAGCCTGTAGGGCTGCAAATCCAGACGGATGTTGGCACTCGGCTCGGATGACCAAGGTGAGACTGTCTGTGTAAAAAACCTTAGGCGAATACGAAAGGAAGTGATACCCCAACCGACCTAAAATGGCCCCCACCATGTGTTTTCCCGTTCGACGGAAAATTCATTCGCTTGCTTCGAACAACACTGTATGCCATCTTCACGATATCTTCAGATGAGGCTGACGCAGCTCCCCTACGTCTGGGTGTCACGGCCTTCGCTATGACATCTCTCAAATATCGATTGAGGAATTGCGCCAACAGTGGCTTTCTTCTTGACTTTGATTGTTGTAGTGATGAGGAAGTCTTGTTCATTAGCCAGTTGCGCCTCGGGTGGTTTCCATTTAGTGGATCCGCAAGCTGTAGTCCCGCCACATTTCCAGTTCAGCCAACAATATCTATTTTCAAAAACGCCGCCAACCACTCTAGTAACATCCGCCGTGAGTCTTCCTTGGGAAGGATTGACCCTAACCGAGCCTGACGCACGGACACCAGTGGCTCGGTCCGGCCCACATGCTATCAACTACGCCACTACGCTCTCACCTTCCCATCCACCCACCACGAGAGCATTGAACCGAGACTTGAGCCTAAGCGAGTGCTATCCACCCAGCACGAGAGCATTGAATCGAGACTTGAGCCTAAGCGAGTGCTATTGCCAAGTCTGGGTGTGACCATACGATGCTGCCCTGACATGAGCAGGCTCTGGAAGAGGATGAGTCCAAAGTTGTATAAAGCTGGCCGTCTGCTCCATTGCTGTTGCTCAAGTCACCAAGCTTCAAGTCAAAGCCTCACCGAACAACCTCTTTCGAACCCTCTACATCTCTCAAGCACTCCCAAGCTTAGCCCAGCCACAATGCTTGCCATCTTCCCCCTCCTCATCTCCGCCGCCGCGGCTTTCGTTTTGCCAGAGGGCCTGTCCGACGGCTTCTACCGCGCATCCATCGACGAGCGTGGCTACGAGATCCACGAGCTGCTGTCCGCCGGCATCGACGACGCCAACCCGACCATCGTCGCCCAGATGGCCCCCACCACCGAGAACGAGACGTACGACCTCCCGGCCCAGCTGCAGAAGCGCGCCGGGACCAAGTGGTGCGGGTGCGGCTTCACCCTCGACCACGCCGGGTGCGACGCCGCCGTGGCCGACATGAAGGTCCAGGTCAGCGGCGGCGTCCACATCCAGGCGCACCTGGCCTACTACTCCATCAAGGGCGGCGTCGTCTTCTTCGCCTGCAACACCGGCAACGGCCAGCTGTTCATGGACGCCCCCACCGTTGCCTACGTCGCGAGCGAGATCACCAATGCGTGCGGCTGGTACATTGCTGGTACCTTTGCCCGAAGCGGATACCCGTCCGAGGCGTCTGGATACATGAGATACTCCTCTGGACTGGACTTTTGCGGTGCCGCTAAGTCTTCGTCCGCCCATAGCTGTTGAGTGTCCAGACTCTAGGACCATTTTGCTGGGACATGTCAGAGAGGATGGGCATCACGGGTGACCCGGATATAGCATCGCTCGAGGAGGTTGTTGTGCTGAAGATGGTTCTACTTATTTGTACCTAAATCACGTTGTCAGGCCTGAAAATGAAATCAAGTTTCTTGAACACTGTGTATTGAATTGACGAGAAGTCCATCAGCTAAATCTCTGCTAGCTATAGGACTACAACGGTGTAATGTTGTTTTAGAGTGTATAAACGTATACTTTAAATCTTCCTCTTTTGTACTGCATAGTTTGAGTTTTAGACCCCCCTTGTAGTAGAGATAGTAAATATCTTTTACTTATCTAATATCTACTAGCGAACTAAATCTTGTCCAAAACTTACAGTTTGCCAGCTTGCCCGAGCCATTCCCGCGGCATACTGGACACTCTCGGCCATGTACTATAAGCTGGTAGTGCAACTCAAACTTAATGTCATCAGGCACGCGGATGTTCAGATGAGCCTGGGCATCGCCAACGCCGGCGTCATTCGGGCGCCACCCCCAGAGACCAGAGATGCGGTAAATGTGGGTGTCGACAGCGAAGCGGTTCCGGTGCAGGCAGATGCTCAACAGGCAATGGGCGCATTTCAAGCCGATGCCCCAGTAGCTCACAACCTCCTTGACGACGTCTTCGTCGGTCTTGTCGAACAGGTACTGGAGGTCCCAGCGGCCATGGCGGGCCTTGACGTCGTGCAGCAAGCCCATGAGGATCTTGGCCTTGCGGTTCTGCATGCCGCCGGGCCGCAGGGCGTCGCGCAGCTTGTCGGCGCCGCCCGCGACGATGGCGTCGTAGGCGAAGGTCGAGCCGTAGACGTCGCTCATGCTGCGCATGGCCCGCTGGGCGTTGGCCCAGCTCGTGGCCTGGCTGATGGCGGCGACGACCAGGGCGTCCATGACGATGGGGTAGTTCATGTCCGTCTCTCCGAAGTTCTTGCGCACCGTGTCGCCGTGCAGCTCTTCCAGGATCGAGTGCGCCGTGTAGCATTCCTCGCGCGTCGGACGGGCAAACGATGGGAACGGAGGCGAGTCGGCGTGGCGAGACCAAGCTGTCCATTTCGCGTCCGAGAGCTTCTGGGGGGCGCCGAAAGACTCGGCTTGCTGGGAAGCCTCTTTTTTCGGTCGAGGTGGGCCTGCGGTGCTCGGCTTTGCTCGTTTGCTATGGGTAATGGTCTTGTGGCCTGATGTCGTTGCAGCTCTCTTCATGCCTCGGGAGGACCGGGAAAGCGTTTGGCGAGTCATGGTATGATAAAGTATCTTGGTTGCTGCGGGAGCTCCTTTGTAAAAAAGTAAATATTAGGTTGTGATTGTGAATGTGTAGGAGTCGAGTGGTGCATTATTTAACGCCGAATACGCGGGTGGGCCCGTTATGACGTGCTCTCGATGCCAAGCGGTTATCTAGCCCATGTAGATCGGGCCTCGATGGACAATCTTTGGCGCTTGGTACATTCTAAATACCATTGTCCGCTAGTCTCGGCGAGGGCCCACTAAGATCCGGTTTTGCACATCGAAACTAATAACACTGTCAAAAATGTACAGTTGTAGCTCTTCGATCAAGGGGGGATTTCTAGAGCCAGGTAAGATTGTAGGTATAACTTTTTAAACGTCTCCTGTTTATATCGTCCCTTACTCCAGCACTACGAACCAAAGCACAAGATCAAGACCCATCAGCCCCAACTCGCATCCCAACCTCATCCCGATCCCCTCTCTTGCCCGGCCCATCCTCCAATCCAAACAAAGCCCTCAACGCCTCCACCGCGCGTCCCACGGCCGGCGACATGTCGACCAGTTCTGCGGCAGGGTCGGCCAGCACGTCGACCAGGCGCGCAACCAGCTCCCTATTACTGCCGTCCCGATCATCATCGACGGCGCCCAGCAGCAGCGCGCAGCTGAGCGCCCTGTACACGGCCATCCACGTACGCCGGGCGAACGGGGTGTGGTCGTGCAGCTGCAGGAAGGCGTCGACGGTGGCGGCGAGGGCGGCGAGGCAGGAGGAGCGGAGGAGGTCGGCGTCGACTGCATGGATGCTGCCGGCGCTGGTGGTGGTGGTGAGCAGCAGCACGGGCCGGGACAGCTCGGACGCGATGTGCGCTTGGTGCAGGTGCACGGCGGCGGCCTCGAGGCGCTGGCGCCGCGTCCGCGCCGCCGAAGGGTCGCGCAGGTGGGCCGCCGACGACTCGCGCGTGGCGGCCTGGATGTCCTGGCGCAGCTGCGCGAGGCGGGACAGGGCGCGGGCGTCGTCGAGCGGGCGCCGCCGCCGCCGCCGTTCGCCGAGGATGGCGAGGGCGGCGCGGCTGAGGAGCGACATGGATTCGACGTAGGGGTTCAAGGGGGCGCCCGGTAGCGGCATCGAGGCCGTCGTTGCGGCGGGCCGGTCGAAGGTCAGCGAGATGAGGCTGTCCTGCCAGACGACGAACCACCACAGGCGCCGCGCGGGCGGTTCGGCGTGGTCCTGGTCGCAGCCTTGGGCTTGGGCGAGGCGGATGGTGAGTCCGAGGAGCGACCAGGCCACGCCGGCGTTGACGTTGTTGGAGAGGACGTTGGTGAGGATGACGAGGGTTTGGATGGTGGCGTGGTTCGAGTAGGACAGGAAGTTTGTGATGCGCAGGCATTCGGCGCTGCAGCAGACGTAGACCTTGGACGTCAGTTCGCGTTCGCCCCGCGACAGCCCCGAGCACTGCGAGCCCGACGCCAGCACGGCGAACAGAAGGCCCACCCAGTGCAGTCTCCGGCCATAGATGGTGCGCTCTGTTATCCCCGAAGATGCACGGCGGGCAAGCAGGAACTGCAGCAGTTCCGACTCGAGCTCGTCGACATCCTCGATGACGGGGAACAGCACCCATGATGTTTCTTTGTAGGATTTGAGGAGGGTCCAGCAGTCGGCATCGCTAGGAAGCGCGGCGGCGAGCTCCTGCACGCGGCTGAGCGAGCCGTGCGGCAGCCCCCAGAGGTCGACAAACGGATACGTGGCCGACTCGTTCTCAAGGCCGAACAGTGGCAGCACGTCGTTGGCAAATAGCTCTCGGAGCGGTGCCCTGGCCTCGCCGTCTCTGCTGATTGACGTGGCCACGGCAGGGAAAGAATTGCTGCCCACATACACCGTCTGACCACTGCAGCCCGTGGCGACGTGAATTCCCTGGCTGGGAACTAGCCCAAGCTCTTCTCCTTCGTCGTCGTCGGCACGTGATTGGCACTGGCAGTGCGAGCAGCAGTGGCCCTGTTTCTGGCCAATTACACTCTTGAGCTGGGCGAGCTCCGTGACAATTGTTTTCAGTGTAGAAACAACTCCCTCCCAATCACTGACGCTGATCACCTTGGCTTGTCCACTCTGGGCAGGGGCTTGAGTAGCGCCCAAATGTCCATGTCCAAGGTCCATGCGCTTGGCAGAGGGCTTCGAAATGCAGAGTTCGGGATGTTCTCTATCTGCGCCGCAAGGTCAAACAAAGAACCTTATTCCACGGGGAGCCAACACACCTATGCATGTCTTGCACGGAACACCCTGATCGCATTTCACCTTTCGTTGCCGGCACGGGTAGCATGCTTTGAACTCGCGAGCCTTCCGTTTTCGCCGCAACAAATGGTCCATCTCGGCCGGGTCGAACTGGACCGGGGAAAATGACGTTTCTCTGCCACTGTTCGCTTCCATTGTGGTGAAGTGCGGGGGCGCTTCGTTTTGAGCTGATTTCGAGTCGGGGGAAACAACCATCAGTCGTTGTCCTGAGTGGGGAGTTGTTTCGGCTCAATGACGGAATCATGCACCGGTTCATGGTCCGCCAGTGCCGATTGGGCCAATGGTCTCTTCCAGACCCGCGCAGATCCACCTTTACGAACGCCCTGGATCCACGATCCTGCTAAGGATCAAAGGAAAGGCGAAGAAGAGAGAGATTCGATTAATTACTATAGATGAGGGACATCGGTGAATATATACAAGTGACGGCTCGGTTACATGATTGAGTCACGTGATCCAATCTTTCAAAGATCCATCCGTGATGCCGTCATTATCAAAGTAGTCACCTGTAGTAGTCTTGTCTATTTTGTACAGCAAAATCGTTATAAATTTTCAGTCCTCACTCCTCGTCTTTCGTCACTTCATCCGACTCGTCCGAAGTCGTCGCTTTCTCTCTCAGCCCACGCGCAAATTCCGCTGCTTCCCTTGCGAATTTGCTTCGCTTCCGAACTACGTGACCGTAGCGATAGAACAGGAACGGGAAGGGCAAGCAGACGACGGCGAGGAGCGCGGGGACGGTCGAAGCCCAGTGAATGCCTGCAACATGCTGACTGTCAGTCGGACTTCAATGGCGATAATCTCGAGCATCTTCACGTACCCAGGCCGGCATACATCTGCGTGGTGAAGAGCGGGAACGCAAATCCAAAGATGCATCGCAAGACCGAGTTCGCGGCGAGAACCGACGCGGCGTAAATGGTGTAGGAGTCGATCAAGTAATTCATTACCGCTTACAAGATTGTGGTTAGCTTCAAGCAATCCTTATCGAGTAGGAACGCAGGGGTCTTACATAAGAAGACGAGGACCATGGCAAAGCCGAACGGTATCCCCGCAGCAGTGCTTGCCGCCCAAGGCAACGAGGGACTGTTGGTCCAGGCAAACCAGAACAAGCCGATGGGGAGGGCGACGGCCCCGACCAGGCACGGCGGTAGTCGATCTTCTGGAATGGTGACTCCGCCTCCCTTATCCACGTTGCGGAGGTAGCGCGGGTTTTCGATAAAGACGTTGTACACGACCGATGCGAGCATCCCGATGGCGACGCCAATAAAAGGAAGGCCAGCTACTCCAGCGCTCCACCCTCGCTGCTCGCGATAGACGATGGGATAGGCGCCGAACAGCATGTAAAGCGTCCCGTAGATGACGGCCATGTAGAGACTTAGGAGAAAGACTATCGGCTCTCTGAAGAGGAGAACCCACGGTCGCAGAAGGTTGGTCTGGAGCACTCGCCCCAACGTCGTCGGCCCGCGGTCTTTCTCAGCTTTGCTCAGGTAAACCATACCTGTCATTTGCGATAGCTTTGCCGCGCGCCGTTTTAAGAGGACCGGGGCGTACGTCTCTGGCGCAGCGAAGGTTCCAAGAACCCACACGACGCCAGAGAGAATAGCCATAACGCCTTCGATCCATCGCCAACCCACAGATTCGCCGATGAAGCCTCCGACAATGGGCCCGAGAACTGCCGTCGTGTTGTTAGCAGAGCTGCTGGCAACCACGCCGACGAAAACGGACGAACCTGGCCCCATGAACGGCGCCGCCGAGAAAAGGCTCATGGCCAACCCACGCTCGCGTGCGGCGAACATGTCGGCAATGACGCCGGCCGCGTTGGTGAACGGGGAGGCGCCGAAGCAGCCGCCGAGGAAGCGGAGAACGAGCACTGTTTCGACGTTCTGGGCTCCCGCCGTGCCCGCGTTGAAGAAGGCCAGAACACCGAGTGTCACGAAGTAGACGTACTGCCGGCCGTAAAGCTCGCTCATAGGCGCCTGGTGCCGAGTCGTTAATCGTGTGCCTTGTTCAACCAAGGGGATTCCGATCGCTCACCCAGATAAGCGGCCCCACGGCCCAGCCGAGAACAAATAAAGATAGGCCGAGCGTAGCAATCTCCTGACTGACCTCAAACTCTGCCATGATGTCCTGGACTCCTGCGCCAAGTCAGCCAATCCCAATGCTACAGCCATGTAAAAGGGTCAGGGCCGCAAACCTCCAGAAAACGCTGAAGAGCAAAAAGATACAGTTAACGTGGCAGAAGCCATCGCCAGAGTTATCATCCATTTATAGCCTTTCGGCCACTCCAATGGGTTTCTTGGGTCTTGATCCAACCATGTTACCACGTAAGGATCGCTCTTTGTGCCACTGCCTTCATACTGCCAATCGCGCACCTGGGGAGTCACGAAACCGTGATCCACAAGTAGCCTCCAATGCGATTCAGACTGGCTATCGTAGGACAGACCCGTATCCATACTGTCGGTCGGAGATTCAGAAGCTCTAGGAAATGCAGGGGATGGAAAAGAACGCCCATGCATAGAGTTTGACAACAACAAAACAAAGCTTGTGTGGCCAGAGCATGGTGCTTTTTATTCTGAGTTTTGGCAACATATTGCGTGCGCCCCTCGCTGTTCCGATGCAAAACAGAGAGGACAAATAGCGGAGCTGTCGGAGCTGAGCTCCACTCGACTCGTGGAGATTTGTCCTTCGCATGGCCTACGTAGCAATTCCACGTCTGCTTCTCCGTGAATCATCCCCAAATTGGGCCGAGGCTTGTCGGCAAGCCCGAGGCCCGAGATAGTTGGAGCAAGCAATGAGTTGGAAAGCATATGTTTTACGAACAGTGGCGGAAAAAACCCATGGGCGGGATGTGGGGAGCGTGACGTTCGGGCTTGGCCATGGGAATGATTGCCAGATTGGTCTTTTCACCCGAACAACGGCCAGATTTCGCTTGTCTCCATTTGGATTTTTGCCGAAAGTCGGGCGAAAAGGCCCGTTGCGGAAGGGGGATCGCCAAGATTCTCACGTCATCAACCGCCCGATTGGATCGGCACTTCCATCGCGGGGCGCCAAGTAGTGCATGCTGCGGGAAGGCGCATAGTATGAGTCGTGATTGTGCATCAGTCGAGATAACTTGTAAGCGTCTTTTTCCTTTTTTCTTTCCGTAAGGCCAGATCTATTAGACTTTTTTTTATCTTAGTAGCTTCTCCACTACGAACACTTAGCTAACCATTACTTCGAATCTCTCCAGACGTTTTTCGTTGATTCTACATCTAAAATGTGCAATTCTGATTGGCTCTTAGTTAAAGTTTAACGTCTAACTTGCACGTTGACAAGTGATCGAACATAACAGGTAGACTTACTCTCTGTCGAAGTGCACGGTGACGGTACGGACCAGCCTCGAGTCAACTCCCGACCATATGCTACACTAGTGCATCGCAGGGGCGTGATGAAGGCCTAGCATATTATTAGATACCGGTGAGAGACGGTAGATCACCCGCTAATAGAAAGCATGCTTGCGAATGTGACGCATTACAGAGCAATGCAATCCGGACCGAGACTACATTTAGCCTCTCTCATAGCAACATATAACGGACCCCGTCCTCTTCCGTCTCATCATCTACTGCAGAGCTACTTTGGCGGGCATCCTTTACTTCTCAAGATGGCCATCGCCGAGTCCAGGGTAGACAATGCCAGCTTCGACGATTGTCCACCATTCCCCAACAATGTTCCTACCTGTCCCCTTTTACGCATCTCGTTGAAGAAGCTTCTTGAGGGAGATTCAGCCGAGCAGGACCGACTATGGTCCGCCAGCTGTGATGTCGGCTTCTTCTACTTGGATCTTCGCACTGGTCCAGCCGAGCTTGTCGACAAAAACGAAGGGAAGTATGTCGTTGATGGAGAGGCTTTGATTGAGGAAGCGGACAGGATCACCAAAGAAGTCGTCATGGCTAAGGATGGGTTTTTTAACCTTCCCTTGGAGGAGAAAGTCAAATACGACGCCAACTTTGAGAAAAGCTTATTCGGGTGAGCTTCCAACCAATGACGCCACCCTGAATGACAAGTTCTGACAAGTGGTTGTAGATACAAACGGACCGGTGTGCTTAAGATGGACAGGGACCAGAAAGTCGACCAGAATGAATTCTTTAACGTACGTGAGCTCAAGACACATCGCCCATGCCGCAACTGACATGACCAGATTTCCAAGGACGATCTTCTAGGATTCCAATCGCCCTCTCCAACCCCGGAGAGCATTGCCCCCCACCGGCCCCTTCTCGCATCTTTCGCCCGTCACGCCCAGGCCGTCAGCACGTTCCTCCTCACCCGGCTCAACGACCGTCTGGGCCTGCAACCCGGCGTCCTCACCTCGATGCACCGCCTCTCGCACGAATCCGGCGACCACGTACGCTTCACCTGCGCGCAGCCGCCGTCCGAGACGCAGGAGACAACGACGCTCGGCGCGCACACGGACCTCGGCAGCGTCACCGTCCTCTTCAACCGGCTGGGCGGCCTCCAAGTCCTGCTACCCGAGCGCACGTCGCCCGAGCATCCCAGCGACCCTGTCGATGCCAGGGGCTGCGAGACGGTGCTGGAGGACGGCCGGGAGCGGACGTGGGCGTGGGTGCGGCCGCTGGCGGGCCACGCCGTCATCAACCTGGGCGACGCGCTCGTCAAGTTCACGAGCGGCGTGCTCCGCAGCAACATCCACCGCGTCGCCGCGCCGCCCGCCGCGCAGCGCGCCCACGTCCGCCACAGCCTCGTGTACTTTGTGCGGCCCGAGGAGACGCACGTGATGAGGGTGCTTGAGGGCAGCGCCTTGATCGATGCGAAGAGGAAGGAGGTCGATGGCTTCTGGGACCGCGACCCCGCCTTGCCCGGCCATCGCTGGATTTTTGAGAGGAACAGACATGCGGCTAAGTTTCCTGGCCAGCCGGAGCATGGGAAGGTGGGCGCGGCTATGGAAATCTCTTAAGTTCAGGTCTCGTGCGCTGTAGGTATATCCATTCTTCTGGCTCGAAGATGAAGCAGTTTGCAGTTTTTGAAGTCGACAGCATCGGTAATCCAAGTAAGAACATGCCAACGCTAGAGAATTAATCTCATCCATGCGTGATGCGCCATTGCTCTTTCATCCTTTTCTCGTTCCTGCAGACGTACTGGCAGTCACTGGCGTCCTTTTTGAATTACGGCAGCTCGGCGACGGGCTGTTGTACCCGGGCTGGGACTTCTAGCTCGCTGGGAAACGCGATCACGCCGTGCCAGACTCTAACCTCACTGCCGATTGATTCTACCAGCTTCTGGCGCATCCGGTGGTGTCTGCCCTGCAAATGACCTTCTACCTGGTCCGGCCACACTGTGTGCCTGCACTCCTTGCAAATTCGACTTGGTGGTGAAAGTATGCGGCCGCCATTGGATTTTTTCCCATACAATCTAAATCCGGTGCGGTCGCACAGGATTTGCGTTTTTTGGTTAGGATGAACAGATAAGTGTAGGGGAAAATGAAAGGGTGCGCGAGTCTACTTAAGCGAACAGAAATAAGGGGCTCGAGCGTTGGGCGGTGTGGTGCGCTTTTTGTTAGGTCCATATGTATAATGTCGGACGCTTTTGAACGGGAACCCAGCCTGCGAGATAGACGGCGAAGCAGTATGGCAAGAAAGACGCCGGCGACAAGGCGGATAAACGGTGCGGCGAAGCAACAGGCGTGACAAAGGCATTGGCGTGGCATGATGCAGCAAATGATTGACCGCCCAAGCGTCTGCTTGGCGTTTTAAAACAGCGGCGCCATTGGTAGACTACTACTATTTGCAGCCTCCTTGCTAATGTCCGCAACCGCCCGCCATTGGCCGTGCTCACTATGCCGCCAGATCAGTTGCCCTTTTGTATGTCGGAAAAGCTATTCTGGGCACCACGCCGCTATCGAATTTCGCGGAGAATGTGGGGCACCGGGCTGGCTTCATGTATTTACTCCCCCTAGCCCAGCATACTTCCGCCGCCGACGACCATCCACCGCTGCCTTGCAGCGAAGCCGTTCTTTTAGTTCTTTTCCGATCCCACCCCGTTCGATCGACCGTGCCGGCCATGGAACTCACTCGTTTCCTGATGCTCGCCGCGGGCGTGCGGGCAGCAATCATTCCTTTATCGCTTCCTGCTGTGACCCCTCTCACGCCTCGTATGCCTCCACTTCGCACTTCCGACAAGTAGCAGACGCTGATTTGCACCAACAAAGTTCCTACTCCGCTTGTCAATGGCGCTTCAACGAATTCTTCCTGGAGCAATACCACGGTCGTTAGGGGCGGTTTCCAGCCCTCGGAAATTGCGGCCAAAGCTGAGACCACCAACCAGCCGGCTGAGCCCTCTACATCTGATACCAAACTCTACATTGGAACGAGCGGCACCCACTGGTTCATCGTAAGCGGCAGCAATCCTCTGGCCACCCAGACAGCCAACAATGCCACCGGCACCAACTCGCCCAAGGCAACGGCAGCACCGCATGTCACTGGAGCCCCCGAGGTCATGGAGCGGGTTTTCGAAATCGGCGGCGTCACCATCTCCGACAACTCCGAGTCGAAGCTCGTCGTCGGCAGCCAAACCCTGGAGCCGGGATCGTCCATCGTCGTTGGCACCGGCGCGTCCACCACGCCCATCGCCATCCACACCGAAAAGGGCACCACGCGCATCGTCGTCGGTACCACCACGGCCATCGTCCCCACCCCCACCCCCATCCAGACGAAGAAGCCTGCACCGCAGACCATCGTGACCATCCCGGCCGGCACAATTGCCTACAACTCGAAGTCGCAGATCATCGTCAACGGCCACACCCTGACCCCTTCTTCCACCCTGACTCTCGGCACCGGCACCAAAGCTACCGCCTACCACCTGGCTATCAAACCCACCGCTACCTACCTGGCCGTAGCATCCGAGGGCTCCGAGGGCGCGTCGACGACCATGATTGACCTCTGGGGATCCAAGGCTGTTCCGACGAGACTGGATCAGAATGGAAGCGGCAGCTCCGGCACCGCCAAGCCGACGACTTCTTCCGCAGAGTCCACCGCCACAAGGAGCGCGGCCAAGGAGACGCTCACGCTCGGGGCGTCCACGCTATCAACCATTCCCACGGCGACGGCTGCCGCGTCCACGGCAACTGCCAATAAAGGCAGCGCCGCCGCCGTGTTGACGGCCGACGACAGCGTGCCGACGACGACAACAACACCGGCTGCCAGCAGTGTAGCGGCCGCGACCTATACTGGTGCGGCGGTGCCGAGCGCGATGATTGACTACTTAAAGATAGGAGCTATAGGCCTACCTCTAGTTATTTTTATCTAGTTCGAGTATTAAAGGACGACTAATATAATAAATACAAACTATTTAAAGTAATAAAAATAAAGAAGACTAAAAAGTCTATTAATTGTTGCACTGTGTCCTGAGCAGATTCGTAGCTAGCTTAGTCACCACGAGAGGGTAGAAAGTAACCACCCACTCAGTCCACACGTCACTCACTCACAGTAGATAATACCATCCCGTTGTCACTCGACTATCAGCAGGATCATACATAGTAGCTAAGCTTTACCGAAAGCTATATAGACGTGATTCCAACAATTTAATCCCTTCCATCCGCTACGAATCAGCAATTGAAACTATTCCTGTCGAAAAACACCCTCTGATGGTCCTGGAGGTTGTTCCAGCGGCCGAGATCCTCGGACAGGTACACAACACGGTCTCCTCCCGCGGGCTTGAGCATAATCTCGCCCTGTGGCCCTTTGGCGCGCCTGATGTTGCGACATTCGCGTGCCACGGTGCCCAGCATCGCCGCGCCAGCTGTCGCCAGCACGTACGGGTTGAGGCCTTGGGGCAGGTATCTCTCTTCTGCCCAGATGTACAAGTTCCTGAGCTTCAACACGTCGGCGGAACAGTGGGGCAGATATTTCTCTTGGGCCCAGTTGTACATGTTCTCAAGCTCGATTCCGTGGCCAGCATTGGAACTGGGCACGTTGTTGTTTCCGTTCATGTCCTTGTTTCCGTCAACGTCTTTTTTCTTCTTCAGGTCCTTCTTCTCCTTCTTCCTGTTCAGGTGGACGTAGAACTGGGTTGAAAGAAACAAGCTTTCAGATTCAAGTGTCAGTCGTTGCTCTTGCTCGGTCCATAAAGATCGAAAGGGAGAGCAGCACCCGGAGTATGGGCGAAAGGGAATGTGGGCAACTAAATCAGGGACATGGGGTAGGTGCTCACCCTTCCAGAACGCATCTCTTCAGCTCCTCAAAGTCACCCTTGGGGCGCGCGTGCATGGCAATTTTGTCCCAGTGGGTGTCGTTGGCCGATAGATGGAAATGCATCATTTGGGCCCACTGTGTGCTGCTGTTTAGTTCGGCAACGAATAAAAATGAGTTGGAAGGATTTAAGGAACGTACCGCTTGGGATTGAGCCACAGCAGCGGCTGCGGCCGCTGGGATGATCTCTCGTATCGCATCATTCACGTTCTTTCTTTCCGCAAGTCTGGCCACCAGCTCCCGGCCGAATCCTGGCTCCGGGAAAGGATCACACTTGTGCCGATTCGATCTGAAATAATGTGCTGTTTTGATCACCTCCTGAATCTTTCCCTGCAGGTCATCCTTCGCTTTATGGGCAAGGATACGCTTTTTGTATGACTTGGACGCTTCCAGGTCCAGGTACACGTATTCGAATGCATGGGCGAGCTCCTCGTGCAGTTTCTCTACGGTGCGGGTGTCTTCAGGGTAGTGGATGGGGATGGCAAAGCACCTGGCGGCGAAGACTGTGTGCGCAATGTTGCCAATGCTGCTGTTTTTAGCGGGTGGATGATTAACTACACGGTCATGGAGGTATCTTACTCTTGGACAATGTCGATCTGACATTTGTTATCCTGAAGCTGGAGCGCCTTCTCACAGATTAGATCCCGGGTGATTCCTTCGTAAAACCTGCTGATCTGCTCATCATTCGGCCAAGCCATGCCCGAGCTGATTTTGCTGGACGGTAGTCCGGCGAAGAGACGATCCCCTGTTTATTCACTGTAAGTACAAGGAGAAAAATAGCAACGTTGGAATTGGCTATACGCACATGGGTCATTGAACTGTTGCACCGCGCCTGGGAGTGGATCGGGCAGCAGCTCAGGGTCCCTGTCCAGCAGCTCAATCCCATTAGGCATGCCTATCTCCCCAAATACCTTCAGCGTCTTCTGAGGAGTGGTGAACGGGTAGAGCGCGTAGATGCTGTTAGGGCGGTACCAGCCAGGGAATGCTCTCATAAGCAACTTGTACAATTGGCCGCCCCCAGCAACCTCTTTATCCGCAGCGAGTTGCTGAAATCTTTGTTTGTCCACAGCGATTAGCCGCATGTCCGAGCCGCATTGTGGATCCGAACTTACCCGAAGCTGGTCAGGCCCTCAGGGCCAAAGTCGATGGTTAAAAACCGATCTCCACGCACTAGAGCTACGGCGTCGGCGAGAATAGCTTCGGAAATGGTGAAGCCAGGACACAGCCCAGAGCCTGGAGAACAAACTTTCTTGGCCTCCTCGCACATGAGCCCGGGGTAGAGCTCAACGTTGTCCGGGTGGCCGTACAGCGCCTTCACTGCGCCTAATTTCAGCTCGCGGCCATCCGCATCGATGAGATTCGATACTTACAAGCTTGGGCAACGCCTGGATCCGGGTTGATCTCCTCGAACGAGCTGAACTGCTTCAATCCGAAGAAATTTCTAAACTCGTTGAGGGACGCAAGGCCCCAGCGACGGCCCTGCTCGATTCCGAGGACTTCAATGACCTTCAGGGCAGCAGGCGTGTTACGAGCCCCGAAAGCCCCGGCGCACGTTCTTGTGGCATTCGTAAGTAGCGCGACCAGTTCGTCGTCTCGAAATTTGCCGGTCTGGCCGTGCTCTCTTGTCATACCGTTGAAGGTCCACTTCTCCGGTTCTTCCTCCTTCGCGTTCTTGCACCTCCAGGCCTCAACATGCTGGTAGAACTTGTGGGGATCATCATCTGACGAGTCGTCAGCCGGAGCCATGAACGATGGTGAGAATACGGATGCATCTAAAGCCGCTGACGGAACTGTAGGGGCATAGGCAACGAGAACTCACCGACTTGCCCCTCGGGAAAGACCTCTTTCATGAAGGTGTTCATCCACTGCTCGTCCTTGTTGCTGATGGTTGCATGCCATCTGTAAACGAAGTTGAACTCTGCGCTGACCTGATTGCCGACACCTCTTGGTGTTCCGTCATTCGGCCCATGCATGCGCGGGTCAAGCGTCCAGTCCGAGTCGGGCTTCAACTTGTTGTCGTTGAGATTGAGGATAGTGCGCACATAGTCGCCGAGAACGATGCTGGCGTAGAGGCCGCAGGTGATGCTGCAGAGGAATGGCGTTAGCAGGACGTGTGGAGTTCACGTCGGAGGCGAGCCAGTCTCTTACAGTCTGCCGGTTTGGAACAGATCGTTGTCGCGCTTTTTATGCGCCTCCTTCAGGAAGTGTTTCTCATCTTTCGCTTGGTCCTCGGCACTCTTGCTCTTGTCGGGCACGTAATGCGTTTGCAGGGTGAAGCGTCCGCCCTCGTTGATCCTGGCCAGCTCTTCAACAACGTAGTTGTGGAAGCGATTGAATGCAATCAAGAGAGCGCAGACGCCAGGTGGCTGGGTGAGAAGCCGCCATTCTGAGAACGTGTCGTCTTTCAGTTTTCCATCACACCCAGTACGGACCCTCTTCTGCTGTTCCTTATTGTGGCCGTACAGTGGACCGAGATCGACGTATGAGGAATTCTTCAACGTCCCTTCCGGGCCTTCGTGGTCAGTGACGAAGAGGTCATGGATGACGATCGTGCCGAAGTAAAATAAGAAAGAGGAAATTCGGGCAGGGTGCTCCCGTGCGGGTCCGTTCCGGCGCAAAAGAGCTACGGTCGATTAGTTTGGTTGAAAGGTACAGGGCGCGGGTGCCGAACTCTCATAGACATCACCGGGATCAGGCAAGCCGACTGTCCGCACATGCTTCGGAACCACGCTGCGGGCGTAGTAACTGCCGGCAGCTCCCAAATCTGGGTACATGAAGTTCTAGATGGCAGTCAGCAAACAGGCGCGCTCGTAGGGAACACAGGGGCGGTCCACGTTGTTCCTTCCATCCGGGTCCCTGTACTTGTATTTATCTCCCAGATACGACGTCGGCGGGTGTGGGAGTTCTTGCCACAGCGTCTTAACAAAGGTGCTGCTCATGAGATTCCGCGCATGGGAGTCGTTCGGGAGTGATGCGGCCAGACGGATGACTTGTTCGTTCTGCACAGCTTCTTAGCGCTTCAGCGTCGAGCTGCTGTCGGGAGGAACTCACCAAGTATTCACGATCATCGATGGCTCCAGTCGAGAGCTTGTCGTAGAGACTGTGGAAGACTGTGGGCCAGGCATCAAGCCGAGCCGACTCCCACAGGACGTTGCGCAGGTCCCACACGGCGCCAACCGCGCTTTTCCCGACGTCAAATGCATACTTCTGCGTGTCAGTCGCGCGCTTCCGCGCACGCTGCGCCATCGTGATGGTTTCAGTGAGCTGAGACATGCCTCGAGCTCGCTATGATTTGATGTGTTCGCTTCGGAGCAGCCTGGGGAGTGAAAAAGGATGGCGATCTTTTGATGCTCCAACTTGACACTTTTGTTCTCAATGGCAGTTAGGAGGTTATTCTTGTCTCGATCTACCTCCTTTAGTGCGAATGACTTTAAGAAATACGGCTGGAGCTCATCATTTTTGTTGGGCATCTGCACGATGCAAACATGCCATGCTTGTTTCAACATTCCAAAACGAATGCTTATCCATTTCTTTGGCGCACGGACGGTTGAAGACATCGATGCAATCAGCAGCGCACATGTGAAAAAGGCATGTCATGTTCGCCCCTTGATTAGAACGGGCAATTGCTTTATTCAGCCTGAATCGCCGTTTCCGGACGAGCAGCGTTGGGGTTGTAAGGCCAACTGTCAGGCATGTGTATGACAATTACCAGCAACGAAGACTTCATACCTAGTGGTTGTCGGCCATTGTCCAGGCTTCTATATCCACATACCTGCCGTTTTCGTCTTTGAAATGGGGCATCACTTGAGCGCATCTAGTGTTTGTTCGACCATTCTCTGGGTCTTGATAGAGCAGGAGCCAAGAGTAGCAACGACTGATTAGCTTGACAGATTCCGCAAATTTTTTTATATCGCATCACGAGGTTATTGGTTCCAATCGAGGTTGTAAATACCTTTTGGTTGCACTATGAGCTATAGGCCTTTTGACTATATCTCTAGTTATACAAAGGGGAAAATAGTAATAAGATAAAAAGAATAATTTTTAATCTTCTCCATCTACACGACGGTAATCCTACCCTCAAGAGCTGGAGAAATAATTAGATGTTGGCCAGCAACGGAGAGACTCCTCATTCCATCACATTGCGTAGGCACCCAGCATCGGCCAGACGAGGCCGACCTCGCTGTACAGTGACGCATCTCCTCAGAGCACTCATGAATCCTCGAACACGTTTCACCGCACGGGCTCTGAAGTCGACTAAAAGCATCGAGCACGATCTTGTAGATGCGATCCCCCTCCTCCGGCCCGACAACGACCTCAACGTCGTCCCCAACGAGCGACGTGTAGCCATCCTTGCCACGCGCCATGTAATCTCGAGTCGCTAGTAGATACTTTGCATCCAGCTTGATAGGCAAACCTCCAATGCACGCAGACTTCACCCGCTTGAAGGGCGGCATGGATGCGTCGAAATCGAAGCTAATGGCGGAAACCTGGGGAAAGCGGCCCTCCAGCGCAGGATACAAGCTCACAGAATTCTCAAGAGCCGCCCAAATGGCCTGCCCACTCACGCGGATAACAACAGTCGGATCTTCGAAGGGCAGACTGAGATTTGTCGATGAGAAAGAAGCCGTTTCAGCGAACCAGGGGGGGTCAAGACTCACCAGTTCCGAATATCCCCCACCGTGAGCACGCCCGCGGCATACACCTGATCGCCCCGCATGGTGCCGGAGCTGATGATGCAGCAGTCGGCGCCGTACGCCTGGCGCATGGCGTCGGTGATGAAGTTGCCCATGTTGCTCTCGCAGCGCCGCACCGTCGTGAAGCGCGCATCGAGATCGACGCCCGTCACGCCGACCGGCTTCTCCAGCTGCGCCCGCAGCATCGACGAGACGCCGTCGACCCAGGCCCTCGTGTCGGGGTCCTCGGGCACCGCGGCCGTCACGTCTTCCCGGACCACCTTGATGTCCCACACGCCCCGCGGCCTCGCCGCTCTAGCAACCGCAACCGCACGGCGCGGGCTCCTCCGCCTGCCCCTCCGCTGCCGCCGCCGCAGCTCGATGTAGCTCAGCTGCTTGAAGTCGGTGCCGCTGCGCACGATGCGCACGCCGTTGACGACCGTGTCGCTGTAGAAGTGGTCGTGGCCGGCCAGGATCACGTCGATCAGGCCGGGGCCGCACTCCTGCGCGAGTCGCACGTCGTTGGGCTCGCGCTGGTGGGTGAGGGCGACGATGACGTCTGCGCCGGCGGCCTTGAGCGCGGGCACGAGCTCGGCGGCCGTCGCCGCAGCCGGGCGGAAGACGAGGTTGGGCGGCAGCACGTTGACCGTGGCCAGCCACTCGCGCTCGACGAGCCCGATCAGCCCGACCTTGACGCCGTTGACGTCGACCATGGCCGTCTTCTTGCAGTTGCCGAGCGGCACGTCCGGGCCCAGGGCTGGGTCGAGCACGTTGGCGCAGAGCCAGGGGAAGTTGCATTGCTGCGACAGCTTTTGGAAGTGCGGGACGCCGAAGTCGAGCTCGTGGTTCTGCGGGCCATGGTTAGCAGTGCGGGAGATGGAGTCAGGGGGGACGCACGCCGAGGCAGGCGAAGTTGACGCCGATGTTGTTTAGTGCTTCGACCATGTGTTCGCCTGTTTTGAGTCAGCCTTGTTGTAGCATCGGTTGTTATGCGCCTCACCTTTGGTGAAGATGCTCTCCAGGCTGGGGTTCAGGGCGTCGCCCGAAAACAGTGTCAAGACCGGCGGCTGTCCTTCATGCTTTGCACGGTACTTCTTCATTACTGTTTGGAACCTGGCAATTCCTCCAGCTGGCTCTCTCGTGTCGGGCTGGATGTTGTATACATCGTTGAAATGAATGATTCTCAAGTCAGGTTGCAGTTTGGGAGCTGCCTTCTCGCTTGGCAGAAGTCTTCCAGGCATGGTTGTTGATGAAAAGCGATGAATTGACCATGTTCCCAAGAAGCATCATCTGGAGGCCCATCTATATACTGTAGCTCCTGATTCCACGGGCTGTAGTTGTACGCCGGCACCTCAGACTCCCACGGAAAGGACAGCGGGAAAAGCATCACGAAACAATATGATTAACTCAAATCATCCTATCGTTATCGTTGTGAATGAATCCTTCCGGCACACCCAACATGTTTCAAATCCTTCACTGCGGTGCAGGTAGGTTGCGGAGCATGGGTATCAGTGAGGTTGCCGTATTAGGAAATAGGGCTTGGTAGCGTCGGCTTTCAAATATTATACCACAACATGGCGCTACAAGCTGACTATAATTCGCTGCATGTTTGATAGTATTCGATTTTGGGTGGCGGATACAGGTGTTGGGTAACTCCGTTGGGCATTATCTACCGCCTCCTGCATCCATTGACCACGCCCATAGTCGGCGCGCCCGTGAATGCAGAATGCAAATGAGACTCGAATCCTTCGTGGCAAACACGGACAAAAAGCCCCGACCGGACCGTGTAGGTAGTACGTAGTCAACCTTCCGAGTCAGATCTGTATAGCGTGGATAATATAGCCTAGACCATTCTTTAGCCAGGAACTTCCTCAACCGGAAACCATAGGAAAATTCTCATCGATAATACTGCAGACCGCTGCATCTTGGCGTGCATGGGTGAGCGATAAGCCGTACGGTAGACCGGCAAGCTCGGGCCCTCCCGAAAGCTTTTCCCAGCCGCCGCGCATGCGTCTCACTGCGAATAAGCTGACTGGTGGCATATCCCACGCTGTTACACGAGGAGGATTCGCTGAGGGGCAATGAGGAGTTGGCCCACTTCCCTCGCCGAGTCACATTATGCAAGTTGCTTTTCTTTTTCTTTTGAAAAAAAAAGAGAACCGAGGCCCTGCGTTTCGGATGCATGCCGAAGGATTACAGCACAGTGGGGCAGGGCGTCGGGAGGCGAATCCGCCCCCAACGTTCTGGCCCACAAACGGCCTGACACCCCGCTTCGCGCTGACTTTGTGCTGTCTCATTCGCCACTGGCTTCGGGTCGAATCTCAAGCCGCAAGACCCGATCTGCTATCCGGCGCGTTAGGAGATTATTCCGACGCTTGGTCTAACTTTACGAGAAGTTGGTCTTGCACATCACTGAAATGGAGACGAGTGTCACACACGGTAGAAGGATTTTACACACTGAAAATTTTAGATTGAATATCATGCACCGTTTTTTAAACTGAATTCAAGATAACGAAGAACTACAAATCATTCCCTGCGAGAAACGCAAATACGCAAGCCATTTTTAGCACACAGCGTGAAACTGGGCAAAAACTCCATTTCGAAGCCCGGTTCAAACGCCAAATCATAGCGGCGGAACAGCGTCGCCAACGCGAGCGACATCTGCAGCATGGCAAGTCCTTGGCCTGATGCTTGTCAGCCCGGATCCTGCCAGGAATCGGATAGTAAAGGCACTCACCGAGACAGTTCCTCGGCCCGTAGGAAAACGGGAAGTAAGACCCGGGCTTGGGGGCCGCGTGGTCATCGCCCCACCGGTCCGGGTTGAACTGGTTCGCCGTGGAGCCCCACACATTGGGGTCGCGGTGCACTGCAACCAATCAGCTGTGTTACACGAGCATCGGAGATGAATCGCATTACCTTGAGGATTCCAAAGCGCGAGCGTGGTGTTGGCAGGAAGCACGACGCCGTCGATCTCAGTGTCTCGGGTGCAGTACCGGAAGGTGCCGAAACCCGGGCCGTGCATGCGGAGCGTCTCCTTGATGACGCGGTTCAGGTAGGGCAGCTTGACTTGCTCGATGGAAGGCGTGATGCAGTCGGCGGGGATGACGTTGTCGAGCTCGGCGCGGAGCTTTTTCAGAACTTCCGGGTTCTTCAGGACTTCGTAGATGCAGAACGTGATGGTGTGAGCTGTGGGATCACCCCCAGCAACCAGAAATGTTACTGCAAAGAGGACGTAAGCATCGGGATAACAAATGTTTGAGGAGACTCCTCACCGTAGTTGTCAACCAGTTCCTTCATGTTGAACATGTACTGGCCATTACCATCACGTTGCCTGCACTCGTTAACTTCTGCCTTGGTTGGAATGCCGTCTGCTGCTTACTTGGCCAAGATCTCAAAGATACGCTTTGCTGGCTTGCTGTCAGGCGTGTCGTTCTTTCGGCATGCCTGAACAGCCCCGTTGGCCAGTGACCGCAGCTCCGCAATAGCTGCATGCATCTCACGCGTGCTCTTCAGGACTGGGATCTTCGCGCGGAGAGGGAAGAGACCGCACTTCATCAGTTCGGGGAGGACTGTCTGGAATATTTGCATGACACGGCATTTCTCTCCCTGCTCGATGGCGTGGAGGTCAATTCCAAAGGCAACCTCGCCCACAAAGTCCAGGGTGAGGAGAACGTTGAGAAGCGAGAAGTCAACGACCTGGCCGCTTGACGCCGAGCGGTCAAGGAAGCCGACGTATTGCTGTCAACAGTCAGTAACTGGGCAGTAGAGCCAAGGAAGAGAACCGTATACCGTCAGGTATTTTCTCAAGCTGGGGAACTGGGCATTAACGACAGCAGGACCAAAGGCAGGCGCAAGAGCCTTCCTCTGTCTGTGCCACCTCGTGTGGTCCATCTGAGCAAACAACGCGCTTCCACTCAAGGGCTTGAAGCCTTCGTACTGGGCCGGTGCCTTGGGCCAGTTCTGGTTGGCAATCTTGGAGACGAGAGAAGGCTCGCCAACGTAGATGGTGCGGTCCCAGGGGCCATTCCACTTGCCGCCGTCGTTAGTTTGGCCAATGGTGTGTTTGCAGCCAACTCACAGTCTGGAAGACAGAGCCATATTGGATGTGCCATCTGCGCCACTTCTCGTGGATGTCATCTGCCATGGTCTGATCTAGGTTCCCCGTCCAGAATGACTTGACGGGAGGACCAGGGAACTGTCTCAAGGCTTTGCGGTACCTGTAGAGAAACCGCACTGCTAGAAACACTCCCAGGGCAACAAGGCCCGCGGAAACCTTCAGGAACAAAGAGTCATGGAACTGCCCCTTTTGGAGGCTGGGAGACGAGAATGTTGCGGCCATAGTGAAAGACAAAGATTCGGGGCAGTGAAAATTCGATTTTCGGTCTACTGGAGGCAAACGAAGGTCAGCACCGTGGATGATATATTACTGCCTCATCTTTGCCGTCTGTAAGATTGACTCCAAACTCCATCCTTGCCCTTCAGAAGGATTCTGAGTCCCCCACGCGCCCGTGGTATTCGGCATGGCTCCGTATCTACGAACATGGCAGGACGCCGACGGCCTCGGAGTGTAGTGCAGGACATGTGCAGGCGCAGGAATCCTTCGAAAAAAAAAAAAAAAAGCCACACAGACCGGCAAAAGCTTGGAGTAGCATTACACGATAGCCGTGGCACAGGCGCATTTCCTGTGCACCCTTGCAACCTGTATAAGCGCGGCACAATATGGAGCCGAGTGTTGTTGGAGGATTGAGTACTTTCTAGTGGTTGGAAGTTCACGATGTGGTCTAGACCCTTGCGCTAATCATTAACAGGCATCAAATGTTCCGTGTGGGTTTCACACACGGAGATGCGCGACTGGCGGCGGTGGCGAGGCCCCTGCAGAACGCAGTGAGATCCTACCCAGCGGACCGGGCCGCCGACGGCCATCCACCCCTGTCCCTCTTGCCGTGCCTCCAAGCGCCCAGCGGAGTGGCAAAGCTTACCGGTTACCTTCGCCGATTATGTACGTGTTAAGCTGCAATTGCCAGTTCAGGAAGGTTCCGTTGCGAAGCTTATCTCGGCCCCCACCAATCCCGTTTTCACTTTTTTTTTTCCTTTAACCTTGTCGCACACGGTCCTTGCCACTTCGAGTAACCGACGTCCTTGACTTTCCTTCTACTCGCTTCGTTTACCTTCACCCCCGTTTTCTCTCAACCCTCTCCGCACTTCAATTTGGCGCCGCCATGAAGGAAGAACCGCGCGACGCCGTAGCCACAGATGCCGTTGACGATGCAGTCATAGAGGAGAAGGAGCCGGAAGAGGGGGGTCTTCGTGCATGGCTTACCGTTGTTGGTTCGGCGCTGGTGTATTTCGCTTCGTTTGGCTTCATGAACAGCTTTGGTTACTTCCAGGATTTCTACCAAGATGACTACCTGGCGAACTACTCTTCGTCCACCATCGCCTTCATCGGAACACTCCAGATCTCTCTAATGTACGTCGTCGGACCTGTCGCTGGCGCACTATTTGATGCGTATGGATTAAAGGTAAATCACCCACTACAAACGACACGACCACCGAACCCTCTACTAATAGAAATAGTGGCTTTATCCTGTCGGAGCTCTCGGTTGCTGCGGTTCCCTCATCGGCCTTTCATTTTCGAAACCAGGAGCCATATGGCAACAATTTCTCTCACAGGTAAGATCCGCTGGTACTGGAGAATGAATTCCATTTTCTAATCAACTTAGGGCGTCCTTTTCGGTTTGACGGTCGCATTTGGGGTTCAGCCCGCGCTCGCCGCGGCAGGCCAGCACTTCAAGCAGCGACGCGCGCTGGCCATGGGCGTGGTCGCTGGTGGCAGCAGCATCGGCGGCGTCTGCCTACCAATTATGTTCTCGCGCATCGTCCCGAAGATCGGCTTCGGCTGGTCGATCAGAGTCGCCGCGCTGCTTTTCCTGTTCTGCTACCTGACTGCCATTCTCATATCGCGGACCAGGCCAGCCACCAAGAAAGCCCAGGCCGCCCTAAGCGGCAACCTGCTTGATTTCCACGGCTTCAAGGATCCCAGATATCTCACTCTAGCAATCGGAAGCTTCGTCGCCAGCCTGGGCCTGTACGTCCCGTACTACTACATCGGTGCGCCACCCCGCCTCCGCCTCCACAGCATCATCCCCCCCACCGCTAACCACCTGCACCCGCAGAATCCTACACCGTCCTCCGCCACCCCTCGGCCTCTATCCACAGCTATCTCCTGCCGCTTATCAACGGCGCCAGCTTCTTCGGCCGCATCATCGGCGGCTTCCTGGCGGATCGCGTGGGGCGGTTGAACCTGCTGTACCCGATGACGCTGGTGTCGGGCGTCTTCTGCCTGACCATGTGGCTACCGACGGGCACCGATGTCGCCACTGTTATCGCCTTCGTGTGCCTCTACGGCTTCTCGTCCGGCATCTTTATTAGCGTTACGCCCGCCGTCGTCGCGCAGATCTCGCCCGACGACCGTATTGGCGCGCGGATTGGTGCTTTTTTCACGCTGGCGGCTATCGCGACGTTGATTGGGACGCCGATTGCCGGGAGTTTGGTGGATAAGGAGGCGCAGGATGGGTATAGGAATTTGATTCTTTTTGCGGTGAGTCGAGACCACACTGAAATGCGCTCGACATGGAGCGGGATGCTGACCTGAATTTAATAGGGTCTGACGCTGACGATTGGCGGGGCGTTTCTTCTTTTTGCAAGGATTCTGTGCGAGAGGGACCTGAGGAGGAAATTTTAGTGTATAGCTGCCACTATGCGTCGGCTATTGATCCGCAGTCAGACGTTCCGTCAGCCTGGGCCAATCTGTCTGAGAATGATGAAGGGCCCATCTTCGTATCCAACGGAACTCCAAATGCAGCCACGGTGTTCAGAATAAGAGAAAGTTGCTCTTGTTGCCAACGAACCAAGGTCTCATATCATTGCATTCGCTATTCGTCAAATATTAACTGTTACGGCACAAGCCTTCGTAGGGTGTGCAACATGGAACAAGAAAGTGGGGTCGCAGGCCCCAAGGCGTGGAAAGAAGCCATGACGGGTCACGAGGATCATGTCACGCTAAGGATTGATCTCGTTGCTCTCGCCAAGAAATAACAGATCAAACAGATCGAGGAGGAGCATTTGCTCTAGCTATCGGAAGACTGATCGCAACCAGAGACTGAGAAATCAATAATTCTCAAAGCCAGTCAATTCCTTCTCCAACCAGCCGTCGCGCCGCTACGCGGAATAACAGTCCTAAAAGTAGTTCAGCCCAGCTTGTCCCCTCTTATAACCAGCACGTCGGTGAGTGTAAATAGATTCGAGCCGGCGGAGAGCTCTTTCCCACGCTAAGCCTTATCTAGTGGCGATACGAGACGTTAATCCTTCTCCGTGGGGAAGTCCTCTCTAGCTCTCGTATTTATGGCTCTGGAAGCTTCTGGCCCTTGAATGCGTCCGCCACTATTTAAACATAAACTTAGTGGACTATTCCTTCCAGGGTCTGAGGCGGAGGACCGCTAGCTACATGACGATTCAGAATTTATACGCTAATTTCTTTTTTGGGTTAACGTCGTTCTAGTCTATGTACCGGGTAGTTCCGTTCTCGTACAGCCTCCTTACACATAATCTAGAGAAGATAAGCACCACTACGGTTAGAGTTGGTAAGCCTGTGTCAGCCGTGATGCTGTGTAGGGAGCGAGTAATAGTGTCCCCAGCCGTAGGGTCTCTTTGCGGCTTGCTTCGTCTGAGGTTTACTTAGTTAGCAGTTTTTCCTAAAATCTCTCTTTACGTATATACGGCTAGTGCTGTTGGGGTAACAAACTTTGCACAGTGTGTGCTTTCAACAACAAGTCATCTTCTGATAAAAGTGGCTGTTGATTCTCTGGCCTGACGCCCGGTTGATATCAGCCGGCGTTCAGCACATCGTGATGACTGTGCGTAGAAACGGCTAAGAGAGCTGGACTACAGGTATGATGAGCGATAGGAAGGAGCGGAAGAACAATTTGGTGGCGGAGCTCGAATCGTCCCGGCAAAACCTGCGATATGGTAACATCGTGGAGTGGCCAGCTATTGGTCCTTGCCGCTCTACTACTCAGATCACGAACGGTAACACGACTCTAATCATATTGTATCGCTTACAGGCTGCAAGCGATGGGGCATTGGGTGAAGTTTCCCGACTCGTTGCAATGAGGAACCACTTGGTGTTGCTGACTCGTTGCATGACTCGGTACGATGAATACGAGAATTCCTACCTATCAGCTGAAGATGCGCCGGGAGATCTTCCATGGTGCCAACTTTCATAAGGATCGTTGTTCAAGTCAGCAAGATCATACCTGCGTCTACACCGTACAACAAGGGTTGTTCAGCAGCCCAGCGACTGTGCGCGCGGGCAGGCTATCCGCAGTGAAATTGCTTTGGTTTCGAAAAGAAGGCAGCGGATAGACTGGCTACTAGCGTACTTGAACGTAAGGAAAGCGCATGATCCGGCGAACGAGAGGGTACGCTACTCGTATACCAGGCCTGATCGAGCGATGTGGCGTCCATCCGCTGTGTGGATAAATAATCCGCAGCGTGGGTAGATGGCGCCTGGCACGGTGTACCCCTAAGACGGACGTAGCTAGCCCTGTCCTATCCGCTGGTTATCCGCCACTGCTGAACAACCGTATTGGAACTGCGTCCCAACCGAAGTCCCAAGTCAAACTTACGAGAGGCGCAGACTGCGTATAAAAGATCACAGCCAGGTCGGCTCAAACTGCACACACTCCAGGCTACCTTCACACTTCGACACCTCGGCATCGCACATATAACAGGTACGTCTTCAATGATCCATTGCTATCCTGAGGATCCGCCTCGATTGACATCGCCAAAAACGCCCCAGACCACCAGCATCCACAATGCAGTTCACCATCATCCTCCTCGCCATCCTTCCAGCGCTGGGCTACGCTCAAGACGCCTACGGCCCGCACTGCGCGAAACACGACGCTCAAGAATGCGGGCTCGGGCGCTGTATTGATCCGATAGCCGGGTAAGCACACTTCATCACTTGCGTTCCACTGTTACTAAAAGTCAACACCAGCTCTTTCTCATGGTCCAACAACCCCGTCTGCGTCGTCCCTTGCAAGAACAACGACTGCCTCAACAAGTGCAAGTCTCAATTCTATGACAGGAAGTATCAGGTCGGATACTGTCACTCTATGTAAGTTTTGGCTCAGCTGTGTAGTGTGTACGTTGTTAACTTTGAGTAGTGGCAAGGACAACTTTTGTCTCTGCACCGATAAGACATTCTTCTAAAGATCTGTGGTGGGATGTAGGGTGTAAGCACTGCTAAAGCGGTGGGGTAGCGCTACGTGTATACTGTAAATAATACATAAACTGTTTATGTTATCTAGCTCACTTACTCCCTTGATCTTTACCGCTCAGAACGCACAAGTTTGCAATAATACTTGCTTTGCTTCACTACATTGAGTTTGGAGATGATGGTAAAGTACCATTTTAATGTTACTCTACGATAGTATTGCCTCTCTACAAACTACACCCGCTGTTTACCTTCTGTACGAGCGAAGCAGCGTGGTCTCTCCGCCAAAGCTCTGCTTGATATCACCATTAGAACGCATGAGCTTCTGTATACATCACTGGCCTAACTTCGTAGTTAGCTTACTAACTTTAGCCTCGGCGTCGCGTCGAGCGACAGTCTACCGGCACTAATACACGGAAGGTATATATACATGTCGTTAAAGTAGCCGTTGTGGCTACACTCTATAAAAGAGCTGACGGCAGCTTAGAAATTTCCGAACTCCCAGCATTAGACCGTCCTCTTTTCCCCAGGGCGTCTCTGCCTGGAGGAGGCTGCATGGATGGGATAAATGGCATGTATGCCGTAAGATTGCCCTAAACTTCAGCTGACTGTCGCTCACTTTCCCCACTTGGATTCTGCTAAAAGCCCAATGAGGCCGGGCCATCAAACTCCTACCGGGCTGAGGTCAGAGCCTCGTGCTGGGTATATAAGTCCCGCAGTGTAGTTCACAAGCCTGGGCCGTTGTGACACTCTCCAGAACTTTGTTCGATTTGAAAATCCGCAGTGTTGCAGCCATGCTTGTTTCTGTATTGTTTCAGGCGCTGGCTCTGGCTCTCTGTGCCGCAGCTCAAGAGAGCAACTCGACGACTTCAACAACACCTGGCAAATATCCACTTACCACCGATGCTCATTGCGGCACCGGCAACGGAAGAATGTGCCTCATCAACGGGACGTCGCCATGTTGCAGGTCAGGCTGAGTGCTCGTGTCCACTTGATGCAGAATTTGTCTGATGATTGAGCAACAGTTCCTCAGGCTATTGCGGCAACGGGGATGAGTTCTGTGAACCATCAAATTGTCAGGAAGACTACGGCAAATGCCAGCCCAACAACTTTCCGCTCGACAACTTTCCTGAATGCAGCTGGTCACCGATGGGGACGAGTCCTCGATGCGACGGCAGGTGTGGCACGGCATACCACAATGCCATTTGTTCTTCCACCGCCAGCGCTGACGCGTTTGAGATGTATGGCGTCTACAATTATGGGCCATGTTGCTCGAGTACCGGGTCAGCCTTTCCCGACAGACTGGGACAAGTGCATTTCGCTTACTCTTGGCTTGCAGGTTCTGTGGAAGCTCGAGTGATCATTGTGACGAAGGGTGCCAGAATGGCTGCAGTGACAATAGCACGCAGTCCTCCACAACAGCTTCACCGCCCGCGTCCACCGCTTCGGCCTCGGCGGCTAAACATAACGATTCACCGCCTTGCAGCATCGCGTTTGCAATCTTTTCTGTGCTGGGGCTGATGCTTGGATTTTAAGCAAAACAAGACACGTCGTTCCTTTACGTTGCGAAATGACTTGCTATTGGTTTCTTTCTAATAATTCACACCATCTTTCAAGGGATTTCTTTTTCTGGGCGAAGGTTACCGCCTCTTATTCGACTCCACCTTTTCATTAAGTAATCTGTGAGAGGAAATCCAGCTTGATGTGAAGATAGTTCTATTGTATAGCGTTGGATAAATTGCAAATGGTTATTGCGGATCATCAATGGCGATGGCGGGCTCTGCCTCCAGTTCGTTCAGGCGTCGGGATGGAGAAGTCTTCGGTCCCGATTCTCCCTTGTAATCGAAGGCACCTGGACACCCCAGGGAAATTGCGTGGCAGATGCGCAATGATCTCATATACATGTGGCGTCTCAGCCTTCTCATGCCCCTCACTCTACACATTGCCGGCATTGGTCTCATTCCGTACCCGGCTGGATTTGCTCACCTGGCAGAGAAAAGACCCTGCCAAAGCGGCGAGAACGATAACGGTCACCGCGATACCTGCCGATGGCCTACTGGACAAGAAACGGGTGTGTGGCAAACCGTTGCTACTGGCTGTATTACATGTTAACTTCTTGATGACGTTCAACCACAGCACGAATCCTTGGTGTTGTAGAGCGACAATCCAGGATGGCTGCATTTACCGGCCGCTGGATCTGGTCTAGGCCCGGCCCCATTTCTGTGTGGGGAAAGAGGCCACGGGTGGTTGCTGCAGCAGGTGATGACGATGCATACGCTAGTCGGATGAAGAGGGTACAGAGCATGAGAGGCGCCAACTCGCAGAAATCGGTCACCAGACTGACAAAAAGAAAATGCGACAGGGTTCACGATGCGGGGCCGGCCCGACCCGGCCATTGTGGCGGCAAGGTGCAGAACAGAATGCTGACTGTAGAACCTGATTACCTCAGCTCAGCCCCAATGAGCTGATGCGTCGCGCAGCATTCCTGCCGAAAGTCAGCTGCACTGCAGACGCTGAGCTCCAGCCTTGCGTTCGTCGAGACTCTGCAGTAAGATGCAGCTGTGCCCACCAGTGAGCCCACCTTCACATGGCCGATCAGCCTAGAAGTGCTAGTCGATGCTCCCACGTTTCGTCGCTGTTGATTCTGCCGCCGCAATCTGTCTCTGACATGGAGAGGCTGAGTCCAGCATATCCACTCCCCATGATCGAGAACAACGGAATGCGGGGGACACAGATTAGATAGCTCCTCATTTGTAACGAAGCTCGTCTTGTGTACATGTAGAGTCGGCGGCTATACACATGCCGTTCGCAATTATTTCATGAAGAGTCTTACTTCCAGTCACAATTGACGTATCTGCACTTCGGCCATGTGTTACAGGATCATCAGGCAGACGTCTCCACAACGAAGCATCTTTGCCCACGTACATCGGGTCATGACAAGTCCGTGTCATTATTACGTGCCTCGATAAATCCATCTCGACAACAACGATTCATACGCCCATGGTACCGAATAAACAATTTCATTTCAACCTTGCGTGAATTGATGATAGCTCCTCCATCGCAAAATATTTTATTCTTCAACATGGTAAAGTTTAACTCTGTTTTGGCTTGTTGAGTAAGTGACCTGGTGTTGGTCAGCCCACTCGTGCAGATCAGAATGAGAAAGGGTTGGAATATTCGTATCTGTAATAATGCTGCTTTGCAATCCATCAACGCTGTCCACAATCAGCCGTAAGGTATCCACTTGACGAAAACTCCGAGCGCTGTAAGTGTTAGATGAGTACATCGCCATTCCAAACGTTATTGCTGCTGCCGCAAAAAGGCTGACCAGGCCAGTGAGCAGGAGACCTGGGATGTACGTGATGCGATAACGATCCTCCACGATAGTGTTGTAACAGTGGTAGGAGAAGTCCGGCTCGTCTCGGGACTTATCTGCTGCGGCAACTTCGTAAACCTTTTTCATGATTTCGGCCGACGCGTATAGGTAATTGAGAGCCAGCAACGAGTAATCTGTGGTATTGTAGTAGCAGTTCGTGTCATTATGGCTGCAGTCTGGTTGACCGTCGAAATTCGACCCAGCAGTCTTGGCAAGAGCAGGCCCTATTCCCGCCACAGTTGATCTGGGAGAACGGTAGTTGAGAATGACCTGCCATCGCACAAGAAACGACGGCACTTTCTGCATCTTGTTTGAGAACTCTGCTGTAGATATTGACCAGCTCTGATCAGACGCTCGCATGTACTCAAGAAATCCTTCTTGACGTCGAAGTGCACATCGTATTCCGTAAACAGACATGACAGCTTTCGTCCCATTAAATCCGGAGCTCTTCATGTCTATCGCTTTGGGTCTGATGTCGCCATATGGTGAGAAGAATGTCCTGTTGCTCCTGTCGGAAGGTACCAGGCTTCCCAAGTACACTTCGGTGGCGTCCATAGAGAACGCCGCAAATGGATACTCGTCATCCATGCTGCCTTGCATATCTTGCGGAAGACCTGAGTACCGAGCGTTGAATTTGCGTGACTCCCACCCATCAAGCAGTGGTGCATTGTCCCAGAGAGTGGAGATGACTGTGGTGTACGGTCCACTGGTAGAAATGTTCACGCTACTGGGCAGGTCAGGGATGCAGTCCACGCTGAGGCGGAATCCTGGAACATGGTGCAGGCCAACAACATTCGGCGGCAGTCTGTCCATGGCGTTCTCGGTTGAGTTCACACAGACGTATGTGCTGTCGTTGAGGTATGTTCTTGCACTTACGAAACTCAAGCCGGTCAAAAGTCCAGTGACCTGGCTCGCGATATCTGCTTGTTGTTCCCTTGAGAATCCAAATGCGGTTTTAGGATCCATGGAAAAGATTTGATGCATCAGCGAGGTGGAATTGATCGCGCGGTCTGAGAGGTATCGGAGAACAATTTTCTGTTGATTTGCATGTTCCTCTGGAAAGGCCTCATACGCAATGAGGTTGGATAGCGCTGTCTTTGAGAAGGCCGATAGTAAAGTGAGTGCTGCCAACAGGTAGAGCCTATGAGTCTTGCCTCGGAGGAGGGAGCGAATGTTCAGCGGATCGTAGGTGCCGCTCGTCGAAGTGCTTACTGCCACCAACGTTGAGAGGGGAATCCCGGCACGATCTGAGGGTCGCTGATCGTTGAAGGTAGAAACCCGAGCACTGCCAAACCAGAGGAAATTGAGTCCGGTCATGATCAAGGGTGCCAGAACCGCACTGCAAGCTACGTCGATAAGCTTGGCTTCCGGTTGACTGAACTTTCCACCAATTCGTGCCCCAGAAAACGTCATGAAAATTGTATCCTTTATACCAGGCGAAGCAACCCAGAGACTGAAGACGACAACAGGGAAGATGGCCGATGCGATGACAAGGCCGACTGAGATAGTCCAAGTGCGGGTTCTAGGATCATTGGATGGTTCCTGCGCAAAGAGGATGTCTCTTTCCGTTGACGTGTGACTCCGCTCTTGTGGCGAATGTGACCGGAGTAGCTGCAGCTCAGACTCCTTGGGAAAGTTGGCCATGGCTGTCAAGTCAGTGAGTGAGGATCATTCTACTCGCCACGCGCTCAGTAAATACTCACTGCACTGTTGTCTGTGAATACGGAGGGATGTTCTTGAATACGCATTAGAAGTCGACTATAGCTTAGCGTTCTTCAACGAAAAAACAAAATCGAAATTTGCATTCTATCTGACCTCGAGCGAAACATTTATAGATCAACTATGAAGCATCCGTGTGAGTATCCTGTAGGTAGGAGGCTCATCTGTTATCGCTAACCAATGACGTGGTGTGAGGTACTTAGTAACGGGTGCCGCGAGTTCTCTGAGCCCCAACAGCGCCTTTTCCAAGATTCTGTGCAGCCTTACTGCTTGCATGACGGAAAGCAGCCACATACCAACTGTTGCAACGCAATCCGTCTGACATACATTTCTCATTTTTCGATCCGCAAGGCTGAGTGGTTTGCAGAATGATTGCGTGGGGTTCGACCAATATGGGCTTGAGGCGTGCAGCATTTCGACTGTCTTTTTTTCAAATGGCCACACCATTTATCAGTAAGCATTGCATAGATCGTTCGAGTTCTCACATAAACGGGCTTTTCAAAAGATTGTACGAACTATGTACAGATTGATCGGAAGTAAATTTTTGTCACTTATCTAATGAAATATTGAACCTACTCCTATGGGAACCGAAAGAGCTAGTCCGATTTCCTATCCGGCCTCGTGAGAGATAGCGTACTGGTATCGCGGGACTTAAGCCTAGGAGCACAAGCTCCGCAGTAGCATGGGCTGCGCACGACGGTCATGTTCCCCATCGGGTGGGTGGGCGACAAAACGACACGATTTGTCTCCGTGCCCGCGGCGACCAGCCCTCCTCGGAGACGGTGCCAAGAAACCAAAGATGTGCATGACGCGGCCCACAATCAGGCCAGCAGCAGGTTCTGCCTCCAAGTGCGGAGGACTTTGATGCAGCTTATCTCCCCGTTTGTGAGAATGCTTCATCAGGCATGGGTTCAATGCTGTCATCTGTTGGCATGTACGAGCGAAGCAGCCTGGTCTCTCCGCCAAAGCTCTGCTTGATATCACTATTAAAAAGCATGAGCTTGTATACATCATTCCCCTGGCACAGAGAATCGACTGCCAATATGGTGTATGCCTGAAAACTCTTGGGGTGCTGGCTGGTATAGAAATCCATGACCTTGAAGCCGTCTTACAGGAATCTGATCTCCCAGAATCAGTAGAATGAGCCACCAGATATGTCCATCACGTAGAAGGTACCAGTAGACGTTCAGCTGTTACCCGTTACTGGCCGTGTGAGATGCTGTCAACCTACAATTATAGCTCCGTGTTGCCGGTGTTGCACGTAAGCCGACGACGCACAACCGTAATGGTGAACTCAATGCCACCGCTCTTCAATCATATGACGTTTAAGACCGCCTACAATTTTTAGCCATTGTAGACTTTCCACAAGTCATCAATCAGACGAGGAAAGGCGATTACCATGCAAGTGAGATGCGGATGTCTGTGCATCTTACTGTTTTACCGACCAACATAATGCGCAAATAGAGTATTTTGTCGACGTGGAGGGCATTTACCCATGGTGTTCGAAGGTGGTATTCTGATATGATGGCTGAACACTCAATCGTTTGGGTCTTTTGCGGCCCAGATGCACGAAGCCCTCATCGAAACTCCTACAAATCAGCTCACGTAGACCACCACAATCAGCCTCGCCATTCTAGGTGAGCTGCAGGAGAGAGATGGGATGGGATGCAAACTGAAGTAATCATTGCTGAAAGGCAACTTCTGCCCCACGAGCTCATCCCTGCCATCGGTCCATGGCAGTATTCTGGCCACGTCTCTTTCCGCGGGCTCCAAACCAATGAATGCAAACAAAATATCTCGCCAGGTGTTCAGCCGACAAAAGCATGCGCATGCGCCTACATTTCACTTGCCCCAAGTGCGTGCTGCATCAAAGGTTGATGGCCCCGAGCCCGTTTTGCTGACAGTCTATCTTTGCCTAGAAGTCACGACGGCCCACTGAATTGATAAAATCATCATTTTGTATCTGGCAAGACTGATGGTTGGGTACAGGCGTGTCCCAGGAGGCGCGATACCGTCGGCCATGCTGTGAGGTTGAAAAATGAAAGCAGCTGAGGGCTTGGAAACATCACTCAGATATCCTTCTGCTAACAGAGGCTATGTGGTAAGACGCTAGTTAATTCTATTCATACCGTAGAGCTCGATCGGCATGTTAAGTTGCGATATTCAGGTTCACAAACGTGGCGTTGGAGCCTGTGAATGCGATAGCAGCGGATATGACGTTGCTGGATGACGTCTGATAGACGCGTTATTTCACATTCTACACGCTTGTTGTGGTGTATGTTTGAGGGTTCCAGCAGGATATTGCTGCTGCTGCTCGTACAGTAGATGACGGTGTCCTTCGGGGAGCTGTTCGCTCTGTCGGAAAGATTTCATACTCATTTCACACAGCTATCGTCGCATACCTGGCCAATCGGGGTACAAATATGATGCAAGGTTCTGATACCATGAGTAATTCAGAGGCTAAAGTGCCACTCTCCATCGTGTACTCAACTCCGTCTCACCGATTTCATCTGCATCAAGCACTAAACCAAAACAAAAGCCCAAGTTCCTTTGACCGTGGTTTCACTGAATTCCCCGTGGCGCACACCGCATTAACGACAGGCAATACTGTAAGCGCCGTGCTCGCCCGTGTTCCGCGACTTCCGATATGCGATGACGCAAGCTGCGCGACGCCAGCAGCCGAACATCGACACCACATTCAGTAGTGCACCTCAGCGAAACACCCCTCGAGCGCGGGAAAGTCGTCGCCATCTCTTATGTCTGGGACGAGTTCGACCGGAGCCGACACCTCATAGGCATTCCGCTGGAAAGTAAAGGGATTCTTGCCGTCGAAGGACACTGCCAAGGAATCCTTGCTATTCCGTCTCGTGCCGCTTATACATCGGCGCTCGTGATATGCTCGGCTAAACGGAGCGTGCAGACTGATATATATTAGCCAGCCTTGGCGGCTGCATCTCATGACATATGTACACTCTGAAACACTTTACAGCGGTGTCTATTCGCTTCGCTAATTAGGCTGCTACCAAGCTGCCAGAAGTAGTAGATAAATACGAGACATTTGGACCAAACAGATTAAAGAAAAATATGTCCTGCCGCGCTTGCCACACCTTTGTCGTATTAATATCCATCAGCAGTGGTGTGATACAGATGGAATATTAGGCTGTTTCAATACAGTGTTTAGTATTGGCATTTTATCCTTTCGTGTACAACGTCGACCGTAAATATGCGTGATGGCTTGCATCAAACTCAGAGACGCATGGTGGCTTAATAATTATTGCCCACACTCATGCTTATCAAACCCAAGGGACGGGAGCCGCCTCCGCGAAAAAGCACATGGATACTCTCCCGTTGCGCTGGGATTTAAATTCAGCGCGTGCCGCGCAATTTCCGGCTTCCGGCTAACGATTCTTTCTATAAATTCTCTTTGGGTCTTCCAAACCACACCTCCCGCCGGACTTGAAAATGCACTTCAACATCAGCAAATTTATCCTCTGCCTCTGGGTTGGATTTGCATACGCGCTTTCATCCAGACAGGAGCAGGCCGACCAGAACACCGCGGTCGAGGTCATTACCCGTGATGTGGCCATCATCGGTGGTGGCTCAACCGGCACGTTTGCTGCCATCAAGCTGCGCGACGAAAACCGAACCGTCAGCATCATCGAGCACAAAGGCCGGCTTGGCGGTCAGACAGAGACGTACACCGACCCTGTTACTGGAACTCCAATTGACTACGGCGTCGCTTTCTTCCACGACCTTGATATTGTTCACGAATACTTCATCCGATTCGGCGTTCCTCTGACCTATATTCCTCTTTCGGCCTCAACCGGAGGGACTACTGAGTACTTTGATTTTACCACCGGCGTACGGACTAATTACAGTCGGTCGGACTCAGCCGCCGCATTAGAGGCTTACGCGGCTCAACTAGCAAAATATCCGTACTTGGAAGAAGGCTTTGACCTCCCTGACGATGTGCCCGAGGACCTTCTCCTCCCATTCGGCGAGTTTGCGAGCAAATATGGTATTGGTGATATCGTCTTCAGCATATTCCAAGTTGAGCAAGGCTACGGCGATTTTCTCCAGCTCCCTACCATATACGCCATGAAACTTTATGGGCTTTCCCTGGTTCAAGAGTTGCAAGCTGGGAATGGGGTTTTGGGCACGCTTCGGGGGAACAATAGCGAGATCTACGGCCTCGCGGAGGCAGAGCTTGGTTCAGACGTCCACCTACATAGTACAGTGCTTAATGCGTCACGCGACGTCTCATCTCCCACGGGCCATTCGACAGAAATTCTCATCCAAACTCCGACGGGCCAGAAACTCATCCAGGCCAAGAAGCTCCTCATCACGATCCCGCCCACGCTCGCGAACCTCGAGCCCTTCGACATCGACGCCAACGAGCGCGCCCTCTTCTCCCAATTCCACTATGATTATTTTTGGACGGGCCTTCTCAACCAAACCGGTATACCCGTGAACGTTTCAGTCTCAAACGTCGATCCATCCCGCCAATTTTGGCTACCCGCGATGCCCGCCGTTTATGCATTCTCCGTGACGCATGTACCTGGGCTTATCGACTGGAAGTACAGCGCACCGACAAATTTGTCCGTCGACTCGGTGAAGAGAGAAACAATCGCAGCCCTCGATAGGATTCGGGATGGCGGACAGTTGAACTTCACCACCTCACCGGACGTTGAGCCCTCTTTCGTGGCGTTTGCGGACCACTCGCCTTATGCGATGAGGGTCGACCCTGAGGCAATCAAAACAGGCTTTTACCAGATGCTCTACGACCTGCAGGGATACAATAATGTTTTTTGGACGGGTGCGGCATGGCATACGCATGACTCGGGCTTGCTGTGGCGGTTCACGGACAAGATAGTTAATCAGCTGCTAGAGACTCTATAAGGCCTCCAACTACAGTGCTTAGTATATATAACACACTCGAGACTCTCATCTCAATTGCAAAGTTTTCTTCCCGGCTGCAAACTACTCGAGAACTTGCCTGAGAAGGGTGATGTATTCCGGATGCATGCAAGAATCGTCGTGAGCATAGATAACTGCCGACTGATTGATAGATTGGAGCCAGACTGCGGGAATTACTTAAGGAATTTCTACGTAGACGATGGGGTTTTAGTCCTGCTGAATTCCATGACGGAACCAAGGTAGTCAATGTGTTGACTCCCTGACGGAGCTTAGGCATTGTCTTACATACGCTCATCGATCAGCGGCAGCATTTGCTTAACCGGGAACTCGAAAGTCTCATCCGTTCAGTGCAGTGTTTGAATAACGAGTGGAACAGGCTATCTGTAAATGAGCTGGAAGGTCATTGTAGTTGAAAGAAATTCCTCGGGATGCTGCGCAGTACAAATGTATCTCGTTGCAGTTGCCCGCTATCGAACCATATACGACAGTTAATACTTCCTCTTTGGGATATTTATATGCCAGCTTGGCGACGCTGTATTGAAAGACAAAATCCAGCAGCTGCTTCTCGAGCAAAAAGTTTACGGTAAGGAAATGTCTTAAAATCCAACTCAATAGAGGCATTGGTTCAGAGTAATCAATCCATAAAAGATAAGTAGCATGCATTGTCAGCGCAAATTGGAAATGATCTTGTAAGAGTGGTATGCCTTCTGGGACATATGCAGCACCGCAGTCGCAACGGAATACAGCAACGAAACAAATAATTTGGGGTGAATGATGGTCATCTTGACACTTTAGAAGCTGAGACTGGTGCTGAAGCGGATGGCTAAGTGCGTGAACTTCGCGTCGCTACAGGTCAGGGGCTGCAGTATTGTGATAGGTCGGTGCGGCACAGCAAAGAGAACCCCGGCAGCATCCAGCTGCAAGACATTCAGACATCATGCACACATGGGAGCCTTGTCTTGGTGTGTAATCGCACGCCCGTCACATTGATGCGAGGAGACCATAATATCTGCTGATGTCCAGTGGACTAGCTTCGCATTATCACCTGAGTGCAGGTGAGGTAGACGCGGCACAGGATTCTCAGCCCGGAGAAGCGGCAAGGCAACAGCGTGCGGCGCAGCAAGTGAGCACAATGAACTGGTTATTTAATACTTGAGTGTTCCCCTGACTGGTCTCCTCTTATCTCATTCATCTTTACACGTTTCGCTGTTCGCATCGGCACCAATGCAGCCTGGCAAAAGTCTTGGAGCAGTGCTCATCACTGGCGGATGCGGCTTCTACGGTCACCATCTTATACGCCGCATCCTCGAAGTGGAGCCGACATGCGCCATCTCGGTGCTTGACGTCGACATCTCGGAGGACACTTTCCCTGGCGTCTCTTACCACCAATGCGATCTCGCCCACGGCGCCGGCGTGCGAGCCATCTTCGAGCAGGTCCAGCCGCCGCCGCGCGTTGTCTTCCACCTTGCATGCCCTCCCAGCATTGTCGTCAACGACCAGCGCTTCTTGCGGGTCAACGTCGAAGGCACCCGCCACCTCCTGGAGGCCTCCCGGAAGGCTGGCGTCAAAGCTTTTGTCTTCACATCCTCCTCGGCTGTCATACACGACAACGTCTCGGATCTGATTGAGGCCGACGAGACCATGCCCATACTCAAACCACCGAAACAGAAGAGCGTCTATACCCTCTCCAAGGCCATTGCCGAGGAGGATGTGCTTGCCGCCAACCGCAAGGACGGCATGCTGACCGTCTCCCTCCGGCCCTGCACCACCTTTGGCCCGGCCAACCCCGGATTCATGAGTCGCATCGTCGAAGTCAGCAAGGCTGGCAAGGCTCGCTTCCAGATGGGCGAGAACAACCCGTGGGACTTCGTCTACATCGCCAACGTAGTCCACGCTTGCCTCCTCGCCGCTCACCGTCTCTTGATGGCCGCGAACTCCCCTGCTCTACCAGTCGGCCAGCGTGTCGAGGGCGAAGCCTTCAACATCACCAACGACGAGCGAATGACCTTCTGGGACTTCACGCTAGCCACATCTGCCGCAATCGGCAAGCCGGTCGACAAGAAAGCCATCGTCAAGGTCCCGCGCTTCATCGCTATCCTCGTCTGCTTCTTGTCTGAGTGGGGCGTGTGGCTCTTCTCGCTCGGCCGCAAGCAGTCTAACATGGTCCGCGAGGGCGTTGTTTTCGCTTACATCACGCGCACGCTCAACACGGACAAGGCCAAAAGAGTGTTGGGTTATCGGCCAATTGTCTTGCTGAAGGATGGGATCCGGGAGAGTGTGGAATGGTACATGGAGCAGGACAAGAAAGCAGAGTGAGCAAGGGCGGCATCGTGTCATTATCTCTTCTTGCGTACATAGATTCCCTCTCTTGTACGCGGGTAGATTTGGACATGGATTTGATTATTTATATTTCCCTTGCTTCATCACTAATTGATTTGAGCCTCTAGAATGGTGGTAGAAACGAGATTTGTATTATCTTTTCAACTACATTTTTAGTACAGGAACTTTCTATACGTGCGGCCGGTGCAACCCTGCTCAACCATTTAAAACCTTCATTCAGACTTTCCCAAAGATTCAAAATAATCAATTTTGATATTACTGAGAGCTCAAGAGAAAGCCCAGAACCAGCGGGCAGCAGTATCGTGTTCGACACTGCACGTGACCTTAGCGTTTAGCCCCCACACGCCCTTCGAGAGACAAGTGAAATGAAACGTAGGGCAAGACACCCCGCAACGCTACAAAACGGCATCTGTGGCCCAACTGAACTCTCAGCTCCCCCCCGTTCACCAAACCTTTGGAAAATGAGTGACACAATCGAGACGATGCAAGACGCTCAGCCGAGCCCAACAAATGAGCCCACAACACCACCAATCGTGCCAATGCAAGTCGAAACAGTGGATGAAGAGTCTGCGCAGCCGCAGCGGAGCAAGATCCGCCTCACTGCTATTCTCACTGCCCTCTACGTCCGTCTTCCTCTCTCCCGGCACACTTAACACGTGACATCACTGACCACCTCTGCTGCCGCCACAGCTTTCGCTCTTTGTCGCAGCTCTTGACCAAACGATTGTGGCAACCGCTATACCGACGATCGCCGCTCACCTCCACTCCGCAGCTGGCTACACCTGGATCGGTGGCGCGTATGTTCTCGCCAAAGCCGCCACCATGCCTCTCTGGGCCAAATTCTCCGACATTTGGGGCCGCAAGCCGATTCTGCTCGCAGGCCTCGCTATTTTCTTTGTCGCATCCGTTGTATGTGCCGCCGCACCGAATATGGCAGCCCTGATCGCCGGTCGCGCGCTTCAGGGCGTTGGTGGCGGCGCCCTGATGCAGCTGGTTACGATTACGATCAGCGATCTGTTCAGTATGAGGAGGAGGAGCTTATGGATGGTATTCACAGACGTAACGTGGGCGGTGGCTGGCGGCGTTGGCCCCGTACTGGGAGGTGCGTTGGCGCAGTTGGTCAGCTGGCGGTGGGTATTCTGGATCAACTTGCCGGCGATTGGAGCTGCTTTTGTTTTGGTGGCCGCATGCCTGAACGTACATGATCCGAAGACGAAGATGGCGGATGGCTTCAAGGCTATTGACTGGTATGGGACTGTGGCCATCTTGGGATTGACCTTGATGATGTTGCTCGGGTTGGATTTCGGGGGTGCCATTTTCCCGTGGAGCTCACCGAAGGTGGTTTGTTTGCTGGTGTTTGGGGCACTGATGCTGGGCTTCTTCGTCTTCAGTGAAAAGAAGTTGGCCGTCTATCCTCTCATGCCCATGCGGTTGTTCAACCAAAAGTCAAACGTTGCAAGCTTGGTATCAGGCTGCGTCACTGCCTTCGTAAGTCTTTCTTCATTTTCTGCCGCGATAGAATTTCTAACAAGCTCGTAGGTTGCCGTAGCGGCTGAATACTACTTACCACTTTACTTCCAGTCCTCTAAAGGCGCCTCACCCATTCGCTCTGGCGTGCTAGTTTTACCACTCATTTTGACCACAGCCTCCGCTGCAGCCAGCTCTGGCATGCTCATCCACCGCACCGGCGAATACCGCTTAATCCTTCAAGTGGGTATGGTGTTCATGACCCTGGGCGTCGGTCTCTTTACTTTGTTCAACACAGATACCTCTATTGCAACCATTGTTGGCGTCGAGGTGATAGCAGGCATTGGTATCGGCCTGTGCTTTCTGCCTCCTCTGATCGCATTACAGGCCCACGTTGTGCAGGATGACACGGCTACAGCAACATCGACGTTCGGCTTCTTGGGTAACTTGGCCAATGCTCTATCCATTGTGATCGGCGGTGTCGTTTTTCAGAACAGCATGGAGTTACGGGTGAAAGCTCTCGCCCGTGCGGGGCTGCCGGCAGTTCTGAGCGACCAGTTATCAGGACATCATGCCGCTGCGAATGTCGAGCTTATTGGAACCATCAACGATCCGGTGCTGAGGCATGCTGTCAAAGATGCATTCTCTTGGAGCATGAGGAACATGTGGATACTGTATGCCTCCATGGCGGCGTGCGGAATCATTGCCAGCTTCTTCCTTTCAAAGGTGGTTCTCAGTAATGAACATACGGAAACGAAAACTGGCATTAAAAGGAAAGGACCAGAACCCGTTGCTGCCAGCAGCTGAAAGACTCTGGTGCGTTTTCCTCACGGGAAAATGGCTGTTTTAACGGCTTACATGCGCGGATAAATCAATGATACGACGAGCACATTGACACTATCAAATCTGGCACGGTGTATTATTTGGCCATAGCAACAGATGAACGCCGTTCACATTTGGGACGAAAAGTCCAGCCATTACCCCAGAACCAACTCAATAGCCTCCCTCTCTTTCGACTCCCACACTTCCCTGCTCACCTCTCCCACGCCCTTCCGGTACGCCACTCCATCGATCCATTCCACCCAAAGAACATTGTACCACTGCGGCACTTCAGCCCCCAACGGCTGCGCCCAACGCCGCCCACCCTTTTGCCTATACATCATCGACACTGCAATGAGCTCGACACGCACCGGCTTGCCTTTCTCATCCCCAAACAGCACTTGCCTATCAAGTTCCTCAAGACCCGAAGGGTCATGGACCCATAAGAATCCATGGTGGTCGTCCCCACAATTCCTGAATTCAGGATCGATGAGGCAGTAGTCTTTTGAGTCTGAGGAAGAATACTCAATTTCAAAAAATGCACGATGAGTGGAACAGCAGAGATAGCGGCCGTCGGAAAGATTATCTTCGAAGGCAGTATCATGCACATCATCTCGGCGTCTACCTCCCAGTGGGACCGGATAGCTGAATTTTACTCCCTCGATGGAATCATGTGTGTAATAGAACCGAGGAGGAAATGGGTCTCTCTCCTTACTTAGGGTTGCAGTTTTGTTGGAAGTGAAATTTGGGTCGAGTGTGTAGGCATCGAACTTTGAGCTCCAGCATTTTGGATCCTCGAGGTCGATTGGGGAACGTTTCCATCCCAGTGGCAGCCGCTCTTCGCTTGCGTTGGGGCCAGTATAGCGGGCCTTATAAGAAAAGCATTCGTTGTGCAGAAGTTCCATTGGTGCAGATTCCTTGATCCGTTTCAGTGACCATTTCACGAGAGGAACCACTCGCTTGAAGTAGTCTACGGAATAGAACCAGGTCTCGGGATTCCACAGAACGAAGTCCTCGTTTCTCCATAGGGAGCTATCTACCATGGTGCCTTTCCAAGCAACCCATGACCAGGTCGGGGCGTGTTTCAGAGGCTCATATGACTCGTGTGGATCCCAACGACGGGAGAACGGTGGGCGTCCATCCCCGTCAAGATACCAGCTTGCAGATCTCCAAATCAAGCACACGTCAAGGAACATCAATGGGATTCCCCAAAGAAAGCCTCCTGGAAAGCTTCGCGTCAGAGCTGTCGTTATTCCCGCGAATGCATTGACCGCGTCCTCGCTGCACGAGAAGTCTCGCTCACTGTAGGCGAAGGCCAGCGCTTTGAGAGCTTCCAAGTCTGGGAAGAGCGGTATTCGCGCCAGAGATGCCATCCGAACCGCTGTTACATCATTATCATATGCAGCAGATGATTCGGGTGTTGGTGGATCGCCAGCTTCCCGGTGCTCTTCCCAAAAGCATGTCTTCCGGCATTCCCACCTCACAGACTCGGCCACGAAGACGAGCCTTCTGCGAGAGAATAGATACTCCTGGAAGGTCCAACCACGTGTATTCCATGTTGTGTTGCTTATGCCACCTTCACTGGGCCAATTAAGTTGGGTTCCATCCGGCCAGGTGAGGATGCACCCGTTGCTACGCGGTGCAGATATGCCCTTCAAGCCGCTCAAGCCAGCTTCAGCGTCTGTACCCTCTGCAGCTACAATGGTGAGGCATGCGTTGGCGTAGACTGCCGCCATGTTATTGATGAGATGGGCGAGAGTCTCATCATCTTGGATGATGCAAAGCGCATCGACCCAGAGATATCTCTCCCCGAGGAGGCGGACAACGCTAAGTGCGTGGCTGATGGTTTTGGGGAGTTTCAGATCTGGCTGGAGAAAGGCACCTGGTTCTCTCAACCTTTGTAGGTTCTGTGTGGACGCTTTCACCACTTTCACTTGGCCCCAAACGTAGCTCAGCGCGACGTACGAGACTTCTTCTCCAGCTGGAACAAGACACTGCTCTTCCACGTCAATGAGCCATGTGAGCTGTGGGCGCGGTAGGCTTTGGGCGTTAGCTGTGGAACACTCTGCGCCGTGCTCTTGTTTGCAGATTTCTTTCCAGCTCTTAAATAACTCCTCGTCAATCCACATAGGGTCTAACGATCTTGAAATGCTGCCTTCGACATCGTATTGACCCACTCGGGAAATGAATAGCTCTCCATGAATCGTCCTGGGGTACTGGGTAATAGGTCCCCCAAGAACAATCTTCGACCCGTCCTTGGTAACAGTAATCTCGCTGTGGTTGCGGAAGAAGTTGAAGAACCATTCGTGCGTACTACAGACTTCACTTTCGAGAAGTGCCGCCGGCGGCCTCAGTGTAATGCTGCGTCCCTGCTTTCCTTTGGCGAGGTCAAGCATCTGCACACAAATCTCACATTTCCCACACCCCGTTCTCGCCTGTGTATCGTAAGCACTGTGCTCTACTTCTCAAATAATCGGTTTCCACTGCCTTTGAATTTGCCACACGATCAAGGTCTATTATACCCGAGCTGGCATTGCCACTTTCCAGTTTCATAGCTAAGACGTGTATGCAAAAGAATGCTTTCCGAGATGGAAGTTGGGTTGGTCGCTCCCAAACGCGAAGTTGCGGTGAGACGGCATGGCGCAACGAGGCGGGGTTTTTCTTCGCCCCCACGGAATCAAAAGTAAGCCACTGGCGTGTCTAGAAGCTTCCATCTCGGTGGGGTATAACTCTGCTTAGTTGCTCAAAAATACGCGCAGGACATGGGAGTCAATCATGAAGTGCGTATTTCTACCTACAGCTTTGATCTCTCATTTCATCTCCTAATAAGTATATCGGAAATCCTCCTTTTCTTTGTCCGTTCGGTCCGAGAACGCGTCTACAGTCCCTGTTGCCTTTCCCCCAATGCTATCTCTTCTTTTATTCTCAAAGGCACACATCGCACCGTAAGCCAGAATTGCAGCCATTGCCACAACCAAGCATGCCAAGAGGCCAGCGTATCCGTGAGGGTAATCTGGTGCGTCATTCGCGCGAAAGACTTGTGGGCCGATGATATTCCCCGTGCAATAAGCAATGAAGTAGATTGCGTTCATCGTTACCTTTTTGGAATGCCCTGAGGTGTTCACCATTGGCAATGACGACCCTATCACGTAGGGACCCCAGTATGTGTAGAAGATGTAGTAAGCCGCAAGTAGACCGGACTTGTTGGTTCGAGGAAGCTTCCACATGAGTACCGCACACATTATGGTGACGAGATTGCAGGATGCTGCGATGATACACCGGACATTCTTATAGCGCCCTGCAGGATACGCCAATATCCATGCCCAGATGGTAGCAATAATTCCAGTTGGAATCCCGAGCAAGGTTGTAATAAGCGCAGAATATCCGAGGCCAGAAACGATAATCGAGGCGAACGTGATCAACTGCAACAGTTAGAAGAATGCCAACACAAGAGCCTGGAGAACATACACCACCGTTGGGAATGTTTTGAGCAATTGAGAAGACAAAGAGCAGCCAAGTCTTCGGGTCACACAAGCACTCTTTGATCTGGTACCATTTAATCTCTTTGCTCTCCACACCCGTGTTGTTGTCCTTGATGCGTTGCAGACAAATGAACTTTTCGCGGTCGGTCATGTAGCGGCATTGAGCCGGTGAGTCTGGTAGAAATAGAAACACAACTACGGCCCAAAGAAGGGAGAAGCCTCCCAGGACCAGAAAAAGTAGCCTCCAGCTTGCGAGTTGTGTGTCGGCGTTGCCAATTCCGTAGCTAACGATTCCCGTGAAAATGGAAGAGAACTGAGACATCCAGCTAGACTCGCCACATTAGCATCAGGCCGTCTTCTTTCGTGAGGAAAATGTCTTACCAGGCAACTCGAATGGGCTGTTCTTGATTCTTCCACCACATGACGGTTATGATATTGCAGACCGGAAACAAACAAGCCTCAGCCATTCCCATGATAAAGCGAACAGCTGCAAGGCCAGCGAAGTTTTGCGTAGCGGCTGTGCAGCACATCATGATGGCCCAGACCAAGACCGTGACAGAGAAGAACTTCGCCACGGGGAGTCGTTGGATGAGAAAAGAAGTTGGATACTCAAATAGCAGAAATCCGAAATAAAAAATGCTGGTCCAAAAGCGTTAGCGGTACGTCATAGAACTTTTCAGAAAAATGCTTCATGTACCTTCCAACCCAAGCGTACTGATTTCCAACAAGATGCGTGTCATCCTTCATGCCATAAATGGCGGCGTTCGATATGACGACTTTGTCAACGGCAGCAACGATAGTGGAGATCCATATTATTGGAAGAATAGATAGATCAATCTTCCACAGGACCTTTCGGGCTTCGGCGGGCGTGATCGGAGTCTCTCTGATTTCATCGTCCAGGGTTGCGAGGAAGCGTGCGGCAACATCAATTACTTCACCCGTAATGTCTTCCGCGCTATCATGCACCGAGCCTTCGGGCGCTTTCTTCTCCGTGGTCATTTCGAATCGGAGTGACTGCGTGAAGCGTAATAAGGCACGAGGAATTGGAAAGAGTGTGCACCAAAGCACGGGAGAATTGGAAGTTGGATCTCTCGAGCTCGCAATGAAACGACTGGTAGTATTGAAGAGATAAAGCAAAAGGCTGGATTGATATCAAACTTGGCCTATCAACAGTGAACCTGCTCTTGTTCTTGGAATGTTACCCCCATGTATGCGGATGCAGGGATGGAGAAACATGTGCCGTTATCCGCGGCACAAGGGGCAAGACAACTGCGGGGACAAGATCCCGATGACGCGGGGATGCGTCGCACGTTTCCGTTCTGCGGGCACCCCTCAGCACAGGCCGATCGGCTTCTTTGAGGGTGCTGCCGACCACTGCTGACGGCCACTGGAGATGTGAAAGTATATCTTATCGGCAGAATGCGATAAGGATGGATGGACAAGCGAGGGAAAACGATAGCTGGAAGGGGGCTCGTTTTCGACCACCACTTTCGGATCGGCACACGGGCGGCCGACCCTCGCGATCATCGACCGTCAGCAGGCCACAACACTAGCGTCAAACCCCTCTTTGTGTTGCCTATCGATAGCCAACTCGGCCAATGTGCCACTCAATGCAGCATTCCTCCGCTGCCGGTGCCGCCGACACGCAGATGGACTCAGAACTCCCGTATCGACCATCCATCCTGGGCGCCCACAGTCATTGCCTTCGCATTTATATACCGTCGGACTTCTTGGGTGGGCGGTGAGTCAACAGCTTACTTCTTTGTCCATTTTGTTTGCAGCTGCGTTGAACATGTCTCCACACCACGTTGATCTTGAGGTAGATGGCTTGAAGATCAAGATTGCCATCGGTGAGTTTCTTTTCCTGCCGTGACACATGACCATACAAGTTGTGGCACTCCATGTAGCTTGGCATTGTATTGATTCCGTGTAGACAGAGGTGGCACATTCACGGACTGTTTGGGTATTGTTGAGGGCCGAGAAGATGACATTGTCGTCAAGCTCCTGTCTCAAGATCCTCAGAATTATGAAGACGCACCTATCGAGGGCATTCGACGTATCCTGGAGCAGGCTACGGGCAAGCCTTATCCGAGGGATGAGAAGTTGAACATCTCTGGCTTCTCGGAGTTTTCCATCCGCATGGGAACCACCGTTGCCACGAATGCCCTGCTGGAACGGAAAGGCGAGCGAGTGGCGCTTGTCATTACGAAAGGTTTCGCCGATTCCCTACGGATAGGCAATCAATCCCGACCTGATCTCTTTGCACTCAAGATTGTGCGGCCCGATGTTCTTTACCAAGACGTCGTCGAGATTGATGAGAGGGTCACAATCGAAGACTACCAGCAGAACCCGTTCCGAGATGACGACAAGATAGCTGCTGCATTGGAGACAGACCCGGACCTGGTAAAGGGGTTGAGTGGGGAAGTCATCAGAATTTTGAAGAAGATCGACGAAGATCAGGTCAGAGAGGACTTGCAGCGACTCTATGATCAAGGCTACCGCTCTATTGCCGTTTGCCTCGTGCATTCATACACCTTCCAAGATCATGAGTTGGCCATCCAGAGAATTGCAAGGGAAATTGGCTTCCCGCAAGTTTCACTCTCAAGCCAGTTGTTGCCAATGATCAAGGTTAGCTTCGTTTTTGCTCTGAACGACCAGACAGACTGATGTTTCCCAGATGACCTCTCGTGGAATCTCATGCACTGCCGACGCCTACCTCACTCCAGTAATCAAACGCTATGTGGAAGGCTTCCGGGAAGGCTTTTCTGATGGCCTACAATCTGAAAACTCGCGCTGCGAATTCATGCAAAGTGACGGCGGTCTCGTTAGCTACGACAAATTCTCTGGCCTCCGAGCCATCCTTTCTGGGCCTGCTGGTGGTGTTGTCGGCCATGCACGCACATCTTTCGATCCCGCCGATCCCACGCCAGTCATTGGCTTCGACATGGGTGGCACTTCGACGGATGTCTCACGATATGACGGCAAGCTTGAGCACGTCTTCGAGAACACAACTGCAGGCGTGACCATTGTGGCCCCACAGCTGGACATCAACACCGTTGCTGCAGGTGGTGGCTCGATCCTCTTCTGGCGGCACGGTCTTTTTGTCGTTGGACCCGACAGCGCTGGAGCACACCCAGGACCCGCCTGCTACAGAAAGGGAGGACCCTTGACAATCACCGACGCCAATCTGTTCCTGGGCCGCCTCCTTCCAGAATATTTTCCTAAAATCTTTGGCCCAAATGAGAACGAAGCTCTGGATGTTGAAATCACACGGAAGAAGTTCGCTGAGTTGGCCCGCCAGATCAACGAAGAAACGGGGCAGAACAAATCTGCTGAAGATGTTGCGCTCGGCTTCATCGATGTGGCTAATGAATCCATGGCAAAGCCTATCCGAGTACTTACGCAAGCCCGAGGATTCGATACATCAGCCCACAATCTGGCATGCTTTGGTGGGGCTGGCGGGCAACACGCCTGTGCCATCGCTTCATCATTGAATATTCGAACTGTGATAATCCATCGCTACTCCTCAATACTTTCAGCGTATGGAATGGCATTGGCAGACATTGTACACGAGGCGCAAGAACCATCTTCGGGAGTGTTTGATCAGGCTGCCATGGGGACTATTAAGGAGCGAATCATGGCACTGAAAAAGGTACAACACTCGCACGTCATGACTGCTTGATAATATTGGCTCACATCCGAACAGAAAGTAACCGCACAGCTTATCGGTGACGGGATTCCGCCCGACAGAATCGACTATGAGGTCTATCTCAACCTGAGATATAAAGGCACCGACAATCTTCTCATGATTCTGGAGCCCGCCTCGGGTGATTTCACGTCGGAGTTCCTCACCCAGCACAAGAGGGAGTTCGGGTTCAACAAACCTGGCCGGCCTATTCTCTGTGAGGACATACGCGTCAGGGGCATCGGAAAATCTCTATCAATCCCCACAGAAGCTCCACAAGCAGAGCTGAAATCCATCGCGACGACTGCCATCAGTACTGACAGGCAGGATGACGAGACTATTGTGTACTTTGCCAATGGTGGCCACCTCAAGACTCCCGTATTCTTCCTGGGTAGCCTCACGGCTGGTAGTAAGATTGCTGGACCGGCAATGATCATCGACGCCACGCAGACGATTGTTGTCGAGCCTTCGGCCACGGCAACAATCCTTTCCAAGCACGTTGTGCTTCACGTTCCCTCAGCAAGCAACAAGGATAGCGAGGGTGCCGATGCCATCGACCCGATCAGATTATCCATCTTTGGCCACAGGTTCATGTCAATCGCGGAACAAATGGGACGAACTTTCCAGAAGACGTCGGTCTCGACTAATATCAAGGAGCGTCTCGACTTTTCCTGCGCGCTGTTTTCGCCAGACGGTAAGCTGGTTGCTAATGCACCACATGTTCCAGTGCACCTGGGCTCGATGGAATACGCGGTCCGCTATCAACACGAGACGATGGGCCCGTCTCTCAAGCCTGGGGATGTCATCTGCAGCAATCACCCTCTGGCTGGTGGTACGCATCTCCCAGACATCACCATCATCACGCCAATCTGGGACGACGCCGGGAAGGAAATCATCTTCTACGTAGCGTCCCGAGGCCACCACGCCGAGATCGGTGGGACACACCCAGGGTCGATGCCCAGCGACAGCAAGATGCTGTACGAAGAAGGGGCGCAGACGATGGGCTTCAAGATCGTCAGCAACGGCGTCTTTGACGAAGAGCGGGTCCGTCAATTCCTCGTCGACGAGCCAGCCAGCTACCCCCACTGCAGCGGCACCCGCACCTACAACGACAACGTGTCGGACCTCATCGCCGCCATCTCGGCCAACCAAAAAGGCGCCTCCCTCATCGCCGCCCTCGTCGACGAGTACACGCTGCCCGAAGTGCACAAGTACATGCGCGGCATCGCCAGCACCTCGGAAACCGCCGTCCGGCACTACCTCAAAACCCTCGCCGCCTCCCGCGGTTCCTCCAGCGGCGCACCCCTCACCTTCACCGACCACATGGACGACGGCACGCCCATCACCCTGGCCATCACCATCGACGCCGCCACCGGCTCCGCGCTGTTCGACTTCACCGGCACGGGCCGCGAGACGTTCAACTGCCTCAACGCGCCCATCGCCATCGCGCACTCGGCCATCATCTACGCGCTCCGCTGCCTGATCGGCGTGTCGATCCCGCTGAACCAGGGCTGCCTGGCGCCCATCACGGTGCGCATCCCGGAACACACGCTGCTCAACCCGTCCGCCGCCGCCGCCGTCTGCGCGGGCAACCCCATCACGTCGCAGCGCATCACCGACGTCGTTCTCGGCGCGTTCGCCGCGTGCGCCGCGTCGCAGGGCTGCTGCAACATCCTGTCGTTCGGGACCGGCGGCCGGGATCCTGTCACCGGCGAGGTCATCCCCGGGTTTGGGGTTGGCGAGACGATTTGCGGTGGCAGCGGCGCGGGGCCCGGGTGGGTGGGCGAGAGCGGCGTGCATGTGCACATGACGAATACGCGCATTACGGATCCCGAGGTGCTCGAGCTGAGGTATCCGGTTGTGCTGAGGCAGTTCGCGCTAAGGCGAGGGTCTGGAGGCAAGGGGGAATGGGATGGTGGCGATGGGGTGGTAAGGGAGATGGAGTTTAGGATGAGAGTGAGTGCGAGTATGTTGAGTGAGAGGAGGGTGTTCCGGCCGTATGGCATGGCCGGAGGAGGGGCGGGTGAGGCTGGGTTGAATCTGTATGTGAGGAAGGAGAAGGGGCCGGACGGCGTGGTGAGGGAGAGAATCGTGAATATTGGAGGGAAGATGGAGTTGGATGTGCAGCCGGGAGAGCGCATCATCATTCATACGTAAGTGCTCCACTTCACCCTTCCCTGACCGGAGTCATTGTTCTTGAAGTCTGACAAATAATTGGAAATAGCCCTGGAGGTGGCGCTTGGGGTGCCGCGGTGGACAAGGAATAGATGGGTATCCATGGACAGCTTTCATGTAACGATGCGCAGATGAGGTCAAGGGCAGTAACAACCCTCATTTCTACTGGCTTGCCCAAGGGTGCGAAGAGACTTACCAAACTACACATTCTGTTGATGACACAGCAGTCTTGTGTACAATGTGCTGTGGGTGAGTTAATCTTCGACATAACAGCAGCTGCAGGGAGCGGCTGAAATGCACGCTTATTGAATATTAAATTTACTTGTTGAGTGCGTGAGGAGCATCATACTCGAGCTGAGGAAAAGCAATACTGTTGCAACGCTGCGGGTGACGGCCAGCCAAATTGCGCAGAGCTTTAATGTGGGGTTCGCGCCGCCGGAAAGCGGGGTAGTTGACGATGGGGGCGTCGGACACGTTCATGACAGCGCTGGTGCCTCTGAGGTACATACAATTGAAGCTGGATGCCTAATTGCTGGTCATGGGATCGAAGTCGTTGCTGCTCCGAAGTTATAAAAGATGTGTTCTCATGGTTGAAAGTTGGCAGCGGACCGGCGTGCAGCTGCGCGCTTTCAACCGTGTTGGCGTTTTTAATCATCTTGTGGCAGCTGAAACGCGGGGCTGTCTTACTACCACCAGCCACACGTAGCAGGCAGGGTCATGATGTAACATTATTGCGAACTCGTAAGAATATCTAGATAGTCTCGGAAAATGTCCAACTAGCAAAAGACGTCATAGACACTGAACCTGAAAAGAAACCAAATTTCCCCGCGGCTATAGACATATAGCTTCATAGTCTTTCAAGAGCGGTGCAACAACTTCCTCTACAAATCGTCTTCTAAAACGGTAGCTTGCAAAGCTGTACTCTTTTAGCGGCTGATAGCCGCTATCCACATCAACTTTCGGCTCGAAACACCAATTAACCGCACAGGTATACCTCGAGGCCTGTGCCGGCGCATGGCAGTTGAGTTCTTCGACCAGCTGGCCAACCGTGTCTAGTCGAGCCATTTCGTCTTGCGGGGCATCTTCTTCCATGCAGCCAGAGAGCTTCTGCGCAAAGAAGAGCTCGAGCAATACGACGCAATGGGAGAAAAGCGTCCGTTTCTTGATTGTGAACACATTCTTCCGACATGGCTTTGTTATATCATGCGGTTGCGGAGGCTGGTTGAATTTCTCGTAGATGAAGAGACGATATCCGTTATCTGCTTGCCTAAAATGCAGGTCTTCGAGCCCCCAATCGTTCCCGAGCCACGGCGTATGGTAGAGCTGCAGTACTGCTGAGGCCAGTGCAAGGGCAACGGAACTTCTGTTTGCATATCAGGACTTGGTACGGATAAAATTGGTTTCAATATACCTTTCTTTTGGACTCAACAACTTTCTTCGCCTTCTAGAGATTATGCTCGAAAGCCTGTCTAGTTTTTCGTGCCATGCCCAAAGCACCCCTGCTTCATGGGCGTGGTAGTGATAGTGTTCGCACACGAATGATCCAAGATGTGATGTGTCTGAGCATTTCTCGCCAAATGAGCTGCACAGATCATTAATGATGACTCTGGTACTGATCTCTTCTTCATCTGAGCTTGGTTCTGATGAATCCCTCGTGTCTGGAAATTGGAATCTGACATTTGAAGGCCTTCTGAACATTCAGTAAGACGGACCATGGTGCCGTTTGAGAACTTAACCCACTTTTTGGCAATACATTTCTGATAGTTCACGAAAATATCGCGTTGTGTCCAGGGAGGTGTATGAGAGTCATCTCCGATGCTTTGTAGAATGAACGAGAACTCAAACGATGCTGTGACGAGATGTGGATCTTTTCTTCCCGGGACGCGGAGCAACAGTCATGCGTCATGCCTATGTGAAGTCTTGCAGGACTGGGGCCAGCTATTCGCGATAGCGTCGCACAAGTTAAGGCTATACGGTTGCACTTCGAGCCATTGGTCGGGGACGTCCAAGCTGTCGCTATCATCCCACTGGCGTCGCACTTCTTCAGCAGCCATTGATCCTTTAAACAGTTGGTCAAGTTGATCAATATCAGACTTGATGTCGTTCATGAGATCTTGATGGCGCCCTTGCATAAGAGCTCGCTTAACATTCTTGTGTTTTTTGAAGAAGCGCGCGCAAAGTTTCTTGTCAATCCTATTATGCGATCCATTCTTGGACAAAGATGGAACACTGAAGTCCTCATTCAGACCCAGCTTCCGTCCGAGGCGCTTGAATTTCTTCAGAGTTCGGGTGCAGGAGTTCAAAAAGGCTTCGAAACCATCCTTTCCGAGTGCTCTACGTAGCTCCATTGCTACTTCTTCGTCTTTCCACGGTTCAGAACGTTTAGTCAGTTCCCGGCATTTGGAAGGGGTGAGCTTCAGTTTCCTTAGGTAAATGTCGAAGCCGTTCTTAAGGTTTACCATGTTGACAGTGAACGTGGTGTACGATTCATGGAATTGATCTTGGTAATTCATCATTTCCTTGACTGTCGATGCCTACGGCAGATCATCAGTTTGAATCGGCGATGGGTTTGCGGAATGCCTTCTTACGCCTTGTATGTACCTAGAGCTAAGACATCTATTACGCGCCCTTTACTAGCTCGTAAGAGTAGAGAGTTCCTCCGGAAGAATACCCGAGTGGCTGCATTAGGCGAGCTGAAACCCGGAGGTCCGGTTCCCTGCTGCACCTTCTTCTTTGGGAATCCTTACCGACACGTTGTTGGACTCCACCCACGCTGTTGGACTCCACCTACTGTGAGACTCCCCCCACGCTGTCTCCACACCACTATCCGTTAAACGGATAGCAAGCCGTCCGCGGTGGATCCCTGTCACGTTATTTACTGTCCCGTCTCGTTATAAATTGCTCTTTGTAACGAGAAACTAAGCCTTATAAGGCAAAATAATTGGTTTTGAAGGATTGAAATTTGGGTTGTAAACTCGGCCCCCATCCCCGTGAAAATATCGTCTACTACAGCTACTGGCTGCTTCTCTTGTTTCTTATAACGTAAACTGGGTCTACCCTGTCGTCGTCATGCACTCGCATTCACAAGGATGCGGTGCCGATCTCAGCCGCAGCTGCCTGCTGGTGCTATCGATTAGGCATTATAAATCCAAGGCTGGGTACGGGAAACATGTAAGCTGGGCGATCGCACGGGTCGGAGAAGCCCGACGGGCTGATCTGGGTCGGTTAAACGGGAGGAGGAGGAGTGGGCCAGAACCGGGGGAAAGGGGTGGTGTGAACGCGATTGTCGTTAATGCTGCAGCAATCGATGGTGAGCCAGGTCAAGAAGAAATGATTCAGGGTCTCGATGTTGAGGCTCTCGGTATCGGTGATTGCGGTGTCATGAACGTGTATACGTCCGGCCCTGCCATTGGTGCATTTCGAGAAAATGAATCGTCCGCAGTAGTCGTCATTTCAAGGCTGGCGAATGCACGGATGGGGCTCAGTGGGGTGTCGTGATAGTCGTCATGGTCGTTGGCTCTCCGGGCTATTCGTTCGGTGGTGACGATGCGATCCCCGTTAGCTGTTAGTCGATCCACCGGAGTTGTCGTTGCTCCGTTTGTCCCGCCTGTTCCCGGAGTCTGGGCTGCAAGGGGCTCTGCATGTGCTCCAGGCCCGAGCGCGGCGCAGCGTACCGTAGAATTCTTCGGAAGGATTCCATTCGAAACTCGTTTAATTTTGGATTCGTGACAACGGCCGCACGCATTACAAAGGGTCGTACGCGGCATGGCGAGTATATCTGCGGTTGCAATCAAGGCCTACTGGAGAAATTGTAAGTAAATACAACAAGTTTCAATGGGACCGGAGTATTAGTGTCCAAACCGGAGTTGTTGCTGTGGCATTTCTCTGTGAAAATTCGTGTAGGTCTTCTGCATCAAAAATTGCCGCTTCTACACGCCGAGGCGTTCCATATCAAATGCAACACTTTCCATGTTTGGCTAGTACCCTTGGTGGTTCTGAGCAGATAGCTTGTTGGATCACAAATTTCATAGCCCGGAAACGCCAGTGAAACATTTCCTCAGATGCAGAATGGCAGGTTCACTGACTTATATTCATTTTTTACTTTCCATATTTGTTCGATTCATCTTAGTGCCGGCGTTCGAAGAAAAAGCTACCCGGAGAAGAGTTTACTGGAGACAGCAAACTGAGCACAAATGGGGTCGCCCATATCTCAAGAAGCCTTGGCGGAAGTTACCAGTAGTTTCGACGGTAGCCCAATACGGGCGCTGGTGTGGCCGGGAATGTGTTCCTTCAATTGATAAGAAGTAAAGTCCGGCTCGAGCGGTGCAGCATGCAGACCAATTGGGCAACCCCCGGGCTGGCCAATCAGGGCACGGTTCGCGGACCACATACGAGCTCCTTCGTGCACCCGGTCCGGGCCGCCTTGCATATCAACCGACAACTCGCACGAACGCACGCTAAGCCGGACGAAATAACGTCCATGGCATGTGGAGCTTGATGTGCTCGCAAACCCCCACTACTTGCACCCCCAGACATTTGCCTTGCCCGGTTTCCTCCACCCCCGGCTGGTCTGCGATTACGCGGTCCGTGACCCTGAGTCACGGTCTGCCCATAAGCAGGCAATGGAAATTACTCTTTCGGGCAACCGCAAATCCTACAGGAATGGCCGTATATATAGCACTGCAGTTGTCTAACGCACTTGCAGGAACTAAGCATTGGCTGCTGAATCGACATAATCAATGTTTGGAACCCTCGTTTCGGACGTTCGGAGCAAAGAGGCACTGGTGTTTGTCGAGAATACCGATCAAGCCTCAGCCCTCAGTCGCAGTCGGCGCGAAAAGATCCACATTTCCTGCGTGGCATGCCGAGCACGGAAGGTAAGAATGTTCCACCCATGTTCTCCTCCAGATCAGGTTTTGTTCAGAATGGCTGAGAATCAACGCAACTCCAGGTCCGCTGCAGCGGCCAGCCATCGGGGTGCGATCGATGTGCTGCAGTCTTTGCCGAGTGTCGATATCCGGCCGGTGAGGGACGCAGGCGAAAAAGTAGTACCAACTCGTCTGCTGCACCGTCACGGCAGAGCCCACAGCCCGTTACCACAGCAGCTGGCCCAATTGGCACCGTGAGCAATTCTCCACCACCACATACGAACATTGACGAGATGCCTGAAAACATGCAAGACTGGTTAAACATGGACACGGACATCCCGGATGCGCTCTCGATGGCGCTGCTGGAACCATCAGGACTGGAAGTCGGCATGGATGACGCAACATGGGACTCGCTCACGCGAGAAGCCAGCCGCCTCATCGGTACGTCAGCGAACATAGCACCTTTCTCCTCACGAACGACACGGCCAACAAGGTCCAACAGAATCCAGCGCCGACACCAGCCCCGACGATGCACTCTCCACCAACCCGGCGATCTCCCCGCTGCTCCAACAACAGTCCCTGGGCGACCCAGAGCGTTGGCACAGCGCTCCCGACCTCAATCGCTGGTTCGTCGACCAGCACCAGCAACCTCTCCCGACCCCCATGCCCTCGACAACGTCATCCCATCACAATCAACCCCCACCACCACCACAACAACGCCGCCAATCCTACGCCTCGGCGCCGCCGCCCCCCAAACCCAGCTGCCACTGCCTCCAACTCGCCGCCAGCCTGCTCGAAGACCTGTCGGACAAACGCGCATGCTCTTTCGACGGCCTCTCCCCCCCGCTCGACGTCCTCCTGCACTTCTCGCGGCGGGCGCTCAACCGCGCGGCGGCCATCGTGGCGTGCGAGCGTTGCGCGTCGCTCAGCGAGGCCAACATGCTGCTCGCCATGGCGACGCAGTACATGAGCACCATCTTCGAGCGCGTGGTCAAGGGCTGCATCGATATGCAGCGGGCGAGCAGCAAGAGCGGCGGCGGCGGCAGGCGGGGGCGGGCGTCGCGGAGCGCGTCGCCGCTAGGGGAAGATGGGGGGTGGGGCAGCGAGAGCGGTAGCAGTGGTGGTGGGGCGGCAGCGGCGGACCACCACATGTGGTTCTCGAGCTACTGCATTGAGAATGTGGGTGAGAGGGCGGCTGCCGTGCAGGGGTTGGCGTCGGTGCAGCTGGGTGAGTATTTGCGGATGCTGCGGACGCTGAAGGCCCGGGCGGCCGGGCGGCCGGGGCATTTGGTCTTGCTAAATGAGGCAGATCAAAAGATTAAGGCTGTGAGGGCCATGATGATGCTGCCGTCGTCGGATAGGCCCGGTTCGAAGGGGGGCCAGGAGCGGGGAAGTCTTCTAGATCTGTAGTGGGTGATTCTAATGCGAGGAAGGCTGTTTGTAGTTTTTTTGTTCCTTTCGCGCGTTCTAAGATAGATGGCGATAGGGGATTGTCTGGTTTCAAAATATCCTACCCGGCGATATGGGCTCATTTTGCTCGCAAAAGACTACCGAAAGAGTTCTACAGCACGAAAAGTCCTCTTTCAAAACACATGGTACGTAATTCATAATATTTTTGAGTCTATTCTCAACATAGAGTGACAAGATCAATCAAAAAAAAAATAATAGATGCTCATAGATGCAAAGTTGCCGTCCTCTCCGACATCCTTATCGCCCACTCCATCGCCCTCACCACAGCCTTGACCTCGCCATCCTTCTGCGGCGGCTGATGGCCCCCCGAATGCTCCAACCGCCTACTCAACCTCTCGTCGCAAATCCCATGAGCAACGTCGGACATATTCCGCATGAAATCGTGATCCCGCTTGCCCACGACGTGCACCGTCGGCACGGCGATCTTCTCGCGCAGCAGCGGGCCGCACATCAGGCGCGGCGCCTCGCTGCCATCTCCGTCGGTGTACACGCCGACGTCGTAATCCGGCAGCAGCGCGTTGTGCTTCTTGGCCGGCAGGATGGTGCGCCGCAGCACCTCGACGAACAGCGCCGCGTCGGCGCTCAGGCCTTCTTCAGCGGCGCTGGGGTACGACGAGGTAATCTCGCTGCCGGCTGGGAGAGCCAGCAGCCGCTGGACGACGTCGTGGCAGTACTCGGCGTCGCCGGAGCACGGGATCACGCTCGAGAAGCACAGCGCGAAGCGGAACGGCGGCGGCTCGCGTCGCGTCTGCTGCTGGTGGATGTAGGAGAGGGCGAGCGCCGCGCCCTGGCTGAAGCCGAGGACGCCGTCAAAGGGCCCGGCGTCGGCGATGAGGTCCGAGAGGTGGGCGAGGGCGTCGGAAATGGCGCTGGGAGAGTAGGAGGAGGTGTGCGAGAAGAAGTGGCCGTCGAGGAAGGCGGCCATGCCTGTTGCTTGTTAGTTTCTCTCTCTCTCCCTCTTTTTTTCTCTTATGCGATGCTTACCCGGGCCGCGGGGTGACGGCACGGGGCCGTCGACGAAGACAAATTCGACGCACGGGTCGACAGCACGCATGAAGGGCCGCAGCTGGCTCTCAAGGATAGCGGCAGAGCTGCCGACTCCGTGGAGACAGAGGATTCTCATGGTGGGCAAAGAGGGAGAGAGCAAAAAGAGGAAATGGTTGGCGGCGATGATGAGTGGCAAGTACCACTGTGACGACCCGAGGCAGACTATCGACTTTTTCATGTGCGGCTGTGATAGATACATTTGGATGTGAAGTGGATGCTCGCGCTCAGGCCCGATTTGGCACGAGCCGAGCGGCTTTGGGCCAGAAGAGGAAATAACTTTCGGCACGTCGGCCCGCTGCTAGTACATTCCCAAGGCGACCTCGGCGAATGCCGCGGGAATGGTTGGCCCATTGCGGACGTCGAACGGACGGATGGAACTACTCGACCAAATGGGGATTGTGTTCGAGCAACGGGTGTGGAAGGCCCAACTTGGTAGCATACCCGTTCCGTCCAACACCACCGTGTAGATGGTTTGGATACGCTGCTGATACTTAATTCATGGCACGAGCAGTATACTTTCAGCCAATCGTCGCTTTCACTTCCTCACGTCCATCAGCCAACGATTCCACAGCACTTCAGGACAAGACAAACAACAAGCTCAAAGATGGACGACAAGCAAGAGCCAATTGCCATTATCGGTGCTGCCTGCCGCCTGCCGGGCCAGGCTTCGTCACTGGGCAGTCTGTGGGACATGATCAGCAATGCTCGGACTGGCCACGGCAAAGTTCCTGCGGACCGCTGGGATGGAGACATCTGGCACCACCCAGACCCCGACAGGAAAGGAGGAGTAAGTGCATCACAAAGAACCTGATGATGGGCTGTTGTTTACAGTGAGCAGATCGCAGTCAAGCATGGATACTTCCTGCAGCAGGACATCAGCCACTTCGATGCTCCCTTCTTCTCGACGACGGCCAAGGAGGCTGCGGCAATGGACCCCATGAAGAGATTACTGCTCGAAGTCAGCTACGAGAGCATTGAGAATGGTGAGTTGGCTCCGAAATGATGAGATGAGACGGCTCAACTGATGGTGCAACGCAGCGGGCATTCCGGTGGAGTCGTTGATGAACTCGTCAACGGGCTGCTACGTTGGGTGCATGACCAACGACTACGAAATGATGTCTCTGCACGACATTTACGATATCGGCCACAACGCCGCATCGGCCACCAGCGAGGCCATGACGGCGAACCGCGTGTCGTGGTTCTTTGGGCTGCGCGGGCCCAGCCTGACGCTCGACACGGCTTGCTCATCCAGCTTGTATGCGCTGCACCTGGCATGCCAGTCGCTGAAGCTGGGCGAAACGAACATGTCACTCGTGGCAGGAGTCAACCTGATCCTCAACCCGAACACGATGCATCAGCTCTCGGCCATGCACATGCTGAGCCCCGAGGGCATCTCGCACGCCTTCGACGACAGGGCCAACGGCTACGGACGTGGAGAAGGTATCGGATGCATTGTGGTCAAGCGTCTGTCGGATGCTCTGCGCGATGGCGACACGATCCGAGCCGTCATCCGCAACACGGGGGCCAATGCCGACGGCAAGACGCCCAGTATCACGTCTCCCAGCGCCGAGGCGCAGGCGGAGCTGATCAGGAAGACTTACGAGGCTGCGGGACTCGAGCAGACGTCGACGCAGTACTTCGAGTGCCACGGCACCGGCACGCCGGTTGGGGTGAGTTGGTCCTTGATTTTCCCTCTCTTCAGCGTGGTTAGTTAACAAGACTCGCAGGATCCCCTCGAACTGGAAGCCATCGCAAAGACTCTCGGAGCGAGCAGAGCGGCGGCTGGGCTGGGGCCGCTCTACATCGGCAGCATCAAGCCCAACGTCGGGCACACCGAGGGCTGCTCGGGGCTGGCAGGCGTGCTGAAGGCGGTGGCGTGCCTGGAGAACGGCATGCTGGCGCCGACGTACGACGTGCAGAGGGTCAACCCCAAGCTGAAGCTGGCCGAGTGGAACCTGGCGCTGCCGGCGGCGACGATGCAGTGGCCGACGCGCGGGCAGCGGCGCATCAGCGTCAACTCGTTCGGCTTCGGCGGCGCCAACGCCCACGCCATCCTCGACGACGCCCACCACTACCTGACGGAGCGCGGCCTGGTCGGCAACCACAACACCAAGGTCTTCGACGACGACGGCTCCGAGTCGGCCGTCTCGCTCGGCTCGCAGACGCCGCCCGACACGGCGCCGCACAAGCGCCTCTTCGTCTTCAGCACCAAGGACCAGGCCGGCATCCAGCGCCTCGCCAGCGCCTACGCCGACGCCCTCGGCGGCGGCCCGGACAAGACGGACGCGCGCTACCTGGACAACCTCGCGCACACGCTGGCGGCGCGGCGCTCGGCGCTCGACTTCCGCAGCTTCGCCGTGGCGTCGTCGGCGGCGGAGCTGCGCACCAAGCTGGCGGGCGGCCTGCCCAAGCCGAAGCGCGCGCTGCGCCAGGACAGCAGCCTCGTCTTCGTCTTCACCGGCCAGGGCGCGCAGTGGCCCGCCATGGGCCGCGAGCTGCTGGCAAACGACGTGTTCCGCGCCAGCGTCGACGCGTCGCAGCAGCACCTGCGCGCCCTGGGCTGCGAGTGGGACGCCGTCGAGGAGCTGGAGAAGACGGCCGACACGGGGTCGCGCGTGCACCTGCCCGAGTTCAGCCAGACGCTGTGCACCGTGCTGCAGATTGCCCTGGTGCAGCTGCTGAAGTCCTGGAACGTGGTGCCCGGCGCGACCGTCGGCCACTCGAGCGGTGAGATAGGTACGTTGAAGTGATGATGCAGATTGCCCGTGGTCCCCGCTGACAAGACGCAGCTGCCGCCTACGCCGCCGGCCTCGTCTCGCACGCCGATGCCGTCAAGATTGCCTACACGCGCGGTCTCAGCTCTGCCAGCGTCGCTCGCAAGGGCGCCATGCTGGCCGCCGGCCTCTCGCGCGACGAGGCGGCCGAATACCTCGCCAAGGTGCCCGCCGGCGCCGCCGTAGTTGCCTGCATCAACAGCCCGTCCAGCGTGACGCTGTCGGGAGACGTCGAGGCCATCGACACGCTGGAGCGCCTCATCTCGGGCGACGCCAAGTTCGCCCGCAAGCTCAGGGTCCAGACGGCGTACCACTCGCCGCACATGCGCGAAGTGTCGGACTCGTACGTCGCCCGCCTCGGCACCCTCACGCCGCCGCCCGCCCAGCCCGACGACGTCCTGCCGACCATGTTCTCGTCGCTCACCGGCGAGCCCGTGGCCTCGGCCGCGCAGCTCGATGCCCGCTACTGGGCCGCCAACATGTGCAACCCCGTCGAGTTCTCGGCCGCCGTGTCGGCCCTGCTCGCCCGCCGCCGCACCAACTACGCCGGCTTCGTCGAGGTCGGCCCGCATGCCGCCCTGCAGGGCCCCGTGCAGCAGATCGCGGCCGCGAGCGCCAACAAGGCCGCGCGCGAGGCCGTCTACACGTCGCTGCTCTCGCGCGGCAAGCACGGCGTCGACACGGCCCTGGCCGCCGCCGGCCAGCTGTGGGCTCTGGGCCAGCGCGTCGACCTGGCCGCCGTCAACGGCGTCGCCGCATCGCCGCTGGGCGCCCCGCCCAAGGCCCTGGCCGACCTGCCCGCGTATCCCTGGAACCACTCCAAGGGCTACTGGCACGAGTCGTACCTGATGCGCGCCACGCGCTACCCGCTTGCTCCCCGGACCGACCTTCTGGGCGTGCCCGAGCCGCTGCAGAACCCGCTCGAGCCGCGGTGGAGGAACCACCTGCGCGTGTCCGAGAACCCGTGGATCGAGGACCACAAGATCACCGGCACCATCCTGTACCCGGCCGCCGGCATGCTGGTCATGGCCCTCGAGGGCGCCCTGCAGACGGCCGCCGAGAAGCAAAACGTGCGCGGCTTCCGCTTCCGCAACGTCAGCTTCGAGCGCGGCTTGGTCGTGCCCTCGGGCGACGATTCTGCCGTCGAGACGCGCCTGAGCCTGCGGCCGCTCGAGGGCAAGCCCGCCGGCCACTTCGGCTTTGTCGTCTACTCGACCACGACCGGCACCTCGTGGACCAAGCACTGCTACGGCACTGTGGCGCTCGACGTCGTCCCCAGCGCGGCCAGCGGCGTCGAGGACTCGTCCGTCGACGCCCTGTGGGCGCGGCAGTCGGCCACGTTCAAGCAGCTGCAGGGCGCCGCCGGCACCGAGGACGTCGACGTCGACGACTTCTACGCGCACCTCGACGCCATCGGCATGGAGTATGGCGACACGTTCCGCAACGTCGTGGCGCTGGCGGCCGTCCCCGCGCACCACGCCGCCCACGCCCGCGTCGTGCTGCCCGACACCAAAGCCACCATGCCCGCCGACGGCTTCGAGTTCCCGCACGTCATGCACCCGGCCACCATGGACTCCATCTTCCACATGGTGCTGGCCGCCCTCGACGAGGGTAGGCCCGTCAGGGAGGCCGCCGTGCCCTACCACATCGACGAAATGTTCGTCGCCGCCGACCAGCCGCACACGCCCGGCGACATCTTCACCGGCTACGGCAAGCTCGTGTCCAAGAGCGGCGACGGCCACGAGCTTGTGGGTGATTTGATCGTGTCGGACGAGGCCTGGTCGGCGCCAAAGCTGACGGTCAAGGGCTTTGCGCTGCGCCAGGTCACTTCGGCTGATGCGGCGAGCGGCGACGCGGCGGCCTATGAGCTGACGCAGACTGCGGAGCTGGCGTGGGAGCAGGATGTCGACTTCTGCAAGACGACTGACAGCGAGGAGCCGCTGGCCCGCTGGCTGGACCGTCTCACGCACAAGACTGCCGTTGGAGAGGTCCTGCTCGCGGTTCTCGACGGCGCAAACCCAGCTTCCGTCCCGGACGCCATCCGCGATGCCGCCAAGCTTACTGCGAAGTTGTCTGCAGTGGCCACTACAGCCGAAGCCGTCGAGCGCCTCGCCTCGCAGCTCCCAGCGTCCGCTCCCGCACCGCGGCTATGGGATGTTTCTGCCGGCCAGCCTTTGCCGGCTCCGCAAGAGGCATACGATCTCGTCATCGCCGTCGGCAGCGAGCCCAATGCTCTCGCCCATCTGCACCAAGACAAGTCTCTGGGCGGCTACATCGCCACGGTGCAGGGCTCCAAGCCCCTCATCACCGTATCCGCAACCGCGTCTCTCGCCGCCTCTCAACCCCCGGCCACGCCCCCCGCCGACGTCTACCTCCTCCTCCCCTCGACGCCCTCCCCCGCCACCACGGCCGCCGCATCCGCCCTCACCGCCGCCCTCTCCACCACCACGACGGTCCACACGGCCGCCTTGACGCCCGCCGGCGTCGCCCCGCTCGCCGGCAAGCACGTCATCTCCCTCCTGGAGCTGCACTCGCCGCTCATCTACGCCTGGACCGCCGACGAGTTCGCCGCCTTCAAGCAGGTCATCTCGACGGCCACGCACGTCCTCTGGCTCACGGCCGGCGGCGTGCTGGACGAGTGGTCTGGCGGCGTCGAGTTCGCGCCGGCGCAGGGCCTGCTGCGCGTGCTGCGCAACGAGTACCCTCTCGTCTCGCTGCCGCACCTCGACGTGTCGCCCGGCTTCGACGCCGCGAGCGCCGCCGGCGCGAACCTCGTGCTCGCCGTCTGGCGCAGGAGCCTTGTCGAGAACGGCGCCGAGATGGAGTACGCCGAGCACCGTGGCGCCGTGTACGTGCCTCGTGCCATTGGCAGCGCGCCGTTCGATGCCGAGCTGAGAAGGGCCGAGGGCGTCGTGCAGCCCGTTCCCACGAAGCTGGCTGAGGCTGGCCCGAGGGAGCCGAGCGAGGCCTTGGCTGGTGGTGAGTTCCTGTGGGTTGAGGATGACGAGGCTGGCCGTCCGTTGGCGGCGGATGAGGTCGAGGTCGTCGTCGAGGCGGCGGGGGGCTTGAGTTCGGGCGAAGAGAAGAAGCTCCCGGCCCTGGCGAGCGAGGCTGCCGGCGTGGTGGCTAGACGCGGCGAGAAGGTGACCAAGTTCGCCGTGGGACAGCGCGTGGCTGTCTTGCAGAGCGGTGGCTGTCTGAAGACGCACGTCCGCCAGAAGGAGTCGCTTGTTGCGGCACTGCCCGACGGCGTGAGCGCTCAGGATGCGGCGGCCCTGCCCGGGGTCCTCGTCGCGGCGCAGTACGCGCTGCTGGAGGTTGCCCGGCTGCACAAGGGACAGACGGTGCTCGTTCACACGGCCGCCAGCGCGCTGGGCCAAGCTGCCGTCCAAGTGGCGCAGCTGGCCGGCGCTGATGTCGTTGCGCTGGTGAGCTCCAGGGACGAACGCGAGCTCCTGATGCAGCGGTACGGCGTGCCAGCATCCCGCATCTTCGACTCGGCGCTGCAGACGTTCGTCACGCACCTTGAAACCACGCCCGTCGACGTCATCTTCGGCAGCGCGCCGTCGCCCGCCGTCGAGCCGTCCCTCGACGTCCTCGCCGAATTCGGCTTCTTCGTCGACCTCGACGGCACGAGCAGGACGCTGGCCCTCCCTGCCTCCAAGCGCAACGCCTCCCTCGTCCGCATCGACATGGCCGCCGTGCGCCGCGCCAAACCTGCCACCGTCGCCGCCCTGTTCCAACGCACCTTCGACCACGTCCGCACCAGCGCCCTCAAGCCCATCCCCGCCCACTCGACCCCCGTCACCACGGCCGCTTCGGCTCTCACCCACCACGAACCCCAGACCACCACAACGGTCGTCACCTTCCCCACCTCCAGCACCGTCCTCACCACCCCCGCCCCGCCGGCCCCGCTCGCCCTCGACGCCAGCGCCACCTACGTCCTCGCGGGCGGCCTGGGCGCGCTCGGCCTGCGCATCGCCGACATGATGATTGCCCACGGCGCCAAGGACCTCGTCTTCCTGTCGCGCTCGGGCGGCCGCAAGAACGAGGCCGACCTGGCCGCCATGCGCGAGCGGGGCGCTTCCGTCGAGGCCGTGGCGTGCGACGTCACGGACGCGGCAAAGGTGCAGGCCGTGTTCGAGGGCATCGTGAGAGAAGGCGGCGTCGTGGGTGGAGTGGTGCAGTGCGCCATGGTGCTGCAGGATAGCATTTTTGACAACATGGGGTGGGAGAAGTGGAACGGCGCCTTCGAACCCAAGACGCGGGGGTCGTGGAACCTGCTGAACGCATTGTCGTCTTCGTCGGCGGCCAAGAGCAGTGGCAAGCAGCCCTTCTTCATCCTCCTCTCCTCCATCACCGGCATCATCGGCAACACGGCCCAAGCCAACTACGCCGCCGGCAACACGTTCGAAGACGCCCTGGCTCGCCACGCGCGCACCCGCCTCGGCGTCGCCGCCACCAGCGTCGACGTCGGCCTCGTCACCGACTCGTCCCACTTCACCGCCGCGGGCGAGTTCGGCGAGCTCGACGGCTACATCAACCGCTACAGCCACGGCTGGAAGGGGCTCAAGACGACGGTGCCAGAGCTTCTCGTCATCGCCGCCGCCCTGATGCGCGATGCTGCCGCCCCCGCCCAGCTCGTGCTGGGTTTGGCCGACAACCTCGTGCGCAGGCCTGCCGCCGGTGGCTTCCAGAACGACCGCAAGTTCGAGCTACGCATTTCCCGGGCCACTGCAGCCGACGAGGGCAGCGGCGGTGATGGTGCGAAGAAGGCCGCCACGGCCGACTTGTTGGCCCAGGCGGCGACGCTGGCCGAGGCGACGGCCGTCGTCGAGGAGGACATCAAGGTCCAGATTGCCGCCGCCGTGGGCGTTGCCGTCGACGAGGTCGATGCGCAGAGGCCGTTGTTTGACTTTGGTGGTAAGTTTTACTCAATGGTTGAGATTGTACCTGGCTGACGCTTGTGAAATAGTCGACTCCCTCAAGGCCGTCGAGATTCGCAACAGGTCGCTCAAGGAGCTGAAGAGCGACATCTCGGTCTTCGAGCTGCTGAGCTCGACGCCGCTGGCCGAGTTGGCGGCCAAGATTGCGTCGAGGAGCGGGTTGGTTACTGCAAAGAAGGAGGATGCGTAAACGATGAGTTTCAGATGTAGCTACTGTGATGAGAGACTTGAGAGCGGCTTGTTGGTATAGATTGAGATTGGATATTTCAGTATTTAGATTTGTTAGCGTTGTAGAGGTGGTGGAGTTGGTTGTTATTCTTGTACTCTAGCTTTGTTATTGATTTTGTCCTCTTAGTTATTTTCTTTAGACTTCTTCGGGATGTTATTTCGTTTAGCTACGCAATATAAATTAAATATTGTTAAGTCTTACCATTGCTTATGCTTATTGCCATATGCCGTGTATTTGATTTTCATACAACACCTAGCTTGACTCCCGTTTATCTCACGATATATATACACTATTCATCAAAGTCTCTTAAACAACATCACTACAACAGCTAGTATATACAATCGAGTAGTTTTACCGCTCATTCATAAGGAGTACCAGCGCTTAATTTAACTCATTTGCACTGTTGAATGATAGTAATCGAGAGAGGTACACCAGTTTCTATTCTGCTTAAAGCCTTATCATTAAGATTCTACATGCTCTTAAATTTGGTAATCGTACATCTGTCTCAATTCACGTACACTGCCATTGACTATCGACCATGGATACAGAGAAACAATGTTATGAATACTGAATGCTCTCTTGACTTGAGACGCTTTCGCTAGAGCTATGAATTCTGCGATTTATTTTAAAAGCACATGGTTTGATTGTGTGGCAACAGCATGAAAATTAATGAGTACTTCACAGTGCCGCAAAGAGTAAAAGGACACGGCAGTATTGCCCGATCAAGGATTACAGCAAGGAACAAGCATACGGACCATGAAAGCAAATACCAATCATTCATCTACACTACGCATCAATCATCGACCTCGGCACTCTCCGCGGAATCGTCGGCGGATAGGCGAATACCTCCTTCTCCATCTTCAGCGTCTCGTGGAACCGCGAATACACCACCATCAATCCAGCGACGCTCACCGACGACGCCAGACCCAAGCCAGTCAAGAAAGACGTAACCGATCCAATGCCGCCGACCTGCATTCCCTCATCCTCGGCCACTTCCCCCCGCTCCCTGCTCGACAAGCCCACCAGCAGCGCCGCCATGCCCAGCAGCGGCAACACGACCACCAGCGCCCACCCCGGGGACAAGGCGCTCTGCAACGAGCCTTTCGTCCGCGCGGACAGCGATGGCATCGACGACATTGCCGCCGCGGCGATGGACGAGCCGCGTCCCTTTTTTCCCGGCTCAGATCCTTCGAGCGGGCCGACGGCGTAGGCCTGCATGGTCTGCAAGGCGCCTTCGCTGTGGCCGGCGTAGTCGTACGTCTCGGTGGCGTCGGTGCCGGCGGTTTCGACCAGCACGTCGATGCCGCCCGGGTGGTCCACGGCGAAGGCGGTGAGGTTGTAGACTGGTCATGGTCGGGTGATTGTTCGGGTGTTGTCAGAAAGGTGGTTGGGCTACGTACCTTGGCCGTGGACGGCGAGCCACAAGTCTTCGCGCGTGCTGTGCGCGCGCAGCTGGGCGGCGGTGATGACTGCCATGTCAATTCAAGTTAAAGATGTCGTCGTCCTGTGCAGGGTGTGGTTTCGGTATATGTCGGTCTGCCGGACGTCGCGAAGAAGTTTCGGCCCGTCCCGATTTGAACAAAGGCCGCCATGGCCGAATGAGGAAGTCGAAATTGCCCGATGCGGCCTCGCTCCGTGGCGCGGCGTTGGCCCGATCCAACCATCCACGGGCCGAGCGATGTATAGGCGTAAGATGCAGCCCAAGGTCCAGCAGGCGTCCTGCTCGCGCGCGCGTTTCCACCATGTATCAGGAATTCTTCCTCGGCCAAGCTGGCAGCGAGTATCGCCGCCTGAGCATCGACACGTCCGTGTTTTCGACTGTGGCGCAGTTGAGGTCTGCCCTCGGCCGCTCGTTTTCCTTTGCAGATCCAGACGGCAAGTCGTCCGAGTCGTTAGTGTCGGCGCAAGCAACATTCTGACAGTTTCCCCGCAGCAACGCGCATCTACAGCAGCGAATATGGCGAGCTCGCGTCGCTGGACAAGATCCAATCGCACCCCGGCCCGCTCGAGCTCCGCGTCAATCCGGATGGCCCCGTCAAAACGCCCGCCGGGCCGCGGCCGCTCCCCGTGGTCGGCAACCACTACGAGGTGTACCCGGATGCGCTGGGCAACTACGACCGGCTCTTCGCGCGGTACGGGCCCATGTTCAAGACGACCAACATGGGCACGACAATCTACCACACCAACGACCCGGAAATCGCGCGCTTCGTGCTGCGCGAGGGCGCCTTCTTCACCAAAACCACGTCGGACCCGGCACACCCACTCTTCTACATGCAGGAGCAAACGGCCCTCTTCACGTGCGACTCAGCGTCGCCCGCCTACCCGCTCGCCCACAAGTTCGTGCCGCCGGCCCTCTCGCCGCGCGCCGTTGCGCACCACACGCCGCTGGTGCAGGCGGCCGCGCGCTCCATCTTCCCCGTCCTCGACGCGCTCGACGCTGACCAGCGCGCCTTCAACGTCTATCAGTACATGTTCAAGATGGGCGGCCAAGTCATCTGGCGCGTCGTCGCGGGCCAAGACGTCGCCCACTTCGCCGCCGTCGACACGCCGCCGACGCACGCCATCCGCCTCTTTGGCGAGTACCTCGCGCTAATGAAGAAGATGTCGCTGCGGCCGGCCTGGTTCGGCCGCCTCCCGTTCGGCGACCCCGCCCGCCTGCGCAAGGTGCGCGAGGACCTGTTCGCGACCGTCGAGCAGGCCATGGACGCTGCCGTGACGCCCGGCGCCGGGACGCTGCCGCTGCGCGACCCGCTGTCGCAGCAGCGCGCCGCGTGCGTTGCCGACTTTTTGGCGAGGGCGCGCGATGAGAAGGGCGAGGCGCTGCCGCGGGACGTGTTGCTGGGCAACGTCACGGTGCTGCTCGGCGCCGGCTTCGTGACCAGCGCGTCGCTGCTGTCGTGGGCGCTCTACTCGCTCGTCGCGTACCCCGGCAACCAGGAGCGCCTGTTGCAGGAGATAGCCGACCACGGTGGCTGCGCGGGCGACGGCGAGGGCGAGAGCCGGCCGTGGTCGTACGACGAGGTGCACAGCTTGAAGTTCCTTGATGCCTTCGTCAAGGAGACGCAGCGCCTGCACAGCCCGAGCTTCCAGACGGCCCGCAACGCGAAGACGGACGTCGTGCTGCCCGGCGGCTACCTCGTGCCGCAGGGCGCCGTCGTGATTGCCTGTTTTCCCAGCATGCACAAGAATCCGCGCTTTTGGGACAATCCGGCTAGGTTTGAGCCCGAGAGGTGGATGGCCGACGGCGTGGCGGCCGAGGCGGCGAGGAAGGGCTTGTATACGCCGTTTGCCGCGGGCGCGAGGGGCTGCGTCGGGTTTAATCTGGCGCTGTTGCAGGTAAAGATGGTGCTGATTGAGCTGGTGTGGAGGTATCGGTTCGAAGACGCTTCGCCCGAGCCAGTCGTCTATGACCCCGAGTTCTTGGTTACGAGGCCGCTGAACTTTTATGCTAGCGCTGTCAGGCGGACGAAGTGGCCGGAGAAGTCGAAGGTCTAGGACGGCTGGGTCTGGGTTTGCTCGGGAGCTTTGGTTGATTGATATTTCATTCTTTTTCCTTTTTTTCACAATGGTTTCAATGCTGTCTTCGGATTTTTTGAACATTAAATTGAATAGTGAGAATATCTGTCTGCCTTCTGCTGAGCCCAACGTAAATATGGCTCCAACAACAGTAGGAGTTACTACTCTACAATGCTTGAACCTACGTCTCGCTTCCATTCCAGCAGCTTCTCGGTACACGCAAGCAATTGTCTCTCATGGCCTTCCAGAATTGTTCGAGTATGTCAACGACTGCTTTGCTGCTCAGCTTATCAAACTAACTACTATCTACGTACATGAATGCCATAGATGGGCTGTAGCCAGACAGTTCTGAAGAAGTCGAGTGTATGGAAGCCGGCACCAGACCGGCGAAGCTTGAAGGAGGTACCAAGCACACCACTGTCTGACTGTTCCAAAAGGTAGTGGTGAGGGCGAGGTTGCCGCCGAATGAAATTTGTACGTTGCGGTCAAAGTTTTCGCCCAGGCAAACGACCTCGCACCCTCCATGCTTGGGACTTCGCGGCGGAACAATCTTGTATATCCGGGGTGACCTTTCTTGAGACTGCATAGGCTTCTGTGATTCAATTAATAATGGTAGCTGCGGTGGTCCTGTTGATGACATCAAAGCCTGAATTTGCGAGTTCGTATCTTTGAGAGATCCCTCATCATGCGCATGGTCACTTGATGAGGTTTTCAACCGCTTCGGCTTCCTCATGGCGGGTGCGCTTGGCCATGGCTCGTGGGGGATGGCCTGAGAGTCAGTGCTCGGCGAGAGGTCCCAGGATGAGCTGCCCGATGAGTCTGGCATTGTAGTGGTCGACGGGCTGGAACTCATTCGATTCACACTTTTGTGTCGGTCCGTCACAAGGATCGGGCTCGTCATGCGCTGAGCAATCTGGTTGCCTTTGTGATCGGCGATGGTGAAGATGACACTGCTGCGGCGCTTAGCATCTCAGGCAGAACACGCACGGAAGTTCCTGTACTGTACCAGAACCCAACTTGCTCTTTGTGGTGGCGGCAGTAGCATGCTATCCGCATCCGCAGCTCCACCTGCATCGCTCCTTCTGCTGCACCTGACGACGACGGCTGCTCCCATCTCATGTACTCCGAGTCGTTGAAAACCACGACACGATCTTCCTCGTCCTCAGCCCATGACTCCTGTCCCTTGTCGACCCTGATCTTGCGCGACGCACGCTTGCGTTCGCGGAACATGCAGCGGTCACAAATACGCACCTCTCCCCCAGCCTCGGTCGGCAATGCGTGGGTTTCCTGTCTGTGTGGTTCCCGGATCCGTCGGCTCGCCTCTTCCAAAGCTCTCATTCTCGTGTCTTTGTCCTTCATCGCGCTGCCTCGGACCAGGAACGTATGGAGTTCCAAAGTGTCGGGAGACTTCACCCTGTGTTCATCTTTTGCCAGCAGCTTTGGTCTCCCAATTGTGTTGCGCTGTAGGTGCAGCTTCGTGGCGCCTTCTGGGAGAGGAGTCAGGGTCAGCCGCACCCAAATCTGATTCTCCACCCGCGACGTGTTGACGTTGTGGTGGATGTGCAACTCAGGGAGCTGCCAGTGCGCGGGTGGTGTCCAGAATGGTTGGAAGACATCGTTAGGACACTCCTCTGCGAAAGGAAACGGGAAGTCGTTCTCGGGCGAAGGGAGAAAGTTGATGGGGCTCGTATCCATGTTCATTGGCGTCTGCTGTCATCCGTCAGTGGGGATACCCAACGATTTCATCTCCATAACCGTCGACTGCGCCTCGAAGCCCGTCTTGTTGAGTCCCGTTGACTTCACACCCACCTTTCTCTCTTATCTTTTCTCTTGCTTGATTTGTTTCCGTTATATGCAGTGTACTTGGATCTGCCAGTCAAGTGCTCGAGCTACTCCAAGCGAGCACGGGCCAGAGTTTCCTTCTGAGGAAGGTAAATGGAGTACAACCGACTGAAGCAACTGAAAAGGCTGGAGATTGGAAATCTGGTTTCCTGCATATCTCGACTTGAAAAAGTACCTCATATTGTTCCTTCGCCCACAATCTAAGCTCTGCACTCAATGAATTACTCATCCATCTGTCCCTTTTCGTCGATTACCGATATTATTACCCTCGCCTGGAAAGATTAGATGGGAAATGGTTTGGCCGCGCCTAAGCCCGACTACACTAGACATCGGAGTCGACCTTTTGGGGAAATGTTCAGCGCCGGGAAGCACCCAGACGCCGGAATCTTCGCGCAATCATGCAGCAGCCAATCACTGATAAACTAGCACGGCCACCGATCCTTTTCGCTCGCCCCCAGCCTCCCCTCCACCTACGCCCCGGCAACAGCCCCGTCCATGCTCAGCCTCTCCCTCTTCAACAACAGCGCCACCAACGTCCCCAGCGCGCCCGCCACAATGATCAAAATAAACGAATCACAAATCGTCGCCGCAATCCCCTCAATCACCTTGTTGCGCACCGCCTCGCTCATCCGCTCAAACACCTCCGCCTGGCGGCCCGCCAGCGCCGACGCGACCTCGGCATCAGTAAACCCTAGTCCGGCCACGGCCGCGCGCACGTGCTGCCGGCCGACGTTCTGGAAGACGGCGGACGTGATGGTCAGCGCGACGACGGTCGAGCCGATCTGCGCGGTATTCACGAAGCCGACGGCGTCGGCCACGCGCTCCGGTGCGGTTTCAGTCGGCGCGACGCTGTAGGCGACGGTTTGAGAGAGGCCGGCGGCGATGCCGAGGAGGGCGCTGAAGCCGTAGATGTGTGAGGGCGGGGAGTCGGCGTCCAGCTCGGCGTAGAAGAGGGCGCCGCCGATTGTGCCCAAGATGCTGGCGATTAGGAAGAGCGGCATGTAGTAGCTGCGGTGGGCGGTTAGCGTGGGCTGGGGAAGAGGCAGATGGAAGGGGGGAAAACGAACCCAACGCGAGAAGCGGTGGCGCCTTGCAGGAGGTTGGCGAAGACGGCGATGCAGATAAAAGGCAGGAGCCGCACGGCCGAGCGGACGCCGTTGTCGCCGTAGACGAATTGGCAGAAGAGCGGGATGTCTGGCTGGAGGTCAGGCGGGATGCTGGTGGAGTGGATGGCGCGCTTACAGTAGATGGGGATGAAGAGGGTGGTCGTGGCGCACGACTGGCTGATGTAGAGCAGGATCATGTTCTTGTTGCGGAGGAAGTCGCCGGGGAAGAGGCGTCGTTCTTTGTCGGTCAGGATGGTGAAGTACTGGCTGGCGACGAAGGCGATGATGAGGACGCCGAGGATGACGAACAGGGCGATGGTCTGCCCGGCGTCCCATGCCCACTCTGAGCCTGCAAATGTGAAAACCGTTACGAAAATGGTGTACACAGCGGCGTTGAGCAAGATGCCGAGCCAGTCGAGGTGCGCGAGCTTCTTCAGGAAAGGCTTCTCCGGTTGGAAGCTGAATGGATGCAATCCGAAGAGAATGACCGGGAGAAACAAGCCGTAAAGGATGAGGTTAAGGTAGAAAGCCTATGATATGTTAGTAAGTAAATCAGTATGACTGTTCCCTGACGCTTACCCATCGCCATCCTGCTGAGCTGTCGGCAAAGGACCCTCCAATCACAGGACCAAGAATGCAGCCAGCGCCCCAAATAGCGCCAGCAATGGAAATGTAAATTGCTCGTTCGTGTAAGGCAGTGTTGACAGTGAGAAGATTCATAACACTGTTGTTTGTTAGTGCGTTTGTTTTTCGCAGCTGGCGCTGAGATGCTCACCCAAGATACATTCCTGCTCCGCCAGCTCCTGCCCACACTCGGCCAACGATGAGGGCGTTCATGCTCTTGGATCTGTATCAGCATGAAGCCTATATCAAGCAACATGAGTTGCACTTACAGGAGCAGCTCCACACAGAGCACTGCCGGCGGTGAACATGGTCAGGCTGCCGGTGTAAAGCCATTTGATGTCGAAGATGCCGTAGGCCTTTCCACTGAAGACTGCGTTAGATCGGCTTGTATCACCATGGAGCTGTGTATACTTACAAGGTGAGGATGGTTGCAACGCTACCCAGTGGGTACCCGACGCCGAGCCATCCCAACTGGCCAATCTGATCGAACTCGCTGACAACGGAAGCTTGAATGTCTGCAACGATGGTGGTGTCTAACCCGTACAGGAACTGACTGGCGTAGATTGCCGCCAGGATTAGCGCCCACTGCCATGTACTGTAGGTCCGCGCCGGCGGCTCATCCGCATTTTCGCCCGGAGAACCTTTCTCGGCGTCTGGTTCGACACTGCTGCCGTTAGTCGGACTGGGACCACCCTCGTCGGCGCTTTTGGTCCCAGCGACGTCGATATCGAGCACACGGGAGGAGGATGCCGATGTGCTGTCCATTGCTTGTGAGTTTGCTGAGAGAGGATGCTACGCCAAAGAGGTATTCAACTTTACAGAATGGCACGTAGAAGCCAGCGAAAGTAACGACTGTTATTGCTGACGATGGCAAATTGACCGCCCTGCCTCAGTGGCAGCGCACCGCTACTCGTCCGCAGATTGCTAATCAGCTAGTACAGGGATCTCGGCATCGTCCCGATTTGGCGTGATACCGCGCCCTTGAGGGAGATGAATACCGAGCGGTCGGGTGAAAATCACGAAAACCTGCCACTCAATTGATGCGGTGATGGCCCCCACGCAGCTTTTGCTAACGGTGCAGAAGCTTGTGCGCTGTGCCATGTTTGAACCGCGGTTACCCTTCGTTCGTTCTGTGCCGAAATGCTCTTTCGAGAATCTGCCGCGAGCTACACTACTCTTGTTTGCCAGCCGCGTCCAATGTGGGGACGCGGATCCGATATGTAATAGTATGCACCGCCCAGGAAAATGTTTTGAATGTTCCCTTGGCTTCCATCGTTTTCGCATCCCCATTGCCCGTCTCAATTCTTTTTTTTGACTGTCGAAACTTCTACATCCTACCCGAATGATGGAGTCGTGGACAGCCAAGGCGCTTCTTGCTGGCTATCAGTGCGTGCTGGCATGGATCGGGTACGACCGGCTCTGGAGGGTGCCAGTTCGGAACGGGTCCCTATTGGCCATAGGCCGGGTCGCGAAGACGGGCCGCTTCGCCAATGGCTCGCCGCTGATCAGGCGCTACACTGGCGTGGCCGCTTTGGATCGCCGGCTCGCGACTGCTGTCGTCTTCTACACGGACCTCGTCGATCCAAGCAATGACAGTGCGGAGCGCAACCGGCTGCTGCTCGTCCAGGTCCACTCGACGATGCAGGCTACGGCCTTTTGCATGCTGGCCGCCACCCGCCGCGGGCCGTCGCTGCCGGCCGTGCAGCTCCTGTTAGTTCGATCCTCCTCTGCGAGCCTAAATGCACCTCGCTAACCGCTGCAGCATTCCTGCCGCATGGGGCATGATCAACCAGTTCTGGGGAGCCGCCTTCGTCTATCCGTTGTATCTCGCGATCGACAGCGGCTCCGCATTGCTGCCTTTGAACCAAGACGCCGTGCCAGCGCTGCTGCTCTCCGCCTGCATTGGCGCGCTGATTCCGCTGGCACTGCTATACCCAGCCTACGCTCCATCGTGCTCGGCCGAGCTTCGCCAGCGCTCCATCGCACTGTACCGCCTCGCACCCATTGCATTTGTGGTCATGCATCTGGGCCTGGAACAGATCACGCCTGCATTCTTCCGAGCCACATCCGTCCCCCCTGCGGCCCCTTACCTTGCGGCGGGATTGCTGGCTGCAGCCGCGCACGTGTACAGCGTTTCGGCGGCGCTCGTTCGCGGCGGCCGCAAGCTTCTGGCCCTTGTCTTCTGGCCGGAAGGACCGAGCGCCAAGCGGCCCGCCGCCATGGTACCTGACGCGGCCCACCTTTTCCTGTGGTATGACTTGGCAGTCATTGCTCCGTCGTTTTTCGTCCGCGCTTACACAATCCTCCTCCCGGTTGCTGCTCCCCTGCTCGGTGTGGAGCCCCTCGCCTTGGCATTGCTTCTGTTTGCGGCAACTGTGGTGCTTGGGCCTGCTCCTGTTCTCTGTTTTGCTTACGCTGCTCGGACAACGATTTATTAAGATGTTCGTGTGCAGCATGGCGGATAATCACTTCACACTTGTTTCAATGAGCTGGAGGAAAAAAAGAAATTGTTTATTAAAGTTTAGGATCATCTGTCGATTGCGGTAGCTCTAGATATTTTTCTATAACAATGTCGAACAGAATAAACAAAACCTTTAACATGCTTTAAAATCTCTACTCTCGACGTAATGCTCTACAAAGGACGTATTAAAGCTAAGCCCCACACTCGAATGACCATACACATATACTCAGTGACTTTAACATCTCACGAGAGCGCCGATCCAAAGGAACTCAAATTTTTTAATTGCTGGGAGCAACTACTAGTGCTCCAATTCACACTGGCCCTCCGCCACCGGTAGATTACCTTCCACCGCAGTAACGGCTACGTGGTATTGCTGCTCCTCCTCGTCTTCAACGCCGGCGCGTGTATCGTACTGGGCTGCCGCGAGAGCGGGACGCGCGTCGACGCGTAGTCGGCCGAGGCGGCTATAGTCATCATAACGAGCATCAGCATGGCCGCCGCGTATAGTGGGTTGCCCCAATAATCCGTGCGCCGTGCATCGCCGGCTACCACCCCCAATCTTCGCAGTCTATATAAGCACTACAGATGGCGTTGGATTGCTACAAGATTAACGTAGTTGACCCTGTAGCGGTCGGATTACGGACGGCTATGTTACGAACCTCAGGGAACACGGGCTTTATAACCCTAAGGGCAGAGGGCCCGTACGGGGAAAAGCACCGTAAGGGCCGAAGAGCCTCGTAGGCGAAAGAGCCGCACGGCCGCAGATCCCGCACGGAAATCTAGAGGATACGGGATAACGGCGCGTATAAAAACACCAGTAGGCAGTAGCCACGGCCCGTACGGAAGAACCGCCCTCGAGAACGCGATAGCTGTTACGCTGGGACTCGGAAGGAGTAGATAAGGTAGAGGCGTCGGGGAGGTGTATAGCGTTAAGGGTTTACTACCGCTATCTAGAATATTACTAGACACTGTATATAGAGGATAGCAGCCGTAGTTAGGCAGAAAAGATATAAGAGGGGTGTAAGGCAATAATTAGAATTGACCACGAAGGTTCTATCTACTATAAGTAAGTGTGTTCTATATACTATAATTAGCCGCTGGTTAGCTAGACTGTAGTATTGGTGTAGATAGTGGGATGGCTAGTGGCTAAGGGAGATCTACTTCGTAGGGTTAGGCTATTAGCTACCTAAATAGGTTAGGTGCGTCCGGGGTTTCGGTATAAGATAATTCGGTCCGCCTATAAGTTCTACTACGCCGCTTAACCCGCATTCTAATTTCGTAATACTATTCTTTCTCTAGATAGCTTTTAGCTTAAAAGCTTTCTTATAAGTAGATATATCTTTTTAGATTATATTAGAAGTACTAATTTCTTATTATAGTTTCGGCTCGCACCTAGTATCGTATTACTTTAGTCTAGCGTATTGTAGTTTATTATTATAGAGTCCTCGTAACTTTTTTCTATACCCGCTACGTTCGTTTAAATTTAGTTTATTACGCTACTTTCTTCTATCTAGCTTATTCTAGATATACTAGAGAAAGTCTTATATCGTACGAGGCGATAGCTTCTTCGATTAATATCGAGTATAAGTAGAGGCTTTCTTTTTTCTTTAGTAATAACTAACGGTTTATTACTAGTTTAGCGCTTAAATTAGACTCGTAAGAAGTTAGAGCGTTAGCTTAAAGAGGTAGCTATAAAGATTAATTAGAATAAGAAGGCCGCTAATACTACTATAGCTATCTATTACGCTAGGACCCGGAAAGGGGGATAAGGTAGAAGCGTCGGGGAGGTGCGTAGCGTTAGATGTTTACTACCGCTATCTAGAATGTTACTGGATACTATATATAGAGGATAGCAGCCGTAGTTAGGTAGAAAAGATAATAAGAGGGGTGTAAGATAATAATTAGAATTAACTACGAAGGTCCTATCTACTGTAAATAAGTGTGCTATATATATAAGAGAACATTTATCTTATAACCGTAATTTCTAACCGTTGTGTAGAGGTAGGTTATAACAGGCGGTTATATTTATAAGGGTGTGGTCTTAGCGTTATAACCGTTAGTGGTGGTGCTAAGTAATAAGCGTGGTTACCGATTCTCGGCGCGGGGATTTACTTGGCGCCGCGTTTCTAACTTCTATCCTTCTGTAGGTGTTCCGTAATACTATCCCCCCTCTAGACAGCTTTCGGCCCGAAAGCTTTTATAAGATGTACTGCTTCTATTCTTATTCTTTTTTCTTTAGTTCCGAGATATCTTCTACTCGTATCCTTCGTCGTCGCCGTTAAGCTTAGCGTATCGAGGCGTGGGACCAGCGTGCTAACGTATCTTATTATCGTTGTTAGCAGCGAGAGAGATCTCTTTATATTATCGCTAGGTTCTATTCTGCTTGTTCTTACTATGCCGCTGTAGGCCGTACGTTATATAACGCTATAGCGAGTTCTCTAGATTCGGAGTGTAAGACGATCTTTGTTATTATTAGCGGTTCTAACTAGTTTTTAGTTCGTCGCTTAGATCGTGCTCGTACCGACTTACTTTAGCGGTTGGAGTAGGCGGAGAGTTAAGTGGTTGCGGAAGAGGAGGGTACTAATACTGCGGCTGAGGCGGTAGATTAGGCTGCGGAGGCTACTTCTCGGGCCGCTCTAGCTGCGAAGGCTATAGCTTATCGGTTTCGTGATGCTTAGCGGAAGGAGCGGTAGATTCGGCGCCTTTTACGGCATGTAGAATAGCGAAACGCTACTTTGTTTACTCGGGAAATGTCTGCTTTGGAGGAGGAGGAACGTGCCGAGAGGGAGGCTGCTACTCGGGAGGGTCGCTCTTCTCGGGATGTTTTTATGGATTCGGACGGTGAGGCTGCGCCGCATTCGCTTGGCGGGTCTAGTAGTAACGTGGCGGACGCCGATGGCGTGGTTTCCCGGCAGGCTCCCGTAGATTAGTTTTAGATATCTCTGACTTCTTCTTCGGGTTTTGCGTTATAGAAGAATGCTCTAGGTCTAAACGGTCCGGGTTTTATCGGTAGAAGTCCTCGAGAAGTTCTAGGCAGTTAAGGTTCGGTAAGGACTTCTAGGTGTTTTCTAAGTCGTCGTAATTCTCCTACTTAACGAGGTACTTAAGCTGACCGTCGGGGTCCTATTTGCTGTCTAGGATTTTTTCGACGTCCTATTCTTATACGTCTTCGGGTTGGATTTCTCCCTCGAGGTATTCTAGTGTTTGGGCGTTTTGTAGTGCTGGTTTAAGGAGTGCTACGTAGAAGACGGGGCTTCGGCGTATATTTTTAGGTAATTTAAGTTTGTAGGTAATAGAAGAAAGTTTTTATTTAATTTCGAAGGGACCGATTTTTTTATGATTTAATTTAGGGCTCGGTCGTTTGGTTTTAAGGTTTCTAGTAAGAAGCTAGACTTTATCTCCCTTCTCTAGGGGCGGCGGCTCCTAGCGTCTGCGGTTATAGTACATAGCTATACGATGGTTGATAAACTCTATATCTCGGGCTAGGCTTTAATGTAGTCCTTTTAGCTGTTCTGCCTAGAGTATTTCTTTTTATGCGATGTTTTCTTATAGAATCGGTTCTTCGTAGGCTTGAAACTCGAATCTAAAGTTAACGTAGAACGGCGTTTCTTAAGTAGTCTCTACTAGTATACTGTTATAAGTAAATTGTGCTAGAGGTAGAAGTTCTACCTAGTTGTTTTGCTAGTAGTTTACGTAGCTTCGCAGGTATTTCTCTAAGGTTTAGTTAAGTCGTTCTGTCTAACCGTCTGTCTAGGGGTAAAAGGTAGTAGATAGCTTATACGTCGTTTCTAATTTATTTATTAAGGTTTACTAGAATCGAGCGCGGAAGCGGGTATCGCGGTCGGAGATAATTATCTCTAGTATTTCGTAGTTTGCGAAGATGTATCTTAGAAAGATATAGACTAGCTCGGGGACTCCTAATACTTTCTTATAGGGAATAAAATACCCCTATTTAGATAGTCTATTAGTAATGACTAGGATTACGTCGTAGCGTACTCCGGTGAGTAGCTCTTTAGATTTTAGTAGCTTAGTGATGAAGTCTAAAGAGATAGATTTTTAGGGTCGGTTGAAAGGTGTGATTGGCTGTAGCTTCCCGTAGGGGGCGTATCGTGCTACTTTATTTCGGGCGTAATCTTCGCAGTCTACGAGGTGCTATTATACTCGCTTTTTAAGGTGCGGCATATAGAATACTCTTTCTATTCTTTTTATTATGGGATTGGTGCCTCTATAGCCGTGTGCTAGGGCTGCGTGGATTTTCTTAATGAGTTATCGTCGGAGTCGTTGGGGGATATAGACTAGTTCTTTAAATAGAATCGTCCCTTCTAAACTTAGTATAAGGTTAGGGTCTTCTTTCGAGTGGTCGTAAATTTGTTTTAATAGTTGCTGTGCTATAGTATCGTTCTCGTAGGTTACCCGAATGTGTTCTTCCTATATTAAAAGTAAGAGGTTATTTTCTTAAGGGTCCTTATTTTCCTATACGCCTGGGTTTTCGGAGGGGGACTCCTAGAAGCTATTGTTTTCCGGGACTTAGTTTCTAGAGTTTTCTTTTCGGGTTGGTTGTACTTCTAATGTGTTTACCTTCGGAGTTTCTTTCTAGAAGAATTGTCTTTCTAGGTTTATACTTCTAGAAGAGGCTAATTTCTAGGCGCCCGGCGCCTCCGAGAAACTAGGTCCTAGAAGTATTATATTTCTAGAAACTAGTTCCTAGGGGTCCGCAGTTTCTAGGGGTCTCTAAGGCCTAGAAGATTCTTTCTAGGATTAGAGGTTCCTTACTTAGCTTCGGGTAACCGGGGCTAGAAGGCGGATTACTATTAGGGTTAGGGTTAGGGTTAGGGTTAGGGTTAGGGTTAGGGTTAGGGTTAGGG